>NC_092334.1:134084166-135317500 GCF_046630445.1 Rutidosis leptorrhynchoides
TTACACTTGGAGATTTAGGGCTTTCATTGTTTCCGGATTCACCGCATCGTGCTCTACATGTTCATACCATTTGATTCTTGATTAGGGTATAAACCCTAACCCTAGCTTTTCAAAATTTTCATTTATTTTACTGATTTTATATGTTATATTAGTAGTATGATGATTATATGTTATCGTATTGTTGATTGTATGCGTAGAAGTGCTCGTTAATTCATGTTTTCGGTTTGATTGTTTTGGGACAGCGGTTTGATTGTTGTTTTTTGTATATATAACTGATATAAAAGTGAAATTAAAGTATTTATATGAGTTTCTATCATCAAGACATTAATTATAGACTCCGGATTCATGTCATTTCGATTCTCGGAGCTCTAGATATGATTAAAATGGTGTTTTATTGAAATTAAATTGTGAAAACGAATTGGTACAGGTATGGTCCGACTTTTTTTATCATCTTTTGAGTCTTTAGGGTGTACTAGTGTGTTAGGATTGATTATGGGATGAACTTTCATGTTCGGGTCATCGAAATCCGAGCCACGGATCACCCGTTATGACTAAAACACGTTTTTGAGCGGATTAAAGATCCAAACTGATTAAGGGCTGTAAGTCACGACTTTGTGACTGTTCTTGGGATTTTATTAAGCATATTAAGGTGTCGGGTGAGTTGGTTAGGCGAAGATATATATAAGGCTAGCCGAAAACTGATTCCCGGGGCTCAAGTTATGACCCGACGAACTTTTAATTAAAACTTATGGTTATTAATTATGACTTATGATATAAATAATGAATTTCATTATTAATAAATTACTTATGATATAAAAATTAATCAATTTAATTTAAGACTTATGATATATATTTATTATATCATTTATTAATTAATTATGATTTAATTAAACAGTTAATTAAACTTGTGATTAATAATACTTTTATTATTAATGAAAAATACTTATGGTAAGTATTGAACTTATATTATGAGATTATTATAATAAGACTTATAATAAGGATTAATTAATTATTTAATTATTATAAGGCTTAGTTATTATTTAATTATAATTTAATTATTAAATACTGATGATTTAATAATTATAATTAGAAACTTATGATATGATTAATAATTCATTACTAATTAATAATACTTATGATATAATTTAAGTTTTATTATTAATTAATAATACTTATATTTTGACTAATATTTAATTAATTAATTAAATACTTATGTTATATTAAATATATCATTTAAACTTATGTTAACTTTAATAATTGATTTTAATTTAATTAAACTTATGTTATGACATAATTATACATATTTAACTTTAATTTACATTATAACTTATATTATTATTATAACTTATACTTTTAAAATTAATGTTGACTATGTTTGATCGAGGTTGACTTTTGAGTTGACTTTCGGTTGACTTTAACTTTCAGTTGACTTTTGTTGACTTTCTAAATAAGGAAACTTTCCTAACTTAAAACATTCTAAAAATAGAAACTTTCTAAATTTGGAAACTTTCCAAAAATAGAAACTTTCCTAAAATAGAAACTTTCCAAAAATAGAAACTTTCCAAAGATAGAAACTTTCCAAAAATGGAAACCTGCTAAAAATAGAAACTTTCTAAAAATAGAAAGTGTGTGTATGTACGTTGTTTCGATCAAACCGATGCATGTTGAGTATTGTTCTATGTCTACTTACAACATGTACAATAACTATCATACTAAGACTTGACCTAAGTTAGTTATTTATATTGACCTGCTTTATTTATAGGTCGGCGTTGTGATCATTCCTGATCACTTTACTTCGTTTGCTATTCGCATATTTGTGTGGTTACTTCGTTTGCTATTAAGGTGAGTTATAGTCTCATTTTCTATCTTTTGGGATGAGAATACATGCAATTTATTTTATATTGTGGACACATGTGGAAGTTGATTTAAATTATTTATTGTGAGTTGAACAAAAATATTCCCTAATCTGGTAACTGTAATCACTGGTTTCTACTGGTGAACGCGAATTCTATGGATAGATCTATCGGGTTTGATAACCCCATTTCGAGCTAATCGCGCTAGCAATTTATAATCGGAATGTTTAGTACTTCGTATTTAGTTGAAGATACACTTGTTCGGTGTATATTATTTATTGTGTTTGGCAAGGATAAATAAATGGTTAAGTGGTTACCAGGTGGCTCATGGAAAATGGAATAATGTTTTTATATGTTTTCTAGCATATAATTTTGTGGTCCAAAAAGGAGTTTTTATGTTTTCAAACATAAATTTTTATGGTTTAAATTAAATACTATTTGCAATATTAAACCTATAATTCACTCAACATTTTTGTTGACAGTTACTCGCATGTTTTATTCTCAGGTTCATGATTGATTGCTTTCGCTGTGCTTAGAGAGTCTGCATATTTATGATGGCAGCTTTTGTTAAACATTAACTTGCATTCTATTTTGATACATTTAATAGTGGATGTTGTTGACTTGTTTTGGTCAACTTTTGGTTAAGTAATAATGTATGGTTCTTCTAAACTTACACATTTTGGTAGGTTTCCTTTATAGGAAATCATTTTTAAATAAAGAATGCAAGGTTATTTATCAAATTCATATAGAGTTATGATCAAGCTGTGGGACCAAGATAACGATGGTCATCAAGTGTACTTTGACGGGTCGTTTCAACGACCTTTCGGACCAACTTACTACTTGCGTACTTTCATTATCGACTTTACCGCTCCTATCACTGTGAGTTATAGCTTCTCTTTTTACTTATACTATTTTTGAGACTGAGAATACATGCGCTTTTTATGTTTTACTTACTTGACACGAGTACTTAAACTTTACATATGTGTGGGTTATATAACGGCATAAAGATTCCCCTTAGCACGGTAACGTTTAATCATTGGTTTTTGAACCGGTGAACGCGAATATTAGATATGGATCCATAGGATTTGACATCCCCACTCGGGCTAGTCGCGCTAGCATTTAACGGGTGTTTAATACTTCGAGGACATACGCACTCGTTAGGTGTACTTTTAGGGGGTGATATTTATATTTACGTTAAGTCTAGTTACCATGTGCCCACGGTTATACATATACTTTTCATACTGTTTTGAAACATTGAAATCTCGTGGTCAATCTTATATTACTGTTACAATTTAAACTATACCTCACCAACATTATTGTTGACGTTTTTAAGCATGTTTTCTCAGGTGCTTAGAGGTATCTTGCTTCCACTGTTTAAACTTGCTGTCTTGGTGTTTAGACTTGCTGTTAAGGACCTGCTGTGCTAGAATTCCGCTGCATAATCTAAGAGATGTCTCAATCATGGAACTTTTCTTTTGCATTCGTAGTTTATGTTATTTTCAAATAATGACTTTGTAAATGACCTTTGTGTCACGTTATCTTTTGTAAACGCAATGTCTTTTATGAATGCAAAACTGGTTTTCAAACAGCATGTAGTACTTGACCGTGTAAAGATCCTGTTGTTGACGAATCGTACACGATGGTTTTGTACTGGGAGTCACATGAATTCAAATTAATGGGATATAAATTTGAGAAAAGATAAAATTGGAATAACTTAAGAGTGGATAAAACTTATCTAATTTACTAAAAAGGTGATAACATTATAAGATAACATCATAATATTATAAACTAGCATCTTAATTTAACTAAGTATAATTTATTATATAATACTTTACTAATTAGTAATATATTAAAAACAAATATAAACATTAAGTATTATAACACATATGATATATAATAGTAATCGTGTTGTATTCCTATACACACATAATAAGTGAAAACTATAATCGTACCGATAACGTATGGCTTATACAAGCTTCACCGCTACTTGCGATCACGGGATGATGTCTCAGCTACTTATGGGAATACGGTTTTAGATTAAACAAAAGGTTATAGACTAAGTCTAGCTGAAAGTTCCTGACCCCCGCATCTGGTCATCTTTTGACTTACTTGATAGCACCGATTATGAACACTTACTCGTTAGATTGGACAAACTAATGACCAAGCTTATATCTCTAGGTTAAGATCCCGGTCGTTTACTCCCGTTCATTCTTCTCTTTCGTGGAAACTTCATCTACTGTTAAGGTGAACTTCATAGCCCCGCTTTTTACTATTTCATAACTGTTTTACAACATTTGGGGTGAGACACATGCTTGCTTTTAAATTGTTTTACGCTTTAGACACAAGTACTCAAACTATAATTGTGCTGCCATGCTATGTTTCATGCTAAATCCCTGCCATGATATCGTTAGTTGCTACGTATAAATGCAAACTTAATTATTGTGAGTAGGCCTATTGAGAGCAACGTCTCTATCCAGGTGACCGTTGGTCAATGGATACATGATAATGATTTAACGACACGAAGCGGATAAAGTGTTATGGGGTAAATTTGTTTAGTCTCGATATCATATACTTCAGCACTAATTTCAACTGATATGCCTATATCAAAACGTTATAAACGAAATCTTGTGGTCTAAAACCTTGGTTACTATTGATAAACATATGAACTTCACCAACCTTTTAGTTGCCACTTTTAAGCATGTTTTATCTCAAGTACTTAGATATTTTGCTTCCGTTGTAGAACTTTGCTGTCAAGCCATGCACCGGGACCAGAGTTAACATCCGCGTCAATGGCGATTTTGGCGGGGTGTTATAAAGTGGAATTTTAAAGACTCGGTTGCTGAACTAAAGAATGAACCTGAGGGGCTGTTTTGAAACTTAGGTTATTATAAATAGTTTTTATTTAATTAATTTATTCATATCTGTATATGTTTTTCTCCTTCGGTTGTTCTCTCTAACCCTATTAGGGTTTCATCTTGTATTGATTCAATTACTGCTACTGTGAGTATAAACAAGTTCAAATCTGTTGAACTTGTTAGTGAGTGACTGTGTGAACTATTATTTAGTTACAATCTTTGATTGTAATTAGGGTTTTTTGATTTATTGTAATTTTTCAACTTCATGTGATTGAAAGATTTGCTTCCGGTGATTGGAAGGTTATTTCTCTGTGTATTTGTTCAATAATATAGTTTTGTTGAAAGAAATATGTTGTGAAAAATGTTCCAGGTTTGAGGCTATTGTACTTTGTGGTTTGATGTCTTGGTGTCAGAATGGTTGAATTGGGTCAAAATGATCTGGTTTTGGGCTGCATGGGTTAGATGTGCCGCATCTGACTAAAGGGATGTGATATATGTGATTGTTTTAATGCGCTTCTGGTTGTTGGATGCATCGTGTGTGTAGAATGTGCCACATCTATTTAAGATGTGCCGTATGCGTGTCTTTTTTTTTTTTCAAAAAAGCGAGCGGTTTTCGGTTGTTAGTTGTGAGGTTGTTTCATGAGCAGCCGTTTCCTTTCTTATTAGCAAAATTTAGCAGAGTTGTGGCAATGCAATGTACGTTTTGAGTGGTGTTTTTTTAGTTGTAAGCAAATAGTAATATAGTGATCCAATAATAAGTTGATGTCAATTTTAAGCATTTGAAAATATGTTACAGTTTTGCAAGATTTATGGCCCGAAATTTAGGGCATGACATTCGCTAACTGATATGGAGTATCAGTTACCATGCAACCGTAAATAGGTAGATAAGCATAACAGTCTTGTGAATCTTGCTACTCCGTAGACAATAACAAGATTGTTAACTTTATCAACTTTTGGTGTGAATTGTTAGTACACCACGAGTCCCTAAGCATTACAATATCAGTCCTAATTCTAACGAGAAGTAATGAATACTAAGACCACTCCCTATGGTTTCATTATCCGTCATTACCCGCTCATTACCCGTAGTTACCCATAATGAAGCATAGGCACGGCTTAGTTACCTGCGTTAGTTACCCGCACTCACCATGGATTCAATGGAAGTGTTTAGGTTAGTTATAGGAATTGTGAGTCCCAGTGACTTTTTATTGTTAGACTTGATGTTTTATTGCTTGTACGTTGTATATTAAGAGGAGTATTGTTTTAGCCATGATAAGGAGTGTTTAGTTATGAGTTAGTTATAGAATATTAGTGTTCATGTGGCGCTAATGTGAAAGGTTAAGAGGATGAATAGTTTAGTTA
The DNA here is from genome assembly GCF_046630445.1 of Rutidosis leptorrhynchoides. NCBI lineage: Eukaryota > Viridiplantae > Streptophyta > Magnoliopsida > Asterales > Asteraceae > Rutidosis > Rutidosis leptorrhynchoides. The sequence continues at coordinate 134,090,234 of NC_092334.1, forward strand.
CGATAAGGAGTGGCCTAACTAAAATGATCCTTTGTGCTCTCTTTCGTGGGGACAAAACAAATGGCCATGACATTATAATCTCAACCAATGAGATTCAGGTATGAAAAACTTTAGCCAATCAAATTACAACCTTCTTGTTTCATGAAAACATACATACATACAAACACAATCTTTTGTTTACTTACAAGCAGGAGGCAAAAATACACTTGACACAAAAACAATAATAATACCAAAACCTGTAACTTGAAAGCACCTTTGGTTCTTTTCTTCTTTTATCATCAAATTATTTGGCATCCAATGACACTAAAAAGACATTTTTTATAATTCTCTAAAACACACACCAAGAAACTTGTTGGTTTTATTTTTTGATAGAAAAGAATTGATATGGTTACTTTGTGAAGGATGTTATCCCACATATGTGGGAGGAGAAAGTTGGAGGTAGGTGACTTGGTTATAAAAGGAGGGCTAAGTCTTCATTTCAATTTGCACCAATCAATACACTTTAAGTATTGGATTATTTCTTTCTTACCTTTGTTTGAGAATTGTATTAGTTAAATATTTTGGAGAGTGTAGTTGGCTTAAGAGAGTCGTCTATATCATTGTAACAATTTGTGATATAGTGTATTTCTCTCTTTGGGGGCCGGTGGTTTTTCTCCTGTTTTGGAGTTTCCACGTTAAATCTTGTGTTGTGTATTGTTCTTATTTCTCTACTATTATTGTTGGGCTGGGTGGTGGGAATTAGTGAGACCGTAATTTCTCAACAACTGGTATCAGAGCGTCAGGTTTGACGGGGGTCTCGGTTATAGGAGTCGGAGTATGCTCTGTGGTTGCCACGGGAGTGGATCGTCCACATCAGAAACGAGTTCTATTGATTATATAGGGTATCTGGTTAGACAATATTTTTTCTGATTCGGAGTAAGTGGTGTCTAGAATTTGTAGTGGACCGGGTGTTGGATTTTCCAATTTAACGAATCCTGTGCGCCACTCCACTACATCCGTCGGCCAGTCGAAGCGTGAGCAAAATAAGAGAAAGTGTTGTTTATAGGATACGAATATGATGTCGAAGTTCAGTCCAACGAGGTTTGATGTTGAGAAATTTGATGGGAGGATCAATTTTGGCTTATGACAGGTTCAAGTCAAGGATGTGTTGATTCAGTCTGGTTTACACAAGGCTTTGAAGGGTAAACCCACCCTTGTTCCTAGCAATGATTTTAGCAGTAAGTTCGATGAAGAAGAATGGGATGATATGGATTTGAGGGCAGTAAGTGCGATTCGTTTGTGTCTTGCAAAGAAAGTGCTTGCAAATGTGCACGGGTTGTCAACGGCAAAAGAGCTTTGGGTTAAACTAGAGCAGTTATACCAGGGCAAGGGCATCTCAAATCGGTTGTGTCTTAAAGAAAAATTTCATACTTTGCGTATGGATGGGGGTTCAAAGATTTCAGATCATCTGAGCATTTTGAATGGTATTATTTCAGAACTTGAAGCTATTGGAGTTAAAGTGGATGATGAAGATAAAGCTTTGAGGTTGATATTATCTTTGTCATCGTCTTATGAACACATGAAACCTATTTTGATGTATGGGAAGAAAACTCTGAAGTTTGAAGATGTTACTAGCAAGCTTCTATCCGAAGAGAAAAGACTGGAAGGTAACGGGGTCTCGTCATCAGGAGATACGATAGTGTTGTGTTCGGATAGGCGAAAGAGAAACTCTGTGAAGAATCTGGTATGCTGGAGGTACGGGAAGACTGGGCATGTAAGGGTTAATTGTCCAGGTGGAGCTAATTCGGTAAATGGCTCTAAAGGCGCTAGTGATGTCTCCGTTGTTACGGAGAGTGACGAATTCCTCTGAAGTCACACCATCCTCATGGTGTGTCCGCGCCACCGTGGAAAGGGATGTTCGTTAGCGGTTCCACAATTACACATGGGCATTGGTTTGGCGTTGATGCAGGTTGTGTGGTGGAAACTGATGTTGTAGCTGATGGGACTTTCGGGAAAGCCAAACAGGGAAGTTGCACCATAAAGTTTCAGCTGGTTGTTCAACAATATGTGCCGAGGTGAAATGCTTGGAATGTGATATTCTAAGTGCTATACTCTTAATGGTGGAGTATGATAATTCTTGTTAAGAGTTATGATCGTCTGTGATGACAATGATTGTCGATTTAGACAATGTTCGGTAAAGATGCAAGTTTTGTCTCTTGGGAGATAATGTCATCGGCATGAAGATGAGGATCTTGAAGTTGTCGTCGAAGAAGCATCTATATCGGCTATCCTTCTAATGTTAAAGTATTGTTATCTTTTTCTATCAAAAAGGTGGAGATTTGTTGATTTTATTTTTTGATAGAAAAAAATTGACATGGTTACTTTGTGAAGGATGTTATCCCACATAGGTGGGAGGAGAAAGTTGGAGGTAGGTGACTTGGTTATAAAAGGAGGGCTAAGTCTTCATTCCACTTTGCACCAATCAATACACTTTAAGTATTTAATTATTTCTTTCTTACCTTTGTTTGAGAGTTGTATTAGTTAAATATTTTAGAGAGTTAGTTGGCTTAAGAGAGTCGTCTATATCATTGTAACAATTTGTGATATAGTGTATTTCTCTCTTTGGGGGCCGGTGGTTTTTCTCCTGTTTTTAAGTTTTCACGTTTTATCTTGTGTTGTGTATTGTTTTTATTTCTCTACTATTATTGTTGGGCTGGGTGGTAGGAATTAATGAGACCGTAATTTTCCAACAAGAAACACTAGCAAAAATTAGCAAAAATTAGCAAAAATTTCATATATTATGGATACAACTCAGCAAAGTTGTTGGTTGCAATCAATTCAATTTCTTTATCAGCAAAGTTGTTGGTTGCAATCAATTCAATTTCTTTATTGAATTGACTGCATCAACAATTGATGATGCTATATCCATACCATTTGATTTTTTTTTTTTTTTTTTTTTTTTGATAATGTTAACATTGAAGATTTAGAATTTGAATCATTAGAGGTTGATGAAATTGCCACTAAGTTCTAGTATTAAAATAAAAATTTTGCATTATTTGTACTAATGGGTTGTATTAAAGTAATTTTAGTGATGCATTATAAGTTTTTCTTTCTTTTGTATAAAGGAATATAAGAAAAATCATTGAAACTGTATTTGATATGATTGGGCTTCTGATTGCAACCAGAATTGGTGACATACAATGCTCCCGAATTGGTACATGCTTGTTTTTCACATCATGCTGCCTTTTCTTGCGTAAATCTTTTGGGAATCCATGTTAAAGGATTTAACTAGTATGAACACATTGAGAATGACAGAAATAACGTTTGCTATATTTTCTCTCTTGTTTCTTGATAGGATGGAGTTGATGTTTTCATAGATATTTGTTGAGATGTGAATTGACATTTGAGATTTAAGTTGGAGTTAGATGTTTTCGTAGATACTACGAAGTATATTACGTTGCTGAATTTGTTGTTTTTCACTGTATTTGTATACTTAATTAATTTCTATGCCTAAAATTTAATCTTGTGAGTTCGATTATAGAAATTATGTTTTTGTGTTTGATTAGTAGAAAAACAAGATAATAGAATTTAGTTTCTTCTATTTAAATAGAATTTCATTCCATTAATTATTAGTTTGAAAAGAATTAATCGGATTGAAGATATAGATTCATCATTCGCTGGAATTGAAATATCCGTAAGATCGGGGTCACAATTTGTATCCGTTAAACAAATTGATTGTTGAAATTCCCAACGTGATATTTCTTGATTCTAATGAGTGTATTTGAGTTTATTTGCAATGAATTTTGCACATATCAAAACCATTATCAAAGAACAATACCAACCTCAAATAGAATATATGAAGAACATCTTGTTGCATCACATGTGCGAGTTCTTGATTTATCATTTTTAAAATTTGCATCAACAAACTTTGTAGAAAGAGAAATACAAAAGCAACCTCTTGATACTACGATATGTAGACATCTTAATGTCGTTTAGTGAGAAGGATTGTATGGAAGGAAGTCACACCTCCTATTTGTAGCGAAGAAGTGTTATTAGAAGAATGTTAGTGAGTAATGTATATTTGTATGTTATGTTAATAGGTTGCTAGAGGAGTTGTTTAATTATATGCCTCAAAAGTCTTTAAAATTGCACCCTATGTCCCTCTTAAAAGTTACACAACTGGTCCCTAAAAATTGCACTTTAATCCTCGATCTTTTTTTAACAGCAAACTTTATGAAGGCCTCTAGCAAGAAACTAGAGGCAAAATGGAAATAACAATATTACAATGGCCTTGATGGTCAATCATTCCATAAAATTCCATCCTTGCTTCTACTAACTAACCAATCATAAGAAAAATTTCTAATTGAATCAAATATTTCATGTTTCTTCACCCGATGATCCGAAAAGATAACTCCACTTCTAAAACTCCAAACTACCCAAAACATTGATGCAACAATCATATATAACTGTATTTTGGAGCCCCCATTAGCGTTCACTGGTCGAGCCATGATAGCTAGGCCGACCATGATGTGAAACTAATGAAATCGATTCCTGTCCAAATTTTTAAATTTCCTCCATATTTCTCTAGCCAAAACGCATGAAAATAAAACATGATTTATATCGTCCAAACCATGATTGCAAATTGAACACCCAACATCCCAATATCTACACCCCCGATTGACGAGGTTGAACCTTGTCGGAAGCCTATCGACAGGCACTCGCCAAATGAAAATAGTTACTTTTCTCAAAAGAATATTGACCCATCTTGTTCACGGTTATAACGAAGGTAAAATGACATTGTCGATTGCTTTTCTTGTTTCCGCAATAGAATAAGTTCCATTTGAACAAATAATCCACAGTCTTGCATCAGCTTAATTTGAAAGCCTAACATGAGATAGCCTTTGATTTAGATCGGAGAACAGGGACTCACTTCGACCTCTCACATTTCGAAGCCACTACTACAACCAAGCACCATCATTTCACCTATCCGCTATGACACAAACTGGGTTTAATTCGAAGTAAAATAACCTATTAAATTGGGTGCATAATGGCCATCACCTATCCAAACATCTTTCCGTAGACGAATATTCTGCCCGTTTTCCACCTTGTAACGAATAGGATGTTTTGGAACCATACCTTTTTCTTGCGCAGTTTTAAACATTATCAACATAGTGGACCACACTCGTTGATTATGATTATTGAAATCATACATGCCACCAGAACTACCATATATTGACTCAATCACATTAACCTAAATACCCCTATGATGAGAAATAAACCTCCATATCCATTTTAAAATTAATGCATAGTTGAAGCCTTTAAGGCTCCCAATTCCCAATCCACCATTCGAGGACGATTTAAGCCCGGCATCGACCATTTCGTGAATGTGCTTCACGCATATGATGTCTCAACAAATGCATAAAAGACTGCAACATTCTTTAATTGAGCTGAAATGTTGGCAACCTTCAAGACCACTCCCACAAAACCTATTGCATTCTTGACGTTATCATACGAAGCATAAAGTGCTGGAATATCACGGACTTCAACCCAAGAATACCTCACGACTGAACTTGCCTTGTGTAGTTCTTCGCATCCGAACAAATAACCACACACGCAAACGTAATCAACATACACGAATTCAACACGAGAGCATGACATTCAAACAAAAACTTTTAACCTACCTTTATATAGTGGTTGAGAGTCGACCAACAAGATGCCGGTCCTTAGTCTCATTAACCATACGATTAACTACCGAGTTACAAGCAGCTTGAAACGCAATTCCCTACGGGCAAAAACCGAGCCCACTTCTGCGAAAGTGGCCAACCAACGAAGATAGGGAATCCGATATCTTTTGACCCATTCAAAGAACGAACCGCATCCAAAGCATTGGAATGCGATTTAAAGGTGACAAAAGCAAAGCGACAAAAGTGCCACGATTGAATTTTCTTGATCAGTCAACACTTCCCAAACAACTCCCCAATCGAGTCACGGGAGTTATTTATTAAGAATATATATAAATTAGCATATATGCTGGTAAATTGGTTCAAGGCGAAAAGTGAAATTGGTTCAAGGCGCCGAAATGAGAAAATTCGGAGTGTTCATAAAAGATATTTGAGTTCGTCTATTCGGGTTTATGAATTGTACCTTTATTTTGGTTTCGTCGCTCTTTGAATTTGTTTGTTTGTATTTGTAAGTGGGTTAGGTTTTGAATCAGTTTAGGTTAAATGAAGTTCGGTATACATAGTTCTTTTGTGTAGCCGCTATCTAGGCACGAGCGTCATCAGTGTTTCTTTCTTGTATCTCTCATTGAATTCATTTTCTGTTTGAAAATGTTTTTCGTTTCTTATAAAAGTTTTCGTTATTTTTGCTAAAAAAAAAAAAAAAAAAAAAATAATGTGCTGGTAAATTACAACTTGTGGCTTAGCTATATTCACCTTCTAGTGACATTTTAATAATAAACTTACAGAAAGAATGTTGAAGGCTTTATGTTGTGTAAGGGTGAATTATTTTTTTTTTTTTTTTTTTTTTTTTTTTTTGCCAAAAAAAATAAAAAGCAAACTAGTATTGAAACGAGAACGCTTTCCAAAAGGAAACGTTCTCCACCGAAACATACAGTACAAAAGCTTAGAGGATCGAAACTAAATAATGTGAAAACAAAAGAATCACTATCAACCACCGAGCCTCAAACTAAACAAAGACTAGACGGAGACTAAGCCGTGTAAAGAAAAAAACGATAACCTAGCCACATCTAAACAAATACCTAAAGCTTACAACTAAAAACAAACAATATTACGGCTCGAAACTAGTAAGGGTGAATTAAGTAGTAGGGAGGCAATGGCTGCCTTAAGGGAGGGAAAAGATCAAGAAGGTTTGGGTTTGAAAAACCATCAGACTCCTTTATGGTTATGTATTTATGAAATATTGTTGAGGGAAAGGAAATTTATAGTTCAAAGTGGGTGAATAAAATAACTTGAAAAGTCACAAAGATGCAGGCAATACTACTAAAATGGCAAATAACATTATTATTATGCTATCCATTAGTCACAAGCAACAGTTTTCCTAAAACAGACATTAAAGTTGACTTTTTCACACATGAAATGAAAAAGTATTTGAACAGCAAATACTCGAAACGGTGTTACGTATATGTTTAGAATACACAAGAGGAGGTATAATAATGATTTCATCCTGCCACCGTACTGCTATAGCCTTGAGACCTTCCAACAAACAGGTCTGACCTTCCAACACCGTACTGCTTGGGTGCACCTCTTCCACTAATGGACATATTTCCAAACTTTTCAGCTGTTTCACTCATGCCTCTTCCCTTACACATATACACACCTCCTGGTACATCAACAAATGTTTTTCAGCATTAGTGATCATTGATGGTCATACATACGCGATTATGAACAAGACGCACCGAATTCAACAAAAAATTAGGAAATTCATTTTATAAGGTTTAGAATAAATTATTAGAGTTTTTATGGCATTAGATAACTATAAGAAATATTGACCATATGTTTGTCACGGTACAAGCCAAATGAATGTAATCTTACTTGAATTGTTTTTAATTGGAGGTTGAGGTTGGTATTTTGGTTGTCTCACGGAGTTCTTAAGCACCTTTTCATTCACTCCGTCCTGAAAAACAACATAAGAAGATTAAAGATTAGAGAAATATAAGCATAAGGCCAATGAATGTAGTTCAAGAATTAATTATTAATCCCACACACCTGTCGATTCATTTCCAACCTGCGTTGCACACCTGTAACAAAATAAAAAGCAGAATATGAGAATAAACAAAGACAAACTATGCCCATTAAAATCTGAGGATATATAACAAGTAGAGATGACGACAGCAAAATTACGGGGCAATTTGATTGGAACACTTCGTACGCAGAAAAAAAAAAAAAAACAAAATTAGTCAAATAAAATTACGGCTACCTTCATAAAATTCTAAGTTATTACAGTAAAATTCTTTAATACTATTATAGGATGCTTTAAGCATTATAAATACACTCTAAACAATTTCAGTATAATTGCCCATTCCCTATTTTACTACTGTATAATTTTTATTAACCCGTGTGACCCATTAGAGTTAAACACAACCCAGATCAACATTCATAAGTTGATCATAAGTCATAACATGCATCAGTCACGCTTATCGTTGACACATTACCTGAGCTTATAGATGCATGCTTGTTGGCAGATAAACTAATATTGCTTGTTGGCTTCGAGTTTGGCAATGACCCGGGATGTTTCTTGACACACTTGGGCTCCACAACCCTTCTCCCACTTAATGCAGCTGCAAACACTTGAGCATTTAATACAAAGTTGAAATTTCAACAGAACACTAAATGACAAAAGTGTCAAAAAAATAAACAAACCCGATGGAGGAGACGTCCTAGGAATGAGAGATTTAGGGCGAAGTGATGGCGGAACATAGTAACAGCTCTGTCAATTTTATTAAACAACAAATTCAGTGATCTTTAATTATTACATTTTAAACATAATAATTCTAGAAAATGTTGCGTAATTTGGGGATTTCTACCTGAAAGAAAGGATGCTGAAGAACTTCTAAAGCTGTTGGCCTCTTACATGGATCCCAAGAACATAGTGACTACATAGAACAACAATTCAATTAACATTTTTTTTCAGATAACAACAGTTGTGCAATTATTTGAAAAATTATCATTTGCGTGTAGAAATTCGGGCTTACAGTAATCAGATTAACTGCCTCCTTGCTTGCAGATGGTACCAATGCAGATAGATTTACGCCAGCAAGCTGCAAAAAGAAATTACAAGACACATATATTTAAAAATTCCAGTTAAAAAATGAATTGTTTAGGTTTACATGATTGCAAGGTAGAAGAAACCAACCTTTGGAAACTGATAATTGATATTACTTGCAAGCTCAAGACCCTCAGCCCATGAGTCTTTTGTTGGACTACCTATCACACTGCAAATTTTATAAATTTCATCCGCCTCACTACAAATACAAATAAAGAAACAAAAATATTAGCATAAAATATGTTGGTCAAAATAGTTGTGTTCATAATGTAATACAGTGATGGAATAATTGATACACACCTTGAACCTGGAAACAGTGGTCGTAGACTAAACAATTCAGACATGATTGCTCCCATTGCCCACATATCTGTCATTAAAAAAAGGATTTATATAAATCAATTTCCAAATAATGTTGTTCTATACATCTTTAAAAACTAACATACATGATTCACACACTCACCAACTGCAGAACCATACGTTGGTGACTGGAGAAGAACCTCAGGGGCACGATACCTACAAAAATCACATTTCAGTTACAGGCATAAGGTGTGTTAGCCGATAATGAAGACATTTTTAAGTACTATATTTGTATAAACTACATTATACAAAGACCACTTACCAGCGTGTTGAAACATACTCAGTGTACGGTGGTTGGGAAACAATCTCACGAGCAAGACCAAAATCAGCTAACTTTATTACATCTTTGGTTACAAGAAAGTTCTCTGCCACATAATATACAAGAATTCAGAAAAATGAACATACATTATATAACCGAGCGCATGTCCATTAGAATTTTAAGTTGCACATGTAAGATAATCACCTGGCTTAAGGTCACGATGAAAGTAACCGCGCTGATGCATATATGCAAGACCTTGAAACACTTGAAAGCACCAGTTTCTAATTTCAGTTTCCAAGAAAAGCTTCAGTCTATCTTTCATTAGTTGGTAAAGACTGCATTCCATGTACTCGAACACAAAGTATAAGATATCATTTTCTCTAATGACTTCCTTCAGCTTCACAATATTTGGATGATTCATCTTACAAAGAGACTGCCAAGAAAAACAAATATAATATAAATAATATAATGAATTAAAAAAAAAAAGAATCTTTAATAAGCGAGTGAGTGAGAGAAAAGGTGATGTTACCTTGACTTCTCTTAAATTTATGCATTCTTCCCATGAATAATATTTCTTCTTAATTTTCTTAATCGCGACCTGCAAAGACAATAATTCACCTTTGAGGAACACATTCCCTGGTACATCTGACTTGTCTTATATGTTTAATGACTGATAATGCTAAAAACGAACACATATTTCATAGCATTATTCCTCAAGAAAGACAAGATTTTAGTTGCAATTGTTCTATTTACAAGTGATATTCGTTTAAATATTAAAAGGTGAAGACAAAAGACAGATTCGACAAATTGAAGACACAAAGGTCCAAAAAGCTAAAAAGTACAAGATACAATCAAAAAGGTTCAAATTAATGATGAGAAACGTCTAAAAATGACAAGAGTATAAGACGCAAAACGCAAAGTACACGATATAAAATAGTACGCAAGGACGTTCGAAAATCCGGAACCAGGACATGAGTCAACTCTCAACGCACGTAACGGACCAAAAATTATAAGTCTACTATGCACAAGAATATAATATAATATATAAATAATTATATTAATTATTTATATTTTATATTTTTATATATATTATGTCGGCAAAGCTAAGATCCAAATTGGAGTGAGCTGGAAATTCAAACTCCGCGACTCGCGGAGTTTGAAGGGGAAATTGACCGCGACTCGCGGAGCACTCAAATCCAAATCTGCCTATAAAAGGCAACGCATTTTGATCATTTTAAATATCAATCCATCTCTCTATCTATATCATACGATATATATATATATATATATATATATATATATATATATATATATATATATATATATATATATATATATATATATATATAATTTTAATTTTAATTTTAATTTTAATTCTAATAATAAGGGTATGTTAGAGCATATTGTAAGGGTGTAAGTCGAAATTCTGTCCGTGTAACGCTACGCTATTTTTAATCATTGTAAGTTATGTTCAGCCTTTTTAATTTAATGTCTCGTAGCTAAGTTATTATTATGCTTATTTAAAACGAAGTAATCATGATGTTGGGCTAAAAATACTAAAATTGGGTTTTGTACCATAATTAGGGTTTGGACAAAAGAACGACACTTGTGGAAATTAGACTATGGGCTATTAATGGGCTTTATATTTGTTTAACTAAATGATAGTTTGTTAATTTTAATATAAAGATTTACAATTGGACGTACCTATAAATAACCATATACACTCAATCGGACACGATGGGCGGGATATTTATATGTACGAATAATCGTTCATTTAACCGGACACGGGAATGGATTAATAGTCTATGGACTTATTAAAACAAGGGTGAAATTATGTACAAGGACACTTGGCATAATTGATAACAAAATATTAAAACTTTGGATTACACGCAGTCGATATCCTGGTGTAATTATTAAACAAAGTATTAAGACCTTGTTACAGTTTAAGTCCCCAATTAGTTGGAATATTTGACTTCGGGTATAAGGATAATTTGACGAGGACACTCGCACTTTATATTTATGACTGATGGACTGTTATGGACAAAAACTAGACGGACATATTAAATAATCCAGGACAAAGGACAATTAACCCATGGGCATAAAACTAAAATCAACACGTCAAACATCATGATTATGGAAGTTTAAATAAGCATAATTCATTTATTTTCATATTTAATTGCACTTTTAATTATCACATTTTTATTTATTGTCATTGTATTTAATTGCACTTTCAATTATCGCACTTTTTAATTATCGTAATTTTATTTCATCGCACTTTTATTTATCGCAATTTCATTATCGTTATTTACTTTACGCTTTAAATTAAGTCTTTTTATTTATTTAATATTTTACATTAGGTTTTAACTGCGACTAAAGTTTTAAAATCGACAAACCGGTCATTAAACGGTAAAAACTCCCCTTTTTAATAATAATATTACTTATATATATTTGTATTTTTTATAAATTAAAACTAATATAGCGTTTAGCTTTGTTTAAAAGATTTCCCTGTGGAACGAACCGGACTTACTAAAAACTACACTACTGTACGATTAGGTACACTGCCTATAAGTGTTGTAGCAAGGTTTAGGTATATCCATTCTATAAATAAATAAATATCTTGTGTAAAATTGTATCGTATTTAATAGTATTTCGTTGTAAAATTTAATAGTATTTTATACCCCTTAGCTTTAACATCAATGACATCAAAAGCTTACCACTTCACCATTCTCCTTATTTAATGCTCGCCAGACAACCCCAAAGCTTCCATTGCCAATTTCTTTAATTACCGTGTACCTAAAAAGACATAATTAATGGCTTGATTATGATCTCATATCATTTATATACTAAATCAGACATAAAAATGAAAAACAAGTCAACTCACCTTTCCATTTTTGTAATTGAAACCGTCTGTAACACACCTTATTTACGACGAAAAGACACACACATCAAAAAGAAAACGGACTAGATGTATAAAAACCTAAAGGAACTCTATAATATAAACTATCACTCAGGATGTTTTAGCTAGACCCAAACTCAAACTTCTTGATTGCCTGGGCAGAATAGAAGTATGCTTTTGATGCCCAGACATTTTATATGCATTATAAGCAAAGAGAACTGAGAATTGTAGGACATTTTGATGCTTATACGAGCGAAAAAACTGCATCCAGATAGAAAGCCTCCAGATACCAACTCAGACCAAGGATAATATCTCCTTTACTCTATGGATCGCGTTGCAAAATCTTCAGACAATATAATTTTTTATTTATTTTTTGTATATCTAACTGGTACCCATAAGAAAAGGGCAAGTTTTTGCTTAAAAAAAAATCATCTAATAATTAACGGTGTACGCAACATTCATCCTTAAAGTGCAAAGTTCATCCCTGCATTAAGAGAGCATAACTAAGTGTTAGAACTCTATGAGATAGTGCAAACGTATACAACGATAACTAAAAAAACATACAAGAAAATATAGAAACTCACCTGCGCAGATGGTCTTGAAAAATTGTATAGTGACTATTGTTTTGGCAAGGCATTGGTGTTATCGGTAAAAAACATCAGTAAAAACAAGATGGACACTTCTTAGTTACACAAGTATAATCCACCACAGATCTTGCTTATGCAGTAAATCAACTTGTTAATGTTCACTAAACGATCCAACACCTATCTCATAAAAACTTGCATTCCACCTACTTGATTACTTGTATAGAGGATACTCACTATGTGCAGTTAAAGTTATGAAAAGAAAAAAGAAGGAAACATCCGGGGATGAGAAAATGCCAATCGAGTACTTTTTGGAAGGCAAGAAACGGAGTCTCGAAACAATCTGACCAAGGGCACGCTTGCTCCATGTTTTAGAAGGATTCAAAACCTTTACAATCTGACAATAGATTATATTAGTTTAGCCAAAATTTACGATAACATACAGAAGCTTTATAACCTAACTAGGCGAGGACCAACAGGATGCAAACTAATAATTCATAAATGTGCACCTACATCATCTATTTAATTAGAAAATAGCATCAAAATTCTAATATACTTAACTACAAAATCATCATCATCATTCTATATATCAAACCTAAATGACAAAATCCTGATTTCTGTAATTATTTTAGAAAATATATCCATAAATAATCAGCACTTGATTACAAGATATAAATTACCATATATGTAAGTCAATCTCTCAATCATAAATTCATAATCATATCTCCAGTTACAAATGAATCCATATCGTCATAGATACAATATATTCAGTCAATCTCAATAACCCCTCAAAAACCTAATTATAAACCCAAATAAAAGAAGATTCAACGATATCTCAGCTGCAGAACACAATACACAAATTCCATACCAAATACATACAAATCACAAATTGAATAAACAATAGAAACCCTAGCAAACCAGACCTACACAATCGAATCACTGTCTGTAATCAATGGAAACAAATTCGATCGTATCCGATTGAAATCATGATGTTAAAAAAAAAAAGGTATTTAATCGAATGATACCTGTAGGGTAAACGGTATAACCTAAATCCAGAGCTGATGAAATTGGAGAAAGATGAGAAGAAACCTCTCACCTACAGATTAATTAACCTGTTGTTGTGTGAAATTGACGATTGTTTTGATTGTTTGATGATGAAAAAACCTAATTATAGTCGTCAAAGGTGGACAGCCATGTGAATATATATAGATACACGTGGTTGTACGTATATGTGACGTGGAGATGATTGGATGGGTACACGACCGAATTGTGATAAGACCTAATTTATTTATTTTCGTTTGGTTTTTGGTGGACGGCGCACACAATACATACAATATGCAGATTGTAAAACCTCATTTGTAGCCTGATTAATGCATTTTAAAGACAGTATTCATAGATTATTTTTCCGGAAAAATAAAAAAAAAACTTCAATAAAAAGAAACACTTTGTCCAATAAATGAAAACTTAACGAAATGAAAAATGGAATCAAAGAGAAAGGCAAAGCGAGGCCTGAAAACAACGAAAAAAAACTACACCATCCACCTTGAACGCTAAACAAAACAAAACAAAACTCAACAAACACCTATACAAAAACAAAGCTAGAACTAGACAACATACGGCAAAGAATGAAAAGAAAGCCGACAACAACTACTAAATAGTGTTCTCACCATCACCCACACAAAAAGAGAGAGAACTCGACAAAACTGAAATTATTTGACGTGACAGACTCGAAAACTAAAATTATTTGACGTAACTAAAACAAAAGTTGAAATTATTTGACGTGGCAACAAGTCTAACTAAAATTATTTGACGTGACAAAGAAGATAATAAAATTATGTGACGGACTAAGAAGCTAAAACTATTTGACGTCACTGAAGCAAAAGTTGAAATATTTACCATAACTAAAGCAAAAACTAAAACTATGACCGTTATATAAGAAGATTTTGTAGTTAATGGTTTATATAACATTCAAAGTTAATATCGATTCATACGTTTGTAAGTAAATTACAAGATATGTCAAGTGTGTCAGATTTTTCTATCGATCAAGTATAATATTTCATAATGTTGTTCTAAATCACATTATGTTATCATATTCACACTAAATAGCTTCTTAATTTCAATTGTTTAATAGCTGTGAAGAGTTGACTGAATTAGTGAAAATGAAGGCACATTCTCATTTTAAAGTTACGACATCAAAAAATCTAAAACAAAAAATGATTATTTAGTCAAGATTATATTTATGTGTGTGTGACGATGTATCCATAAGTGAATCGGCCCTCTAAAATGTACACAATCTATAGAAATTTGACTGTAAACTTGAAATGGTAGCACATTATTAAAAAAAAAATGATGTTTGGTTGATAGAGATGATAGATCTAGTAAGTAAGCATCAATGTATAATATATATGATATGTTATGCATATATATTGCAATTGACTAACGATGACTTTTGTTTAACGCAAATTTGTCAAGTAATTATATGCAACCTCGTGAAATCCTTGCGAAATTGAATGAGCATAATCTATAAAATGTTTCTTTAAACATAATTGCGTATGATGGAAAAGCAAAACTCTGCACAATCAGTCAAGCAAATATGACTTCTATACACGTGGTAATGTGTTTTTTAAAGGTAAAGGGATGTGAATTTTAATATCGTACAAATGATTATGCTAATCAATTTGAAGATTTATTTTGGATCCATCCAATTTTATATGAAATAACTCATGCATTACTGCATTTTTTTTTTTTATTGATTAATGTTATGTATAATACAAAAATCTCTAAGTTACCTTTTTGTTGAAATCGATGTTGTTACATACAGCTCCGGGTGTGACTTCCGGAAGTGTGTTGGCAGTCTAAGTCAGAGGTCTACGTAACTTCCCGGTGACAGATTTCTTTTTACATCATTTCGATTTTCGGTGGTTATGATTGTGTGTGTAAGTGGTGACTCTTAGGTAATTCCTTCGAGGGTTACTTGGTTGCAATTTTTGAAAGTTTCATAAGATGAGTTTTGCCTGTTTAAACAGGTTTAGGGATATGTCATTGTTGTTGGGTAGTGGTTAGGAGGGTTTGGTCTTTCAGTTGGTATTGGTATGATTATGGGTCCGCTAGTACTATGTTTCTTTGGCTATCTATCTCATGAGGCGCGAAAGTTTAAGTGTTAAGGCAATTCATTTGTTGTATCGGTTGTTGTAGTGACCCGAACTTTTCCATGTTTATATATATTAATTGAGATTGATATTTACATGATTAAATGTTTCCAACATGTTAAGCAATCAAACTTGTTAAGACTTGATTAATTGAAATATGTTTCATATAGACAATTGACCACCCAAGTTGACCGGTGATTCACGAACGTTAAAACTTGTAAAAACTATATGATGACATATATATGGATATATACATAGTTAACATGATACTATGATAAGTAAACATATCATTAAGTATATTAACAATGAACTACATATGTAAAAACAAGACTACTAACTTAATGATTTTTAAACGAGACATATATGTAACGATTATCGTTGTAAAGACATTTAATGTATATATATCATATTAAGAGATATTCATACATGATAATATCATGATAATATAATAATTTAAAATCTCATTTGATATTATAAACATTGGGTTAACAACATTTAACAAGATCGTTAACCTAAAGGTTTCAAAACAACACTTACATGTAACGACTAACGATGACTTAACGACTCAGTTAAAATGTATATACATGTAGTGTTTTAATATGTATTTATACACTTTTGAAAGACTTCAATACACTTATCGAAATACTTCTACTTAACAAAAATGCTTACAATTACATCCTCGTTCAGTTTCATCAACAATTTTACTCGTATGCACCCGTATTCGTACTCGCACAATACACGGCTTTTAGATGTATGTACTATTGGTATATACACTCCAATGATCAGCTCTTAGCAGCCCATGTGAGTCACCTAACACATGTGGGAACCATCATTTGGCAACTAGCATGAAATATCTCATAAAATTACAAAAATATGAGTAATCATTCATGACTTATTTACATGAAAACAAAATTACATATCCTTTATATCTAATCCATACACCAACGACCAAAAACACCTACAAACACTTTCATTCTTCAATTTTCTTCATCTAATTGATCTCTCTCAAGTTCTATCTTCAAGTTCTAAGTGTTCTTCATATATTCTACAAGTTCTAGTTACATAAAATCAAGAATACTTTCAAGTTTGCTAGCTCACTTCCAATCTTGTAAGGTGATCATCCAACCTCAAGAAATCTTTGTTTCTTACAGTAGGTTATCATTCTAATACAAGAACTTCGAGCCATCCAAGGATCCGTTGAAGCTAGATCCATTTTTCTCTTTTCCAGTAGGTTTATCCAAGGAACTTAAGGTTCGTGAATCAACAGTGGCCAAGTCTTACTTCTCGACGAAGTAAAAATCTGTGAAAGTGAGTTATAGTCCCACTTTTAAAATCTAATATTTTTGGGATGAGAATACATGCAGGTTTTATAAATGATTTACAAAATAGACACAAGTTCGTGAAACTACATTCTATCGTTGAATTATCGAAATCGAATATGCCCCTTTTTATTAAGTCTGGTAATCTAAGAATTAGGGAACAGACACCCTAATTGACGCGAATCCTAAAGATAGATCTATTGGGCCTAACAAACCCCATCCAAAGTACCAGATGCTTTAGTACTTCGAAATTTATATCATATCCGAAGGGTGTCCCGGAATAATGGGGATATTCTTATATATGCATCTTGTTAATGTCGGTTACCAGGTGTTCACCATATGAATGATTTTTATCTCTATGTATGGGATGTGTATTGAAATATGAAATCTTGTGGTCTATTGTTACGATTTGATATATATAGGTTAAACCTATAACTCACCAACATTTTTGTTGACGTTTAAAGCATGTTTATTCTCAGGTGAATATTAAGAGCTTCCGCTGTTGCATACTAAAATAAGGACAAGATTTGGAGTCCATGTTTGTATGATATTGTGTAAAAACTGCATTCAAGAAACTGATTTCGATGTAACATATTTGTATTGTAAACCATTATGTAATGGTCGTGTGTAAACAGGATATTTTAGATTATCATTATTTGATAATCTACGTAAAGCTTTTTAAACCTTTATTTATGAAATAAAGGTTATGGTTTGTTTTAAAAATGAATGCAGTCTTTGAAAAACGTCTCATATAGAGGTCAAAACCTCGCAACGAAATCAATTAATATGGAACGTTTTTAATCAATAAGAACGGTACATTTCAGTTGGTATCCGAGCGTTGGTCTTAGAGAACCAGAATTTTGCATTAGTGTGTCTTATCGAGTTTGTTAGGATGCATTAGTGAGTCTGGACTTCGACCGTGTTTACTTGAAAAATGATTGCTTAACAAATTTTGTTGGAAACTATATATTTTTAACATGTGAATATTATGTGATATATTAATCTCTTAACGCGTTTGATATTATGTGATAGATGTCTACCTCTAGAACAAGTCCCATTGACTCACCTAATAATAATGAAGAGTCAAATGTAAATTGGAATGATTCGTGGACTGATTCACAAGTTCCCGAAGAGGAACCGGAAGAAGAGTCGGAACCAGAAGAAGAATCGGAACCGGAAGAAGAATCGGAACCGGATGAAGAAATAGAACCGGTGGGGGAAATAATAAAACGGTTAAGTAAAAGAAAATCCTCAACCAACCGACCAAGGTTAATTATGGTCAATGGTGTTTCCGCCAAGGAAGCAAAATATTGGGAGGATTACCAATTCTCCGATGAATCGGATTTCGACGAGAATTCCGATGATGTTATAGAAATTACCCCAACTGAATTTAAAAAGGCAAAAGAAAATAATAAGGGAAAGGGCATAAAAATAGAGAAATCTAATTCCAACCCCGATGAACTTTATATGTATCGTCAACCCCCGAAGTCCTTAAGTTGTAACAATGACCCGGGAACCTCTAAACCACCAGGTTTTTCTAAACCAATGTGGAAAATTACGGCTCGTATTAGGGGAACATCATATATCCCTAGAAACTTGGCAAAACGAACCAAAACCGAAGAAGAAGAAACAAGCGAGTCGGAATAAGATAGTTGTATTCGTGTGGTGTAATATATGTAATATAGTGTGCTTATGCTTTATGATATATGTAAAAATTGCTTGTATTAATAAGTATTTTTTTTATGAATCTAACTCTTGTCTATTTTACAGTATAAAAACACAAAATGGATAGACAACCCAATATTTTAAGAGACCTACCTGGAGACATGATTGATGAAATCTTGTCTAGAGTCGGTCAGAATTCTTCGGCACAACTATTTAAGGCGAGATCAGTTTGTAAGACATTCGAAGAACGTTCCAAGAATGCCTTGGTTTATAAAAGGCTTTCGTTCGAAAGATGGGGGATATCACATTGGGAAATCCATAAGTTACGATGTGTTTACTTTGACGCATATATTGCGGGGAACCCAAATGCTATTTTACGCAATGGGTTAAGAAATTATTTTGACTCAATATATCCGAATATTGGACTTCGTGATTTAGAAAAAGCGGCTAACATGCAACATAAAGAAGCATGTTATGCTTACGGATTAGCAATGTTCGCTTCTCACCAAAGTGAGAACAAGAACATCGGGCTACAACTATTAAACAAAACGTTTCCACAAGTGACGGAGTCGGTAATTGGGGTAAGAAATGAGGTTTTTAGATTGTTACGGGACTGTTGGACATTACGTAACCCTCGTCCCTTTGACGACGTTACAACATGCTGTCTTATCAACGGCCATAACGGTTATGTTCCACAAGACCAAGGATAGGAAGTAATCCTAGTAAAACCAGAATGCATGACTTGTTTCTGGACGTATGAATTACGTGTCTTTATTGCCTTTGCTGAACGACTTGTGTACTAGCTAGAATTATCTTCACAACCATCTTGTATCAAATTTATTGTGTGCTATATTTCATGCTATATGTAAAATAAGCGGTATTGTAAGTTTGTAAAATATTGTGTAAAAGTTTGAACGCGAAATATTATTATAATCAGTTTTTCATATAGAATTGTAGTAGTTGAATTGTATATTAGCTACTAAGTATGAACTTAACGGGTAGGTACTACCCGAATTTAAACTTATAAAACGCTAATATGAAGAAAAAGCTTTTATAAATGAGTTCATATTATGCTACGAAATACTATTAACTACTCTTAATATTCTGTATGATTAACTTGTTCCATTTGACTATTTTGAAGGAAATGGCACCGACTACTCGACACACCGTGAATATGAATGAAGAGGAATTCCGTACTTTTCTAGCTTCAAACATAGCGGCAGTACAGGCTGCGCTACATACCAACAATAACCTTGGATCTAGCAGTACAGGAAATCGTGTAGGATGCACCTACAAAGAATTCACTGCCTGTAAACCTTTGGAATTTGATGGAACCGAAGGACCGATCGGATTGAAACGGTGGACCGAGAAGGTCGAATCGGTGTTTGCCATAAGTAAGTGTACTGAAGAGGACAAAGTGAAGTACGCTACGCATACCTTCACAGGTTCTGCGTTAACATGGTGGAATACCTATCTAGAGCAAGTGGGACAAGACGATGCGTACGCATTACCGTGGTCAGCATTCAAGCACTTGATGAACGAGAAGTACCGTCCCAGAACCGAGGTCAATAAGCTCAAGACAAAACTTAGAGGGTTACGAACCCAAGGATTTGATATTACCACGTACGAAAGACGATTCACAGAATTGTGCCTATTGTGTCCGGGAGCATTCGAAGATGAGGAAGAGAAGATCGACGCGTTTGTGAAAGGATTATCGGAAAGAATCCAAGAAGATATAAGTTCACACGAGCCCGCCTCCATACAACAGGCATGTAGAATGGCTCACAAACTAGTGAACCAGATTGAAGAAAGAATTAAAGAACAGACTGCTGAAGAGACCAATGTGAAGCAAGTCAAAAGAAAGTGGGAGGAAAACGGTGATAAGAATCACCAATACAACAACAACAGCAATTATAACAATAATCGCAACAATTATCCCAGCAATCGCAACATCAATCGCAACTACAACAAACGGCCCAACAACAACAACAACAACAACAACAACAATAACAACTACAACAATCATCCCAACAACAATAATAACCGCAACAACAACAACAATCAGAAGCAGCTATGCCAAAGGTGTGAAAAGTATCACTCGGGGTTCTGCACCAAATTTTGCAACAAGTGTAAAAGAAATGGTCATAGCGCGGCGAAGTGTGAGGTCTACGGACCAGGGGTTAATAGAACGAAAGGAACAAATGGTGTCGGAACGAGTAATGGCGGAGCAAGTAGTGTCGGAGCAAGTTATGCCAATGTAGTTTGTTATAAATGTGGAAAACCGGGCCACATCATTAGAAATTGCCCGAACCAGGAGAACACGAATGGACAAGGCCGCGGAAGAGTTTTCAATATTAATGCGGCAGAGGCACAGGAAGACCCGGAGCTTATTACGGGTACGTTTCTTATTGATAATAAATCTGCTTACGTTTTATTTGATTCGGGTGCGGATAGAAGCTATATGAGTAGAGATTTTTGTGCTAAATTAAGTTGTCCATTGACGCCTTTGAATAGTAAATTTTTACTCGAATTAGCAAATGGTAAATTAATTTCAGCAGATAATATATGTCGGAATCGAGAAATTAAACTGGTTAGCGAAACATTTAAGATTGATTTGATACCAGTAGAGTTAGGGAGTTTTGATGTGATAATCGGTATGGACTGGTTGAAAGAAGTGAAAGCAGAGATCATTTGTTACAAAAATGCAATTCGCATTATACGAGAAAAAGGAAAACCCTTAATGGTGTACGGAGAAAAGGTCAACACGAAGTTAAATCTTATTAGTAATTTGAAGGCACAAAAACTAATAAGAAAAGGTTGCTATGCTGTTCTAACACACGTCGAGAAAGTACAAACTGAAGAAAAGAGCATCAATGATGTTCCCATTGCAAAAGAATTTCCCGATGTATTTCTGAAAGAATTACCGGGATTACCCCCACATCGATCCGTTGAATTTCAAATAGATCTTGTACCAGGAGCTGCACCAATAGCTCGTGCTCCTTACAGACTCGCACCCAGCGAGATGAAAGAACTGCAAAGCCAATTACAAGAACTTTTAGAGCGTGGTTTCATTCGACCAAGCACATCACCGTGGGGAGCTCCTGTTTTGTTTGTCAAGAAGAAAGATGGTACATTCAGGTTGTGTATCGACTACCGAGAGTTGAACAAACTTACCATCAAGAACCGCTACCCACTACCGAGAATCGACGACTTATTTGATCAACTACAAGGCTCGTCTGTTTATTCAAAGATTGACTTACGTTCCGGGTATCATCAAATGCGGGTGAAAGAAGATGATATTCCAAAGACTGCTTTCAGAACACGTTACGGTCATTACGAGTTTATGGTCATGCCATTTGGTTTAACTAATGCACCAGCTGTGTTCATGGACCTTATGAACCGAGTGTGTGGACCATACCTTGACAAGTTTGTCATTGTTTTCATTGATGACATACTTATTTACTCAAAGAATGACCAAGAACACGGTGAACATTTGAGAAAGGTGTTAGAAGTATTGAGGAAGGAAGAATTGTACGCTAAGTTTTCAAAGTGTGCATTTTGGTTGGAAGAAGTTCAATTCCTCGGTCACATAGTGAACAATGAAGGTATTAAGGTGGATCCGGCAAAGATAGAAACTGTTGAAAAGTGGGAAACCCCGAAAACTCCGAAACACATACGCCAATTTTTAGGACTAGCTGGTTACTACAGAAGGTTCATCCAAGACTTTTCCAGAATAGCAAAACCCTTGACTGCATTAACGCATAAAGGGAAGAAATTTGAATGGAATGATGAACAAGAGAAAGCGTTTCAGTTATTGAAGAAAAAGCTAACTACGGCACCTATCTTGTCATTGCCTGAAGGGAATGATGATTTTGTGATTTATTGTGACGCATCAAAGCAAGGTCTCGGTTGTGTATTAATGCAACGAACGAAGGTGATTGCTTATGCGTCTAGACAATTGAAGATTCACGAACAAAATTATACGACGCATGATTTGGAATTAGGCGCGGTTGTTTTTGCATTAAAGACTTGGAGGCACTACTTATATGGGGTCAAAAGTATTATATATACCGACCACAAAAGTCTTCAACACATATTTAATCAGAAACAACTGAATATGAGGCAGCGTAGGTGGATTGAATTATTGAATGATTACGACTTTGAGATTCGTTACCACCCGGGGAAGGCAAATGTGGTAGCCGATGCCTTGAGCAGGAAGGACAGAGAACCCATTCGAGTAAAATCTATGAATATAATGATTCATAATAACCTTACTACTCAAATAAAGGAGGCGCAACAAGGAGTTTTAAAAGAGGGAAATTTAAAGGATGAAATACCCAAAGGATCAGAGAAGCATCTTAATATTCGGGAAGACGGAACCCGGTATAGGGCTGAAAGGATTTGGGTACCAAAATTTGGAGATATGAGAGAAATGGTACTTAGAGAAGCTCATAAAACCAGATACTCAATACATCCTGGAACGGGGAAGATGTACAAGGATCTCAAGAAACATTTTTGGTGGCCGGGTATGAAAGCCGATGTTGCTAAATACGTAGGAGAATGTTTGACGTGTTCTAAGGTCAAAGCTGAGCATCAGAAACCATCAGGTCTACTTCAACAACCCGAAATCCCAGAATGGAAATGGGAAAACATTACCATGGATTTCATCACTAAATTGCCAAGGACTGCAAGTGGTTTTGATACTATTTGGGTAATAGTTGATCGTCTCACCAAATCAGCACACTTCCTGCCAATAAGAGAAGATGACAAGATGGAGAAGTTAGCACGACTGTATTTGAAGGAAGTCGTCTCCAGACATGGAATACCAATCTCTATTATCTCTGATAGGGATGGCAGATTTATTTCAAGATTCTGGCAGACATTACAGCAAGCATTAGGAACTCGTCTAGACACGAGTACTGCCTATCATCCACAAACTGATGGGCAGAGTGAAAGGACGATACAAACGCTTGAAGACATGCTACGAGCATGTGTTATTGATTTCGGAAACAGTTGGGATCGACATCTACCGTTAGCAGAATTTTCCTACAACAACAGCTACCATTCAAGCATTGAGATGGCGCCGTTTGAAGCACTTTATGGTAGAAAGTGCAGGTCTCCGATTTGTTGGAGTGAAGTGGGGGATAGACAGATTACGGGTCCGGAGATTATACAAGAAACTACCGAGAAGATCATCCAAATTCAACAACGGTTGAAAACCGCCCAAAGTCGACAAAAGAGCTACGCTGACATTAAAAGAAAAGATATAGAATTTGAAATTGGAGAGATGGTCATGCTTAAAGTTGCACCTTGGAAAGGCGTTGTTCGATTTGGTAAATGAGGGAAATTAAATCCAAGGTATATTGGACCATTCAAGATTATTGATCGTGTCGGACCAGTAGCTTACCGACTTGAGTTACCTCAACAACTCGCGGCTGTACATAACACTTTCTACGTCTCGAATTTGAAGAAATTTTTTGCTAAAGAAGATCTCACTATTCCGTTAGATGAAATCCAAATCAACGAAAAACTTCAATTCATCGAAGAACCCGTCGAAATAATGGATCGTGAGGTTAAAAGACTTAAGCAAAACAAGATACCAATTGTTAAGGTTCGATGGAATGCTCGTAGAGGACCTGAGTTCACCTGGGAGCATGAATATCAGATGAAGAAGAAATACCCGCATCTATTTCCAGAAGATTCGTCAACACCTTCAACAGCTTAAAATTTCGGGACGAAATTTATTTAACGGGTAGGTACTGTAGTGACCCGAACTTTTCCATGTTTATATATATTAATTGAGATTGATATTTACATGATTAAATGTTTCCAACATGTTAAGCAATCAAACTTGTTAAGACTTGATTAATTGAAATATGTTTCATATAGACAATTGACCACCCAAGTTGACCGGTGATTCACGAACGTTAAAACTTGTAAAAACTATATGATGACATAGATATGGATATATACATAGTTAACATGATACTATGATAAGTAAACATATCATTAAGTATATTAACAATGAACTACATATGTAAAAACAAGACTACTAACTTAATGATTTTTAAACGAGACATATATGTAACGATTATCGTTGTAAAGACATTTAATATATATATATCATATTAAGAGATATTCATACATGATAATATCATGATAATATAATAATTTAAAATCTCATTTGATATTATAAACATTGGGTTAACAACATTTAACAAGATCGTTAACCTAAAGGTTTCAAAACAACACTTACATGTAACGACTAACGATGACTTAACGACTCAGTTAAAATGTATATACATGTAGTGTTTTAATATGTATTTATACACTTTCGAAAGACTTCAATACACTTATAAAAATACTTCTACTTAACAAAAATGCTTACAATTACATCCTCGTTCAGTTTCATCAACAATTTTACTCGTATGCACCCGTATTCGTACTCGTACAATACACAGCTTTTAGATGTATGTACTATTGGTATATACACTCCAATGATCAGCTCTTAGCAGCCTATGTGAGTCACCTAACACATGTGGGAACCATCATTTGGCAACTAGCATGAAATATCTCATAAAATTACAAAAATATGAGTAATCATTCATGACTTATTTACATGAAAACAAAATTACATATCCTTTATATCTAATCCATACACCAACGACCAAAAACACCTACAAACACTTTCATTCTTCAATTTTCTTCATCTAATTGATCTCTCTCAAGTTCTATCTTCAAGTTCTAAGTGTTCTTCATATATTCTACAAGTTCTAGTTACATAAAATCAAGAATACTTTCAAGTTTGCTAGCTCACTTCCAATCTTGTAAGGTGATCATCCAACCTCAAGAAATCTTTGTTTCTTACAGTAGGTTATCATTCTAATACAAGAACTTCGAGCCATCCAAGGATCCGTTGAAGCTAGATCCATTTTTCTCTTTTCCAGTAGGTTTATCCAAGGAACTTAAGGTTCGTGAATCAACAGTGGCCAAGTCTTACTTCTCGACGAAGTAAAAATCTGTGAAAGTGAGTTATAGTCCCACTTTTAAAATCTAATATTTTTGGGATGAGAATACATGCAGGTTTTATAAATGATTTACAAAATAGACACAAGTTCGTGAAACTACATTCTATGGTTGAATTATCGAAATCGAATATGCCCCTTTTTATTAAGTCTGGTAATCTAAGAATTAGGGAACAGACACCCTAATTGACGCGAATCCTAAAGATAGATCTATTGGGTCTAACAAACCCCATCCAAAGTACCGGATGCTTTAGTACTTCGAAATTTATATCATATCCGAAGGGTGTCCCGGAATAATGGGGATATTCTTATATATGCATCTTGTTAATGTCGGTTACCAGGTGTTCACCATATGAATGATTTTTATCTCTATGTATGGGATGTGTATTGAAATATGAAATCTTGTGGTCTATTGTTACGATTTGATATATATAGGTTAAACCTATAACTCACCAACATTTTTGTTGACGTTTAAAGCATGTTTATTCTCAGGTGAATATTAAGAGCTTCCGCTGTTGCATACTAAAATAAGGACAAGATTTGGAGTCCATGTTTGTATGATATTGTGTAAAAACTGCATTCAAGAAACTGATTTCAATGTAACATATTTGTATTGTAAACCATTATGTAATGGTCGTGTGTAAACAGGATATTTTAGATTATTATTATTTGATAATCTACGTAAAGCTTTTTAAACCTTTATTTATGAAATAAAGGTTATGGTTTGTTTTAAAAATGAATGCAGTCTTTGAAAAACGTCTCATATAGAGGTCAAAACCTCGCAACGAAATCAATTAATATGGAACGTTTTTAATCAATAAGAACGGGACATTTCAGTTGTATGGTATGTTTGATTTTGCAATGTTTTAATGTTCCAATGGTGTTAGGGCTAGTGTCCATTACAGCATCCTACATGTACGTATCTCTTATGTTTGTCGCGCATCCACCATGAGTTTTTCCTTATTCGTGGTGGCTCGTGTACCCATCAACGGGTACTCTTTTCACCCAATGTCAGTGGCCCACAAGTACCCACAACCCGCTGCTAGCACCGATGACCCGTGAGCAAACCTGCATGTTATAAGAATATATTATTGGACTAATCACAAAAGCTAACAGAACAAAAACTAACTTCAAGGTATCAGGGACCTAAGTAAAAAAAAAATCTTTTGGTTAAGCCCACACCAAATAGGCCAGGTCCATTAGGCCCTGCTTTTGATGTAGAGATCCCTAATAATCCTTCTTTTTTCTTTTTCATTCGGCCCATTTTTCACATGAGAAACAGAAAATACACTACTGTCCAACGTTAGACTGTAGGTCTGTTGGTTCTTTTTATAAGAAAAACGCACAAAAGGCCGAGATCAAAAATTGTAAAGAAAATGGTTCGGTGCATAGGAGTCCTTCAAAGGGTCATAAGAGAAAGAAAAATAAGTCTTGTGACTTAGATGAAGATGTGGAATTGGAAATGGAAAATCGTGGTGAAGCAGGGGTTGTAAATCAGAGAATCGAGGTCAATAGCTTGCCTCGCGAACCCATTAAAATAGAAGGTAAACTCTTAATTTTAAGAGGAACAAGTTTTAGTGATATTCATCTAACAATTTTTTAATTTCTTTCTCCTTTCAACCCCATAATACTCTAATTCTCAATCATATATATAAATTTCTTATCCATTCTTTGAGTTGTCTAGCATCTTAGAATTTATTAATTTATAAGTTTTATGTTTTATATTAATATATATTCCTTAATTATCGATCTTCGGTTGTAAACTTTGTTTGTACAACGTATATATGTATATACAATTCATTCATTAGTAGTATAATATAAATAAATGCAATCCACAATTAATATATATGTAAAAAGAAGATATCATTCCTAGAAAGGACCTTCAAATGAAAATATTCTAGCAATTTTTAAGACAACAACTCAACTTTAATGCCAAAAATAAAATAAAAAATTGTAACTGACATTCGTGTTAAAAAAAACTCGTAAATGACTTTTGTGTTAATAGACTGTAGGTCTGCTTGTTCTTTTTACAAGAAAAACGCACAGAAGGCCAAGATAAAAAATTGTAAAGAACATGGTTCAGTGCATAGGATTCCTTCAAAGGGTCATAAGAGAAAGAAAAATAAGTCTTGTGACTTAGATGAAGATGTGGAATTGGAAATGGAAAATCGTGGTGAAGCAGGGGTTGTGAATCAGAGAATCAAGGTCAAGAGCTTGCCTCGTGAACCCATTAAAGTAGAAGGTAAACTCTTAAATTCTAAAAATCTCAATAAATATGGAAAAAAGATGATGATGTCTTTAGCAATTTTTTAGAAAGCCATGTTTGATAGTAATGAAAAAGCTAGCATACAATGAGAATTGCTACATGGAATACAAGGGGCCTAGGTACTACAGATGAAGTCCGTAAAGTAAATAATTTGATAACGAAATTTCAAGTGCAATTTGTAGCAATTCAAAAAACGAAAGTTGAAAATGTTTAACCTAGAGTTCTTAATGAGATATGGAAAGGAATGGTATATGAAGGTGTAATGACCCGGATTTTTCCGACTACTTGATTATACTATTTACATGATTTAATAATCTCCACTTGATAAGCAATGAATTTTAATAAGTCTTGAACCTCCGGAAAGAGTTTTATATAAGCATTTGACCACCCTTTTATTCCTACGATTCACGAACGTCATAACTTGTATTAATTATATATATATATATATATATATATATATATATATATATATATATATATATATATATATATATTTAAAAATATTATAATTAAATATCTCATTAAGTATATTAACAAGGTATTATATATACATTTTCATACTAGTAATTTAGAGAGTTTTCGAACAATATATATGTTACTATTTAAATGACGTAATTAACTTATGTTAAAATGTATTTACATACAATGTATTATGAGTATAAATACAACCTTATAAGTATTAAATACACTTAATAATATACAAAAATATATAAAGGATAGCTATACTCGTATTTCCATTCATTTTTCTCAAGAATCCTACTCGTATTCATACAGTTTATATACACGTATTATACGAAGCTTCTAGAAGTATTTACTATTGATATATACTAATAAAAATCTGTATTAGTAGAGTATTATGTCATGCATGACCTCATGGTATTTAACTTATTCTAGATATTTGTCATAAAACAACAAATTACAAGTAGTATATAAAGGCCTTACATGGTATATTTTTTTACACACATTTACATCCATTCTACTTTCAATTCTCTTCTAAGTTTTCTCTTATTATTTCTCTCTAAAAACACTCTTTAATATCCTCTCTTCAAGTTCTAATAAACCTTCATCATCCACAACAAAAACTAGTTACAAAAACAATCCATAAACATCATATAAGAAGTGATCAACAACACTTTCAGTTGGTTCAAGTTTTGCTTCCAAGTTTGATATTCTTTAAGCAACCTTTCAAGGAGTCTTTCAAGTCCAAGAAACTCTTTTAATATTCAGTAACTTCCCTTCTTAATTCAAGGTATTAACCTTACTCAAATCTTTGTTCAATTCATATAATTATAGCTATCTATATAAGAGATCATAGTTAATAACAACTAGAACATAGTTTGGATAATTCTAAACTTGTTTGAAAACTAATCTAATCTAACCTAACCTAAAAACACTTATTTATATGTATTATGATGTTATATTAAGTTATTATAAGAACTTATAACTTGTACATATGAAGAACACCTTAAAAACTTAACATACATCAACTAGTCTCCATTCGGTAAAAGCGGACTGTTTTGGGTTGGGAATTAAAAACCTATCTTAGACTTTGAGTTCGAGGCTAAGACTTTGGAAATATGTTAATATATGTAAATAAGACTTCTATTAATTTTTTCATGATTTTAGACAAAGTGGAAGTATTTTATCAAAAATCATATATTGGGTGGATGCCGGGATTCTTTCAAATCTGTCCACCGGCACAAAAAGAGG
Organism: Rutidosis leptorrhynchoides; assembly: GCF_046630445.1. NCBI lineage: Eukaryota > Viridiplantae > Streptophyta > Magnoliopsida > Asterales > Asteraceae > Rutidosis > Rutidosis leptorrhynchoides. The sequence goes on from NC_092334.1 coordinate 134,120,227, forward strand.
GTAAAACTATAAAAATAAATATATGGGCTGAACTTTTTGAATTTGTTTTGAAAAATTAACTTCTTAAGAAATCCATAGCAATTTGATTCACTTTAAACGGAGTTGTAATGAGTTTTTGGCGAGCAAAACAAAATCTGCTAAAATTAATGTTGTATGGACGAAATTTATCTTATAAACACTATATTAACCATATCCTTGCTAACTTTTCCTATATCCTATATATATTTGGACATTTTATCATTTTTATAACAAAATTTTATAATTTTGGTTAAGTTCGAGATTGTATATATATGATAATCTTGGTACGTTCCATGGCAATACGTGCACAATACGTTTTGTTAAATCCTAAGTCAACACGTCTCTGGATTGGTGCAAGACAATACGTACACAATACGCCGTGGGGTAATTCTAAGATTATATATATATATATATATATATATATATATTATACACCGATTATTAGACTTTTCGGACTACTGATAAAGGACTACTAACAATGGACTACTAACATAAAATGTTAAAAATTATTATATAAGTATTATATGAACTTGCTATATTAATTTTGTTCACATGTATTATTATCTGAATCGTTATTATTGTTATAGGTTCATGAATTCAAGGACTTCGGCTATATTTTAATAAGTTGAAAACTTGTTGAAACTATACTTTTACGACAGTGAGTATATAGTCCCATTTTTAAACTCTAAAAATATTTTGGGATGAGAATACATGCATTTTATGTTTTACGCCATGGACACAAGTACTTAAAATATATTCTACGTTGAGTTGTACCACCTTTCATATCTTCCCTAATAGCTTGGTAACTAATATTTGCATGTTATAAGAACATGTAAGTGCGAATCCTATTGATAGATCTATCAGGTTTGACAACCCCAATCGGGCTAGTCGCCCTAGTATCGTAAACGGTTGCATAGTACTTCGCTTTTACTACTCTTGGTACAGTGTAGGGAGATTTCATAATAAAGGAAATATGTCACATTAATGGTTAAGTATGGTTACCGAAGGGCTCAACAACTTGCAGAATATCTTTATTGAAATATTTATAACTATGAAATCTTGTGGTCTATATTTATATCGATGATAGCTTTAAACCTATATATCTCACCAACCTTTGTGTTGACTGTTTAAGCATGTTTATTATCAGGTCCTTAAGAAAGTCTTCCGCTGTTGCATTATCTGAGCAAGCTGTGCATGGAGTCTCATACTTTTATTTAAATAAAGTGTTGCATTCAATAAAACCTTTGTCATGTATTATATTCGACTGTTATGTTGTCAAGGCCTGTCCTAATCCACCTGGATTAAGACTTCAACAGCTGGTCCCATAGCGAGGTACAGACCTCTATATGCCATGAACGACTCCATGTAATATCTTTAAAATGAACAAATGCACAGCGGAAGACTTCTTTTAGACCTGAGAATAAACATGTTTTAAAAGTGTCAACCAAAAGGTTGGTGAGTTCATAGGTGTATCGTAAACAATAAAATTCAATGATATTGATAGACCACAAGATTAGATAAAGTACACCTATCGCATGTATGAAATCATTTTTCATAAATGCTTGGCAGAGTAGGTTCGTATCTTTTTCTCCCCCGTAGGTTGCCTTGCGATTTTTAATAACCGTGCACATATCTTGTGTATAAAATAACATACACATAACCTATGTATAAAATCATAAGGAGGAATACTCATAGGAACACTCATCTGCTAAAATCATTCTCTCTATAACTTTGCTTGGTAACCGACCTTAACATATAAAGCGCATCATGAATATCCCCAAAATAAACAGAACTTTCAGTCTGTAATATACAAGTATCATCTGTATATATATATAAACCTCGAAGTACTAAAGCAGTTCAAATTCTCTGACTGGGGCTGGTCAGTGCCCGTAGATCTATCTTTAGGATTCGCGTCAATTAGGGGCCATTTCCCTAATTCTTAGTCTACCAAGCTAAAATAAACTGGGGTGATATTTGATATAACAATTTCATTCGAGGAATGTTTTACTTGTGTCTATCACGTAAAACATTTATAAAAGCATTTTATGTATTCTCAGTCCCAAAAATATATATTTCAAAAGTAAGTAAAAAGGGATCAAATGAAACTCACGATATGATATTTTGTAGTAAAAATATGCATACGACGATACTGAACAATGTAGGGTTGGCCCCGAATTCACGAACCTTAAAGAAATAGCTTCCAAAAATAATGTTTCAGCCCGGGCTCTAACCCGACACCTCTTGCTCCACGTAAACACCTCTAACCAGCTGAGCTAATATGCTTTTCTTATTTAGTTAAGATTCTATTTTTCTTTTAACCTATTTTCTATTTTCATCTTCTCCTTCGTAACATCATAACACAATTACCACTATCATCATAATACTAGATTATCATCATTTTTCTTCAAAACCGTCCTCATCATCATATGTATCATCATATTAATAATCATATCCTAATCATAATCATAACCTTGATCATCTCAATCATATTTGTTTTCACCATCATTATTAATAAACTCGATTCATCATCATCAATTTACTTAAAATCACGACTCATAATCATCTCCATAACACTTCATCATCATCATTCCTTCAGTATTCTTCACCCTTTCATTATCTCATCACTAAGCATCGGCATCATCAATAATGTAAAAGAAATCATCATCATTATTATGCTAGTCATAAATCTCTTTATGAAAAAAATAACCAAGCTCCATTACCCTATTGTACGTGGTCGGCCATTTAGGTAGTACTAGTCCCACTTGCTAAACTAATTTACGATGAATATGAATATACAATACACTCATAATGATAAGGCTTTAAACTGTGACCCTCCTCAATTATTAAATTAGTTATTATCATAAAAAAAATTGTATTCCAGCGTTACATGCAATATGGGTCGGCCACTTACTTTGTATTTAATTCCACTTGCAATTGACCCACTAGTACTTATCCACTATAAATGTATCCTTTCTCTCTTAATCATCTTATTGTTTTATTGTTTGAAGACAGGAGGAAAACGCAGTAGTGACAGACGGTTACATACACGTAACCTGTGAGTGAAGTCTAACAGAAAAATGGTAGCAGCCGTAATGATGGGTTATAGTTCAAAAGAAAGAACAGAAAGAAGAAGTAGCAACAAAACGTAGTGGTGAGTTCGGTGATTATAGGGTAGTGGTGGTCTATTGGTGGTAATTCTTGGCCAAAAACAAAGCTGTAGCAGCTGACTTCGATGGTGTGGTTTATGATTAAAGAGGGTGATGGTCAAGGTGGTGTCGGTTCTAGGGGTGTTGGTTGTTTTGGTTTTAATTAAAGTTAATGGCAACAGAAAAAAAATCATGCAGCAACAACAGTGATTTAAAGGTGTTTGCTTTAATAGGTTTTGTTTGAATAGTTGAAACAGAAAACTAGAAGTAGAACGCGAGAAGCAGTAGCGATAACAAGTGGATTCGAAGTGGTTTGCGATGTTTAAACAGAAGAATAGAAACAGGCGAGTAACATGAAATAATAGAAAAATGGGTTTTGATGTTGGTGACGGTTGTAGGGTGATTATGAGGGTTCGCATGGTGATCGAACGGTGATTATTGTAAAGGTGATGAAATTTAATAGGATTCCTGAATAGAAAATTTTGAATAATATGAATGTTGGTTTCTGTTTTCTCTTGTCTTTTTCTCTCTTCTCATTCAATTTTGCAGTCAGTAACATATATAGAGGGATTGAAGACTTGAGGTAACAATTATAATTGATCCCAAATGATTTGTGAAGTGGACGTGTAACAGAACGCAGACAGGGTTCTTCAAACAAGAAGAAGAAAACAAGAAAAGTAAGTCCGATTATGACCTGTAACAAATTCGTACATTTTTCTGTTACTGATTTCAATCCAAATTTGTTTTGTTCTTGTGATTGAATCTTGATTTGTACTAGATTAGAGCCAGAAAAACAAATTACATACAGTAGGATTGTAACGTGAAACAGATTCGTACACTTTAACTGATATTGACAGCTAACAAATTTTGTATCTGTCTGTTTGATTTTTCTCATTGAATTGCAGAAGGATTTTATATGGAATGGTTGTTGTTGACTTCTGAATTCTTGTAGTAGGAGTCAATGGACAATTGAATCAATTTATATAGTTGTTATGGTCGACAGAGATATTCGGTTCAGGAAGAAGAGTTTAACAAAAATAAAAGTAGAAAATGATGTACAACTGAATTTGGATTTTAATGGAACTCTGATTTAATTAGAGACAGAACGAGTATTTGGATTGTGATGTTAAATTGATTCCATTTTTTAAAGTGATTTAGTATTAATAATAAAAAAATTATAAATATATTAATAATAATACTATTAATATTAATAATAATAATAAATAATAATACTGATAATAATAGTTATAAAGTTGATAATAATAATATTATTTATGGTAATAATAATATATTGTTCTATTTATAATAATTATGATAACTATAATAATAATAATGATTTTTAATGAATATGGTAATGATAATTATAATAATATAATAATAATAATAATAATAATAATAATAATAATAATAATAATAATAATAATACTAATTATAATAATGACTAATATCATAATTTTATTACTAATGATATTAATAATGATAACAATAATATTAGTAATATTAATAATAATATAACAAATTAAATGTTTCAATTTATCATATATATATATATATATATATATATATATATATATATATATATATATATATATATATATATATATATATATATATATATATATATATATATATTTATTTTTAAATATATATGCATCTATTTACAAATAGTTGTTCATGAATCGTCGGGAATGGTCGAAGGTCAATTGAATATATGAAACAGTTCAAAATTTTTGAGACTCAACCTAACAGACTTTTCTTATCGTGTCAAAAATATTAAATCGTATCGAGAGTTTGGTTTAAAATTGGTCGAAATTTCCCGGGTCGTCACAGTACCTACCCGTTAAAGAAATTTCGTCCCGAAATTTGAGTGGTGACAGCTGGAATTGAAATCGAGAATGTTTTAGTACCAGATTTGAACTCAGATTCTTAATAGAAAGATTTTAGTCGTCTAAGAATGTTTCATCGAAGAAGAAAATGATAAGATTAGAGATTTTCTTCGAGGTTGATACGCATATGGTTTTATGAATGCCCTTCTCGGGTTAAGTTCAGTTTCATGATGAATTCGAATCAAGTAACATGGTTTGTGGCGACTATTAGTTAAGTAACATAGTTCATGATGAATACAAGTCAAGTAACACGGTTCGTGGTGACAGTAAGGTTGATCAAGCATTACCACCATCACGTTCCATTAGAACTTTCGCATGACGTACTGTAAAATAATCACGTTGATCGGACGTCATTATATTACATTAACTCATGCTTTCATTCCAATATTACTCTAAAATATCGAGGATTTAAACTTCAGTGTTTCACTGAAATTTAGAATTTAAAACAGTTTTCGGTATGATATACTAAGGATAGAACGAATGCGAAGATAATTATGAATGAGAATGATATAAGGATATCTTCATAATGTTGAGGATATTTATAATGAAGGAAAATATAACGATATCATGGAATATTGAAGATATTAATAATGAGGAAAGAGGATTTTGATCTTTTTCCGAGCTTCTCCAACGTACCATTCTTTAATTATTAAACTCCTGTCTTCTAAGACTTTCAGTCGTTTATACTGCTTCATCAGTATTCTCATATCTAAATCATCGGTTATCAATCCGAGGTGTTTTCAAGAATTTTGAAGGGTTTGAATGCAGATGGTAATCGTCAAGATACAAATGATGTTTAAGATGAAATCAAGTGGCAAACTTGAGGAAATATTTAACTGTAGTAGATGTAACGTATTAACGATATTTTTAAATCAAAAATGTGTTATAATTAATATTTCCTACTCTTTTAATACTTTTTAATTGTCCAAGGTTAGTAGTCCAATGTTAGTAGTCCAATAGTTCAATATAAAATCTAGTTAATTGGTTATATTATATTATCTCGAGATTAACCAAGACTAGTATATTATGACAGTATTTAAATGACGATATTTAAAGTGCGTAAAATAAATAACATTATTTAGATGACGATAAATAAAATTGCGAGTATTAAAATTGTGATAATTAAAATGATAATAAATAAAATGTAATAAGGAAATAGTCATAACGGGTATAGGAACAGTTAGCTAGGATTTGGTTAGTATAGATTTATAATTTTACGTAGTTAATTAATTGGTCACTAATAAATTTTATTTTGTCCATTATTTTCTTCATTATGTCACTTTTCAAATTTTGACTTAGATTTTGATTTGTCAAAATCAGAATATGTAATTGAATGAAAATGATTGTTCTTCGGTGAACGGACACATATACTTGCGGATGCAAATAGGATAGTTAAAGACTGTTGAATCAAAATTGAAGAATGTACAATGTAATATATTAATGTGACATCTAAATTATTATCGGGTATTACCTACCCGTTGAAACATTCTCATCATTAATAGTTTGTACAAAAGATATGTTGATGTAGAACGATATGTAGAATGAAGATAATCAAGGTAGAGCTATATGTAGAACGATGGTCATGCTTGAAGTATAGATCGTGATATTGAGGCGTGTGATGTTGGGGCCGGTGTTGTTGATGGTACTGTTGGTGCTGGTGATGCTGCTGGTGCTTGTAAATTCTGCACCATATTCTCCAAAGCCAATACTCAAGCACGAAGTTTCATTGACTTCTTCCATTACCTCGGGATGATTGGCAATTCTTCCATTACCTCGGGATGATTGGCAATTGGAATGAGGGGATGAATAAGGTTTTGAATTTGAGATAGTATAAAATCATGGCGAGATATTCGAGAAATGAGGGTGAAAATGGTGTTTCGGACTGGTTCGCCGGTAAGTGCTTCAATTTCTTCGCCAAGAGGGAAATTTGGTTGGTGGAAAGGATTACCTTCTTCTCCTCTCCATTGATTCAGTCGACTACGAACTCATCCCCAATTTATCCAGAATTGATGATGGCTAATTGGTTGATTCATTCTGGTTACACTACTTTCGGAGCTCGAGTGGAAATTCATATCGGAATAGCTGTCGGAATCTGAGGAATTTGAACTAGTTGCGTGTTCCATCTTGTACAGTCAGATAAAGGATTTTCGATATGAAATGATTTTCGGATATCGGATGATATTTTAATTACAAAGAATACCTAATACCTATATATAGTACAGAGTATCCCGTAGATTACGGAGGGAATTAAGGAAACGTGTCAGACAAGGTCTAATGTGATGGGATATGAATTTGTCTATACACCATCTATGCAATAATTGCAATAAGACGTGTCGAGACTGAAAAAGATAGGTAGATATTTTTCGACAAGGAATGGTAAGCAAAACTTTTGACATGAAGACAAGGTTAAAGTCCAGACTCATTAATGTATCCTAACAACTACTAGGTTGAAGTCCAGACTCACTAATGCATCATAACGACTATCAGTTAGACACACTAATACAAGACCTGGTTCGCTAAGACCACCGCTCTGATACCACCTGTCGAGGCCCGTCCTAATCCACCTGGACGAAGTCTTCAACAGCTGATCCCATTGCGAGGTACAGACCTCTATATGCCATGAACAAATCCATGTAATATCTTTAAAATGAGCAAATGCACAGTGGAAGATTTCTTTCAGACCTGAGAATAAACATGTTTTAAAAGTGTTAACCAAAAGGTTGGTGAGTTCATAGGTTTATCGTAAACAATAAAATTCAGTGATTTTGATAGACCACAAGATTAGATACAGTACACCTATCATGTGTACGAAATCATTTTTCATAAATATTTGGCAGAGTAGGTTCGTATCCTTTTCTCCACCGTAGGTTGCCTTGCGATTTTTAATAACCGTACACATATCTCGTGTACAAAATAACATACACATAACCTGTGTATAAAATCATAAGCAGGAACACTCATCTGCTAAAATCATTCTCTCTATAACTTTGCTTGGTAAGTGACCTTAACATATAAAGCGCATCATGAATATCCCCAAAATAAACAGAACTTTCAGTCTGTAATATACAAGTATCATATGTATATGTATATGTATATATATATATATATATATATATATATATATATATATATATATATATATATATATATATATATATATATATATATATATATATATATATATAAACCTCGAAGTACTAAAGCAGTTCAAATTCTCTGACTGGGGCTGGTCAGTGCCCGTAGATCTATCTTTAGGATTCGCGTCAATTAGGGGCCGTTTCCCTAATTCTTAGGCTACCAAGCTAAAATAAACTGGGATGATATTCGATATAACAATTTCATTCGAGGAATGTTTTACTTGTGTCTATCGCGTAAAACATTTATAAAAGCATTTCATGTATTCTCAGTCCCAAAAATATATATTTCAAAAGTAAGTAAAAAGGGATTAAATGAAACTCACGATACGATATTTTGTAGTAAAAATATGCATACGACGATACTGAACAATGTAGGGTTGGCCTCGAATTCACGAACCTTAAAGAAATAGCTTCCAAAAACAATGTCTCAGCCCGCGCTCCAACCCAAGACCTCTTGCTCCACGCAAACACCTCTAACCAGCTGAGCTAATATGCTTTTCTTATTTAGTTAAGATTCTATTTTCTTTTAACCTATTTCCTATTTTCATCTTCTCCTTCATAACATCATAACACAATTACCACTATCATCATAATACTAGATTATCATCATTTTTCTTCCAAACCGTCCTCATCATCATATGTATCATCATATTAATAACCATATCTTAATCATAATCATAACCTTGATCATCTCAATCGGATTTATTTTCACCATCATTATTAACAAACTCGATTCATCATCATCAACTTACGTAAAATCATGACTCATAATCATCTCCATAACACTCCATCATCATTCATTCGGTATTCTTCACCCTTTGATTATCTCATCACTAAGCATCGCCATCATCAATAATGTAAAAGAAATCATCATCATTATTATGCTAGTCGTAAATCTCTTTATCAAAAAAAAAATAACCAAGCTCCATTACCCTATTGTACGTGGTCGGCCATTTAGGTAGTACTAGTCCCACTTGCTAAACTAATTTACGATGAATATTAATATACAATACACTCATAATGATAAGGATTTAAACTGTGACCCTCCACAATTATTAAATTAGTTATTATCATAAAAAAAAAATTGTATTCCAGCGTTACATGCAATATGGGTCGGCCACTTACTTTGTATTTAATTCCACTTGCAATTGACCCACTAGTACTTATCCACTATAAATGTATCCTTTCTCTCTTAATCATCTCATTGTTTTATTGTTTGAAGACGGGAGGAAAACGCAGTAGTGACAGACGGTTACATACACGTAACCTGTGAGTGAAGTCTAATAGAAAAATGGTAGCAGCCGTAATGATGGGTTATGGTTCAAAAGAAAGAACATAAAGAAGAAGTAGCAAGAAAATGTAGTGGTGAGTTCGGTGATTATAGGGTAGTGGTGGTCTATTGGTGGTGATTCTCGGCCAAAAACAAAGCTGTAGTAGCTAACTTCGATGGTGTGGTTTATGATTAAAGAGGGTGATGGTCAAGGTGGTGTCGGTTCTAGGGGTGTTGGGTGTTTTGGTTTTAATTAAAGTTAACGGCAACAAAAAACAAATCATGCAGCAACAACAGTGATTTAAAGGTGTTTGCTTTAATAGGTTTTGTTTGAATAGTTGAAACAGAAAACTAGAAGTAGAACGCAAGAAGCAGTAGCGAATAACAAGTGGATTCGAGGTGGTTTGCGATGTTTAAACAGAAGAATAGAAACAGACGAGTAACATGATATAATAGAAATAAATGGGTTTTGATGTTGGTGACGGTTGTAGGGTGATTATGAGGGTTCACATGGTGATCGAATGGTGATTATTGTAAAGGTGATGAAATTTAATAGGATTCCCGAATAGAAAATTTTGAATAATATGAATGTTAGTTTCTATCTTCTCTTTTCTTTTTCTCTCTTCCATTCAATTTTGCAGTCAGTAACATATATAAAGGGATTGAAGACTTGAGGTAAAAATAATAATTGATCCCAAATGATTTGTGAAGTGGACCTGTAACAGAACGCAGACAGGGTTCTTCAAACAAGAAGAAGAAAACAAGAAAAGTAAGTCAGATTATGACCTGTAACAAATTCGTACATTTTTCTGTTACTGATTTCTATCTAAATTTGTTTTGTTCTTGTGATTGAATCTTGATTTGTACTAGATTAGAGCCAGGAAAAAAAAAATTACATACAGTAGGACTGTAACGTGAAACAGATTCGTACGCTTTAACTGATATTGACAGCTAACAAATTTTGTATCCATCTGTTTGATTTTTCTCATTGAATTGCAGAAGGATTTTATATGGAATGGTTGTTGTTGACTTCTAAATTCTTGTAGTAGGAGTCAAAGGACAATTGAATCGATTTATACAGCTGTTATGGTCGACAGAGATATTCGGTTCAGGAAGAAGAGTTTAACAAAAATAAAAGTAGAAAATGATGTACAACTGAATTTGGATTGTAATGGAACTCTTATTTAATTAGAGACATAAAGAGTATTTGGATTGTGATGTTAAACTGATTCCATTTTTTTTTACAGTGTTTTAGTATTAATAATAAAAAAATTATAAATATATTAATAATAATACTATTAATATTAATAATAAATAATAAATAATAATACTGATAATAATAGTTATAAAGATGATAATAATAATATTATTTATGGTAATAATAATATATTGTTCTATTTATAATAATAATAATTATAACTATAATAATAATAATGATTTTCAATGAATATGGTAATGATAATTATAATAATTAATAATAATATAATAATACTAATTATAATAATGACTAATATCATAACTTTATTACTAATGATATTAATAATGATAACAATAATATTAGTAATATTAATAATAATATAACAAATTAAATGTTTCAATTTATCATATATATATATATATATATATATATATATATATATGTATATATATATATATGTATATATATATATGTATATATATATATATATATATGTATATATATGTATATATATATATATATGTATATCTATATATATGTATATATATTTATATATATATATATATATATATTTTAAATATATATGCATCTATTTACAAATAGTTGTTCGTGAATACTCGGGAATGGTCGAAGGTCAATTGAATATATGAAACAGTTCAAAATTTTTGAGACTCAACCTAACAGACTTTTCTTATCGTGTCAAAAATATTAAATCGTATCGAGAGTTTAGTTTAAAATTGGTCGAAATTTTCCGGGTCGTCACATATGTCACGTGTGTAGTATTTGAAAACCGATGTATTATGGGGATTATTCCTTAAATAATTGCCCAATTGTTTAAAACATGCATTATGTATAATAATGGTGTGCTTTTTATGAAACGAATGCAATATTTTCTAAAACGTATCATATAGAGGTCAAATATCTCGCTATGGGACCAATGAATAACGTACTGCGTTTATAGTAATATGGACAGGTCGTTTCAGTTGGTATCCGAGCTTGAGGTCATAGGGAACCAGAATTTGCATTAGTGTGTTTAACTGGTAATTGTTAGGATGCATTAGTGATTCTGGACTATGACCGTATCTGTTTTTACCGATTTTTGCTTATCATTTTTGTCAAAAACACTATATGTGATATATTTATATGCTAACGTATTTGTTGTTTCAGTTATGTGATAGATGACTTCTTCTAATCCCATCATTTTGTACGACTCTGAATCGGACACTGAGTCTATTCTCTCTACAACTAGAAAGGGCGTTCCAATACCTATTAAAGAAGAAATTGTGTTAGCCGGGGAATCTCAACTCCCGGTAAACCCAGAGGAGGTCCCAGCTCCACCCAGCCCTAGTTTCCTGGAGCCACAGTATCGTTTCGATGATACCGTGATCCCTGGGATAAATGGGGCCTGTCCATTTCTTAACGAACGTGGACACTGGGTCAGATACACCGCCGATTTCATGACCCGTCCTAATCCATCCGGACGAAGTCCATATGGATTATAAACGATTCACAACAGTTGATTACATCGCGAGGTACTTGACCACTATATGATACATTTTACAAACATTGCATTCGTTTTTGAAAGACAAACATCGAAAGTTGACAAGCATGCATCACATTTCATAATATATCAGACTATCAACGACTTAATAATAATCTTGATGAATTCAACGACTCGAATGCAACGTCTTTTGAAATATACTATGAATGACTCCAAGTAATATCTTTAAAATGAGCAAATGCACTGCGGAAGATCTCTTTCATACCTGAGAATAAACATGCTTTAAAGTGTCAACCAAAAGGTTGGTGAGTTCATTAGTTTAACATAAATAATCATTTCATAATTTCAATAGACCACAAGATTTCATATTTCCATTTCTCATAAACATACGTCCCATGCATAGAGACAAAATATCATTCATATGGATTGAACACCTGGTAACCGACATTCACAATATGCATATAAGAATATCCCCATCATTCCGGGATCCTCCTTCGGACATGATATAAATTTCGAAGTACTAAAGCATCCGGTACTTTGGATGGGGCTTTTTGGGCCCGATAGATCTATCTTTAGAGTTCGCGTCAATTAGGGTGTCTGTTCCCTAATTCTTAGATTACCAGACTTAATAAAAAGGGGCATATTCGATTTCGATCATTCAACCATATAATGTAGTTTTGATTACTTGTGTCTATTTCGTAAAAACATTTATAAAAATTTTCGCATGTATTCTCAGCCCAAAAATATAAAGGGAAAAAAAGTAAATGAAACTCACCTAATGTATTTTGTAGTAAAAATACATATGACGACATTAAACAGCTGAACAATGCAGGGTTGGCCTCGGATTCACGAACCTATATCATTTGTATAATCATTAATACCTATAATTGTAATCAAACCATTTCATATATTATAACTTTTATATACTAGTTACATGATTTGTATATATATATATATATATATATATATATATTTAAAAACGGTTATTATTTATATAGATATATATATATATATATTAAAATACGTAATTTGTTATATATGAATATTTATATAAAGATTGTTAATATAATTATTTCATACTTATAGGTAATGTTACTTTTAAGTATATTTTTATATACATGATAATGTATAATATTAATAATAGTGAATAAAAGTTATATTTGATTATAATTATAATAATTTTCAATGTTAATAATAATTCCAATATTGGTAATAACCATGATAATAATAATAATACTTGTAATAATTAATTTTACCGTAAATGATGGTTATGATAATGATTTTAGTAACTACCTAATAATATTGATAACAATGAAAATAATAGTTTTAGTGATACCAAGATGATAATTTTATTAATTATAATACTTATTATCATTTTAAGAACTTAAGGGTGTTATATCTATATTTACATATGTATAGCTATTTTGTTTACAATGCGCACGATCATAGTTATATCCTAATCAATGTCAATCTTATATTTATCTAAATACTTATCTTATTTCAAATCACAAGAGTTTAAATATTTTCTAAGTTTAGTTCATAAACGTATAATACTTATTAATAATCCTAATCATAATTGTACGATATATAAAAATAACAATCTTAATACTAATGATAATATCAACAATAATATTACTTAATAATAATGCTATTAATGGTAATGATATTAATATTAATATAATACAATAATAATAACAATCATAATTGAAAATTTAATTTTTATAATAATAATAAGTAGCAACTAATACTTATATTTGTATTACTATACTAATAATAATTATAATAATAACAATAATAACCCTAATAACAATAATAATAATAATAATAATAATAATAATAATAATAATAATAATAATAATAATAATAATAATAATAATGGAAATGGAATTGAAAGTGTATACCCTCAAAAAAATGCTCCAGGTGAGACTCGAACCCGTGACCACCCGTGTACACACTAATACCCTTAACCATTGGGCTAACGCCCATTTATCTGATTCATAACCTCCCTTAAATTTTATAACCCGTAAAATCTGTGCTCTTCCCTTTCCTTCTTCTATGAATCAATCGGTACCCAAAAAAAATGCAAATCATCATGGCAAAGATTTAGACACTTCAAAATACTGATAAATAATCCAAACCCAAAGTTTATACTTCTCGAAAAGAAAAAAAAAATAAAAAAAAAAATAAAACCTCCTGCTGTACGACGAGGTGTTCAACAAAAAAAAAAAATTTAATTCGAAAATTGATAGTGTTTTAGCCAAAGATCAAAATACGAAATATACTTCAAATCTGTCCTAGAAACTTTATAAATCATCAATTGGGCTTAAAACATTCAAACGATTTTGAATTTGAGGGATTACAATTTGATTGACTTTTGAACTCCAAGTTTGACTCTTCAAATTTGAAGATAATTTGATGAATTGCAATCTGAAACTTTGAGGAAATGTTCATGACATGATTTAAGACACCTCTGCACTTTTAGATTTAAAAAAAAAAGAAATTAAATTTTGGCTATAAAGATGATGGTACAGGGTATCGAAAGGAAGAAAAAAAAATAAAAAAAAATCGCATTTGGTATATATGATGAGAGGATTGAACGACTCCAATGATTTTCTCCAACACTCTCAACTAATCCATTGTTTTGTAGTACTCGACAAATGAAAAAAAATATCACGGGATGGAGAAGAAAAAAGAAAATAATAGAGATGGTGGATATCACATGTATATATCTATAATTCTATGCTTTATATTATTTTTACTTATTTATTTATTTAATATAAATAATTAATAATTAATAATATATAGTAATAAATAATAAACTGTTACTGTTTACATTAATAAAAATAATAATAATAAATTTAAATTTTAATGATATTAATTGAAATAATAATAATAATAATAATATTAATAGAGATAATAATAACAATACCATACTATTTATGATATTATTTATATTATTAACGATAATGATAATATTAGTGATAATAATATATTATGTATATCCAAATTTCATCTTTAAATGTTATATATTTAAAATAATTATATTATTAATACAAATGTTGATATTTGACAGTAATAACAATATTAGTGTTAATACAAGAACTATAATTTAACTTGTGAATCCATGTTTTAATATTAAAATTATGTATCATTTAATAATTATATAGCATATATATATATTATCATATATTGAATATTTAATATTTATACATTTTCTATATTACCATATACATTTAATAATAATTATACCTAGAAATCATATTTGCTTATTTATAGATTCGAATTTTATTATTTTTTATTTTATTTTACATACTTAGTTTATATTATATTTTATTGTTTCCAATTTTTATATATCTTTACATTTATATATGATATATACATATTTATTTACAAACAATTGTTCGTGAATCGTCGGGCATTGTCAAAGGTTAAATATGTACTTGAATACAGTTCAAAGATTTTGAGACTTTAACATTACAGACTTCGCTTATCGTGTCGAACTTATGCAAAGATTAAGTTTTAAATTTGGTCGGAAGTTTCCTGGTCATCACAGCCGACGAGCGGGTTGTGTCAATTCCGCCTGGCAGACATCGGATCATGACCACCAGCCGGATATATTCTCCCACACATGATGCACCTGCACCACTCTCAGATGACTCAGACAGTTCATCATCAGACGAGATCAGTGAGGAGGAGGAGGAAGTCAAAGAAATTTCTAAACAGGAATGGATTAACGCAACAAGAAGACCCGGTGTTAAACTTCCTATTGTAGTAGGGCTTGAAAACCGACACCTTTTACCACCAAACCACCCTTACCGTATAAATCTCCATTATAATCCCACCGATATACCAAGTACCTCCAACCCCCGACCAACAACAAAAGACACTGTGCGTCTATCCCGTATTCCACCTAAACAAATTGATTCACCAACAACTAAAAGGCCCTGTCATTTTTGAATCACCTCCCGCTATGATAACATTTCACGCCATGTATAATATTATGTAGTGTGATTTATTGTATCCTACATATGTATTATGTAAAATAAACCTATGTGAAATACTGGTATTGTATTTCTATATCATGAATAAGCGTGAAATGATTATATGATTTTACTTTAAATTTTTCATAATAGAATATTCTATGTGATTAATTATCTTATATGTTTATTAAAGAAACATGGCTCGACTAAATCGAATGACGGAACAAGAAATTGAGGAGCTTATCAAACGCTTAAACGACCGAATGCTTTGGGTCGAAGCGGCAAGAGCAGTAGCAAACAACACAAACCCTCGTGTTAGATGCTCATATAAAGCATTTCAAGGCTGCAAACCTTCATCATTCAGCGGAACAGAAGGACCAGTCGGTTTAACCCGATGGTTCGAAAAGGTTGATTCCGTATTTAAAATAAGTGGTTGTGCGAAAGGGGATAGAAGAAAGTATGCTTCATGCACATTACAGGATGGTGCACTTACATGGTGGAAAAACTATGTAAAAGCTGTAGGGGGCGATGAAGCATATGATACTCCTTGGGAGGAGTTGAAAAATATGTTAATCAACGAATACTGCCCAAGGAATGAGGTTAGGAAGATGGGAAATCTGAAAGTTGTTGGCACGGAATTTACCAACTATAACAGGCGATTAATGGAATTAGCCTTGTTATGTCCTGAATTGGTACCAACAGAAGAGCGAAAGATTAAAATTGTACAAAGATGGTCTACCAAAAAACATCAAGGCCAATGTTACAGCATCCAAACCCAAGACAATTCATGAAGCTATCACCATGGCAAACGAGCTAATGGATCAGATCATCCTGGATAAGAATGCATCAAATACCGATGCCAAGGTATCGGATAACAAAAGAAAGTGGGATGAAAACCGTGATCGAGGTCACCAACAACAATCTCTCAAGAAATAAGAAACCACGTAAGGTGCGGGTAGTGGTTCAAGTTCAGGTTACAAAGGACGAAATCCCTTATGTAACATATTCCACAAACATCACACTGGTTTTTATAATGTGGTGCGCAACAAATGTAATCGAAGGGGTCATCTTGCTGAAGATTGTAGGGTTCCTGTTACAAATACAAATGGCACCAAGACTCCTGCCACTAATGCAAATAGAACTGCCCTGGCAACTGTTACTTGCTATGGGTGTGGGAAACAGGGTCACATTAATAGCCAGTGCCCGAATCCAGAGAAGAACAACGGACCTGCACGTGGAAGAGCGTTTAATATTAATGCTAGAGAGGCGTGTGAAGACCCGGAGCTTGTTACAGGTACGTTTACCATTAATGACTTATCAACATCTATTATATTTGATACTGGTGCCGATAGAAGTTACATGTGTAGAGACTTTTACGCTAAATTGAATTGTTCATCATTACCTCTAGATGCTAAGTACATGATGGAGTTAGCTAATGGTAAACTAATTAAAGCCGATAAAATTTGCCGTGATTGTAAAATAAATTTAGCCGGAGAAACATTTAAAATTGATTTGATACCCGTAGAATTAAGAAGTTTTGATGTAATAGTCGGCATGGACTGGATGTCCAAAATAGGAGCTGAAGTTGTAGGTGCCATGAAGGCAATTCACATTCCTCTTAAGGATAAAACGTCAGTAATGATTTATGGAGAGAAGGGTAACTCAAAGCTAAAACTCATTAGCTACTTGAAAGCCCAAAAGTGTTTAAAGAAAAGGTGTTATGCTATCTTAGCACATGTTAATAAAGTCAAAACAAAGGAGAAAGAAAATAGCATCAACGATGTGCCTGTGGCAATAGAATTCCCCGAAGTGTTTCCAGAAATATTACCGGGATTACCTCCGCATAGATCTGTAGAATTTCAAATAGATCTAGTACCAGGAGCTGCACCGGTGGCTCTTGCTCTGTATAGACTCGCACCGTTTGAAATGAAAGAACTACAAAGTCAGTTACAAGAACTACTCGACCGTGGATTCATTCGACCGAGTACTTCACCATGGGGAGCTCCGATCCTATTCATTAAGAAGAAAGATGGATCCTTCCGAATGTGTATAGACTACCGCGAGTTAAACAAGCTAACTATCAAGAATCGGTACCCATTGTCGAGAATTTATGACTTGTTTGATCAGCTGCAAGGATCGCGTGTTTACTCCAAAATTGACCTAAGATCGGGTTACCATCAGCTGCGAGTAAAAGAAGAAGATATTCCGAAGACCGCATTTAGAACACGCTACGATCACTACGAATTTCTGTTCATGCCGTTCGGGTTGACAAACGCACCCGCTGTATTCATGGACCTCATGAATTGAGTGTGTAGTCCGTATTTAGATAAATTTGTTATCATCTTTATTGATGACATCCTTATCTACTACAAGAATGAGCAAGAACACGAGTAACATTTAAGTTTGGTGCTAGAACTGTTAAGAAAAGAACAGTTATACGCCAAATTTTCTAAGTGCGCATTTTGGTTAATGGAAGTATAATTCCTTGGTCACATCGTTAGCAGTCAAGGAATTCAGGTCGATCCCGCGAAGGTCGAAGCCATTGAAAAATGGAAAACCCCAAAGACTCCAACACAGATACGCCAATTTTCAGGTTTAGCTGGTTATTATAGAAGGTTTATTCAAGATTTTTCCCGAGTAGCCAAACCATTAACCTCATTAACACACAAAGGGAAGAAGTATGAATGGACCTCCGAGCAGGAAACTGCATTCCAGCTGTTGAAAAAGAAACTAACTTCGGTGCCTATTTATCATTACCTGAAGGAAACGAAGACTTCGTGATTTATTGTGACACGTCGCGACAAGGTTTTGGTTGTGTCCTCATGCAACGAAAGAAGGTTATTGCATATGCATTCCGACAACTGAAGATTCATGAACAAAATTATACGACTCATGATCTTGAATTGGGAGCAGTAGTGTTTGCATTAAAGATTTAGAGACACTACTTGTACGGGGTTAAATGTACTTTGTATACCAATCATAAAAGCCTTCAACATATCTTCAACCAAAAATAACTGAACATGAGGCAACGTATGTGGGTCGAGCTGTTAAACGACTATGATTGTGAAATTCACTATCATCCCGGAAAGGAAAATGTAGTAGCAGATACTTTAAGCAGGAAGGAAAGAGAGCCGATTCGAGTACGAGCAATGAATATGAAGATTCGTACGAACCTCACTACCCAAATTAAGGAGGCTCAACAAGGAGCTCTTTCTGAAGAAAACTTTAGAAATGAGATGCTTAAAGGGTTAGATAAACAGCTTGTTACACGGGAAGATGGAACCCGATACTTCGCTGGATGCATTTGGGTACCGAAGTTTAAAGGGTTAAGAAAATTGGTTTTGGATGAGGCATATAAGATGAGATACTCGATACATCCAGGAGCTAGAAAGTTGTATTAAGATCTAAAAGCACACTTTTGGTGGTCGAATTTGAAGGCTGACATTGCAACATACATTGGAGAATGTTTGACTTGCTCCAAAGTCAAGGCAGAACATCATAAACTACCAGGTTGCTTCAACAACCAGAAATCCCGGAATGGAAATGGGAATGTATTACTATGGATTTTATCACGAAGCTACCAAAGACTGCATGGGGTTATGACATCATTTGGGTAATTGTCGATCGTCTCACCAAATCTGCACATTTCCTACCTATGAAGGAAATGGATAAGATGGAGAAATTGGTACGATTATACATGAAGGAAGTTGTTTCAAGACATGGAGTACCTATCTCCATTATATCCGATCGCGACAGTAGGTTTACATCAAGGTTTTGGCAATCACTACATGAAGCTCTAGGGACTCGTCTGGATATGAGCACTGCATATCATCCTCAAACCGATGGGCAAAGTTAAAGGACCATTTAGACTCTTGAAGACATGCTTAGAGCATGTGTGATCGATTTCGAAAACGGATGGGATAAATATTTACCATTGGCAGAATTCTCGTATAACAACGGTTATCATACGAGTATTAATGCTGCACCATTCGAAGCACTTTATGGAATAAAGTGTAGATCCCCTATCTGTTGGAATGAAGTAGGTGACAGACAACTGACTGGTCCAGAGATCGTACAGGAGACTACCGAAAAGATTGTGCAAATCAAGGAAAGATTGAGAACCGCCCAAAGTCGTCAAAAGAGCTACGCTGATGTTCAAAGAAAGTCATTGGAATTTCAGGTTGGCGACATGGTTATGTTAAAGGTGTCACCTTGGAAAGGTGTGATACGCTTTGGTAAGAGGGGTAAACTTAACCCAAGGTACGTAGGCTCGTTTAAAATCATTGAACGCATTGGACCGGTGGCCTATTGACTTGAGTTACCTCAACAAATTGCTGGGGTACATAACACCTTTCATGTTTCAAACTTGAAGAAATTCCTTGCAAAAGAAGACCTCACTATTGCGCTCGAAGAAGTCCAAATCGATGAAAAGTTACATTTTATCGAAGAACCCGTCGAAATTATGGACCGGGAAGTTAAGCGACTCAAGCAAAGCAAGATACCGATTGTTAGAGTCCGATGGAATGCTCAGAGAGGACCCGAGTTCACTTGGAAACTAGAAGATCAGATGAAGCAGAAGTACCCACATCTCTTTACTGATATCATGCGTTGAATAGGTACTACTCTAAATTTCGGGACGAAATTTCTTTAACGGGCAGGTACTGTAATGACCCGAATTTTTCCGACTACTTGATTATACTACTTACATGATTTAATAATCTCGACTTGATAAGCAATGAATTTTAATAAGTCTTGAACCTCCGGAAAGAGTTTTATATAAGCATTTGACCACCCTTTTATTCTTACGATTCACGAACGTCATAACTTGTATTAATTATATATATGTATATGTATATGTATATATATATATATATATATATATATATATATATATATATATATATATATATATATATTTAATTTAAAAATATGATAATTAAATATCTCATTAAGTATATTAACAAGGTATTATATATACATTTTCATACTACTAATTTAGAGAGTTTTCGAACAATATATATGTTACTATTTAAACGACGTAATTAACTTATGTTAAAATATATTTACATACAATGTATTATGAGTATAAATACAACCTTAAAAGTATTAAATACACTTAATAATATACAAAAACATATAAAGGATAGCTATACTCGTATTTCCGTTCATTTTTCTCAAGAATCCTACTCGTATTCATACAGTTTATATACACGTATTATACGAAGCTTCTAGAAGTATTTACTATTGATATATACTAATAAAAATCTGTATTAGTGGAGTGTTATTTCGTGCATGACCTCATGGTATTTAACTTATCCTAGATATTTGTCATAAAATGACAAATTACAAGTAGTATATAAAGGCCTTACATGGTATATTTTTTTACACATTTACATCCATTCTACTTTCAATTCTCTTCCAAGTATTCTGTTATTCTTTCTCTCTAATAACACTCTCTAATATCTTCTCTTCAAGTTCTAATAAACCTTCATCATCCACAACAAAAACTAGTTACAAAAACAATCCATAAACATCATATAAGAAGTGATCACGAACACTTTCATTTGGTTTAAGTTTTGCTTCCAAGTTTGATATTCTTTAAGCAACCTTTCAAGGAGTCTTTCAAGTCCAAGAAACTCTTTTAATATTCAGTAACTTCCCTTCTTAATTCAAGGTATTAACCTTACTCAAAGCTTTGTTCAATTCATATAATTATAGCTATCTATATAAGAGATCATAGTTAATAACAACTAGAACATAGTTTGGATAATTCTAAACTTGTTTAAAAACTAATCTAATCTGTAAAGACCCGTCCTAATCCATAAGGATGAATACAATAATATATGGTTACATTGCGAGGTTTTGACCACTATATGATACGTTTTACAAACATTGCATTCGTTTTTAAAAGACGAACTTTCATTTCAATGAAAGTTGACAGGTATGCATACCATTTCATAATATATTCAAACCATAAATGACTTAATCTGTCATCTACTTAATAATAATCTTGTTGAACTCAATGACTCGAATGCAACGTCTTTTGAAATATGCCATGAATGACTCCAAGTAATATCTATAAATTGAGCAAATGCATAGCGGAAGATTTCTTTAATACCTGAGAATAAACATGCTTAAAAGTGTCAACCAAAAGGTTGGTGAGTTCATTAGTTTATCATGAATATTCATTTCCCTCATTTTAATAGACCACAAGATTTTCATTTCCATTTCTCATAAATATACATCTCATACATAGAGATAAAAATCATTCATATGGATTGAACACCTGATAATCGACATTAACAAGATGCATATAGAATATCCCCATCATTTCGGGACTCCCTTCGGACATGATAAATTTCGAAGTACTAAAGCATCCGGTACTTTAGATGAGGCTTGTTGGGCCCAATAGATCTATCTTTAGGATTCACGTCAATTAGGGAGCAGTTCCCTAATTCTTAGATTACCAGGCTAAAAGGGGCATATTCGGCTTCGATCCATTCAACCATATAATGTAGTTTCAATTACTTGTGTCTATTTCGTCAAACATTTATAAAAGCGCATGTATTCTCAGTCCCAAAAATATATATTACAAAAGCATTTAAAATGGGAGTAATGAAACTCACTATACGATATTTTGTAGTAAAAATATGCATACGACGGAACTGAACAATGCATGGTTTGCCTCGGATTCACAAACCTATATCAGTTATATATATTAAAACATATAATAATAACTAACAAGTTGATATATTAATAATTTACATATCATATTACTAATTAAGTTATATTTATCCTATGTATTTTAGGTAGTTAATATTTATTTTTATATTACATTTATTAATATTAGTATAGTAAATACTTATTAAAGTAGTTTAATAATGTAATATTTATCATTTATCATAATATATTACAAATAGAAATTTATTTCAAGGTTTATATATGATAAAAGTATATATTTATATTAATTAATATATTTTATATATAGCTTACTTAATGTCATAAAAATTTAGTAATATATAATATTAACATATTTGTAATGTATTTTTGAAAAAATAATATTTATTTGTAATAATAACATTAATAGTGATAATAAAAATGAAACTTTTGAAAATAATAATTTTTAATATCAACAGTATTAATAATAATTTCAATAATGATACTAATAATAATAACCTAAATGATAATAATAATGTTAATTCTAATATCAATGTTAGTAATAATAATAACAATAATTTTATTAATCATTTTAATACTAAGGATAATAATTTTTAATAGAAATGATAATAATAATAATAATAGTAATAATAATAATAATAATAATGATATTACTAATATTAACAATAATGAAAATAATATTAATTGTATTAACAATACTAATAATTATGTTCTTCATATTAGTAATAACCTAATAACAATAATAACTAATAATAACTAATAATAACAATAATAATAATAAAAATGAGTATTAAGTAAACTACCTCAATGAAGTAGTCCTTAAAAAAAATGCCCGAGTCCGGGTTTGAACCCGCGACGTCCCGCTAACCCGATAACATCCTAAACATTCCATCGCCATTTCATTTCTGATTGAACAGTACCCTAAATCATTTAAACTCAAATGAATCTGCTCCGTTCTTCTTCATAGTTCACATGAAATCGTCATCATCATTTTATGTTCATAATATCATCATCATCGTGACCAATATTATTATCATTGATCATGAATCATTATTATCTCCATTTCCTAACCCGTTACCATAATTATCTACATATCATCTTTATCATAACATCGTAACATCATACGATTATGTATTCATCATCATACACAATCATCATCATGTCCTAATCATCATCATTATAATCATCATCATAATCATAATACTCGTATCATACCATGTTTCATTATCATCACCATAATGATTCACATATCATCATTATTTTCACATAACCTCATCATCATTATAATTACTAGCATCATAACCATCATCATCGTTAACTAACTATTATCACCATCTAACGCACGGCATCATCATCATCAATTAATCGTCATCATCATACTTGTTATCCTAATTAATTTAATTATCATCATCATTTTAACTATTACGTTTATCATTCTGATCATCACTATATATCATTTCATAATCATCATAACATCATTCTAAATCTCGTCATTTTATCTTAATATCACTATCCCATTGTCACTTTCATTAATTATTTACGTAAACATCTTCATTATTTAACATCATCTTATCATTATCATACCTTCGTGATTTATCATCGTCTTCCTACTTCACTGTTATTATACTTCCTCGACCCAACAACCAAAAAGAATCCCGGCCCATCAATTATACGACCCAATATAGATACAGGAATAAGATGGCCCAACAAACACTTGGATCTCAGCCCAACAATAAAATAAAAATCTCGGTCCATTTAGAGATGGAATATATGGCGGCCTAAAAAGTATTAAATCCGTTCAATACCAGTTTGAATTCTAATAAAATTTCAATTGTGTGTTGGTGGAAAAAGCAAGTGGATAAAAAGAAAGAATAAAAGCTGTTTAACTCTTTATCAACTATCAATCTATTCTCTTATCATCTCTACCATTTACTTTCTTCATCCTTTATTTATTCGAATAGTAACAAAAAGGATAACAGCATCTGGTATCGCGACCAACCATAGTAGTAGCAGTTGGCGGTCTTCGATGGTGGTTACGATGGTGGGTTTGCAGTGGTGTTGGATCACGGAAGTAGCAGTAACACAATCGAAAAATGAGGAGACTTCAAAGTGATGATAATAATTGGGTTTTGAGGACAACGGTTTAATCACAAGAAAACTAAAAAAAAATACTTACAGCAGTTTGATGGTAAGTTATGGTGGTGTTTTGTGATGGCTATAACCAAAACCCAAACAACATTAACAGTAAGATCGTAGCAAGATGAGTTCTGTGCAGGTGTTGGAAAGTGATGGTGATCGACAATTTTTAAATGGGTTTCATCGTGTAGTAACAAGTGTTTTGTTGTTGAATGGTGATCGAACAAAAAGTAATACCATAACTTGTTGGTGGTGTCATGAAGGTAGTGTTTGTGTTGGAAGGTCGATGGTATTGGGGACAATTGGAGTAGTAAAAGGTGACGATTGTTTCGAGGTTGGTGGATGATGATGGAAGCTTGATGGTGGTGGCGGATAGGATGGTGAAACAATTGTGATTCAAGGTTGCGTTTGATCGAGAAAACAGAAACATGTCTGATATGAGTTCACGAAGGAAGGACAAAAAATATTGAAGAAGGGTGGTGGCGGTTTCGTGGTTTTGGCAATCGTAGAGTCAGAAGTAGAAACATATGAATCATCACAGATGGTGGGTTGGTTTGGTCTTTGATGGTTGCAAAATGAAAGGGTATAGTAGTAGCAAATGGCTCGAGTAATTAAGTAGGTTCGGTTGTGGTGATTGTAGAAAAAGAAGAAGGTGGATTGATTGATGATGTTAGAGAAGAAGTGTTGGTTTTGGTTCTTGGTTTGTTAAACGAAAACATACCGAAAGTTGGAAAGATGTGTCTATGCATATGTTTATATATACTATATAGAGTAAGTGGTAGATATATAATAATAAAAAGGAAACAGTAATATGTTACATAATTCAAGTGGGATTGACAATTAAACATAGTATCAATAATGTTAGATTCAAGAATTCATGAATGAATTATAAAGGTTTGTTACTTGTTGCTTTCATAAAGTAATTCATAAATCACGGATGAGTTATCAAAACTTTCATAAAGTAAAGCAATAGACAGGAAGTACATGAACTGATAATCAATTGGAAAAAGAATATAAAGTAAATAGGTACATTCAACTGAATGTATCTGTATGAAATTTTTATATGTAAATTATATTAAGGAATAATAATAATAATAATATCATTAATAATAATACTGAAAATATAAAGAAAAATCCTAATAATAATAATAACAAAAATAATAATCTTAATACATTTAATAAAGATAATAGTAATAAAAATGGTAATAATAATACTAATAATAATATTAGTTATAATAATATTAATATTATTAATAATAATAATATTAATAACATTAATATTATAACAACTTATACATATTAAATTTCATATATATATATATACTTTATATTAGAAATAATAATATTGATAATATAGATATTATCTTTAATTCTATATTAATAATAATAATAAAAGTAATATAATAACTATATATTAACTTGTGATTTATTTTATTATAATAATATTACATATTATTAATTATGTAATACTTATATTATATAGTAACATGTTTGAATATTACAACATACATATTAATTGTGTGCAGAATAACATCTTATTTATTTTGTATATATGTTTAATTCAAATGATTAAATAGTATTATATTAACTCCAATTAATATATACACCTTTATATATATATATATATATATATATATATATATATATATATATATATATATATATATATATATATATATATATATATATATATATATATATATATATATATATATATATATTTACATCTTTATTTACACACACTCGTTCGTGAATCGTCGGGAATAGTCGGAGGTTAACAGAATCCATGTAAACTTTTCAAAAATTTTGAGACTCGGTTTAACAGAATTTGCTTATCGTTTTGAAATCATATAAAGGTTAAGTTTAAATTTGGTCGGAAATTTCTGGGTCGTCACAGTACCTACCCGTTAAAGAAATTTAGTCCCGAAATTTGATTGGGAAGGTCATGGCTGACAATAAGTATGTTTTCATGACGTATACGAGCTGGAAATTAAAGTTTTATCATCAGTGAGTTATATGGATAAAACAATTTGATTTTTGTGAAGAGTACGAGTGAAGCTATCACAAAAGATTGAGATAGAGATTTAACTTTTGACGTAGTCACGGTGGATTTTCGGAATTCCAGGGATTTAGGAAAATCTTCGGAATCTATATGAGATTTGATTCTTCAGAAATCAAGAAAATTATGATCCTCTTTGATTAAATACGTAATCTGCCTCGATTGCTATGTCTGATATTTTCACTATAAATTTACCTTTTCCGTTCCATTAACTTTCACCACTTCAATAATTTCTTTCTTAATTCATATTTCCAAAGAGTTTGAAAATGCTTAATCCAGTTCTGATCCTTGTACTTATCCTGACTATCGTATATGTCATTCTTCTTTTCCATTTACCACCGAAGGAATCTATTCACTTCTACTATTACCTTGGGGTTATAGTGTTTTTAATTCTCCCGTTTCTTTATATTTCTATACCCATTGATATACATTGTTTGTAATTTATGTGTTTGTGATCGGCTTTATATTTTCTTTTATATTTCAGAACCCACGCTTCTATCTTTCCATAATCATTAACATTCACGGTCAATGCTCTCTCCTATTTGCTGCGATTTATACTCCTTTATATATTTCGAAGCTTCATGCTTTTGTTTTCTCTTCTTGACTTTAAGTTCAACAAGTAATGGTCCAGAAAAAAATAGATATAGAGTTTTGAATGATTATAACGTTCTAAGCATGAAGGAATGTATTCTCACAATTTGATTCGTCAAATTACCTGATTCACTGAGGATAGAACTATAAATAATATATTTTCTTGATATGTTCGGAGGTGAAGTTAGAATGAAAGAGTTATGTAACATGGCACATGATGATGGTATGATCTGTGAATCATCATGTTTAATTAGAACTTCCAGCATGACTTACTGTAATATAATTACGTTGGTCAAGCGTCATTATATTATACTAACTCATGCTCTAATTCTTAATATTTCTCCAGAATTTATTCATAATTTATACTTAGTTTTTACAGAAGTTTTCAATATAATGGAATATAGAAGCACGAAGAGGTATATAATTTCAGACGAGAATATTTATGAAAATATCCTCAAAAATATCGAACATATTTATGATGATATTTTGGAATTTCAAAGTTCGAAGGTTGATGAAGAAAAAAAATTTCTGCAAGATTTTAACATGACTTCGGAGCAAGATATTCTCTAAAGAATTCATCGGATCCAGAATTACCTGGATTCTTTGAATATAGGGTTTGGTCCTTGTATTTGTCCTTGGTCTCCTTCATGGTTTTGCATAATCTGCTTTCCTGTACCAAATTTGTTTTTTTATTGAGCGTTTCCAACACTCCATTCTTTATCATCAAACTTTTGGCCATTAAGACCATCTACAGTTTTGCTGCTTCATCAGCATTTAATGCTACCATATCTGAATCATCGGTTATCAATCCGAGATGGTTTCAAGAGATTTGTGTTTTTAGATTATTAAATGCTGATTGTAATCGTCAAGATACAAAGGATGTTTAAGATGAAATCAAGTGGAAAACTTGAAGAAATGTTTAGTTGTAGAAGATGTAGCTTATTATCGATCTTTTAAACCCAAAATGTGTTATAATTTATATTTCCTACTCTTTTAATACTTTTTTTATTTGTTTAAGGTTAGTAGTCCAATGTTAGTAGTCCAATAGTTCAATGGTTCAATAGTCCAATATATAATCTCAGAATTTAAAATATTTAAGATTAGAAGATGATGAAAAAATTTTACGTAGTTAATTAATTGGTTTCTAATCAATTTTATTTTATTCATTATTTTCTTCATTATGCCACTTGTCAAATCTTGACTTGGATTTTGATCGGCAGAAATTTGTATATGAAATTGAATTGGAATGAGAATGGTTATTCTTTGGTGAACGAATACGTATATATGTGGTTGTACGTAAGATAGTAAATGACTTGTTGAATCGGATTTAAAGAATGTACTGTGTAATATATTAATGCGAAATCTAAATATTTCTAAGGTATTACCTACCCGTTAAAATATTCTCATCATTAATAATTTATACAAAAGAATTTTTAATTACGATCTTTATGAAAATATACTTACATATATATTTTCTTCAGATGTAACCATGGATTTAATGACTCAATAAGATATTAATCTTATTTGATTTATCCTTAGAACGAGAATATATAATCTTTACGACTTTAGAGATTAAATAATCGCCATGTAGAACGAAGATAATCGATGTAGATTGATATGTAGAACAAAGATAAAGTAGATAGAACGATAGGTAGAATGAAGATTATGCTCGCGGTACAGATGGTAATGTCGAGGCTGGTGATGTGGATGTTGTTGTCAATGGTACAAGTGCTGTTGGTGCTGAGGTTGGTGATGATGTTGGTGTAATAAGTATAGCTTGTAAATCACGCACCATTCTTGTTAGGGTTTCTATCCTACCCTCTATCATTTCTATCCACCCACTCATCTGATTCGATAGATCTTGGTTATCAATTCGAAGTTCCCTAACTTCTTCTAATATTCCCCTCCGATTGGTGTTCGGAAGTAGAGGTTGAATATTTTCTGATAATGCAGTAATGCGACCTTCGAGGCGGAATATTTTGGCAAGAAGGGTGATAACAGTGTTGTGCATAGGTTCACCGGTGAGTACATCGTTTTCTCCGATGTTAGGTGGTAAGTTTGGTTCACGGTAGGGTTCTCCTTCTTCATTTCTCCATCGAGTGAGTAAGTCTCGGACCCACCCCCATCTCCTCCAGAAAGAAAAATAGCTAAATGGTTGAGGCACTTCTGGTTCATTGAATTCAGAGTCTGCTTCAATATACATCTCGAAATCGCTTCCGGAACTAATGGAATCCAAGTTAGATGTAGGATCCATCTTACACGATCAGTTAGAAGATTTTTTATATGAAATGATTTTCGGATATCGGATGATATTCTAATTACATAGAATACCTAATACCTATATATAGTACAGAAGATCCCGTAAATTATGAAGGGAATTAAGGAAACGTGTCAGACAAGGTTTAATGTGATAGGATATGAATTTGTCTGTACACCATCTATGCAATAATTGCAATAAGATGTTGATGCGTTGAAACAGTACCTTTATTTATGAACGGGTTTGAGTTGTTTTGTTACACGAATTGATTGATTTATTATATATATGGTATTTTAACGATTTTAGGTTGGTTTCAAAAACATATAGGCAACTGGTCCTATCCGTGTAGTTTTGTTTGTTGGTAAATCCGGTTCGTTCCACAGGGATACAGTGTTCAATGTTTTTTAATAGTCTTTAAAGTTAAACTTATTTTAAGGGGGTTTTGGATTAGGAATTGATAATACTACATAATAATAAAATATAACTTAATCTTAATTTAATTGAACTACTTATTAATTTATACGAATACATTATTTATAATTATTAACTTAAAAGTGAATTAATTGAAATTATACTAATAAGTTTATTACTAAATGATAATTAATTAAATGATAACTTTTAATAAAACTAATTGATTAGAATTTTGTTTTGAGCAATTATAATACAAATTTATTTAAATTGACTAAATAACATGTTTTAACTAAATTAATATAAATTAATAGGAATTATAATATTTTACTAGTTATAAACTAATTACTAAATATAAATTAATACTAATTATAAATTAACAACTTAAATATAATAATAAAATAATTAAAACCCTAAATTTTTAACCTAGTTCGTATAGTACCCGTATTATACTTACGCGTTCCGCGTAATGATGTACGCGTTCCGCGTATGTTTTAAATCGTACGCGTATCGTGTAGAATTATACGCGATTCGCGTATGTTATAATCCAGGTGACAAACAGTACTGGTACAAACTTGAATTATAATGTTGTATTTTTTTTCTCTTTAATTTTACTGAATAAATGTACGTGAATAATAAAAATAATAATTAACAATAAATAAATGGGAGTGTTTACTTAAATGTGTCACCTCTAGGTCCATGGATTGTTTTAAGTTTTAAGCTCGTATTAAAATGTTTAGTATAAAACTTATATTTTCCTTTCGAAAAAATAATAAGTTTTTACTAACTAAATTAAATCTAATTTTCATTGGATTATATTTAGATAGTTACTAGTCCTTAAGTATTTAAATTGAGACCCAACCCAGTTTTAACCTTCGCCAAAACCCAAATCATAACGGTTTCCCTTTTTACAATTTCACTATTATATGACTCGTGATATTACCCAAACCACCGAACCTTACTTTTTAATTTAGTGTTAGTAAATTAGTTATAAGTTCGTCTAGATCACTTTTAATGTTGAAGCTTAATTTATATAAATAAAAATAACTTTCGTTATTTTTAATCTAACAAATTAAGTGACAAGGGTTA
Organism: Rutidosis leptorrhynchoides; assembly: GCF_046630445.1. Classification (NCBI taxonomy): domain Eukaryota; kingdom Viridiplantae; phylum Streptophyta; class Magnoliopsida; order Asterales; family Asteraceae; genus Rutidosis; species Rutidosis leptorrhynchoides. The sequence continues at coordinate 134,151,581 of NC_092334.1, forward strand.
AATATCCAAATACATAATAATGGTTCTTTCAATTAGGCTCAATGTTAAAAATACTAAAGTTACATTTTAATTTTTACAAATGATAACAATCCATTTCACTAGGGGCTCTACATCTAAGCAAACACTAGGGAAATTAGCTACTCATTATATTAAGGAAAACATGAAAATATAAATATACAAACATAATAGTAACGATAAAAACTGATAATGATAATTTTAACAGAATATTCTTACGAAAATCTTCACTCTCATTTACTTTAAACGGTAGAAAATGACAATAATAACACCCCTTTAGCGCGTACAATAATATCCTTAATCACGAACAACACACCCTTAATATTTGAAACTATCCTAATTTTGAACCTTGAAACTGAAATTAAGACGTAGTACTTGAAAATACAAAGACAGTAACTAAAGTAATAATTTTGTAATGTATATTTCTTTCTGTAGTCTTCTGCCCTCTAACTCTCTGTGCTTTTTGTGTGTTTCTTGTAACTGTAGGTGTACTCCGTATTATACATGTTGATAGTTGGTGTAGTAGGTCAAAAGTATCCCTTTGCTGTACCACTTGAAAAAGAATCATATTAAAACATAAAAGCAACCGTCCCATTTGCATTTGAATCTGGATTGGATATTACGCGTTTCGCGTAGGAGGCCACACGATCCGCGTAAGAGAAAATTACTACGCGTTTCGCGTAGGTGGCCACACGATTCGCGTAAGAATAGCTGACAGTTTTCTTGTTTTTATTTTATGTTTTGTTCTCTTTTGATCCCGTGTTTACGTATATCGACTTGGAACTTTTTATTTGAACTCTTCTTCTTTGCTCATCTTGAACTTGTATTCGGGTAATGTTATCTTGATATATATTTGGTTTAAATCCATTGTTTATCGTCTTTTCTTCAAACTTCGAGCTCGTATTATCTTTTGTCATTTTTCTCGTGATTTATACATTTGAATGTCTTAGTAAACGATAAAAGCTGATGAAATATAAATGATATTGCGTCGAATTATATGTATGTTTAAAGCAATATCAAAAATACCCCACACTTGAACGTTGCTTGTCCTCAAGCAATTACATCTTCTAAATAGAATCGAAACATTACATATTTTTCCTTATTGAACATTAAATCACACAACACACGCTACACAAAATGAAACACATGCTATATGGAATAAGTTAGAAACACTACACAATTTTTATTGGATCACACGCACACCACACGAAATGAAATTCTAACAACAGAAACAAAGTTGAAACTCGTGATTAAGGTTTAAAAATTTGGATCCTTAGGGAAAATTGGACCTTGTGAAAACGTTTTATGATTTTATAAAATGTCATGCTAGTTTTTACACTAGACACGTTTTCCAGTTTTAACCTCAAATTCCGGTTGAGGGTAACTGAAAACCGTAGTCTCAGTCGGCGATTAGCAAGCTATCCGCCCCCATAATTGAAGTATCATGAAACTTGAAACCGAATGTCCTAAAAATGGTTTTACACAATATAATTCATAAAATAGCACAAGTTTTAGAGTAAAATTATATCGTGTCCAAATATCATCGGTGAACCATGAGTTTGCACACCTCAATTTGTTATGGCATATGTATGTTGACCGCGGTCAAACATAGATGCGGTTGATCTTTACGGAGATCATCCATCTGGGGATTAGATTCATTAGTCTTAAAAGCTAATTTGCAATGTGCCCCCCCCATTGTACGAGACAGATCCATCTCATGGTTAGGATAAGTCTGACCACCAAAAACCCTGTTTGATGCTGAGGTGAGGTGGATTTCCAGCCGATTTTAGGGACGACTTTTCAAGATTTTTCATCAACCTACAGCTGTTCTGGACTACATCTTCTAACATAAGTTAGCAAGCGTGTCATTTTGGAAGACTTTACTTCCTTAACGAGATATTCAGGTTTATACATTCCAAAGCGATGATATCTGCAATAAACTTCATAGAAACATGTGATAAATAGTTCTAAACATATGGGGTTTATAAATTCTGTTATACGTGGTTTTATTTTATATATTTCAATCAAATAAATTTATGTATTTTTAATGTATGGAGACAATAATTTCGGTTTTTGACACCTAATCTTTAATTGCTAGTTATTACATTAAAAATTGATTAGTTATATTTGTTTAAATTTTTTTTTCATAAAAACCACTAAATTATAAGTTCTCGAGAAAGCCACTAAATTATAAGTTCTCGAGAATTTATATATTCCCACCCCACACTTAAGATTATGTAATGCCCTCATTACATAAAATCAGATAAACTATATAAATTTGAGAGGACAAAAAGTGTAAAGGTTGTTAGAACTTCGTTAGTTAAAAATTGGAGATTGTAAAATGCTTATCATATGAACATATCCAATCCGTTTTATCACAATAATACTTTCGTGTTTCGCTATGTCGAATCTCATCATCATAAGTACCTGCCAATAAATATGTCAATCACAAATGAGATGGGGTTGTACTTTAATAGTACAAAAATTTTACCCCACACTAAAAGTTTTTGTAAAGATAAATAAAGGTAAAAATAAATTAACACACCATAAAAATCACTTAATACAAACAAATACAAAATAAAAATGTTCTAAAATTAAAAAGAAAAACTAGAAAAATGACCACGCAGGGCCTCCCTGATCTTCCTGTTCTCGCTCCTGTTGCTGCCGTTGTTCGTTTAGGCGTTGTTCCTCGTAAAAATGCCTATAGGCTTCCTGACTTGCGGCTAGGGCAGCGTTGGGATCATAAGGTGGAGGTAGAGGGTCACTGGGTCCTTGCCATTGAGGGTATGATGGGAAGACTGAGAGTGCGTATTGTTGTGGGTTAGCTGCGTATAAATAAGCCTGATGATGCGCCCACTCTAACTGTGCTCCCTGGCCCCTCTAATCGTAGCGGATGTTTTCTAACATATTATCCTGAGCCAGTTGGGTATGCCTAATTTCCCCTATTTGCCTAGACAAAATAGTGTATTGTTCTTCTGATCTCCATCCCCAATTATCATACGAGTTCCTTAAATCTAAACTCAATGAATTAAACGAATTTTGTAGCATATCGAAATCAGAAACACCTACATTAGACGTACTAGCCTCATCTGGCTGTCTTCGTCTCCTCCTAGTTTCCCTAGCGGGTTCCTCATCCTCCTCCATAGGAGCGTGAGCGACTACTTCTTGCCGTCTCAAACAAATTACCCCACCCCTCACTTGTATGGCCTTAGCCGTCCTATACACGTCCAATCCTAAAGTTTTAACAGCTTGATCTACCGGTTGGATTGGAGGTTCTGATTCACTCGGGTCTAGTCCGAACCAGCTTCCTAGACACGTGATATAGTGACCCCCCGACATGTCACTCGTCCCTCGAGCACCCTTACCAACATGGGCCAAAAAGTAAGCAACTCCATAGGGTATACTAATAAATGTATCCCTATCTCTGATCGCATCCAAGTACGAAAGGTCAATATAATTAATTTTATCTGTATTAGTAAACGACCTTTGGTTTATTGTGTTCGCTATAAACTTATGAATTATTCTAAAGCGAACATCAGTGATCTTTAGATAAGATTCCTGGCCTGGCTCATATGTATTTCTATTAGTGAAAGATTGCCAGACTAAACCAGAATCATAGTTACCTGTATATCTAGCCCCTGTAAAAATATATTCCCTAAAACCAGGAGCTATCATCTCCTCAACGGTGTAAATCCCTAATGCTGTAGTCACGTCGCTGAGGGACATTGCTCTATCTACCCCGCCCAGCCTAAATTGCAGAAAATTAATATCATCGATATTTTCTGGGTGTAAACTTATTCTAATGGTAGAATAGAACTCTAAACACCATTCTCTATATACAGGGCTATTTAAACTAAACAATCTCTCAAAATCATTAAAAACCAAAGTCATTCCAAATTCGTTTGTAAAACTTTGGTTTAAAATTCTCCTTATTTGCATATCTAAATTGACTGGTGGTCCTAAAGGAGCCCAGTCCACAACGTATACTAGAGAGATGTTTCTATTGACCAGAGAAAGTAAGTCCTTAACCTTTTGTAATCGGTTAGGTACATCATCAGGAAATCTCAGGTTTGGGTGTAGATTCTGAAGTTGTTGTTCCATTTCTGGTGTTACTTGTTCTTTCCCTTACTGTTGGTTAACAGCTCTCATTCTAAATAATCCCTGCATAACATTTTAAAACAAGAGAATTGTCCCGATTGAGTATGTTAATGCCAGCAGAGAGTTTATCCTTGACATACAAGCTTGTTTAAACACCACATGAATCAAAATCTTAACAACAAATTAAAACAAACAAAAATAAATCAAAAATTCCTAATCAAAAATCAAGTTTCAAAAACAAAGTGTAATTCACAAGTGGAAACACGCAATGAGCTAAGCATATATAATCCAAATCAATCACATTGTGTATAATCCAGCTTCTAATCATAATCCAATCTATAGTTGATTCATGACAATTACAAAAAATTATCAAATTTAGACGAAAATTAAAATCACAAAATCAATCAATCAAACTTAAATTCAAAGCTTCTACTACTATCAAAACATCTAAAAACATCGAAAAAGACCCAAAATAACACAATTTAATAGCAATTCTTCAATTTCCCCAATTTACATAAACCCTAATTTTTCAATAATCAATTAAACATCAAATTCTTATGCTAATCGGGTTTAACATCACACTAACAACATAGATATAGCATTAATCAAACAAAATTCAACAATATCATGCATTAATTCGAATTAAGACTAAACCAATAAATAATGAAAAACTTGAAAAACAAGTGGTAAAAACGGGTTTAGGACCCTTACCAATCTCGGCATGTTGAAAGGTAGATGAATTGGAGGAGATTGATGGTGTTAAATTAGTGTTTGGGTGTGATTTTGGTGATTTTTGGGGTTAGCCTTCGTTCACAGCAGAGAAAAAATAAGAAATTTTGAGTGAAGAACAAGCTGCTCTCGACCAGTTATCTGGTCAGATTTTTCAACCTACGCGTTCCGCGTAGTACTACGCGTTCCGTGTAGTTTTCAATTATACGCGTTTCGTATGGAACACTACCCGTTTCGCGTAAGCTTTAGACCTTTTTTTTTTCAACTTTATAATTAATCAAAGTTTTAAAATTTCTTTTATAAATTTATATTTGTTGCTACGGAAATTTCGGTTATTATACCTAGTCTTTATCCGTTTATAAATTTTAAAAATTAATTTATAAAATTTAATAATTTAAAAGTTAAGGTTTTTAATATTTTATAAAAATAAAACAAAACATAAACATTCTTATTTATTTATTTAATTTCTTATTATATACATATATATATATACATATATATATATATATATATATATATATATATATATATATATATATATATATATATATATATATATATTTTCAACTTTATAAGTACTTAAATTTCTGATATTTTAAATTTATATTTGATGTAACGGAAATTTCGGTTGGTATACCTAGTCTTTATCCGTTTATAAATTTTGTAATTTCAATTTATAATTTAATACTTTAAAGTTAAAGTTTTAATATTTTCCAAAAACAACTTGAAAATAAAACACTCTATTTCTTTTTAAATTTAATAAAAGAAAATTAAAATTTAGAATTAAAAACAAGTACATGAAAAATAAAAATTAAATGAATTTAAAATACACTCTATTTTTTTTTTTAAATTTTATATATACTTTTAAACCAACTAATTTTCAAACTTAAAATTTGTTTCCTATCAACTAGGTAGAGACAATCTCGGTTGTTACACCTATCATTACCCACGACAAAGGTTTACAAGTTATATATCTTTACGGTTATTGATTAAAAAGTATATTTTTAGTAGTTTTAATTTTCTTATGTTTTTGTGGTTTACTATTTAAAAGATATATTATGAATCCAACAATTAATTTCGTGCAATTTGAAAAACATCAATTCAGTTATTACACTTAGCATTATCGTTTTCAATGAAAACAGGTTAAACTCAAGGTTTATCAATTTTAAATAGTAGACCCTTTTTAATAAAAATACAACAAACAATTACAAACTAAAACACACCAAAACATAAACACAAAAACACAAAATTGCACAAAATTACAAAAATGCACAAACACACAATTGGCGAGAAAAAGGATTAGATTGTGAAACCGCGTTGACTCGCCTCGTAGTGGAGTCGCATCATTTCGCCCCCCATGACTTCGTAGGCGTAACCTCATTGGTTTAAGAGGTTTTCCTTTGAACATTTAAAAGGCCCTTCTCGGCATAAGGTTACGTACTCGAAATTAGAGTCCGTCTGGTTCTTTGGGCAATTTCCGTATTGAGCTGGTTTTCCACATTTTACACATTTGCCCAAATGACACGCTCGACGTTTCTTAGCTGATTTTGATTTTCCTTTGGCATAATTTTTCTCGTTAAGTTCTTGCCTTATTTCTTTACTCGCCTGATCGCATCTTCTCTTTATATCTAACACCACATCTCTCGGTAAAATTTTATCGCACATTAAAAAGAAGTGGTTGTAGACATATTGATTGTGCATCTTAAAAATAAACAATAAATACAAATGAAAAGAAGAAAATAAAAAGGTAGAATGGAGGGAGAAGACTAGTTCTTTAGTGTCTGCTAGGGAAAGACCAAACAAACCCCACTCTTAAAGATGAAAATAAAGTTTGAGAATGGAGTTAACAAGCTTTAAAGTTACCCTGAATTTACTTGTCCTTAGGGTAGAATGTGATCTCGTCTCTTTCCGTAGTATTAATCCCTTCAAAGTATAATTTGAGTCGATGACCGTTCACTTTGAAAGTTCCACCGTCTTTGCTATATATAATTCTGCATATCCAGATGGAAAAACTTGTTTTATTATATATGGTCTAGTCCATCGGGATCTAAGTTTCCCAGGTGAAAACTTAAAACGTGATTGGAATACTAATACTTTATCCCCTTGTTCAAATTATTTCTTTTCTTTTAACAGTGCATCGTGCCATCTTTTAGTTTTCTCCTTGTATGTTTTAGAGTTTTCATACGCTTGTAGTCTTAATTCGTCTGATTCATTTAGTTGTAAGAATCGGTTTTCTCCAGCTTTCACAAGATCGGTATTACATTCTTTCAGAGCTCAGTATGCCTTGTGTTCAACTTCGACAGGTAGATGACACGCCTTACCGTAAATCAATCAGAAAGGTGTAGTATCGATGGGTGTTTTGAATGCAGTTCTAAATGCCCAAAGCGCATCATCTAGCTTTCGATGCCAGATTTTTGGATTATTTTTAACCGTTCTTTCTAAAATACGTTTAAGACCTCTGTTTGTGTTTTCAACTTGACCACTCGTTTGAGGGTGGTAAGAAGTTGAAAAACGATGATTAACTCCGTACTTTTTAGGCACTTTCTCGAGTAGTTGATTTGTAAAATGTGTTCCACGATCACTGATTAATGCTTTTGGAATCCCAAAACGCGAGAAAAGATTTTTAAAAAAGCTGACAACAACTCGAGCATCGTTAGTGGGTAGGGCTTTTGCTTCAGCCCATTTAGAAACGTAATCGACTGCCATGAGAATATATTTGCATTTGTTAGAAGCGGGGAATGGACCCATGAAGTCAATACCCCATATGTCGAATACTTCGCATACTAAGATGCCTTGTTGTGGCATTTCGTCTCTCTTGGAGATATTTTCAGATCTTTGACAAGAATCACAAGTTTTTACCATATTGTATGCATCTTTAAAAATTGTAGGCCAGTAAAAACCTGAGTCAAAAACCTTTTTGGCTGTATAGCTAGGTCCGAAATGTCCACCAGCCGGTCCTTCATGACAGTGCTCTAGAATTTGTTGTGCTTCTTTGCCGTATACACATCGACGAATAACTTGGTCAGCGCCTATACGAAAGAGGTCAGGGCTTTCCCAAAAGTAAAACTTCAGATCAGCAAAGAATTTCTTCTTTTGCTGATAAGTTTGATTTTTAACAAGAATTCCTGCGGCTAGATAATTAGCATAGCCCGCAAACCATGGAATTTATTCTTCTATTTCAATTCTCATAAGGAACTCGTCCGGAAAAGTATCGTGAATAACAGATTCGTCGGGTGTTTCTAAGTTAGGATTTTCAAGACGGGATAGGTGATATGCAGCGAGATTTTCAGCACCTTTTTTATCCTTAATTTCAATGTCGAATTCTTGTAGGAGAAGAATCCAATGAATTAGTCTAGGTTTTAGCATCTTTCTTTTTGAATAAGTACTTTAGGGCTAAATGATCGGTATAAACAATTGTTTTAGATAACACTAATTAAGATCTAAACTTATCGAAAGAAAAAACTACTGCAAGGAGCTCCTTCTCTGTGGTTGTGTAATTCAACTGAGCTCCTGTAAGCGTTTTACTTGCGTAATAGATTAGTTGAAATTTGTTATCTTGACGTTGACCTAAAACCGCTCCCATCGCAAAATCACTAGCATCACACATTAGTTCGAAAGGTTTGGACCAGTTGGGTGATACCATAATGGGTGCATTCGTAAGTTTATTTTTTAGAATGGAGAAAGCTTGTAAGCATTCGTCATTGAAGTCGAATGCACTGTCTTTCTCGAGAAGTTTAGTCATGGGTCGAGCGATTTTGGAAAAGTCCTTTATGAATCGTCGATAGAATCCCGCATGACCTAAGAAACTACGAATTCCTTTAACGTTAGTTGGAGGAGGAAGCTTTGAGATTACATCGATCTTAGCTTTGTCTACTTGCATTCCATCTCGAGAAATCTTGTGTCTTAAAACAATGCCTTCCTTCACCATGAAGTGGCATTTTTCCCAATTTAAAACAAGATTTGATTCCTCACAACGAATTAACATTCGCTCGAGGTTAGAAAGGCATGAATCGAAGGAGTCTCCAAAAACAGAGAAATCGTCCATAAAGACTTCCATACTTCCTTCTATCATGTCATGAAATATTGCCATCATACACCTTTGAAAGGTTCCTGGCGCGTTGCATAATCCGAACGGCATTCGTCGATATGCGAATGTACCAAATGGATAAGTAAATGGTCTTGTCTTGGTCTTTTGGATCAATGGGAATTTGAAAATAACCGGAGAATCCATCAAGGAAACAATAGTATTCTTTTCCCGCTAAACGTTCTAGCATTTGATCAATATAAGGAAGTGGGAAATGATCTTTCCTTGTGGCATCATTTAAACGACGGTAGTCTATACAGACTCTCCAGCCAGTGACTGTTCTTGTAGTAACAGGTTCATTATCATCATTAAGAACGACAGTTGTGAAATGTCCCGTTCTTATTGATTAAAAACGTTCCATATTAATTGATTTCGTTGCGAGGTTTTGACCTCTATATGAGACGTTTTTCAAAGACTGCATTCATTTTTAAAACAAACCAGAACCTTTATTTCATAGATAAAGGTTTTAAAAAACTTTACGTCGATTATCAAATAATGATAATCTAAAATATCCTGTTTACACACGACCATTACATAATGGTTTACAATACAAATATGTTACAACAAAATAAGTTTCTTGAATGCAGTTTTTACACAATATCATACAAGCATGGACTCCAAATCTCATCCTTATTTAAGTATGCGACAGCGGAAGCTCTTAATAATCACCTGAGAATAAACATGCTTAAAACGTCAACAAAAATGTTGGTGAGTTATAGGTTTAACCTATATATATCAAATCATAATAATAGACCACAAGATTTCATATTTCAATACACATCCCATACATAGAGATAAAAATCATTCATATGGTGAACACCTGGTAACCGACATTAACAAGATGCATATATAAGAATATCCCCATCATTCCGGGACACCCTTCGGATATGATATAAATTTCGAAGTACTAAAGCATCCGGTACTTTGGATGGGGTTTGTTAAGCCCAATAGATCCATCTTTAGGATTCGCGTCAATTAGGGTGTCTGTTCCCTAATTCTTAGATTACCAGACTTAATAAAAAGGGGCATATTCGATTTCGATAATTCAACCATAGAATGTAGTTTCACGTACTTGTGTCTATTTTGTAAATCATTTATAAAACCTGCATGTATTCTCATCCCAAAAATATTAGATTTTAAAAGTGGGACTATAACTCACTTTCACAGATTTTTACTTCGTCGGGAAGTAAGACTTGGCCACTGGTTGATTCACGAACCTATAACAATATATACATGTATATCAAAGTATGTTCAAAATATATTTACAACACTTTTAATATATTTTGATGTTTTAAGTTTATTAAGTCAGCTGTCCTCGTTAGTAACCTACAACTAGTTGTCCACAGTTAGATGTACAGAAATAAATCGATAAATATTATCTTGAATCAATCCACGACCCAGTGTATACGTATCTCAGTATTGATCACAACTCAAACTATATATATTTTGGAATCAACCTCAACCCTGTATAGCTAACTCCAACATTCACATATAGAGTGTCTATGGTTGTTCCGAAATATATATAGATGTGTCGACATGATAGGTCGAAACATTGTATACGTGTCTATGGTATCTCAAGATTACATAATATACAATACAAGTTGATTAAGTTATGGTTGGAATAGATTTGTTACCAATTTTCACGTAGCTAAAATGAGAAAAATTATCCAATCTTGTTTTACCCATAACTTCTTCATTTTAAATCCGTTTTGAGTGAATCAAATTGCTATGGTTTCATATTGAACTCTATTTTATGAATCTAAACAGAAAAAGTATAGGTTTATAGTCGGAAAAATAAGTTACAAGTCGTTTTTGTAAAGGTAGTCATTTCAGTCGAAAGAACGACGTCTAGATGACCATTTTAGAAAACATACTTCCACTTTGAGTTTAACCATAATTTTTGGATATAGTTTCATGTTTATAATAAAAATCATTTTCTCAGAATAACAACTTTTAAATCAAAGTTTATCATAGTTTTTAATTAACTAACCCAAAACAGCCCGCGGTGTTACTACGACGGCGTAAATCCGGTTTTACGGTGTTTTTCGTGTTTCCAGGTTTTAAATCATTAAGTTAGCATATCATATAGATATAGAACATGTGTTTAGTTGATTTTAAAAGTCAAGTTAGAAGGATTAACTTTTGTTTGCGAACAAGTTTAGAATTAACTAAACTATGTTCTAGTGATTACAAGTTTAAACCTTCGAATAAGATAGCTTTATATGTATGAATCGAATGATGTTATGAACATCATTACTACCTTAAGTTCCTTGGATAAACCTACTGGAAAAGAGAAAAATGGATCTAGCTTCAATGGATCCTTGGATGGCTCGAAGTTCTTGAAGCAGAATCATGACACGAAAACAAGTTCAAGTAAGATCATCACTTGAAATAAGATTGTTATAGTTATAGAAATTGAACCAAAGTTTGAATATGATTATTACCTTGTATTAGAATGATAACCTACTGTAAGAAACAAAGATTTCTTGAGGTTGGATGATCACCTTACAAGATTGGAAGTGAGCTAGCAAACTTGAAAGTATTCTTGATTTTATGAAACTAGAACTTTTGGAATTTATGAAGAAGACTTAGAACTTGAAGATAGAACTTGAGAGAGATCAATTAGATGAAGAAAATTGAAGAATGAAAGTGTTTGTAGGTGTTTTTGGTCGTTGGTGTATGGATTAGATATAAAGGATATGCAATTTTGTTTTCATGTAAATAAGTCATGAATGATTACTCATGTTTTTGTAATTTTATGATATATTTCATGCTAGTTGCCAAATGATGGTTCCCACATGTGTTAGGTGACTCACATGGGCTGCTAAGAGCTGATCATTGGAGTGTATATACCAATAGTACATACATCTAAAAGCTGTGTATTGTACGAGTACGAATACGGGTGCATACGAGTAGAATTGTTGATGAAACTGAACGAGGATGTAATTGTAAGCATTTTTGTTAAGTAGAAGTATTTTGATAAGTGTATTGAAGTCTTTCAAAAGTGTATAAATACATATTAAAACACTACATGTATATACATTTTAACTGAGTCGTTAAGTCATCGTTAGTCGTTACATGTAAGTGTTGTTTTGAAACCTTTAGGTTAACGATCTTGTTAAATGTTGTTAACCCAATGTTTATAATATCAAATGAGATTTTAAATTATTATATTATCATGATATTATCATGTATGAATATCTCTTAATATGATATATATACATTAAATGTCTTTACAACGATAATCGTTACATATATGTCTCGTTTAAAAATCATTAAGTTAGTAGTCTTGTTTTTACATATGTAGTTCATTGTTAATATACTTAATGATATGTTTACTTATCATAGTATCATGTTAACTATATATATATCCATATATATGTCATCATATAGTTTTTACAAGTTTTAACGTTCGTGAATCACCGGTCAACTTGGGTGGTCAATTGTCTATATGAAACATATTTCAATTAATCAAGTCTTAACAAGTTTGATTGCTTAACATGTTGGAAACATTTAATCATGTAAATATCAATCTCAATTAATATATATAAACATGGAAAAGTTCGGGTCACTACAGTACCTACCCGTTAAATAAATTTCGTCCCGAAATTTTAAGCTGTTGAAGGTGTTGACGAATCTTCTGGAAATAGATGCGGGTACTTCTTCTTCATCTGATCTTCATGCTCCCAGGTGAACTCGGGTCCTCTACGAGCATTCCATCGAACCTTAACAATTGGTATCTTGTTTTGCTTAAGTCTTTTAACCTCACGATCCATTATTTCAACGGGTTCTTCGATGAATTGAAGTTTTTCGTTGATTTGGATTTCATCTAACGGAATAGTGAGATCTTCTTTAGCAAAACATTTCTTCAAATTCGAGACGTGGAAAGTGTTATGTACAGCCGCGAGTTGTTGAGGTAACTCTAGTCGGTAAGCTACTGGTCCGACACGATCAATAATCTTGAATGGTCCAATATACCTTGGATTTAATTTGCCTCGTTTACCAAATCGAACAACGCCTTTCCAAGGTGCAACTTTAAGCATGACCATCTCTCCAATTTCAAATTCTATATCTTTTCTTTTAATGTCAGCGTAGCTCTTTTGTCGACTTTGGGCGGTTTTCAACCGTTGTTGAATTTGGATGATCTTCTCGGTAGTTTCTTGTATAATCTCCGGACCCGTAATCTGTCTATCCCCCACTTCACTCCAATAAATCGGAGACCTGCACTTTCTAACATAAAGTGCTTCAAACGGCGCCATCTCAATGCTTGAATGGTAGCTGTTGTTGTAGGAAAATTCTGCTAACGGTAGATGTCGATCCCAACTGTTTCCGAAATCAATAACACATGCTCGTAGCATGTCTTCAAGCGTTTGTATCGTCCTTTCGCTCTGCCCATCAGTTTGTGGATGATAGGCAGTACTCATGTCTAGATGAGTTCCTAATGCTTGTTGTAATGTCTGCCAGAATCTTGAAATAAATCTGCCATCCCTATCAGAGATAATAGAGATTGGTATTCCATGTCTGGAGACGACTTCCTTCAAATACAGTCGTGCTAACTTCTCCATCTTGTCATCTTCTCTTATTGGCAGGAAGTGTGCTGATTTGGTGAGACGATCAACTATTACCCAAATAGTATCAAAACCACTTGCAGTCCTTGGCAATTTAGTGATGAAATCCATGGTAATGTTTTCCCATTTCCATTCCGGGATTTCGAGTTGTTGAAGTAGACCTGATGGTTTCTGATGCTCAGCTTTGACCTTAGAACATGTCAAACATTCTCCTACGTATTTAGCAACATCGGCTTTCATACTCGGCCACCAAAAATGTTTCTTGAGATCCTTGTACATCTTCCCCGTTCCAGGATGTATTGAGTATCTGGTTTTATGAGCTTCTCTAAGTACCATTTCTCTCATATCTCCAAATTTTGGTACCCAAATCCTTTCAGCCCTATACCGGGTTCCGTCTTCCCGAATATTAAGATGCTTCTCCGATCCTTTGGGTATTTCATCCTTTAAATTTCCCTCTTTTAAAACTCCTTGTTGCGCCTCCTTTATTTGAGTAGTAATGTTATTATGAATCATTATATTCATAGATTTTACTCGAATGGGTTTTCTGTCCTTCCTGCTCAAGGCATCGGCTACCACATTTGCCTTCCCCGGGTGGTAACGAATCTCAAAGTCATAATCATTCAATAATTCAATCCACCTACGCTGCCTCATATTCAGTTGTTTCTGATTAAATATGTGTTGAAGACTTTTGTGGTCGGTATATATAATACTTTTGACCCCATATAAGTAGTGCCTCCAAGTCTTTAATGCAAAAACAACCGCGCCTAATTCCAAATCATGCGTCGTATAATTTTGTTCGTGAATCTTCAATTGTCTAGACGCATAAGCAATCACCTTCGTTCGTTGCATTAATACACAACCGAGACCTTGCTTTGATGCATCACAATAAATCACAAAATCATCATTCCCTTCAGGCAATGACAATATAGGTGCCGTAGTTAGCTTTTTCTTCAATAACTGAAACGCTTTCTCTTGTTCATCATTCCATTCAAATTTCTTCCCTTTATGCGTTAATGCAGTCAAGGGTTTTGCTATTCTGGAAAAGTCTTGGATGAACCTTCTGTAGTAACCAGCTAGTCCTAAAAACTGGCGTATGTGTTTCGGAGTTTTCGGGGTTTCCCACTTTTCAACAGTTTCTATCTTTGCCGGATCCACCTTAATACCTTCTTTGTTCACTATGTGACCGAGGAATTGAACTTCTTCCAACCAAAATGCACACTTTGAAAACTTAGCGTACAATTCTTCCTTCCTCAATACTTCTAACACCTTTCTCAAATGTTCACCGTGTTCTTGGTCATTCTTTGAGTAAATAAGTATGTCATCAATGAAAACAATGACAAACTTGTCAAGGTATGGTCCACACACTCGGTTCATAAGGTCCATGAACACAGCTGGTGCATTAGTTAAACCAAACGGCATGACCATAAACTCGTAATGACCGTAACGTGTTCTGAAAGCAGTCTTTGGAATATCATCTTCTTTCACCCGCATTTGATGATACCCGGAACGTAAGTCAATCTTTGAATAAACAGACGAGCCTTGTAGTTGATCGAATAAGTCGTCAATTCTCGGTAGTGGGTAGCGGTTCTTGATGGTAAGTTTGTTCAACTCTCGGTAGTCGATACACAACCTGAATGTACCATCTTTCTTCTTGACAAACAAAACAGGAGCTCCCCACGGTGATGTGCTTGGTCGAATGAAACCACGCTCTAAAAGTTCTTGTAATTGGCTTTGCAGTTCTTTCATCTCGCTGGGTGCGAGTCTCTAAGGAGCACGAGCTATTGGTGCAGCTCCTGGTACAAGATCTATTTGAAATTCAACTGATCGATGTGGGGGTAATCCCGGTAATTCTTTCGGAAATACATCGGGAAATTCTTTTGCGACGGGAACATCATTGATGCTCTTTTCTTCAGTTTATACTTTCTCAACGTGTGCTAGAACAGCATAGCAACCTTTTCTTATTAGTTTTTGTGCCTTCAAATTACTAATAAGATGTAGCTTCGTGTTGCCCTTTTCTCCGTACACCATTAAGGGTTTTCCTTTTTCTCGTATAATGCGAATTGCATTTTTGTAACAAACGATCTCTGCTTTCACTTCTTTCAACCAGTCCATACCGATTATCACATCAAAACTCCCTAACTCTACTGGTATCAAGTCAATCTTAAATGTTTCGCTAACCAGTTTAATTTCTCGATTCCGACATATATTATCTGCTGAAATTAATTTACCATTTGCTAATTCGAGTAAAAATTTACTATCCAAAGGCGTCAATGGACAACTTAATTTAGCACAAAAATCTCTACTCATATAGCTTCTATCCGCACCCGAATCAAATAAAACGTAAGCAGATTTATTGTCAATAAGAAACGTACCCGTAATAAGCTCCGGGTCTTCTTGTGCCTCTGCCGCATTAATATTGAAAACTCTTCCGCGGCCTTGTCCATTCGTGTTCTCCTGGTTCGGGAAATTTCTAATAATGTGGCCCGGTTTTCCATATTTATAACAAACTACATTGGCATAACTTGCTCCGACACTACTTGCTCCGCCATTACTCGTTCCGACACCATTTGTTCCTTTCGTTCTATTAACCCCTGGTCCGTAGACCTCACACTTCGCCGCGCTATGACCATTTCTTTTACACTTGTTGCAAAATTTGGTGCAGAACCCCGAGTGATACTTTTCACACCTTTGGCATAGCTGCTTCTGATTGTTGTTGTTGTTGCAGTTATTATTGTTGTTGGGATGATTGTTGTAGTTGTTGTTGTTGTTGTTGTTGGGCCGTTTGTTGTAGTTGCGATTGATGTTGCGATTGTTGGGATAATTGTTGCGATTATTGTTGTAATTGCTGTTGTTGTTGTATTGGTGATTCTTATCACCGTTTTCCTCCCACTTTCTTTTGACTTGCTTCACATTGGCCTCTTCAGCAGTCTGTTCTTTAATTCTTTCTTCAATCTGGTTCACGAGTTTGTGAGCCATTCTACATGCCTGTTGTATGGAGGCGGGCTCGTGTGAACTTATATCTTCTTGGATTCTTTCCGGTAATCCTTTCACAAACGCGTCGATCTTCTCTTCCTCATCTTCGAATGCTCCCGGACACAATAGGCACAATTCTGTGAATCATCTTTCGTACGTGGTAATATCAAATCCTTGGGTTCGTAACCCTCTAAGTTCTGTCTTGAGCTTATTGACCTCGGTTCTGGGTCGGTACTTCTCGTTCATCAAGTGCTTGAATGCTGACCACGGTAGTGCGTACGCATCGTCTTGTCCCACTTGCACTAGATAGGTATTCCACCATGTTAACGCAGAACCTGTGAAGGTATGCGTAGCGTACTTTACTTTGTCCTCTTCAGTACACTTACTTATGGCAAACACCGATTCGACCTTCTCGGTCCACCGTTTCAATCCGATCGGTCCTTCGGTTCCATCAAATTCCAAAGGTTTGCAGGCAGTGAATTCTTTGTAGGTGCATCCTACACGATTTCCTGTACTGCTAGATCCAAGGTTATTGTTGGTATGTAGCGCAGCCTGTACTGCGGCTATGTTTGAAGCTAGAAAAGTACGGAATTCCTCTTCATTCATATTCACGGTGTGTCGAGTAGTCGGTGCCATTTCCTTCAAAATAGTTAAATGGAACAAGTTAATCATACAGAATATTAAGAGTAGTAATAGTATTTCGTAGCATAATATGAACTCATTTATAAAAGCTTTTTCTTCATATTAGCGTTTTATAAGTTTAAATTCGGGTAGTACCTACCCGTTAAGTTCATACTTAGTAGCTAATATACAATTCAACTACTACAATTCTATATGAAAAACTGATTATAATAATATTTCGCGTTCAAACTTTTACACAATATTTTACAAACTTACAATACCGCTTATTTTACATATAGCATGAAATATAGCACACAATAAATTTGATACAAGATGGTTGTGAAGATAATTCTAGCTAGTACACAAGTCGTTCAGCAAAGGCAATAAAGACACGTAATTCATACGTCCAGAAACAAGTCATGCATTCTGGTTTTACTAGGATTACTTCCCATCCTTGGTCTTGTGGAACATAACCGTTATGGCCGTTGATAAGACAGCGTGTTGTAACGTCGTCAAAGGGACGAGGGTTACGTAATGTCCAACAGTCCCGTAACAATCTAAAAACCTCATTTCTTACCCCAATTACCGACTCCGTCACTTGTGGGAACGTTTTGTTTAATAGTTGTAGCCCGATGTTCTTGTTCTCACTTTGGTGAGAAGCGAACATTACTAATCCGTAAGCATAACATGCTTCTTTATGTTGCATGTTAGCCGCTTTTTCTAAATCACGAAGTCCAATATTCGGATATATTGAGTCAAAATAATTTCTTAACCCATTTCGTAAAATAGCATTTGGGTTCCCCGCAATATATGCGTCAAAGTAAATACATCGTAACTTATGGATTTCCCAATGTGATATCCCCCATCTTTCAAACGAAAGCCTTTTATAAACCAAGGCATTCTTGGAACGTTCTTCGAATGTCTTACAAACTGATCTCGCCTTAAGTAGTTGTGCCGAAGAATTCTGACCGACTCTAGACAAGATTTCATCAATCATGTCTCCGGGTAGGTCTCTTAAAATATTGGGTTGTCTATCCATTTTGTGTTTTTATACTGTAAAATAGACAAGAGTTAGATTCATAAAAAAAATACTTATTAATACAAGAAATTTTTACATATATCATAAAGCATAAGCACACTATATTACATATATTACACCACACGAATACAACTATCTTATTCCGACTCGCTTGTTTCTTCTTCTTCGGTTTTGGTTCGTTTTGCCAAGTTTCTAGGGATATATGATGTTCCCCTAATACGAGCCGTAATTTTCCACATTGGTTTAGAAAAACCTGGTGGTTTAGAGGTTCCCGGGTCATTGTTACAACTTAAGGACTTCGGGGGTTGACGATACATATAAAGTTCATCGGGGTTGGAATTAGATTTCTCTATTTTTATGCCCTTTCCCTTATTATTTTCTTTTGCCTTTTTAAATTCAGTTGGGGTAATTTCTATAACATCATCGGAATTCTCGTCGGAATCCGATTCATCGGAGAATTGGTAATCCTCCCAATATTTTGCTTCCTTGTCGGAAACACCATTGACCATAATTAACCTTGGTCGGTTGGTTGAGGATTTTCTTTTACTTAACCGTTTTAATATTTCCCCCACCGGTTCTATTTCTTCATCCGGTTCCGATTCTTCTTCCGGTTCCGATTCTTCTTCCGGTTCCGACTCTTCTTCCGGTTCCTCTTCGGGAACTTGTGAATCAGTCCACGAATCATTCCAATTTACATTTGACTCTTCATTATTATTAGGTGAGTCAATGAGACTTGTTCTAGAGGTAGACATCTATCACATAATATCAAACGCGTTAAGAGATTAATATATCACATAATATTCACATGTTAAAAATATATAGTTTCCAACAAAATTTGTTAAGCAATCATTTTTCAAGTAAACACGGTCGAAGTCCAGACTCACTAATGCATCCTAACAAACTCGATAAGACACACTAATGCAAAATTCTGGTTCTCTAAGACCAACGCTCGGATACCAACTGAAATGTCCCGTTCTTATTGATTAAAAACGTTCCATATTAATTGATTTCGTTGCGAGGTTTTGACCTCTATATGAGACGTTTTTCAAAGACTGCATTCATTTTTAAAACAAACCATAACCTTTATTTCATAGATAAAGGTTTTAAAAAACTTTACGTCGATTATCAAATAATGATAATCTAAAATATCCTGTTTACACACGACCATTACATAATGGTTTACAATACAAATATGTTACAACAAAATAAGTTTCTTGAATGCAGTTTTTACACAATATCATACAAGCATGGACTCCAAATCTCGTCCTTATTTAAGTATGCGACAGCGGAAGCTCTTAATAATCACCTGAGAATAAACATGCTTAAAACGTCAACAAAAATGTTGGTGAGTTATAGGTTTAACCTATATATATCAAATCATAATAATAGACCACAAGATTTCATATTTCAATACACATCCCATACATAGAGATAAAAATCATTCATATGGTGAACACCTGGTAACCGACATTAATAAGATGCATATATAAGAATATCCCCATCATTCCGGGACACCCTTCGGATATGATATAAATTTCGAAGTACTAAAGCATCCGGTACTTTGGATGGGGTTTGTTAAGCCCAATAGATCCATCTTTAGGATTCGCGTCAATTAGGGTGTCTGTTCCCTAATTCTTAGATTACCAGACTTAATAAAAAGGGGCATATTCGATTTCGATAATTCAACCATAGAATGTAGTTTCACGTACTTGTGTCTATTTTGTAAATCATTTATAAAACCTGCATGTATTCTCATCCCAAAAATATTAGATTTTAAAAGTGGGACTATAACTCACTTTCACAGATTTTTACTTCGTCGGGAAGTAAGACTTGGCCACTGGTTGATTCACGAACCTATAACAATATATACATGTATATCAAAGTATGTTCAAAATATATTTACAACACTTTTAATATATTTTGATGTTTTAAGTTTATTAAGTCAGCTGTCCTCGTTAGTAACCTACAACTAGTTGTCCACAGTTAGATGTACAGAAATAAATCGATAAATATTATCTTGAATCAATCCACGACCCAGTGTATACGTATCTCAGTATTGATCACAACTCAAACTATATATATTTGGAATCAACCTCAACCCTGTATAGCTAACTCCAACATTCACATATAGAGTGTCTATGGTTGTTCCGAAATATATATAGATGTGTCGACATGATAGGTCGAAACATTGTATACGTGTCTATGGTATCTCAAGATTACATAATATACAATACAAGTTGATTAAGTTATGGTTGGAATAGATTTGTTACCAATTTTCACGTAGCTAAAATGAGAAAAATTATCCAATCTTGTTTTACCCATAACTTCTTCATTTTAAATCCGTTTTGAGTGAATCAAATTGCTATGGTTTCATATTGAACTCTATTTTATGAATCTAAACAGAAAAAGTATAGGTTTATAGTCGAAAAAATAAGTTACAAGTCGTTTTTGTAAAGGTAGTCATTTCAGTCGAAAGAACGACGTCTAGATGACCATTTTAGAAAACATACTTCCACTTTGAGTTTAACCATAATTTTTGGATATAGTTTCATGTTCATAATAAAAATCATTTTCTCAGAATAACAACTTTTAAATCAAAGTTTATCATAGTTTTTAATTAACTAACCCAAAACAGCCCGCGGTGTTACTACGACGGCGTAAATCCGGTTTTACGGTGTTTTTCGTGTTTCCAGGTTTTAAATCATTAAGTTAGCATATCATATAGATATAGAACATGTGTTTAGTTGATTTTAAAAGTCAAGTTAGAAGGATTAACTTTTGTTTGCGAACAAGTTTAGAATTAACTAAACTATGTTCTAGTGATTACAAGTTTAAACCTTCGAATAAGATAGCTTTATATGTATGAATCGAATGATGTTATGAACATCATTACTACCTTAAGTTCCTTGGATAAACCTACTGGAAAAGAGAAAAATGGATCTAGCTTCAATGGATCCTTGGATGGCTCGAAGTTCTTGAAGCAGAATCATGACACGAAAACAAGTTCAAGTAAGATCATCACTTGAAATAAGATTGTTATAGTTATAGAAATTGAACCAAAGTTTGAATATGATTATTACCTTGTATTAGAATGATAACCTACTGTAAGAAACAAAGATTTCTTGAGGTTGGATGATCACCTTACAAGATTGGAAGTGAGCTAGCAAACTTGAAAGTATTCTTGATTTTATGAAACTAGAACTTTTGGAATTTATGAAGAACACTTAGAACTTGAAGATAGAACTTGAGAGAGATCAATTAGATGAAGAAAATTGAAGAATGAAAGTGTTTGTAGGTGTTTTTGGTCGTTGGTGTATGGATTAGATATAAAGGATATGTAATTTTGTTTTCATGTAAATAAGTCATGAATGATTACTCATGTTTTTGTAATTTTATGAGATATTTCATGCTAGTTGCCAAATGATGGTTCCCACATGTGTTAGGTGACTCACATGGGCTGCTAAGAGCTGATCATTGGAGTGTATATACCAATAGTACATACATCTAAAAGCTGTGTATTGTACGAGTACGAATACGGGTGCATACGAGTAGAATTGTTGATGAAACTGAACGAGGATGTAATTGTAAGCATTTTTGTTAAGTAGAAGTATTTTGATAAGTGTATTGAAGTCTTTCAAAAGTGTATAAATACATATTAAAACACTACATGTATATACATTTTAACTGAGTCGTTAAGTCATCGTTAGTCGTTACATGTAAGTGTTGTTTTGAAACCTTTAGGTTAACGATCTTGTTAAATGTTGTTAACCCAATGTTTATAATATCAAATGAGATTTTAAATTATTATATTATCATGATATTATCATGTATGAATATCTCTTAATATGATATATATACATTAAATGTCTTTACAACGATAATCGTTACATATATGTCTCGTTTAAAAATCATTAAGTTAGTAGTCTTGTTTTTACATATGTAGTTCATTGTTAATATACTTAATGATATGTTTACTTATCATAGTATCATGTTAACTATATATATATATCCATATATATGTCATCATATAGTTTTTACAAGTTTTAACGTTCGTGAATCACCGGTCAACTTGGGTGGTTAATTGTCTATATGAAACATATTTCAATTAATCAAGTCTTAACAAGTTTGATTGCTTAACATGTTGGAAACATTTAATCATGTAAATATCAATCTCAATTAATATATATAAACATGGAAAAGTTCGGGTCACTACAAGTTGTACCTCCTTTCTTGGGTACTACTTGTACAGGACTAACCCATGGGCTATCGGATATAGGGTATATTAACCCAGCATCAAGTAACTTGATAACCTCTTTCTTGACAACTTCTTTCATGTTAGGGTTTAACCTTCGTTGTCTTTGTACCACTGGTTTAAAATCTTCTTCCATTAGAATCTTATGAGTACAATAAGCGGGGTTAATCCCTAGAATATCAGTTGTTTTCCAAGCAATTGCTTTCTTATGAGTTTTTAGAACGGACATTAACCTACTCTTTTCGTTATCGGAAAGTTTTGATGAAATTATAACAGGTAATTGTGATGTACCTTGGAGATAAGCATACTCCAAATGTTCAGGGAGTTCTTTAAGCTCCAAGGTTGGCGGTTCTTCCAAGGAAGATTTTATTCGGAACCTGTTAGCATCGGTAATTTCTTCAAAGGGTTCATCTTCCTTGGGAGTTTCTTCCTCACAATAATCTTCATCAATTACTACTTTCAATAATTCGTCAAGTTCAAAGTCTACATCGAATTCATCACCTTCACTCACTGAGGTGAAGTTCGAGGTGTTGACATTTAGTAATTCTTGTAATTCTTTTTTGACACAACAATCAACAATATCTACCTTTTAACATTCGTCATCGGAAGAGATAGGTTGTTTCATAGCTTTATCTATGTTTAGGGTAACTCTATCTTCCCCTACACCTAGACTAAGCTTTTTATCTTTAACACGCACAATTGCGTCAGCGGTATTTAAAAATGGTCGCCCTAGAATTAGGGGAACCTTGCTATCTTCTTCCATTTCGATAACAACGAAGTCGGCAGGAAAGATTAAATGATTGACTTTAACTGATAGGTTTTCGGCAATACCAATAGGATAGTTAAAAGTTCTATCTGCTAGGCGTATACACATCCTAGTTGGTTTTAGATCACTTTGGTTTAGTTTTAAGTATAAGGAGTGTGGCATAAGATTGATACTTGCGCCTAAGTCAGCTAATGCATTGTACATTACTGAATCTCCCATCAGACATGGAATAATGAAACTACCAGGATCTCCAAGTTTCGGTGGCATCTTTTGCTTTTGCAAAATCGCTGAGCATTCCTCATTGAGGAATGTGGTTGAAACTTCTTCATATTAACCTTTATCGGCTATGAGATCCTTAATAAACCTTCCATAATTTGGCATACCCCTAAGAACTTCCGCGAGTGGCATGTTAATGCTAATTTGCTTGATCATATCAGCAAATTTTTGATATTGGCTCGCGAGTTTGTCTTTCTTTAATGCTTTCGGGTATGGAATAGGTGCTTCGTGCACCTTCAATGGTGGTTCTTCACTTTTCTTTGATATGATCTCAGGGGGATCCTCTTTTTCTTGTTCTTTCTCAACATGCTCATCTATATCAACAGGTTCTTGTAAAATAGGAGGAGATAAAGGAACTTCTGAGGTCTTACTAGTTTCTGGGTTAACAGTTAAACCACTTCTAGTAGTTATAGCATTTACATGCTCATTCCTTGTCTGATTGTTGTTGGGATTCACTTGAGTATTTGAGGGGAGAGCGTCTGGTGGCCTCTCTGATAGTAACTATGAGATCCTTCCAACATCTCTTTCTAAATTCTGAATCGTAGCTTGTTGGTTTCGAATTTGTTGAGTTTGAATTTCCGCAGTTTGCTCGTGCTTAACCATAAAATCTCTTAAGAGATCTTCTAAACCGGATTTCTTCTCGGGTTGTGGTTGTATAAGTGCTTGTGGTTGTGGTTGATTGTGTTGGAAATTATTTTGATAAATTCGTTGAGGTTGATTTCGGTTGTTTAGGTTATTGTAACATGGTGGTGGATTTCTTTGATTTTGATTTTGATTTTGGAAATTCCGGTTGTTTTGGTAAACCGGATTTCCTCCTTGATAGTTATTATTATTTAAACCTGAAGGTCCTCCTGTTTGATAGTTGTTAATTGGAGGATATTTTCAGTTATTTGCTTCTATCGCTGGAAAATCGTTGAAATTCATCTCACCTTTTCGCAAGTAACCTAGGAAATTTGCTTGCTCTTCCATCGTTGTTTTATCACAATCTCTAGTAAGATGGGGGCCTTGGCACATTTCACATCCTACCCTGATAGCATGCATTTCCTTGGTAACTTTCTCAATTTGTCTTGCTTGATTTGCCATTTGTACTTTTAAAGAAGCAATTTCATCATTGCTTTCGATATTAGCAACGGTTGATGATCTAAAGAGTTCTATCTCTTGATGCCAATTATGGGAATGTGCTGCTATATCGGCAATGATTGTGTGAGCGTCTTCTGGTGTTTTCTTCATTATCGAACCACCGGCTGCAACATCGATATCTTTTCTAGTAGCAACATTTACTCCTTTATAAAATATTTGGACTTTTTGGAATGTATTCAACCCGTGTTGAGGACATACCCTAAGCATTTTGTTGAATTGGGTTCAAGCTTCATAAAGGGTTTCGTTAAGCTTTTGTTTGAAGTGATTTATATCACTTTACAATTTTGCTGCTTTTGAAGCAGGGAAGAATTCTGACAAAAATTTATCCATCATGTCATTCCAGTTTTCGATATAACCTTCTGGTAATGAATCTAGCCAATCTCTTGCATCGTCCTTTAAGGACCATGGATAGATTTTCAAACATGCGACTTCATCGGAGACATCCTTAATTTTGAATAGTTTGCAAATGCTTACAAACTTACGAAGATGCTCGTTAGCATCCTCATTTGGAGCTCCACCGAATTGGCATGTATTAGTCACCATGTGAAGGAATTGACCTTTTATTTCAAAGCCGTCAGTCATCGTAGGTTGGATGATTGCGTGGCCTTGACCTGTTCTTGTCGCCTTCATTAAAGCTTCCATCGTTTGATTTGTAATAGCCATATCTGGTTCTATGATTTGTTGAATATCTGGTTCACAGTTAGAATCTAATGAAAGTGATTCTAAATCCTCAGCGAGAGATTCTACTTCTTGAGCTCTTAAGCGTTCGTGAAATTCTCTTTCGGGTTCAGGATATGGAGGAGTTAATTCATTGTTGGAGGAACGTAAATTCATGCATTAATTTCTATCATAACATTAAAAGCTTTTCTAGGAATAAATTCCTATAAAAGGATCGAATAACCTAAAGTCTATTAAAATCTTTTAAACGTAACTGATCCCCGGCAGCGGCGCCAAAAAGTTGATGCGTTGAAACAGTACCTTTATTTATGAACGGATTTGAGTTGTTTTGTTACACGAATTGATTTATTATATATATGGTATTTTAACGATTTTAGGTTGGTTTCAAACACATATAGGCAACTGGTCCTATCCGTGTAGTTTAGTTTGTTGGTAAATCCGGTTTGTTCCACAGGGATACAGTGTTCAATGTTTTTTAATAGTCTTTAAAGTTAAACTTATTTTAAGGGTGTTTTGGATTAGGAATTGATAATACTACATAATAATAAAATATAACTTAATCTTAATTTAATTGAACTACTTATTAATTTATACGAATACATTATTTATAATTATTAACTTAAAAGTGAATTAATTGAAATTATACTAATAAGTTTATTACTAAATGATAATTAATTAAATGATAACTTTTAATAAAACTAATTGATTAGAATTTTGTTTTGAGCAATTATAATACAAATTTATTTAAATTGACTAAATAACATGTTTTAACTAAATTAATATAAATTAATAGGAATTATAATATTTTACTAGTTATAAACTAATTACTAAATATAAATTAATACTAATTATAAATTAACAACTTAAATATAATAATAAAATAATTAAAACCCTAAATTTTTAACCTAGTTCGTATAGTACCCGTATTATACTTACGCGTTCCGCGTAATGATGTACGCGTTCCGCGTATGTTTTAAATCGTACGCGTATCGTGTAGAATTATACGCGATTCGCGTATGTTATAATCCAGGTGACAAACAGTACTGGTACAAACTTGAATTATAATGTTGTATTTTTTTTCTCTTTAATTTTACTGAATAAATGCACGTGAATAATAAAAATAATAATTAACAATAAATAAATGGGAGTGTTTACTTAAATGTGTCACCTCTAGGTCCATGGATTGTTTTAAGTTTTAAGCTCGTATTAAAATGTTTAGTATAAAACTTATATTTTCCTTTCGAAAAAATAATAAGTTTTGACTAACTAAATTAAATCTAATTTTCATTGGATTATATTTAGATAGTTACTAGTCCTTAAGTATTTAAATTGAGACCCAACCCAGTTTTGACCTTCGCCAAAACCCAAATCATAACGGTTTCCCTTTTTACAATTTCATTATTATATGACTCGTGATATTACCCAAACCACCGAACCTTACTTTTTAATTTAGTGTTAGTAAATTAGTTATAAGTTCGTCTAGATCACTTTTAATGTTGAAGCTTAATTTATATAAATAAAAATAACTTTCGTTATTTTTAATCTAACAAATTAAGTGACAAGGGTTAAATATCCAAATACATAATAATGGTTCTTTCAATTAGGCTCAATGTTAAAAATACTAAAGTTACATTTTAATTTTTACAAATGATAACAATCCATTTCACTAGGGGCTCTACATCTAAGCAAACACTAGGGAAATTAGCTACTCATTATATTAAGGAAAACATGAAAATATAAATATACAAACATAATAGTAACGATAAAAACTGATAATGATAATTTTAACAGAATATACTTACGAAAATCTTCACTCTCATTTACTTTAAACGGTAGAAAATGACAATAATAACACCCCTTTAGCGCGTACAATAATACCCTTAATCACGAACAACACACCCTTAATATTTGAAACTATCCTAATTTTGAACCTTGAAACTGAAATTAAGACGTAGTACTTGAAAATACAAAGACAGTAACTAAAGTAATAATTTTGTAATGTATATTTCTTTCTGTAGTCTTCTGCCCTCTAACTCTCTGTTCTTTTTGTGTGTTTCTTGTAACTGTAAGTGTACTCCGTATTATACATGTTGATAGTTGGTGTAGTAGGTCAAAAGTATCCCTTTGCTGTACCACTTGAAAAAGAATCATATTAAAACATAAAAGCAACCGTCCCATTTACATTTGAATCTGGATTGGATATTACGCGTTTCAAGTAGGAGGCCACACGATCCGCGTAAGAGAAAATTACTACGCGTTTCGCGTAGGTGGCCACACGATTCGCGTAAGAATAGCTGACAGTTTTCTTGTTTTTATTTTATGTTTTGTTCTCTTTTGATCCCGTGTTTACGTATATCGACTTGGAACTTTTTATTTGAACTCTTCTTCTTTGCTCATCTTGAACTTGTATTCGGGTAACGTTATCTTGATATATATTTGGTTTAAATCCATTGTTTATCGTCTTTTCTTCAAACTTCGAGCTCGTATTATCTTTTGTCATTTTTCTCGTGATTTATACATTTGAATGTCTTAGTAAACGATAAAAGCTGATGAAATATAAATGATATTCCGTCGACTTATATGTATGTTTAAAGCAATATCAGATGTGTCGAGACTGACAATGATAGGTAGATGTTTTTCGTCAAAGAACGGTAAGTAAAACTTTTGACATGCAGACCAGGTTCAAGTCCAGACTTATTAATGGAACCTAACAACTACTGAAGCGACCCGTCCTAATCCATAAGGACGAATACAATAACATATGATTACATCGCGAGGTAATTGACCTCTATATGATACATTTTACAAACATTGCATTCATTTTTAAAAGACAAACTTTCATTTCATCGAAAGTTGATGGCATGCATACCATTTCATAATATATCCTACAATAATTGACTTAATAATAATCTTGATGAACTCAACGACTCGAATGCAACGTCTTTTGAAATATGTCATGAATGACTCCAAGTAATATCTCTAAAATGAGCAAATGCGCAGCGGAAGAATTCTTTCATACCTGAGAATAAACATGCTTTAAAGTGTCAACTAAAAGGTTGGTGAGTTCATTAGTTTATCATAAACAATCATTTTCAATATTATAATAGACCACAAGATACTCATAAATATACGTCCCATGCATAGAGACAAAAATCATTCATATGGATTGAACACCTGGTAACCGACCTTAACAAGATGCATATAGAATATCCCCATCATTCCGGGACTCCCTTCAGACATGATAAATTCGAAGTACTAAAGCATCCGGTACTTTGGATGGGGCTTGTTGGGCCCAATAGATCTATCTTTAGGATTCGCGTCAATTAGGGTGTCTGTTCCCTAATTCTTAGATTACCAAACTAAAAAGGGGCATATTCGGTTTAATAATCCAGCCATAGAATGTAGTTTTAAGTACTTGTGTCTATTCCGTCAAACATTTATAAAGCAGCGCATGTATTCTCAGTCCCAAAAATATATATTGTAAAAGCATTTAAAAAGGGAGCAAATGAAACTCACAATACTGTATTTTGTAGTAAAAATACATATGACGTCATTGAACAAGTGTATGGTTGGCCTCGGATTCACGAACCTATATCATTTGTATATCTATATTAAAACATATAATCATAACTGAACAAATTTACTTATTATACCTTTAATATATTATGTATGTTTAATTTGTGTATATATTCATAATAGTTAATATTTATATAGTTATATTAATATATCTATATTTACATACTTACTTGTTTAATGTTATGTTTAAAAAATCGATAATTTTGTTATTTATAAGTATTTATATAAATAATATTAGTAGGTTATATACATATATATATATATATATATATATATATATATATATATATATAGTTATGTGAAATTATTAATGTTCTACTAATAATAATAATAATACTAGTAGTTACAAAGTGATACTAATACTAATATTAATATAACTAATAGTAACCCTTATTATTTTCATCATAATATTAATAATCCTACTAATATTAACAATAATAACGATACATATATTAGTAATAATTATAGTAGTATTACTTATAATACTTGTAAAAATAACAATAATTGTTAATCATAATAATGATAATAATAACTTTAGGATTCATCATACTTAATAATAATACTAATACTAATACTTATAATTCGATACCAATGCTAATACTGATGATATTAATATTAGTTTGTGTTATTTTTATGATAACAATAATAATAATACTCATTTTCATAATAATAACCATAATACACATATTAATATTACTAATAATAATCATAATCATAATACTACAATAATTATAATACAACAACAACAACAACAACAACAACAACAACAATAATAATAATAATAATAATAATAATAATAATAATAATAATAATAATAATAATAATAATAATAATAATAATAATAATAATAATAATTATAATAGAAATGATAATAAAATGTATATAAAATGTATATAAAATGTATATAAAATGTATACCCTTTTAATTGTTTTTCTGAAAAAAATGCTCCGGACAGGACTCGAACCCGCGACCTCTCGAAACCCTCCACCCTCCATGACCATTACTCCAATTCTGATTTCCTGATTATATTCGCATACCATATGTATTTAAACCTGTTTAAATGTTCCTTCATCTTCTTCAATTTTTCACGCGACCAGAGACCTTAATAACCAAAATAATAAATTTCTGAATTCATTTACGACTTGTAAACAACCGAAAAACTAGAAATGGTTTTCTTGAAAATCAACAAAAATAATAAAACAAAATGAAACAGCTATTATTGTTGTTCGTTAAATAAGAAAAAAAAAATATCAAAATCAATTTCAAGATGTTTTTAGATAACGATTTCTTCACGAAATATTTTCCAAATCACACCTAAAAACTATTGGAATTGTTAATTCAACTTGAATCGAAACGAATATCACTAATTTGATTGAAGAACAGAGTTTGACTTTTAAAACCAAAAGTTTGACTTCTAAAATTCGAATTCGTTTTGAGAAATTGGAAGTTGAATCTTTCCAGATAATTTGAATGAAAGTTTTCTAATAGAATTGCATTTATAGATTTTGAAATAACACTTGAATTAGAAATTTGGCTGAAAAGTTGGGTTATAGAGTGGTCGATGGTTTTTCTTCAAAAAAAATGTTTATTAGATTTCATGATGTAATCTAGTTGTAGTTTCATATTTCACTTATGTATTGTACGAATCTATCATGATGTATGAAACTTATTATTAATGAATGGAAACTTTGTGATGTTACTTTTTGCACAAGTGTTCTATTTACGTTACTGTATGGTGATTTGCGGTACTTGTATCAACTTGCGTTACTTAATTAATATGTGTTGTGCTGTTTACACGTTGGTTGTTATATACTATATTATTATATATTGAATGCTGGATTTTGACTTGAGTCAAAATGTTTGTTTAGAACACCATGGCTAACGGTCGATCCACACCTACTGCTGCTCAAATTGAAGAGATGATCCAAGAACGTGTAGCCGCAGCCCTAGCAGAAAGAAACCTCCAGGCTCCACCGCCACCACCACCGGTTATCCCACCCGTTCGAAATGGGTGTACTTACAAGGGATTCCAGAGCTGCAAACCACATAACTTCAGTGGAACTGAGGGACCGGTTGGTCTCACCAGATGGTTCGAGAAACTTGAATCAGTATTCCGAGTTAGCAACTGTTCGGAGGACAACAAGACCAAGTTTGCTTCGTGCACGCTATCTGACTGCGCGTTAACGTAGTGGAACACGTTAGCTCAAGAGAAAGGCATTGATGAGGTGTATGCTACGCAATGGGAGGAATTTAAAGCCGCAATGATTGATGAGTATTGTCCGAGAACAGAAATACAAAAGATGGAGATGGAATTCATGCAGCTAAAGGCCGTTGGGAACGACCTTGATGGTTACAACATGAGATTTTTGGAACTAGCTCTTATGTGTCCGACAATGGTCACCCCGGAATTCAAGCGTATGGAGAGATACTTCTGGGGACTCCCTAAGTCTATCAAAGGAAACATCACATCATCCAAACCACCGAATGTTCCCGAAGCAATGCGCATAGCGCATACTCTCATGAACCAAATCATTATTGATGAGCCAGAGAAGGATAAGTTTGAAGCTGGTGGTAGCGAAAAGAGAAAGTGGGATAATAACAACAACAACCACCACAACAACAGGGGGAGAACCTATGACCAGACCCCCGCCAAGAGGCACAACAATGGTGGAAACCCCAACCCCAACAACAACACCAACTCCAACCCGAACTACAAGGGAACCTTACCACAATGCAAGAGGTGTTACAAACACCACACTGGGTATTGCAATGTTGTCTGTGAGAAGTGTCAACGGGCTGGGCATATCGGGAAAGACTGCAAGGTCACCACTTTGAACGGGAAGCTGAATACCAATGGACCTAAAAAGTGCTACGAATGCGGGCAGACGGGCCATTTCAGAAATGCGTGCCCAAACAAGCAAAAAGACGGCGAACCACCCCGCGCTAGAGCTTTCAATGTTAATGCAAGGAACGCCCGAGAAAACCCCGACTTGGTGACAGGTATATTCAAAATCAACAATCTTTTAGCTTCTTTCTTGTTTGATACTGGTGCGGATAGAAGTTATGTATGTAGACATTTTTGCGATAAGATTAATTGGTCATTAGTCCCGTTAAAAGAGAGTATGCTTGTTGAGGTCACCAACGGTAAACTTGAAAAAGTTGACCACATTAGTTGAGGAGCTATTATCAACATAGCTAGTGCAGATTTCGAAATTGATTTGATACCAATCAAACTGGGAAGTTTTGACGTGATCGTCGGTATGGATTGGTTGAGCAAGATAAAGGCCGATATTATCTACGGAGATAAAGATCTTCGTATACCACAAGGAGACGGTGAACCACTGATCATCTACGGAGAGAGATGTACCTCGAAGCTGAACCTCATTAGTTGCGTGAAAGCGCAAAAGATCATGAAGAAGGGACGTTTTGCTGTCCTAGCACATGTGAAAGCGGTAGAAACTGAGGTGAAGAACGTGAACGACGTTCGAATTGTGAACGAATTTTCCGATGTCTTCCCTGAAGAATTACCTGGATTGCCGCCGCAGAGAGCCGTAGAGTTTCAGATTGATTTAGTGCCAGGAGCAGCACCTGTAGCTCACGCACCTTATAGACTCGCACCTTCCGAGATGCAAGAACTACAGAGTCAACTACAAGAACTACTAGATCGAGGGTTTATCCAACCAAGTTTCTCGCCTTGGGGTGCACCTGTTTTGTTTGTAAAGAAGAAGGATGGATCCTTCCGTATGTGTATCGACTACCGTGAACTCAACAAATTGACTATCAAGAATCGGTATCCTCTTCCATGAATTGACGATCTTTTTGATCAACTACAAGGATCGAGCATTTACTCAAAGATAGATTTGCGATCCGGTTATCACCAGTTGAGGGTGAAGGAAAGTGACGTGATGAAAACTGCGTTCAGAACTCGTTATGGTCATTATGAGTTTCTTGTGATGCCATTCGGGTTGACAAATGCACCTGCCATGTTCATGGACCTTATGAATCGTGTCTGCAAGCCGTACTTGGATAAGTTTGTTATCCTCTTCATAGATGATATCCTCATCTACTCTAAGAGCGAAGAAGAATATGAGCAACACCTCCGACTATTGCTTGAGCTCTTGAGACAAGAGCAACTTTACCCCAAATTCTCCAAGTGTGAATTTTGGTTGAAGGAAGTTCAGTTTCTGGGTCATGTTGTGAGCGACCAGGGTATCAAAGTTGATCCCACCAAGATTGAAGCCATCAGAAAATGGGAGACCCCCACTACTCCGACGCACAATCGCCAATTCCTAGGTCTCGCCGGTTACTACCGAAGGTTCATTGAAGGATTTTCTCTGATTGCGCGTCCTTTGACAGCACTAACTCACAAGGGCAAGAAGTTCATTTGGGAACCCGCACACGAATCAGCATTTCAAACTTTGAAGAGGAAGTTAACCACCGCACCTATCCTATCACTTCCTGAGGGCAGTGACGACTTTGTTGTTTATTGTGACGCATCAAAGAGTGGTTTTGGTTGTGTACTGATGCAACGATCAAAGGTTATTGCCTATGCCTCCCGACATTTGAATATTCACGAGCGAAACTACACTACTCACGATCTTGAACTTGGAGTCGTTATCTTTGCGCTTAAATTGTGGAGACATTATCTGTATAGAACTAAGAGCACTATCTTCACCGATCACAAGAGCCTCCAACACATCTTTGATCAGAAGCAACTGAATATGAGACAGCGTCGATGGATTGAGATGCTCAACGACTATGATTGTGAACTCTGTTATCATCCTGGCAAGGCCAATGTTGTAGCTGACGCTTTAAGCCGAAAGGAGAGGACGGTATCTCTTCGTGTTTGGGCTCTGAACATCACCATCCATTCGAACCTCAACAGTCAGATCAGAGTAGCCCAAGATGAGGCTCTCAAGGAGGAGAACGTATCTCATGAACATTTGAACATACTTGTCTCTCGATTCGAAATTAGGGAGTCTGGACTCCGATGTTATGTCGGAAGAATTTGGGTACCTCTTTATGGAGATCTACGGAATCTTATACTTGATGAAGCACACAAATCGAGATATTCGATTCACCCCGGTGTGGGCAAGATGTACCACGACCTTAAAGAACAGTATTGGTGGCCGAATCTTAAGAAGGACATCGCGACTTATGTTGGTAAGTGTTTGACTTGCTCGAAAGTTAAAGCCGAGCATCAGAGACCTTCTGGGTTACTTCAGCAACCGGAGATCCCACAATGGAAGTGGGAAAGGATCACAATGGATTTCATTACTAAGCTGCCAAAGACGGTGGGCAGATACGATACTATTTGGGTTATTGTTGACCGCCTTACCAAATCTGCACACTTTCTAGCGATGAAGGAAACGGATACAATGGAAAGAGTTGCTCAGTTATACATCAAGGAGGTTGTGTCTCGTCACGGTGTACCTTTATCGATCATCTACGATCGCGATCCCCGTTTTGCTTCTAGATTTTGGCGTTCTTTGCAAGAAGCCATGGGAACTCGTCTTGACATGAGTACTGCTTATCATCCTTAGACTGACGGGTAAAGTGAACGAATGATTCAGACCTTGGAGGACATGTTACGTGCATGTGTCATTGATTTCGGAAAGGCCTGGGAAAGGCATTTGCCACTCGCCGAATTCTCATACAACAACAGTTATCACTCGAGCATTAATGCTGCACCTTTTGAAGCATTGTATGGCCGCAAGTGCCGATCTCCTATTTGTTGGGCCGAAGTAGGCGAAAAGAAAATCACCGGACCCGAGGTAGTCCATGAAACCACGGAGAAGATTGCTCAGATTCAAGCTAGACTTAAGACTGCCCGCGATCGTCAAAAGAGTTATGCTGATCTTAAACGTAAAGACTTTGAATTCAACGTTGGTGACCGTGTAATGTTGAAGGTTGCACCTTGGAAAGGTGTGATCCGTTTTGGAAAACGTGGAAAGTTGAACCCACGATACATTGGTCCTTTTGAAATCTTGGAACATGTTGGACCCGTTGCATACCGTTTGGATCTACCAGCACAATTAAGCTCAGTTCATCCTACCTTCCATGTGTCAAACCTGAAAAAGTGTCTTGCTGCACCCGAACTTATCATACCATTGGAAGAACTTACGATTGATGACAAACTTCACTTCGTGGAAGAACTAGTTGAGATTATGGATCGTGAGATCAAAACTTTGAAACACAACAAGATTCCGATCGTCCGAGTACAATGGAATGCCAAACGAGGACCTGAGTTTACTTGGGAGCGAGAGGATCAAATGATGCGGAAGTATCCTCACCTTTTCCCGACTCCTCCATCTACCTCAGCTTAAATTTCGGGACGAAATTTTCTTTAACAGGTGGGTAATGTAACGACCCTGGATTTCCAACGTTTATTTATTAATAATAATAATTATTAATACGTGTGATTAAACGAATGTATGTTATTACATTTACATGTTGTCATGATTGCCCGAACTTGACTTTAATTGCCCGAAACGTCTTTGTGACACCCGGAACTTACACGAATAATATTTTCAAGTATTATTTACATTCATGATTAATTTTATTAATCATTTTAATTAACTATGGTGATTAGTTAGTTACTTGGGCTTTAATTGGTTTAACTTGTGAATTATTGAACTTGGACTTGTTTAAAGTAAATGGACTCATGATATTGGGCTTCCAAGCCCACCCTACCTTTTAAGTGGACTTAGTTAGCCCACTCTTTCATGTGTAAGTATCAAATTATATGTGAACTAGTTAGTTGTTTCAATTGGAATCTAGTTGGCACTTAATCCCCATGCATAACCATTCTTTATCCACCTTTTATGAGCTTTACATGCAAGGACCCAACAAACAAACTCCTCCCCCATTTTGCTGCTGTAAAACCGTGGCCCTAGTAGGCCTTGGAGGGATCTTTGGTTCATTATTTTGTATTACTTCTACTTGCATCCCCATTTCTCAAAACACACACTTCTTACATTTCATTCTCTCTCACTTTTCTCTCTTTCTTGTAAGTGTTTTGAACATCTTTTTCTCTCTTCTTTTCTTTGTAAAAACCGTGACATATCACCCATAATCATCATCATCATTTGTTGTTACTACTTGTTCTTGTTTAATGTTTGATTACTTGTAGTTTCTAGTTGTTGTTACTTACTTACTAGCTTTCAAGAAGCAAACTTATTAGTTTGATTCTTCATCTAACTTGGTCTTACAAGGCATACAAGAACATAAAGTTTCTAGCTTATGTTCTTCATTTATTGTTTCAAAAGTTTGTAAGTTCATGGTTGTAAAACTCATACTTGTAATTCATGATTAGTAAACTTTAAAGTTTACTTTCTTAAAGATCAAACTTTGGTTTGAATCTTTAAAGTATGAACAACCCATGAACTAGTTGTTTTACTTAGTTTATTTCCTTACATCATGCACTTTAATTTCATGTAGTTAGTTTAAATGGTCATGTACTACAAGTTAGTCTTGATCCCATACTATCTTGAACTAAAAGTTAACTTAAAAGTTCAAGAACATGTAAATAAGTTTTCTTTAAATATAACTTTGTATACTTATGCTTGATCTAGACTTTTGGGTCTTCGATCTTCAAGATCTAACTAAGAACTATGTTCTACATCTTAAGATCTTGATAAGTTAGTTTACTTTCAAGTTTGTAACTTGTTATTAGCTTTAAAGTTCATGTATGTGTTAGATCTAAGACTTGATGTAACTTTGGTTCATCAAACTTCATACAACTCTTAGTGAGTTGTGCTTCATGTCTTAGACTTGCACAAGGGTTATGATGGTCAAAACTTGGTAAATATGATGTAAACACATCAATGAGTTGTACACTTGAAGCTATAGGCATCAAGGATGAGAACCATGATGAATATCAAACACCAAACCCACCGGAACCCATTATTTTTTCTGCCTACTGTTCCCTGCCTACTATTCTGCTGTTTCTGTAACAGACCAGTAGACCTGGGCTGTTGTGATTATGATTTTCAAATATCTCTTTTCTAGTAGATAACTTTTCATATAGGACTCATCTTAATCCGAGTTACGGTTTAGGATTTATGGCCCTCCGATCGTCACTATTTCCTTTAACGTTGTGCAGAAATTTCTGACCTACTCGCACTTAGACCATCGCCACGGTCAAACAAAGACGAGTTTGCTTCTGTAAATTTTACCACACTTAAAGAACTCATATATGGAGCCATACTGGTCTCACCTTAATTCAGTAAGGGTAGAGGCCGTGGTGACTGACCGAAGTCAGCCTTTGTTTCAAACTACTTTCGTAAACGAAACTTACTTTACGCCTTTTGTTTGATGATGAATGATGATGACCCTTAAGACCTTATTTACATACTTTTAAACCTATTAAGACGATTTACTGACTTAGTACTATTTGACTTAGGTTGAGGACTTTTAGACCGATTACTTGCGCACTTTTCCCGACTCGACTTTACCGCTACTTTATCATTGTGAGTTATAGCATTCCCTTTTTACTTTAATTTATTTTGGGAACTGAGAATACATGCGGATTTTATGTTTTACATACTAGGCACGAGTACTTAAACTTATATATGTGTGGGTTATACAACGGCATAAACATTCCCTTTAGCTCGGTAACGTTTAATCATTGGTTTTTGAACCATGAACGCGAATCTTAGATATGGATCCATAGGGTTTGACATCCCCACTCGGGCTAGTAGCACTAGCATTTAATGAGTGTTTAATACTTCGTAGACATACGCACTTGCCAAGTGTACTTTCAGGGGGTATAAACGTTAAGTTAGTTACCAAGTGCCTACGGTTAACATATACTTTATCATACTGTTTTGAAACGCTCTTTGTAGGACTGAAATCTCGTGGCCTACTTTACTTACTGTTATACTTAAACTATAACTCACCAACCTTTGTGTTGATGTTTTTAAGCATGTTTTTCTCAGGTGCTTAAGGTTATTTGCTTCCGCTGTTGTGCTAGTCTTGCCATAGACACCCGCTGCTCTAGTGTTATCACCGCATGAACTGTTTATTTGCATTCAAACTTTAATACATTTGAACTATGTTTTGTAACGACCTAAGGGTCACATACATTTATTCATGCTTGCTATTCTTAGAAGCATACTGTTGGTGTAAAACATTTGATGTCGGTTATGACGTCACCTTTTTATCGTGAATGCAACTTCTTTAATTACAGCATATAGTACTTAACCTTGTAATGATCCTGTTGTTGATGATTCGTACACGATGGTTTTGTACGGGGTATCACATTTGGTATCAGAGCATTGGTTGTAAGGAATTAGGTTGCATTAGTGAGTCTAAGACCGACCCGAGTAGGATTCACTAATAGGACTAATGTACAACTTGCTAGTTTACGTGTTTCCGCTGAACTTACTGCATACTGCTGCTTACTGTTATTGCTATATGCCGTATGCTACTACATGATTTCACTACTGCATGCTATTACTTGCTTTTGATTGCATGCTACCTTCGTACGATTTGCTGTTATTGCCATGCTACTTATTGTTATACATGATTTAAACTGTTGGCCTGATACGTGCTTGCTTTATGACTTACTGACATGGAAAATTTATTTTCCCTGTTCAGATGTCGGATGTACCACCTACTAGCATTTTGGGCAGTTTAGACTCTTCAGCTACTCCACCTTCCACCGTTGCCGATCCACCGATCCCGATACGCACGAGTGACCCCGGCGCTTCATCTTCCGGGACTAGCAGCCAGCCACCTGCACCAGTGGCTACTTCTGATGGACACGTGGACCCTACGGAGATTCCAGCTCCGTCTGCTCCTGGACCCTCAGAGTCACAGCCCCGCATCGGTGGAGTTATGATCCCCGCGGAGTTCTGGGAAGGGCCATTCCGTAACCATATGCGCATGCCGTGCCGACGCACTCCAGATGGACGTTTAGTGCCGATGCCTCCATTCAGACACATAGAGATGTTGGCCGCCTTCGGACTGCCAGTTCAGCCACCCGTGTCACCACCACATGATTCGGATGACTCATCATCCGCCGATTCTTCATCAGATGATTCTTCATCAGACTCCAGTGACGA
Organism: Rutidosis leptorrhynchoides; assembly: GCF_046630445.1. Lineage (NCBI taxonomy): Eukaryota > Viridiplantae > Streptophyta > Magnoliopsida > Asterales > Asteraceae > Rutidosis > Rutidosis leptorrhynchoides. The sequence goes on from NC_092334.1 coordinate 134,190,463, forward strand.
CGAGGACCCTGCTGATATACCTATTCAGCCACCCTCTACCCCGCCAAAGAAGCAGTACCTTCCTGATGGTACCGTCATTCCAGGGGTGAATGGAGGTCGTGCTTTCACTGACGCTTTTGGTCGGCGTCGGAGGGTTACTGCCCGTAAGCGGCTTGTGCCGTACCCTGCCGACCCACTCATACGTAAGGCGCCTCATTACGTGCTGACTATTTCTGGAGCTGGGACATCTGCACCCCGCTTCGTGCGGTCTGCACCACCAGCTCCACCAGCTCCACCAGCTCCACCAGCACCATCCGCTCCACCGACCCCACCTGCACCGCCGGCACCGCCTGCCCCACCATCTCCCACTGTCGAGGAATTGACAAGGGAGGTGGGAATCCTCCGAGCTCGGGTTACTGAGCTCGAGGAGCAGTTGACTCAGGTTTTAGACATCCTACACCCACCTTCACCGTAGGACCTTTTGTATTAGATTTCATGATGTAATCTAGTTGTAGTTTCATATTTCACTTATGTATTGTACGAATCTATCATGATGTATGAAACTTATTATTAATGAATGGAAACTTTGTGATGTTACTTTTTGCACAAGTGTTCTATTTACGTTACTGTATGGTGATTTGCGGTACTTGTATCAACTTGCGTTACTTAATTAATATGTGTTGTGCTGTTTACATGTTGGTTGTTATATACTATATTATTATATATTGAATGCTGGATTTTGACTTGAGTCAAAATGTTTGTTTAGAACACCATGGCTAACAGTCGATCCACACCTACTGCTGCTCAAATTAAAGAGATGATCCAAGAACGTGTAGCCGCAGCCCTAGCAGAAAGAAACCTCCAGGCTCCACCGCCACCACCACCGGTTATCCCACCCGTTCGAAATGGGTGTACTTACAAGGAATTCCAGAGCTGCAAACCACATAACTTCAGTGGAACCGAGGGATCGGTTGGTCTCACCAGATGGTTCGAGAAACTTGAATCAGTATTCCGAGTTAGCAACTGTTCGGAGGACAACAAGACCAAGTTTGCTTCGTGCACGCTATCTGACGGCGCGCTAATGTGGTGGAACATGTTAGCTCAAGCAAAAGGCATTGATGAGGCGTATGCTACGCAATGGGAGGAATTCAAAGCGGCAATGATAGATGAGTATTGTCCGAGAACCGAAATACAAAAGATGGAGATGGAATTCATGCAGCTAAAGGCCGTTGGGAACGACCTTGATGGTTACAACAGGAGATTTTTGGAACTAGCTCTTATGTGTCTGACAATGGTCACCCCGGAATTCAAGCGTATGGAGAGATACTTCTGGGGACTCCCTAATCTATCAAAGGAAACATCACATCATCCAAACCACCGAATGTTCCCGAAGCAATGCGCATGGCGCATACTCTCATGAACCAAATCATTATTGATGAGCCAGAGAAGGATAAGTTTGAAGCTGGTGGTAGCGAAAAGAGAAAGTGGGATAATAACAACAACAACCACCACAACAACAGGGGGAGAACCTATGACCAGACCCCCGCCAAGAGGCACAACAATGGTGGAAACCCCAACCCCAACAACAACACCAACTCCAACCCGAACTACAAGGGAACCTTACCACAATGCAAGAGGTGTTACAAACACCACACTGGGTATTGCAATGTTGTCTGTGAGAAGTGTCAACGGGCTGGGCATATCGGGAAAGACTGCAAGGTCACCACTTTGAACGGGAAGCTGAATACCAATGGACCTAAAAAGTGCTACGAATGCGGGCAGACGGGCCATTTCAGAAATGCGTGCCCAAACAAGCAAAAAGACGGCGAACCACCCCGCGCTAGAGCTTTCAATGTTAATGTAAGGAACGCCCGAGAAAACCCCGACTTGGTGACAGGTATATTCAAAATCAACAATCTTTTAGCTTCTGTCTTGTTTGATACTGGTGCGGATAGAAGTTATGTATGTAGACATTTTTGCGATAAGATTAATTGGTCATTAGTCCCGTTAAAAGAGAGTATGCTTGTCGAGGTCGCTAACGGTAAACTTGAAAAAGTTGACCACATTAGTTGAGGAGCTATTATCAACATAGCTAGTGCAGATTTCGAAATTGATTTGATACCAATCAAACTGGGAAGTTTTGACGTGATCGTCGGCATGGATTGGTTGAGCAAGATAAAGGCCGATATTATCTGCGGAGATAAAGATCTTCGTATACCACAAGGAGACGGTGAACCACTGATCATCTACGGAGAGAGATGTACCTCGAAGCTGAACCTCATTAGTTGCGTGAAAGCGCAAAAGATCATGAAGAAGGGACGTTTTGCTGTCCTAGCACATGTGAAAGCGGTAGAAACTAAGGTGAAGAGCGTGAACGACGTTCGAATTGTGAACGAATTTTCCGATGTCTTCCCTGAAGAATTACCTGGATTGCCGCCGCAGAGAGCCGTAGAGTTTCAGATTGATTTAGTGCCAGAAGCAGCACCTGTAGCTCACGCACCTTATAGACTCGCACCTTCCGAGATGCAAGAACTACAGAGTCAACTACAAGAACTACTAGATCGAGGGTTTATCCAACCAAGTTTCTCGCCTTGGGGCGCACCTGTTCTGTTTGTAAAGAAGAAGGATGGATCCTTCCGTATGTGTATCGACTACCGTGAACTCAACAAATTGACTATCAAGAATCGGTATCCTCTTCCCTGAATTGACGATCTTTTTGATCAACTACAAGGATCGAGCGTTTACTCAAAGATCGATTTGCGATCCGGTTATCACCAGTTGAGGGTGAAGGAAAGTGACGTGATGAAAACTGCGTTCAGAACTCGTTATGGTCATTATGAGTTTCTTGTGATGCCATTCGGGTTGACAAATGCACCTGCCGTGTTAAAGGACCTTATGAATCGTGTCTGCAAGCTGTACTTGGATAAGTTTGTTATCGTCTTCATAGATGATATCCTCATCTACTCTAAGAGTGAAGAAGAACATGAGCAACACCTCCGACTAGTGCTTGAGCTCTTGAGACAAGAGCAACTTTACGCCAAATTCTCCAAGTGTGAATTTTGGTTGAAGGAAGTTCAGTTTCTGGGTCATGTTGTTAGCGACCAGGGTATCAAAGTTGATCCTGTCAAGATTGAAGCCATCAGAAAATGGGAGACCCCCACTACTCCAATGCACATTCATCAATTCCTAGGTCTCGCCGGTTACTACCGAAGGTTCATTGAAGGATTTTCTCTGATTGCGCGTCCTTTGACCGCACTAACTCACAAGGGTAAGAAGTTCATTTGGGAACCCGCACACGAATCATCATTTCAAACTTTGAAGAGGAAGTTGACCACCGCACCTATCCTATCACTTCCTGAGGGCAGTGACGACTTTGTTGTTTATTGTGACGCATCGAAGAGTGGTTTTGGTTGTATACTGATGCAACGATCAAAGGTTATTGCCTATGCCTCCCGACACTTGAAGATTCACGAGCGGAACTACACTACTCAAGATCTTGAACTTGGAGCCGTTGTCTTTGCGCTTAAATTGTGGAGACATTATCTGTATGGAACTAAGAGCACTATCTTCACCGATCACAAGAGCCTCCAGCACATCTTTGATCAGAAGTAACTGAATATGAGACAGCGTCAATGGATTGAGACGCTCAACGACTACGATTGTGAACTCCGTTATCATCCTGGCAAGGCCAATGTTGTAGCTGACGCTTTAAGCCGAAAGGAGAGGATGGCACCTCTTCGTGTTAGGGCTCTGAACATCACCATCCATTCGAACCTCAACAGTCAGATCAGAGTAGCTCAAGATGAGGCTCTCAAGGAGGAGAACGTATCTCATGAACATTTGAACATACTTGTCTCTCGATTCGAGGTTAGGGAGTCTGGACTCCGATGTTATGCCGGAAGAATTTGGGTACCTCTTTATGGAGATCTACATAATCTTATACTTGATGAAGCACACAAATCGAGATATTCGATTCACCCCGGTGTGGGCAAGATGTACCACGACCTTAAAGAACAGTATTGGTGGCCGAATCTTAAGAAGGACATCGCGACTTATGTTGGTAAGTGTTTGACTTGCTCGAAAGTTAAAGCCGAGCATCAGAGACCTTCTGGGTTACTTCAGCAACCGGAGATCCCACAATGGAAGTGGGAAAGGATCACAATGGATTTCATTACTAAGCTGCCAAAGACGGTGGGCGGATACGATACTATTTGGGTTATTGTTGACCGCCTTACCAAATCTGCACACTTTCTAGCGATGAAGGAAACGGATACAATGGAAAGACTTGCTCAATTATACATCAAGGAGGTTGTGTCTCGTCACGGTGTACCTTTATCGATCATCTCCGATCGCGATCCCCGTTTTGCTTCTAGATTTTGGCGTTCTTTGCAAGAAGCCATGGGAACTCGTCTTGACATGAGTACTTCTTATCATCCTTAGACTGACAGGCAAAGTGAACGAACGATTCAGACCTTGGAGAACATGTTACGTGCATGTGTCATTGATTTCGGAAAGGCCTGGGAAAGGCATTTGCCACTCGCCGAATTCTCGTACAACAACAGTTATCACTCGAGCATTAATGCTGCACCTTTTGAAGCATTGTATGGCCGCAAGTGCTGATCTCCTATTTGTTGGGCCGAGGTAGTCCACGAAACCACGAAGAAGATTGCTCAGATTCAAGCTAGACTTAAGACTGCCCGCGATCGTCAAAAGAGTTATGCTGATCTTAAATGTAAAGACTTTGAATTCAACATTGGTGACCGTGTAATGTTGAAGGTTGCACCTTATAAAGGTGTGATCCGTTTTGGAAAACGTGGAAAGTTGAACCCACGATACATTGGTCCTTTTGAAATCTTGGAACGTGTTGGACTCGTTGCATACCGTTTGGATCTACCAGCACAATTGATCTCAGTTCATCCTACCTTCCATGTGTCAAACCTGAAAAAGTGTCTTGCTGCACCCGAACTTATCATACCATTGGTAGAACTTACGATTGATGACAAACTTCACTTCGTGGAAGAACCAGTTGAGATTATGGATCGTGAGATCAAAACTTTGAAACGCAACAAGATTCCGATCGTCCGAGTACGATGGAATGCCAAACGAGGACCTGAGTTTACTTAGGAGCGAGAGGATCAAATGATGCGGAAGTATCCTCACCTTTTCCCGACTCCTCCATCTACCTCAGCTTAAATTTCGGGACGAAATTTTCTTTAACAGGTGGGTAATGTAATGACCCTGGATTTCCAACGTTTATTTATTAATAATTATTATTATTAATACGTGTGATTAAACGAATGTATGTTATTACATTTACATGTTGCCATGATTGCCCGAACTTGACTTTAATTGCCCGAAACGTATTTGTGACACCCGGAACTTACACGAATAATATTTTCAAGTATTATTTACATTCATGATTAATTTTATTAATCATTTTAATTAACTATGGTGATTAGTTAGTTACTTGGGCTTTAATTGGTTTAACTTGTGAATTATTGAACTTGGGCTTGTTTAAAGTAAATGGACTCATGATATTGGGCTTCCAAGCCCACCCTACCTTTTAAGTGGACTTAGTTAGCCCACTCTTTCATGTGTAAGTATCAAATTATATGTGAACTAGTTAGTTGTTTCAATTGGAATCTAGTTGGCACTTAATCCCCATGCATAACCATTCTTTATCCACCTTTTATGAGCTTTACATGCAAGGACCCAACAAACAAACTCCTCCCATGTGACGACTCGGAAATTTTCGACCAAATTTAAACTTTAATCTTTATATTATTCCGACACGATAAGCAAAGTTTGTTAAGTTAAATCTCAAGAATTTTAAACCGTGTTCATACATTCATTATAACCTCGACCAAATTCCGACGATTCACGAACCGTTATATATAAATAGATATGTTATGTATATATATATTATAACTTGAGAATATTAATAAAGTATTAAACGTATAATACTTTACACGAACGTATTTGTTTCAATATGATTTTCCACGAAATTAAAAAAATATATATTAAATGATTGAATTATCAGAAACATTGAATTATGATTACAAGTCTCTATTGAGAGGTCCACTATGATTTGAGAAAATCTATTCCTCTTAACGATATTCAGAATAATTTGTAAAGCTATTTATAAATAAATATAAAAAGTGTCATTTACGAAAGTTAGACAAAAGTTAGTGGAGAATTGGTTTCCATAATATTCTATTAATCTATTTTCAAACGTACAAAGACGTTTTCAGTTTAAAAAGAACTTTATTATTAAAACGTATATAACTTTTATAAATATCTAGAATCACTTTTTGACAACTCATTACTTAACCAGTATAATAAATATAACGATATTTATATTTTATTTCATTAAATATATATAACGATTTAAATTAATATTATATATATTTATACGCGTATTATACATACATAGTTTTTATACTTTTACTATACTTTAACTATACCTTTACTTTACTTTTACTTTTACTTTACTTTACTTTTAATAATTCACTTTAATAATTCATACTTTAATAATTCACTTTAATAATTCATACTTTAATAATTCACTTTAATAATTCATACTTTAATAATTCACTTTAATAATTCACTTTAATAATTCATACTTTAATAATTCACTTTAATAATTCATACTTTAATAATTCACTTTAATAATTCATACTTTAATAATTCACTTTAATAATTCAAAAATCTATTATAAATAGAATTCAATAGGTTTCATTATTTCATAGAAACTTGAAAATATATTTCTCTAAACTCTATCAATCGATTTATGTATATATATATATATATATATATATATATATATATATATATATATATATATATATATATATATATATATATATATATATATATATATATATATATATTTGCTCTGTATTATTTCAAGATATTATTAGTATATATAAAATATTACGACGGAGTGCTGTCCGAGTGATTTCAAAATAGTTTTTTTTGAATGAGTCGAAGCTAAGGAAATTATGGGTTATAGCTATGGAGGTGATGGGTATGGTTCATGGGTATGCTCGTGAGGTCAATCTAGTGTTTATCATCTCCGTTGCGTCTACGTACTTTCCTGCAATATTGAATCTCAATATTGATACGTTCGTGAATCCGAGGCCAACCTTGCACTTGTTAAATGACGTTATATGTATTTTTACTACGAAATACAGTATAGTGAGTTTCATTACTCCCTTTTTATATATATTTTTGGGCTGAGAATACATGCGCTGTTTTATAAATGTTTTACGAAATAGGCACAAGTACTAAAACTAATTCTATGTGGGTTTAAACCAGAAATATACCCTTAGCTTGGTAACATTAAACTACTTGTCTATGTACGGTAGGCGCGAATCCTAAAGATAGATCTATTGGGCCTGAAAAACCCCATCCTGACTATGGGATGCTTTAGTACTTCGGGGTTTTTTTAAACACACCTGATCTGGTGTACTTCAGAAGGTAAAACATGAACGTTAAGGCTTGTTACCGGGTGCCTACAACTTATAGAATACTTTTATACACTTGCGAGTGTACATATATTTATAAACGGAAATCTTGTGGTCTATTAATATATTGAAATGATTGTTATGATAAACCTATGAACTCACCAACCTTTTGGTTGACACTTTAAAGCATGTTTATTCTCAGGTATTAAAGAAATCTTCCATTGTGCATTAGCTCATTTTAAGGATATTACTTGGAGTCATTCATGGCATATTTTGAAAGACGTTGCATTCGAGTTATTGAGTTCATCAAGATTATTATTAAGCCAATTATAGTTGGATGTATTATGAAATGGTGTGCATGCCGTCAACTTTCGTTGTAAAGAAAGTTTGTCTTTTAAAAACGAATGCAATGTTTGTAAAATGTATCATATAGAGGTCAAATACCTCGCGATGTAATCAACTATTGTGAATCGTTTATAATGTATATGAACGGGTCCTTTCAGTTGGTATCAGAGCGGTGGTCTTAGCGAACCAGGTCTGCATTAGTGTGTCTAACTGATAGTCATTAGGATGCATTAGTGAGTCTGGACTTCGACCGTGTCTACATTTCAAAAGTTTTGCTCATCATTCTTGTCGAAAATTACCTGCTTATCATTCTTAGTCTAGACACATCTTATTGCATTGATTGCATGAATAGTGTATAGACAAAATTCATATCTTAGCGTATCTGTTACTGTAAACTTTGCCTGACATATTCCGTAAATTCCTCCGTAATCTACGAAACCTTTTGCTCTATATAATTAGAATACCACTCGATAGCCAGAAAATCATTTCATATCGAAAAATTCTTTATTCAATCGTACGAAATGGAATTCGTCATTAGTTCAAGTCCCTCGGATTCCGAAATGGAATCCCACTCAAGTTCCGAAAGCAGTGTGACCGGAATGAATCAACCAAATAGTCATCATCTATTCTGGATGAATTGAGGATGGGTTCGTAGCCTCCTTAATCATTGGAGACAAGAAGAAGGTGATCCCTTCCATCCACCACATTGCCCTCTTGGCGAAGAACCTGAAGCACTTACCGGCGAACCTATCCGAAACACCATTTTCTCTCTTATTTCTAGAGTATCTCGTCACGATTACATACTACACCAAATTCTAGATTTTATTTATCCGCTCGTCTGAACCGACAATCACCCCGGTGTAATAGAAGAAGTGAACGAGCTTCGCGCTCGGGTAGTGGCTTTGGAGAATATGGTGGAAAGGTTACAAACACCAGCAGCAGCACCAGCAGCATAAATAGTACCACCATCAGCAACACCAATAGTACCATCACCATCACCAATAACAACATCCACATCCCACACCGCAACATCACAATCTGTATCTCAAACATCAACGTCATACCCCCTGTAAATATCCAGGAATATCAACAACAACAAACGATGAAGTATTAATTCATAAACTTCATTGAAGAGATATCTCTGCGGCAGTTATGTAATCTCCAAAATCTTAGAGATTATTTAATTCTAACCGTAAATCGGATGAGTGAACGGAGATGGTAGAGTAGAAACGTTGATCGAAAATGGTGTACGATTTACAAGCTAGATTTGTTTTACCAACAGCATCAACATGACCGTAGCATCATCAACACAGTCAGTGCCGTCAGTATCGTCAGAATCAATAGCACCTGTAACATCACAAACTCTGTCAGTTCAAGAATCATTGTGGACATCATTACGAATCAACAACAAATATATTGTATCAACGAGTTATGAAGTATTAACTCATTTCCAATTGAAAGATTTATATGTATATTTTATATGTATAAATTTTTAAACCATAATAAATCTTCCCGTACTAAGCTTTTATGTGTGAATCTTAACTACTCAGTTAATTCATATTACAAATATGCAATGTTGTACGTCCTTCGTTCGCAACTTAACCATCGTTAATTACAATCTCTGTCTCAATTCAATAAAAATCCAATTCATAATAAATCAAGTGTATTATTCGAATATATGTTTGATTTTACACTTTCATCATCGATGTACTCGAAACTTTTCAAATAACATCATTCGTACCTTGCGAAGTTCACAAGAATTTCACGAAAACCAACAAATAACAAAGTAATGATTCATAATTTCAATATTATTGAAGAAATACTTATGCAATTTATAAAGTTTTAGGGATTACTCAATTCTAGTTCCAACTATAAAACAAATGAGTTTAATTTAATATTAACTCATTAAATCTATATTACATCTAAAGAAAATATACACATATATTTTCATAAAGACTGTAATAAACTTCTTTTGTACAAAATATTAATTGTGAAAAATTTTTAACGGGTAGTTAATACCCGAGAGATATATAAATTCATAATTAATATATTACATTTTTTGAAACTGATTCAGCAATCATCAACTATACTCCCTACTTTCACAACAATATCCATTCTTTCATATAAATCAAAACAATCATACTCATTCAAATTCAATTACATATTCTGATTTTGAAATCGCATAATTCAATTCGAAATATAACCAGTATCATCACTCTTAGATTCCTATATCTTTCAAAGCTATACTTTGACTTCAAAACTGTGTTAGAACATCATATGTATTAACGATTACAATATGTGCTCAAACCCTTCGAAATTCCTGAAGACACTTCAACTAAGGAACAATCGAGATGATGATCCAACCACATGTTACCCACTGTTATACACCTGAAAAACTCTCAAAACCCAAGTCATAGTTCGACACGTATCCGTGTTAGACCCTTTGGCATTTACTAGCTAAAATAACTTTTCAATTCCGTTTCAAAATAGACAGTTTTGTCACATCTCCAGCAAGTCAACTTCGACTTCTCAATCAAAACAGTCTTATTATAACCTCAATAGATACGTTGCCCTTTCGCCAACGTTACCGGGGAATCGTTTATATTCACCACATTAGTAATAAACTTACCAACAACTTCACTGATCTTTGACTTTAAAAAAAAAATCATTATAATTATCGAAACCCTATCATATACTCATTCGTACCTTATAACAAGAATTGCCATACCAATTATTGAGAATCAGCAATCAGTATTTTGAAACCACACAGCATGTCTACATCAACAATTACATATACACACACAACGTCTACCTCCAAGACTTACATTCTTTGAATGAGAAATTTCTGAAAAACACCCTAAACTGCGAACCAGTTCTCGAAATTTTGAAAAATGCTGATGAAGCAGCAAAAACTGTAAACGACCTTAACAGTAAAAAGTTGGATGATAAAGGATAGTATATTGGCAAAGCTCAGAAAAAGAGAAGCTTTGGAACTGGAAAACGGATTGAGCAAAGTATGAAGGAGGCTGTGGACAAATCACAAAGGCTGAACCTGCCTTCAAAGAATCCAAATGATTCAGTACTTGCTGAAGTCATTAACGAATACCTTGCTCCTGACTCTAAATCCCTGCGGATAATATCCTTCATCATCCTCTGATATTAGACATTCTAAGATATCATCGTATCTTTCATTATAAATATCATCCATACTTCTGAAGATATTTTTATAATTATTCTTATCTGAAATCATTTACCTCTTCGCGCTATCTGTATTATATCATAAAAGAAACTATTTTAGTTTCTAAATTCTGAAACATTCGAGTTTAAAATAGGAATATTCTTGAAGAAGTGTTGGGAGCTGAAGCATGAGTTAGTATAATATAATGACACTTGATCAACGTGATTATATTAAAGTAATTCATGCTGAGTTTCTAAATGGAATATGATGATTCACAGATCATAACGTCATCATATGCTATGTTACACGACTCTTGTATTCTCTTTTATATCTAAATATCAAGAAAATATTTCTTGATGATTCGGCCTTTTTCGAGGTATTCTGGTAATTTGACAAGTCAAGATCGTGTCATTACAATTTCCTTCCTAGAACATTAACAATGTTCATTCCGAAATTTATATCTGCGAATTCTGGACCATTACAAGCGGTGCTTAATCGCAAGAAGAAGAAACGAAAGGGCAAAGCTCCGAACTAGAAATGGGAGTATAAATCATAGCAAATAGAAGAGAGCATTAACTGTAGATGACAATGATTATAGAAGAAGCAAGGACTTTGAAATATAAGGGAAGATATAAAACCCAACAACAATCCAGAAATCACAAACCGTATATATCAATGCATATAGCAATATAAAGACACGAGAGAACTAAAAACACTATAAAACTAAGAGTATAGTAAAAGTAAATAGATTCTTCCGGAGGCAGATGAAAAAGAAGAGCGACAGATATGAAAGTGAGGAGTATATCAAGAATCAGTACTGGATGAAGCATATTGACAAATACTTTAAAATATGAGTTGAGAAGGTGTGAGTTGTAAGAAAACAAATGAGGTGGATTTATAGTGAAATATCCGACAGAGAAATCAAAATAGATTATCGCATTAATTCGAAGAGGATCATAATTTTCTTAATCGCCGAATAATCAAATCCAATATAGATTACAAAGATTTTCTTTTCGGAGATCAATCGTGATGACGTTAAAAGATACAACGAATCACTATTATCTTATTTCATTCATTTACGATAACTTCACTCACACGCTTCGAGTAATCGAATTATTTTATCCATTCTTCTTGAACATGATAAAACTCTATAATCGTTATAATAACATTCTCATTGTTAGTCTTGACGACCTCTATCAAATTTCGGGGACGAAATTTCTTTAACGGGTAGGTACTATGACGACTCGAAAATTTCCGACCAAATTTAAACTTTAATCTTTATATTATTCCGACACGATAAGCAAAGTTTGTTAAGTTAAATCTCAAGAATTTTAAACTGTGTTCATACATTCATTATAACCTCGACCAAATTCTGACGATTCACGAACCGTTATATATAAATAGATATGTTATGTATATATATATTATAACTTGAGAATATTAATAAAGTATTAAACGTATAATACTTTACATGAACGTATTTGTTTCAATATGATTTTCCACGAAATTAAAAAAATATATATTAAATGATTGAATTATCAGAAACATTGAATTATGATTACAAGTCTCTGTTGAGAGGTCCACTATGATTTGAGAAAATCTATTCCTCTTAACGATATTCAGAATAATTTGTAAAGCTATTTATAAATAAAAACAAAAAGTGTCATTTACGAAAGTTAGACAAAAGTTAGTGGAGAATTGGTTTCCATAATATTCTATTAATCTATTTTCAAATATACAAAGACGTTTTCAGTTTAAAAAGAACTTTATTATTAAAACGTATATAACTTTTATAAATATCTAGAATCACTTTTTGACAACTCATTACTTAACCAGTATAATAAATATAACGATATTTATATTTTATTTCATTAAATATATATAACGATTTAAATTAATATTATATATATTTATACGCGTATTATACATACATAGTTTTTATACTTTTACTATACTTTAACTATACCTTTACTTTACTTTTACTTTTACTTTACTTTAACTTTAATAATTCACTTTAATAATTCATACTTTAATAATTCACTTTAATAATTCATACTTTAATAATTCACTTTAATAATTCACTTTAATAATTCATACTTTAATAATTCACTTTAATAATTCATACTTTAATAATTCACTTTAATAATTCATACTTTAATAATTCAATTTAATAATTCATACTTTAATAATTCACTTTAATAATTCAAAAATCTATTATAAATAGAATTCAATAGGTTTCATTATTTCATAGAAACTTGAAAATATATTTCTCTAAACTCTATCAATCGATTTATGTATATGTATATATATATATATATATATATATATATATATATATATATATATATATATATATATATATATATATATATTTGCTCTATATTATTTCAAGATATTATTAGTATACATAAAATATTACGACAGAGTGCTGTCCGAGTGATTTCAAAATAGTTTTTTTTGAATGAGTCGAAGCTAAGGAAATTATGGGTAATAGCTATGGAGGTGATGGGTATGGTTCATGGGTATGCTCGTGAGGTCAATCTAGTGTTTATCATCTCCGTTGCGTCTACGTACTTTCCTGCAATATTGAATCTCAATATTGATACGTTCGTGAATCCGAGGCCAACCTTGCACTTGTTAAATGACGTTATATGTATTTTTACTACGAAATACAGTATAGTGAGTTTCATTACTCCCTTTTTATATATATTTTTGGCTGAGAATACATGCGCTGTTTTATAAATGTGTTACGAAATAGGCACAAGTACTAAAACTAATTCTATGTGGGTTTAAACCAGAAATATACCCTTAGCTTGGTAACATTAAACTACTTGTCTATGCACGGTAGGCGCGAATCCTAAAGATAGATCTATTGGGCCTGACAAACCCCATCCTGACTATGGGATGCTTTAGTACTTCGAGGTTTTTTTAAACACACCTGATCTGGTGTACTTCAGAGGGTAAAACATGAACGTTAAGGCTTGTTACCGGGTGCCTACAACTTATAGAATACTTTTATACACTTGCGAGTGTACATATATTTATAAACGAAAATCTTGTGGTCTATTAATATATTGAAATGATTGTTATGATAAACCTATGAACTCACCAACCTTTTGGTTGACACTTTAAAGCATGTTTATTCTCAGGTATTAAAGAAATCTTCCGCTGTGCATTAGCTCATTTTAAGGATATTACTTGGAGTCATTCATGGCATATTTTGAAAGACGTTGCATTCGAGTTATTGAGTTCATCAAGATTATTATTAAGCCAATTATAGTTGGATGTATTATGAAATGGTGTGCATGCCGTCAACTTTCGTTGTAAAGAGAGTTTGTCTTTTAAAAACGAATGTAATGTTTGTAAAATGTATCATATAGAGGTCAAATACCTCGCGATGTAATCAACTATTGTGAATCGTTTATAATGTATATGAACGGGTCCTTTCATCCCCCATTTTGTTGCTGTAAAACTGTGGCCCTAGTAGGCCTTGGAGGGATCTTTGGTTCATTATTTTGTATTACTTCTACTTGCATCCCCATTTCTCAAAACACACACTTCTTACATTTCATTCTCTCTCACTTTTCTCTCTTTCTTGTAAGTGTTTTGAACATCTTTTTCTCTCTTCTTTTCTTTGTAAAAACCGTGACATATCACCCATAATCATCATCATCATTTGTTGTTACTACTTGTTCTTGTTTAATGTTTGATTACTTGTAGTTTCTAGTTGTTGTTACTTACTTACTAGCTTTCAAGAAGCAAACTTATTAGTTTGATTCTTCATCTAACTTGGTCTTACAAGGCATACAAGAACATAAAGTTTCTAGCTTATGTTCTTCATTTATTGTTTCAAAAGTTTGTAAGTTCATGGTTGTAAAACTCATACTTGTAATTCATGATTAGTAAACTTTAAAGTTTACTTTCTTAAAGATCAAACTTTGGTTTGAATCTTTAAAGTATGAACAACCCATGAACTAGTTGTTTTACTTAGTTTATTTCCTTACATCATGCACTTTAATTTCATGTAGTTAGTTTAAATGGTCAAGTACTACAAGTTAGTCTTGATCCCATACTATCTTGAACTAAAAGTTAACTTAAAAGTTCAAGAACATGTAAATAAGTTTTCTTTAAATATAACTTTGTATACTTATGCTTGATCTAGACTTTTGGGTCTTGGATCTTCAAGATCTAACTAAGAACTATGTTCTACATCTTAAGATCTTGATTAGTTAGTTTACTTTCAAGTTTGTAACTTGTTATTAGCTTTAAAGTTCATGTATGTGTTAGATCTAAGACTTGATGTAACTTTGGTTCATCAAACTTCATACAACTCTTAGTGAGTTGTGCTTCATGTCTTAGACTTGCACAAGGGTTATGATGGTCAAAACTTGGTAAATATGATGTAAACACATCAATGAGTTGTACACTTGAAGCTATAGGCATCAAGGGTGAGAACCATGATGAACATCAAACACCAAACCCACCGGAACCCATTTTTTTCTGCCTACTGTTCCCTGCCTACTGTTCTGCTGTTTCTGTAATAGACCAGTAGACCTGGGCTGTTGTGATTATGAATTTCAAATATCTCTTTTCGAGTAGATAACTTTTCATATAGGACTCGTCTTAATCCGAGTTACGGTTTAGGATTTATGGCCCTCCGATCGTCACTATGTCCTTTAACATTGTGCAGAAATTTCTGACCTACTCGCACTTAGACAGTCGCCACAGTCAAACAAAGACGAGTTTGCTTCTATAAATTTTACCACACTTAAAGAACTCATATACGGAGCCATGGCCACTGGTCTCACCTTAATTCAGTAAGGGTAGAGGCCATGGTGACTGACCGAAGTCAGCCTTTGTTTCAAACTACTTTCGTAAACGAAACTTACTTTACGCCTTTTGTTTGATGATGAATGATGATGATCCTTAAGACCTTATTTACATACTTTTAAACCTATTAAGATGATTTACTGACTTAGTACTATTTGACTTAGGTTGAGGACTTTTGGACCGATTACTTGCGCACTTTTCCCGACTCGACTTTACCGCTACTTTATCATTGTGAGTTATAGCATTCCCTTTTTACTTTAACTTATTTTGGGAACTGAGAATACATGCGGATTTTATGTTTTACATACTAGGCACGAGTACTTAAACTTATATATGTATGGGTTATACAACGGTATAAATATTCCCTTTAGCTCGGTAACATTTAATCATTGGTTTTTGAACCATGAACGCGAATCTTAGATATGGATCCATAGGGTTTGACATCCCCACTTGGGCTAGTAGCGCTAGCATTTAACGAGTGTTTAATACTTCGTAGACATACGCACTTGCCAAGTGTACTTTCAGGGGGTATAAACGTTAAGTTAGTTACCAAGTGCCCACGGTTAACATATACTTTATCATACTGTTTTGAAACGCTCTTTGTAGCACTCAAATCTCGTGGCCTACCTTACTTACTGTTATACTTAAACTATAACTCACCAACCTTTGTGTTGACGTTTTTAAGCATGTTTTTCTCAGGTGCTTAAGGTTATTTGCTTCCGCTGTCGTGCTAGTCTTGCCATAGACACCCGCTGCTCTAGTGTTATCACCGCATGAATTGTTTATCTGCATTCAAACTTTAATACATTTGAACTATGTTTTGTAACGACCTAAGGGTCACATACATTTATTCATGCTTGCTATTCTTAGAAGCATACTGTTGGTGTAAAACATTTGATGTCGGTTATGATGTCACCTTTTTTATCGTGAATGCAACTTCTTTTATTATAGCATATAGTACTTAACTTTGTAATGATCATGTTGTTGATGATTCGTACACGATGGTTTTGTACGGGGCATCACATGAACTAACTGGTATTCCTTTCTGATTTTTTATATAATAAATATAATAATATTAATAATAATAATTATATTAATAATTAGAATATCAAATAATACTAATAATAATTCATAAATAATAATACAGATTTCCTTATATACATATATCTGTATCTATTTTTGTAAATGTTTGTTTTTATATAATTCTGTATATACATATATATACATAAAGATATATATATATATATATATATATATATATATATATATATATATATATATATATATATATATATATATTTTTTTTTATAAGCATTTATATAAATATACATCTGTAATTTACACATATGTATTTATATATATTCGATTTTCTATATCTGTCTTTATTTATGTATATAACTGAAATTTGTATATATATATATATATATGTATATATATATATATATATATATATATATATATATATATATATATATATATATATATATATATGTATATTAACTATTTAAGAAGACATAATATAATAATATTAATTTTATAAACATCAATATTAATTTTTAATAATAATGGTGAAACTAATAATATTAATAATAATAGATATGATAATAATAATAATATCAATAATATTAATTTTACTTGTATATATTAGGTTTCACATATTCATATATATATATATATATATATATATATATATATATATATATATATATATATTTAAATATTCATATTAGTGTTTAATATAGAATTATTGTCAATAATATTAGCATGATGGTTATATTCGAACTTGTAATTTAATATTTTAAAAACTTATAAATTTTATCCTAGTTACTAATTATGTAATATATTATATAATAACTTATATTAAATATTTATAATTATAATCCATATAATATTATTTATGTTCAGAATTCATATATATAAATATATATATTTTAATAACAACTTATTTATTCTGTATTTTATTTTCACATTATTAATTCCAATTGATTGGAGCGCATTTTGTTAGTTCAAAATAATATCTATGTATACTTGTATTTATATTTATATCTATATATTTAATTACAAACAATTGTTCGTGAATTGCCGGGAATAGTAAAAAGGGCAAATGCATCCATGTAACTGTTCCAAAGTTTTAGAGATTCAACATTACAGACTTTGCTTATCGTGTCAGAAACATATAAAGATTAAGTTTAAATTTGGTCGGAAATTTCCGGGTCGTCACAACTACTAGGTCGAAGTCCAGACTCACTAATGCATCCTAACAACTACCTGTTAGACACACTAATGCAAGACCTGGTTCGCTACGACCACCGCTCTGATACCACCCTTAAAGACCCATCCTAATCCATACAGACGAATACAATAACATATGGTTACATTGCGAGGTTTTAACCTATATATGATACGTTTTACAAACATTGCATTCGTTTTTAAGAGACGAACTTTCATTTCAATGAAAGTTGACAGGTATGCATAAAATTTCATAATATATCCAAACTATAAATGACTTAATCTGTCATATACTTAATAATAATCTTGTTGACCTCAATGACTCGAATGCAACGTCTTTTGAAATATGCCATGAATGACTCCAAGTAATAACTCTAAATTGAGCAAATGCACAGCGGAAGATTTCTTTAATACCTGAGAATAAACATACTTAAAAGTGTCAACCAAAAGGTTGGTGAGTTCATTAGTTTATCATCTATATTCATTTCCATCATTTTAATACACCACAAGATTTTCATTTCCATTTCTCATAAATATACATCTCATACATAGAGATAAAAATCATTCATATGGATTAAACACCTGATAATCGACATTAACAAGATGCATATAGAATATCCCCATCATTCCAGGACTCCCTTCGGACATGATAAATTTTGAAATACTAAAGCATCCGATACTTTGGATGGGGCTTGTTGGGCCCAATAGATCTATCTTTAGAATTCGCGTCAATTAGGGGCCAGTTCCCTAATTTTTAGATTACCAGGCTAAAAGGGGCATATTCGGCTTCGATCCATTCAACCATATAATGTAGTTTCAATTACTTGTGTCTATTTCGTCAAACATTTATAAAAGCGCATGTATTCTCAGTCCCAAATATATATATTACAAAAGCTTTTAAAGGGGGAGTAATGAAACTCACTATACAATATTTTGTAGTAAAAATATGCATACGACAGAACTGAACAATGCATGGTTGGCCTCGGATTCACGAACCTATATCAGTTATATATATTAAAACATATAATAACAACTAACAAGTTGATATATTAATAATTTACATATCATATTACTAATTAAGTTATATTTATCCTATGTATTTTAGGTAGTTAATATTTATTTTTATATTACATTTATTAATATTAGTATAGTAAATACTTATTAAAGTAGTTTAATAATGTAATATTTATCATTTATCATAATATATTACAAATAGAAATTTATTTCAAGGTTTAGATATGATAAAAGTATATATTTATATTAATTAATATATTTTATATATAGCTTACTTAATGTCATAAAAATTTAGTAATATATAATATTAACATATTTGTAATGTATTTTTGAAAAAATAATATTTATTTGTAATAATAACAATAATAGTGATAATAAAAATGATACTTTTGAAAATGATAATTTTTAATATCAACGGTATTAATAATAATTTCAATAATGATACTAATAATAATAACCTAAATGATAATAATAATGTTAATTCTAATATCAATGTTAGTA
The DNA here is from genome assembly GCF_046630445.1 of Rutidosis leptorrhynchoides. Classification (NCBI taxonomy): domain Eukaryota; kingdom Viridiplantae; phylum Streptophyta; class Magnoliopsida; order Asterales; family Asteraceae; genus Rutidosis; species Rutidosis leptorrhynchoides. The sequence continues at coordinate 134,210,005 of NC_092334.1, forward strand.
ATAATAATAACAATAATTTTATTAATCATTTTAATACTAAGGATAATAATTTTTAATATAAATGATAATAATAATAATAATAATAATAATAATAATAATAATAATAATGATATTACTAATATTAACAATAATGAAAATAATATTAATTGTATTAACAATACTAATAATTATGTTCTTCATATTAGTAATAACCTAATAACAATAATAACTAATAATAACAATAATAAAAATAATAAAAATGAGTAATAAGTAAACTACCTCAATGAAGTAGTCCTTAAAAAAAAGTCCGAGTCCGAGTTTGAACCCGCGACGTCCCGCTAACCCGATAACATCCTAAACATTCCATCGCCATTTCATTTCTGATTTAACCACTACCCTAAATCATTTAAACTCAAATGAATCTGCTCCGTTCTTCTTCATAGTTCACATGAAATCTTCATCATCATTTTATGTTCATAATATCATCATCATCGTGACCAATATTATTATCATCGATCATGAATCATTATTATCTCCATTTCCTAACCAGTTACCATAATTATCTACATATCATCTTTATCATAACATCGTAACATCATACGATTATGTATTCATCATCATACACAATCATCATCATGTGCTAATCATCATCATTATAATCATCATCATAATCATAATACTCGTATCATACCATGTTTCATTATCATCACCATAATGATTCACATATCATCATTATTTTAATATAACCTCATCATCATTATAATTACTAACATCATAACCATCATCATCGTTAACTAACTATTATCACCATCTAACGCACGACATCATCATCATCATCAATTAATCGTCATCATCATACTTGTTATCTTAATTAATCAAATTATCATCATCATCATTTTAACTATTACGTTTATCATTTTGATCATCACTATATATCATTTCATAATCATCATAACATCATTATAAATCTCATCATTGTATCTTAATATCACGATCCCATTGTCACTTTCATTATTTATTTATGTAAACATCTTCATTATTTAACATCATCTTATCATTATCATACCTTCGTGATTTATCATCGTCTTCCTACTTCACTGTTATTATACTTCCTCGGCCCAACAACCAAAAAGAATCCCGGCCCATCAATTATACAACCCAATATAGATATAGGAATAAGATGGCCCAACAAACACCTGGATCTAAGCCCAACAGTAAAATAAAAATCTTGATCCATTTAGAGATGGAATATATGGCGGCCCAAAAAGTATTAAATCAGGTCAATACCCGTTTGAATTCTAATAAAATTTCAATTGTGTGTCAGTGGAAAAAGCAAGTGGATAAAAAGAAAGAATAAAAGTTGTTTAACTCTTTATCAACTATCAATCTATTCTCTTATCATCTCTACCGTTTACTTTCTTCATCCTTTATTTATTCGAATAGTAACAAAAAGGATAACAGCATCTGGTACCGCAACCAACCATAGCAGTAGCAGTTGGCGGTCTTCGATGGTGGTTACGATGGTGGGTTTGCAGTGGTGTTGGATCACGGAAGTAGCAGTAACACAATCGAAAAAGGAGGAGACTTCAAAGTGATGATAATAATTGGGTTTTGAGGACAACGGTTTAATCACAAGAAAACTAAAAAAAATAACTTACAGCAGTTTGATGGTAAGTTATGGTGGTGTTTTGTGATGGCTGCAACCAAAACCCAAACAGCATTAAAAGTAAGATCGTAGCAAGATGAGTTCTGTGCAGGTGTTGGAAAGTGATGGTGACCGACAATGGTTAAATGGGTTTCATCGTGTAGTAACAAGTGTTTTATTGTTGAGTGGTGATCGAACAAAAAGTAATACCATATCTTGTTGGTGGTGTTGTGAAGGTGGTGTTTGTGTTGGAAGGTCGATGGTATTGGGGACAATTGGAGTAGTAAAAGGTGATGATTGTTTCGAGGTTGGTGGATGATGATGGAAGCTTGATGGTGGTGGCGGATAGGATGGTGAAAAAATGTGATTCAAGGTTGCGTTTGATCGAGAAAACAGAAACATGTCTGATGTGAGTTCACAAAGGAAGGAAAAAAAATATTGAAGAAGGGTGGTGGCGGTTTCGTGGTTTTGGCAATCGTAGAGTCAGAAGTAGAAACATACGAATCATCACAGATGGTGGGTTGGTTTGGTCTTTGATGGTTGCAAAACGAAAGGGTATAGTAGTAGCAAATGGCTCGAGTAATTAAGTGGGTTCGGTTGTGGTGATTGTAGAAAAAGAAGAAGGTGGATTGATTGATGATGTTAGAGAAGAAGTGTTGGTTTTGGTTCTTGGTTAGTTAAATGAAAACATACAGAAAGTTGGAAAGATGTGTCTATGCATATGTTTATATATACTATATAGAGTAAGTGGTAGATATATAATAATAAAAAGGAAACAGTAATATGTTACATAATTCAAGTGGGATTGACAATTAAACATAGTATCTATAATGTTAGATTCAAGAATTCACGAATGAATTATAAAGGTTTGTTACTTGTTTCTTTCATAAAGTAATTCATAAATCACGGATGAGTTATCAAAACTTTCATAAAGTAAAGCAATAGGCAGGAAGTACATGAACTGATAATCAACTGGAAAAAGAATATAAAGTAAATAGGTACATTCAACTGAATGTATATGTATGAAATTTTTATATGTAAATTATATTAAGGAATAATAATAATAATAATAATAATAATAATAATAATAATAATAATAATAATAATAATAATAATAATAATAATAATAATAATAATAATAATAATAATAATAATAATAATAATAATATCATTAATAATAATACTGAAAATATAAAGAAAAATCCTAATAATAATAATAACAAAAATAATGATATTAATACATTTAATAAAGATAATAATAATAAAAATGGTAATAATAATACTAATAATAATTTTAGTTATAATAATATTAATATTATTTATAATAATAATATTAATAAAATTACTATTATAACAACTTATACATATTATATATATATATATATATATATATATATATATATATATATATATATATATATATATATATATATATATATATATATACACACACACACTTTATATTAGAAATAATAATATTGATAATATAGATATTATCTTTAATTCTAACATTAATAATAATAATGAAAGTAATATAATAACTATATATTAACTTGTGATTTATTTTATTATAATAATATTACATATTATTAATTATGTAATACTTATATTATATAGTAACATGTTTGAATATTTAATATTTATATATTTTATGTATATTACAACATACATATTAATTGTGTGCAGAATAATATCTTATTTATTTTGTATAAATGTTTAATTCAAATGATTAAATAGTATTATATTAACTCCAATTAATATACACCTTTATATATATATATATATATATATATATATATATATATATATATATATATATATATATTTTATTTACATATTTATTTACACACACTCGTTCGTGAATCTTAGGGAATAGTCGGAGGTTAACAGAATCCATGTAAACTTTTCAAAAATTTTGAGACTCGGTTTAACATATTTTGCTTATCGTTTTGAAATCATATAAAGGTTAAGTTTAAATTTGGTCGAAAATTTCCGGGTCGTCACATAATCTAACCCTAACAACACTTATTTATATGTATTATGATATTATATTAAGTTATTATAAGAACTTATAACTTATACATATGAAGAACACCTTAAAAAGTTAACATACATCAACTAGTCTCCATTCGGTAAAAGCAGACTGTTTTGGGTTGAGAATTAAAAACCTATCTTAGACTTTAAGTTCGAGGCTAAGACTTTGGAAATATGTTAATATATGTAAATAAGACTTCTATTAATTTTTTCATGATTTTAGACAAAGTGGAAGTATTTTATCAAAAATCATATATTGGGTGGATGTCGGGATTCTTTCAAATCTGTCCACGGGCAAAAAAAAGAGGATAAAACTATAAAAATTAATATATGGGCTAAACTTTTTGAATTGATTTTGAAAAATTAACTACTTAAGGAATCCATATCAATTTGATTCACTTTAAACGGAGTTGTATTGAGTTTTTGGCGAGCAAAACAAAATCTGCTAAAATTAATGTTGTATGGACGAAATTTATCTTATAAACACTATATTAACCATATCTTTGCTAACTTTTCTTATATCCTATATATATTTAGACATGTTATCATTTATATAACAAAATTTTATAATTTTGGTTAAGTTCGAGATTGTATATATATGATAATCTTGGTACGTTCCATGACAATACGTGCACAATACGTTTTGATAAATCCTAAGTCAACACGTCTCTGGATTGATGCAAGACAATACGTACACAATACGCCATGGGGTAATTCTAAGATTATATATATATATATATATATATATATATATATATATATATATATATATATATATATATATATATATCTATATATATATATATATACCGATTATTGGGCTTTTCAGACTACTAATAAAGGACTACTAACAATGGATTACTAACATAAAATGTTAAAAATTATTATATAAGTATTATATGAACTTGCTATATTAATTTTATTCACATGTATTGTTATCTGAATCGTTATTATTATTATAGGTTCGCGAATCCAAGGACGTCGGCTATATTTTAATAAGTTGAAAACTTGTTGAAACTATACTTTTACGATAGTGAGTATATAGTCCCATTTTTAAACTCTAAAAATAGTTTGGGATGAGAATACATGCATTTTATATTTTACGCCATGGACACAAGTACTTAAAATATATTCTACGTTGAGTTGTACCACCTTGCATATCTTCCCTAATAGCTTGGTAACTAATATTTACATGTTGTAAGAACATGTAAGCGTGAATCCTATTGATAGATCTATCGGGTTTGACAACCCCAACCGGGCTAGTCGCTCTAGTATCGTAAACGGTTGCATAGTAATTCGTTTTTACTACTCTTGGTACAGTGTAGGGAGATTTCATAATAAAGGCAATATGCCACATTAATGATTAAGTATGGTTACCGAAGCGCTCAACAACTTACATAATATCTTTATTGAAATATTTATAACTATGAAATCTTGTGGTCTAGATTTATATCGATGCTAGCTTTAAACCTATATATCTCACCAACCTTTGTGTTGACTGTTTAAGCATGTTTATTCTCAGGTCCTTAAGAAAGTCTTCCGTTGTTGCATTATCTGAGCAAGCTGTGCATGTAGTCTCATACTTTTATTTAAATAAAGTGTTGCATTCAATAAAACCTTTGTCATGTATTATATTCGACTGTTATGTCACGTGTGTAGTATTTGAAAACCGATGTATTATGGGGATTATTCCTTAAATAATCGCCCAATTGTTTAAAATATGCATTGTGTATAATAATGGTGTGCTTTTTATGAAACGAATGCAATATTTTCTAAAACGTATCATACAGAGGTCAAATACCTCGCTATGGGACCAATAAATAACGTACTGCATTTATAGTACTCCCTCAGTCTCATTCCAATAGTCCACAGACAAAAAACACGCAGTTTTAGGAAATCCCACTAACTTCATTTCTCCACCAATGAAATATCTTCTCTCTCCAGATCCACCAATGAAATATCTTCTTTCCTTTCTATTTATGGAAGTGGACTATTAATTTGGGACAGCCCAAAATAGAATACTGGACTATTGGAACGAGACATAGGTAGTAATATGGACCAGTCGTTTCAGAAGGTGTTCAAGTGCCTTCAAATGGACGATCAGGAAGTCTTGTATCAAGTTGGAGGGTAGACGTTTTTAAATTAAGAGATCACTTCCAATGTCAAAATTGGATTGCAACAAAATTTTATTAGCTTCTTTAGAATGTGAAATTTATGATATGAAGAAAACTCGAGAAGTAAGAGATTTAGTGCCTTTTGAATTGTGCAAACTCATTGAACTAAAAAAGGAACGAGATGATATTCAAAAACAAGAGGATAGAAAAACATGTTACATAGTCGTGCTAATTAGTTGCAGTTTGGTGACAAAATATCAAAAACATTTTCACATGTTAATAAGAATCAAGTCAAAGGCTTCTGTAATTCATGGCATGTTAATTAATAACGTTTGGGTAGAAAATTCTGATTTGGTAAAACATCATACACCGTCTCTTTTTGTAAAACTATTTTCGGCCCAACTTGTAAATGGGCCTGAGCTGAATTGGGTCGAGATCAGCTTGTCTAAATTGTCAGGGATGGATGTTATGGGCAAGCAGGTGGCTTTTTCACAAGATGAGATATAGAGTGTTATTAAAGATTTTGATGGTAACAAGGTACCCGCGTCCGATGGATTTTCGTTATATTTGTTTTAGAAAAGGGTGGAATATTTTAAAAAGTGACATTATGTCTCTTATGATTCAATTCCACGCCAATGCATCATTCCCGAGTGGGTTCAATTCTTCATTCATAGTGTATATACAAAAGAACAATTGTCCCAAAAGTATTGAGCATACGAGACCCATTAGTCTTATTAATGCATTGGTAAATAGATTAAACAAGGTTTTGTCTCATGTGGTTAGTATTAACCAAAATGGTTTCGTACCTTCTTGGTTAGTAGTGGATGGTGTGATGTTGGTGAACGAAGTTTGGCATTTGGCAAAAAGGAGGAAGAAATGGGTGATATTTATCAAAATTGGTTTTGTTAAAGCCTATGATTGCGTTTCACACAAATTCCTTTTAGATGTGTTATTTCATATGGGCTTTGGTTTACCTTTCATTGGGTGGATTAAGACATGTATTTCTAATATTAAATTCTCGGTCCTTATTAATGGCTCCCAACAATGGAAGGAGAAATGAAACAAGGTCTTAGACAAGGTGACCCGCTATCTCCTTTTCTTTTTATTTTAGTAATCGAAGTGTTAAGCAAGTTACTCTCAATTACTTTGGTGTGATTTCCTGACAGCCCTTTTTTTTCTTGTTGTTTTGATATCCTTCACACACCCAACAAAAACAACAAATAAATCTCATAATATTAGATAACTGAAGTCTTAAGTTAATTTGCAGGTTGAAAATCATACCCATTGAGGCATTAACCAAACAATCAAAGTAACCATATGCCTATGTAAGGAGTATACAGTTCAAATATATAAACTAAGTAGTTTGGGTATCTCATTTTTTTTTTGAAAGGCAAAGAACAGTTATATTAGATAGGATAGCGCCCAAACTTGAGCAACTACCAAGAACTCAAGAGTTACACAATAGATGCCAAAGTGGCAACAATTATTTACAGCGCACCTACATCACACATAAATTATAAAAATATGAAAACTTATGAAACAATAGAAGCCGGATTGTGAATCCAACTGTGCCACTCAATCGCTGTTCCTTTGTATCTTCTTGAGACCCACTCAAAACTTTTGGCTTGAATTTCGCAAACCGCAACCGGTATGTTCCAAATTTTGTTTTTGAATACCTTTTCGTTGCGTTTTTTTCACAATAGATAAACACAAGTCCATGTTACCGCTTTCCACACTTGATTCCCCAAATTCGAATTGAAAACACCCGAGTTGTTAAGAATGCTAAAATTCAAATTTAGAGGGCGCGGGACATTCCACTAATCGAAGATTATATGCCATACATCTCGAACTTTATTACACGAAAAAAGCGTATGATTAACACATTCGATATCATTGTCACAAATTGGGCAACGCATCGAGTGTAGATCGATACCCCTTTTATCCAATTCGACCAAGACCGGAATCCTACCTTTAAGAACCCTCCACATGAACACTTCCACCTTTTTAGGAACCAACGAATTACGAATGGTGCCCGAAGAAGATGGGTTATTCGAATGGAGAATTTTTTCATCAATCAGTACCGAAAGAACCGTGGTCACGAACACATCTTTGCTCCCCAAATTCCAGCTCCACGTATCACGACCTCCTGACCCGAATGTTACTGTTTTCATCAGTAATCGCAGTTCATCAGCTTCCCCTTTAGCCCGACCCGTAGGTTGTCTAGCCCAGCACTCGATAAGAACAGTTTCTGACCCATTGTGTGATAGCCGTGAACCCACTCTAGCATCCAAATCAGTTTCCAAGTACGAAAGATGTCATACCCCGTCCTAATCCATCTGGACGAAGTCACCAATATCTGGTCCCATTGCGATGATCGACTCCAAATAATGTTTTTAAACTGAGCAAATGCACAGCGGAAGATTTCTTTCATACCTGAGAATAAACATACTTTCAAGTGTCAACTAAAAAGTTGGTGAGTTCATAAGTTTATCATAAAATAATAAAATTCATCATTTTGATAGACTACAAGATTTAAATCCTGCATGGTTCAAATGGGCCCGAATCCTATACCCACCTGTAATGTACATGCGATATCTTTTAAATACAGTACACATTTCTCGTATACGAAATCATTTTTCATAAATCGTAGTAACCGTACACATATCTCGTGCACAAAATTTAACATACACATAACCTGTGTATAAAAATCATTCTCTCGATACATAACATTCATTTCGATTTTATTGCTCAACATGGTAACCGACCAACATGTAATGCGCATAAATAATATCCCCAAAACAGAACCTCTCGTCTGTATAATATATAAACTTCGAAGTACTAAACACCACGCCTACTAGCTCTTCCGTCTAGTGAACATTCTGGGTGGGGGTGTTAAATCCGGTAGCTACCTTTAGGATTCGCGTGAATTAGGGCCATACTCGATTCTAATTCTTAGGTTACTGATAATGCTAAAAACGGACATATATTTCATAGCATTATTCCTCAAGAAAGACAAGCTTTTAGTTGCAATTGTTCTATTTAAAAGTGATATTCGTTTAAATAATAAAAGGTGAAGACAAAAGACAGATTCGACGAATTGAAGACGCAAACGACCAAAAAGCTCAAAAGTATAAAATACAATCAATGAGGTTCCAATTATTGATATGAAACGTCTCAAAATTACAAGAGTACAAGATTCAAAACGCAAAGTACAAGATATTAAATTGTACGCAAGGACGTTCGAAAATCCGGAACCAGGACCAGAGTCAACTCTCAACGCTCGACGCAACGGACTAAAAATTACAAGTCAATTATGCACATGAATATAATATAATATATAAATAATTCTTAAAAATTATATATATATATTATATTATTATTTAAAATCGTCGGCAAACAAAGAGCCAAGGCTGAATGAGCTGTAAAAACGAACTCTGCGACTTGCGGAGTTCGAAGGCTAAAAGTACCGCGACTCGCGGAGCCCCAAAATATGAAAATGCCTATAAAAGCCAACGCAGTTCGACGAATTTTAAAAAATATATATAATCTATCTCTCTCAATATATACGTAAATATATATATATATATAATTTATATTTTAATTTTAATTTTAATCCTAATAATAAAGGTATGTTAGCGAATGTTGTAAGGGTGTAAGTCGAAATTCTGTCCGTGTAACGCTACGCTATTTTTAATCATTGTAAGTTATGTTCAACCTTTTTACATTAATGTCTCGTAGCTAAGTTATTATTATGCTTATTTAAAACGAAGTAATCATGATGTTGGGCTAATTACTAAAATTGGGTAATTGGGCTTTGCACCATAATTGGGGTTTGGACAAAAGAACGACACTTGTGGAAATTAGACTATGGGCTATTAATGGGCTTTATATTTGTTTAACTAAATGATAGTTTGTTAATGTTAATATAAAGATTTATAATTGGACGTACCCATAAATTACCATATACACTCGATCGGACACGATGGGCGGGGTATTTATATGTACGAATAATCGTTCATTTAACCGGACACGGGAATGGATTAATAGCCACTAGAATAATTAAAACAGGGGTGAAATTATGTACAAGGACACTTGGTATAATTGATAACAAAGTATTAAAACCTTGGGTTACACTCAGTCGACATCCTGGTGTAATTATTAAACAAAGTATTAAAATCTTGTTACAGTTTAAGTCCCCAATTAGTTGGAATATTTAACTTCGGGTATAAAAATAATTTGACGAGGACACTCGCACTTTATATTTATGACTGATGGACTGTTATGGACAAAAACCAGACGGACATATTAAATAATCCAGGACAAAGGACAATTAACCCATGGGCATAAAACTAAAATCAACACGTCAAACAGCATGATTATGGAAGTTTAAATAAGCATAATTCTTTTATTTCATATTTAATTCCCTTTATTTTATATTTAATTGCACTTCTAATTATAGCACTTTTATTTATTGTTATTGTATTTAATTGCACTTTTAATTATCGTACTTTTTAATTATCGCAAGTTTATTTTCTTTTATTTATCGCAATTTCATTATCGTTATTTACTTTACGCTTTAAATTAAGTCTTTTATTTATTTAATATTTTACATTCTGTTTTAACTGCTACTAAAGTTTTAAAATCGACAAACCGGTCATTAAACGGTAAAAACCCCCTTTATAATAATAATATTACTTATATATATATATTTGTATTTTTATAAATTTAAATAATATAGCGTTAAGCTTTGATTAAAAGATTTTCCCTGTGGAACGAACCGGACTTACTAAAAACTACACTACTGTACGATTAGGTACACTGCCTATAAGTGTTGTAGCAAGGTTTAAGTATATCCATTCTCTAAATAAATAAATATCTTGTGTAAAATTGTATCGTATTTAATAGTATTTCCTTGTAAAATTTAATAGCTATTTTATATACACCTTGCATAACATCAAGTTATTTTTGGCGCCGCTGCCGGGGAGAATCTTGAGATGACCCGACCCAATCCATAGGGACGAATACAACAACATATGATTACATCGCGAGGTACTTGACCTCTAAATGATACATTTTACAAACATTGCATTCTTTTCAAAAGACAAACTTTCATTTACATCAAAAATTAACAGACATGCATACCATTTCATAATATCCAAACTATAAATGACCTAATCTGTCATTTATTTAATAATAATCTCTAATGAACTTCAACGACTCGAATGCAACGTCTTTGAAAATATGTCATGAATGACTCCAAGTAATGTCCTTAAAATGAGCTAATGCACAGCGGAAGATTTCTTTCGTACCTGAGAATGAACATGCTTTAAAGTGTCAACCAAAAGGTTGGTGAGTTCATTAGTTTATCATAAAGAATCATTTCATAATTTTAATAGACCACAAGATTTCATACATCCATTTCTCATAATCATACGTCCCATGCATAGAGACAAAAATATCATTTATATGGACTGAACACCTGGTAACCGACATTAACTAGATACATATAAGAATATCCCCTATCATTCCGGGATCCTCCTTCGGACATGATATAATTTCGAAGTACTAAAGCATCCGGTACTTTGGATGGGGTTTGTTAGGCCCAATAGATCTATCTTTAGGATTCGCGTCAATTAGGGTGTCTGTTCCCTAATTCTTAGATTACCAGACTTAATAAAAAGGGGCATATTCGATTTCGATAATTCAACCATATAATGTAGTTTCGATTACTTGTGTCTATTTCGAAAAACATTTATAAAAATTGCGCATGTATTCTCAGCCCAAAAATATAAAGGGTAAAAAGGCAAATGAAACTCACCATACTGTATTTTGTAGTAAAAATACATATAACATCATTGAACAAGTGTAGGGTTGGCCTCGGATTCACGAACCTATATTAATTATATATATTTATATGACGGTCAATATTTGTCTAACAATTTAGGCCAAGTCATAGTGTACCACAATCTCAATGCTCGAGACTAATGTGCAAAAGTCAAAGGTTAAAGTAAAAACGAGGTCGCATGCAAAAATATAATAACTTATACAAAAATGATTTTTTGGTCAAACATGACTAAACGGCCACTTCAGCGATTTTTAGAAAAATTATCGGAACTCCGATTGATAAACGGCCAAAGATAAAAGTTACACATTACCAAAAAGGTTAAGCATAAATTTTTACAGAAGTAAACTAAACCTAGACAGCTCGTAGTTGCCAACGCGGTTTCGGCGTTTCAAAGTTAATTTTTCAGCTTTAATAAATTTTACAAAAGTGACCGAGTAACCTACTTTGGAGATTTTTAGAAAATTCCTCGAAACTCGGATTGACAAACGGTCAAAGCCTTTAAATTCTCGTTACAACAAAGATATAACATGATTTTTGGCAAAAGTAAACATACATTAGGCCGACCATGACAACTGATACAAAACTGACATTTTTAATAAAAAAGTTTCAGCTCTTTTTAGAATTTTAAAATGTGATCAAACAGTCAACTTTGATGATTTTTAGAAAAATCGTCGAGACTCGAATTGACAAACGGCCAGAGTCGTTTGTTAGACCTTACAGCAAAGAATTCAGTGGTATTTTTGTTTTAATCTGAAACAACGCAGATCAGCGAGAATTTCAGTTTCCGTATCGACGTTTTATCAAAATTTACAAAACTTCTTTTATCCATAACTTGACAACCGTTCAACGAAACGAGACGTGCTTTATATGAAAATTCATCTACTCGACGAGTAGAATCCAAATAACCACTTTTTATTACCCAGAAAATTAGTTCACTAATTATCATTAGCAATCTTAATTACGAAATTAATTGTTTAATTCATAACTTTCTAACCATTCATCGAATCCATTCGATATCTAAATGAAAAGTTCTTAATTTTTCGCTAGCTTTCCAACGACATGCATATCTTATATCTTATCTCATCCCTAGTATAACAACCTTTAAGATTCAACATAACCTATTTAGGGGCAATATCAAATATACAAGCATGCATAATTTTATTTTCTCGAGCACTAGTCAGGGATACACTATTGATAAATAAAAGTTAAGTTATGAGTGCTCACGTATCAATATTGAGGTTCAATATTGTAGGAAAGGTACGTAGACGCAACGGAGATGACAAACACTAAATTGACCTCATAGGCATACCCATGAACCATACCCATCACCTCCATAGCCATAACTCATAATTTCCTTAGCCCTATCCTACTCATAAAACTTGTCTTGAAATTACACGAGCAGCACTCCGTCATAGTATTTTATGTATAATAATATTAATACTAACACTAATACAACTAATACTATTAAGATTAATAATAATAATCTTAATAATAATAACAATAATAATAATAATATAATTTATATGTGTGTCGAGAGAGATAGATGATTAGAAACTGGAACCAGAATCGTGAGCTTTATACAACTTTTTGGCCAACCACATATGCGATCCCATAATATCTTTTAATAGCTGGAATGCATTACATCTCATGCCGACACTCACATGTAAACATATGATACGTAATATAAGATTATTTATATATTAATTAATATATAATATATTTAATCTTTAGAATTAATTAAATATTATATTATATTTACGTTCATGGTAAAAATATAATTTTTACAAAAATGACACGGTCGTGGTCTCGCGACTCATGTACCACTTTCGGTTTTTCGGGCGCACTTTCGTACGTTTAGAAAACTAGCCTTTTACGTTACGCGACGTGTACCTTTATCAAAAATTTGACTTACTCATCAATAAATTACCTTATAAAAAATGTAACTTATAAAATTGAGCGTTGTGGTCATTTACTTTTATAAATCAGTGACTCGTTGTTTATCAAAATATTTTATTTTAAATTAAACGTTTTGTGACATGTACCTTTATTATTAACTAGACTTAAATTAATTAAAAACTAACCCACTCAAAGTGTAACTTAATCTTTTGAGTGTTTTGGTCATTTCCTTTTATAAATCGACGTCTCGTTATATAACAAAATATATATTTAATCTTATTAGTTTGAATCAAAACGTTTTATGACTAAAATAAAATATATGTACATTTAAAATTTATAAATTTATACATAATACTTATGTTTTGAAATATTTATCTAATAATATAATATTTCACTTTTCAAAATTAATTATATTTCAAAGACCAATATATATATATATATATATATATATATATATATATATAACATTAAAGTCGTGTGAATACTAGATATTGTTATATCACCTAACGGTTATGCTCAAAAACTTAATCTGATATAACTTATTTATGCGCCAACATTTACTTTAATTTCTCAAACACTCTAGTTAATATATCTAATTATAATTCGAATCAATGAACAAGGGTTACTATCTTTTACCTAACTAATATATCTAATATACATAAACACGTTCTATATACGTTGCAAGTTATCAACCATGTGTTATGAAATTCAATCCTCCACTAACTTTTGTCTAACTCCCAATAAGTGATACTTTGTTCTTACTTGTAAATCACTTTACCATTTATTCCGAATACCGTTAAAAGTAAGGGTTTCCTAATTCAAAGTGGACCTCATAACAGAGACTCATAATCATAGTTCAATGTATCCGATAATTCAATCATTTGATATTATCTTTTGATCTCGTCGATAAACTTACACCGAACAAATATGTTTATGTAACATATTATTCATTCAATACCTTGATAGCATTTCCAAGTTAAAAAAAAAATAGATCTCATAGCTTATATTCATATTAACTAATCCGTTCAATGTTTTATTAATATATCTCAATTTAATAAGCACACATGTATATGCATATATATTTATTTACACATAATTGTTCGTGAATCGTTAGGCATGGTCAAAGGGTATTTGATTAAATGAATGTAGTTTCAAAACTTTTGGGACTCAACATTACAGATTTTGCTTATCGTGTCGGATATATATAAAGATTAAAGTTTAAATTTGTTCGGAAATTTCCGGGTCATCACATTACCTACCCGTTAAAAGAAATTTCGTCCCGAAATTTGATAGAGATTGTCATGGCTAACAGTAAGAGTGTTTTCATGACGTATATGAACTGATAATTAGGGTTTTATCATCATTGATTAATATAGATAAAATGATTTGTTTTTGTGAAGAGCACGGATGAAGCTATCACTTAAGAGTGAAAATGAATAAAAGTAAGTTTGACTTAACCGGTGTCGTAGTCAAGATTGATTTCCGAAATTTAAGGAATTTAGAAGAAATCTTCATATTAAGATTTGATTCTTCGGTAATTAAGGAGATTCAGATCTTCTTTGATTAAACGCGATAATCTGCTTCGATTGCTCTGTCGAAAATTTTCCTATAAATCCACCCTCTCCATTTCCTTACAACTCACACCTTCTATTCTTTCTTTCTCAATTCCTACTTTAAAGTATTCGTTAATATGCTCCATCCCATCCTGATCCTTGATATCCTCTTAACTTGCATATCTGTCATTCTTCTTTTTAATCTGCCACCAGAAGAATCTATTTACTTCTACTATACTCTTGAGTTTATAGTGTTTCTAGTTCTCCCATGTCTTTACATTGCTATATGCATCGATATATACGGGTTGTAATTTCCGGGTTGTTGTTAGATTTTACACCTTCCTTTATATTTCGATGTCCCTGCTTCTGTCTTCTATAGTCATCATCATCCATAGTTAATGCTCTCTTCTATTTGCTGCGGTTTATACCCCGAATTTCTATTTCGGAGCTTTGTCCTTTCGTTTCTTCTTCTTGCGATTAAATAGCTCTCGTAATGGTCCGGAATTCGTATGTATGGATTTCAGAAGGAATATAGTAATTGTTCTAAAAAGGAAAGGGCAATGGTAAATCCTGATTTGTTAAATTACCAGAATACCCTGGAAAAGACCGAATCATCAAGAAATATTTTCTTGATATATTTAAAGATTATATAGAATGTAAGAGTCGTGTAAATGGCACATGATGACGATATGTTCTTTGAATCATCACGTTCCATTAGAAACTCAGCATGAATTACTGTAATATAATGACGTTGATCAAGTGTCATTATATTATACTAACCCATGTATCAGTTCCCAACACTACTTCAAAACATTCATATTTGATTTTTTTTTTTTTTTTTTTTTCAGAATTTAGAAACTAACACAGTTTCTTTTATGTTGCAGATATTACGGAGAGATAAATGATCTCAGATAAGGATAGTGGTGAAGATATCTCCAGAAATATGGAGAATATGTATAATGGGAGATACGAAGATATCTTATAATGTCTAAGGTAAGATGATGATGAAGAATATCTGTCTGTGAAGGTTTAGAATAAGGGGTAACGTGTTTGCTAACGTTTTCAGCAGACACTGAATCATTTGAATTCTTTGAAGGCAGATTTAGACCCTGTGAGTTGTCCACGGCTTCCTTCATACTTTGCTCAATCCGTTTTCCAGTTCCAAATCCTTTCTTTTCCTGAGCTTTACCAACTCACTATCTTTTATCATCAAACTTTTGACCGTTTAGATCATCTATCATGCTTATGTTTCCTCTGCATTTAATGCTATAATATCTGAATCACTGGTTATCAATCCGAGGTGGGTTTAGAAGAATCTTGTTTTAGATGATTAAACGTTGGTGGTAATATGGTGGAATATGAAAGGTTCCCCAGTAACAATGACGAGTAGCAACGTATCTATCAGGGTTATAATAAGACTAATCCGACTGAAAAGTCGAAGTTGACTTGCTGGAGCTGTGACAAAATTGGCTATTCTGAAAGGAATCGTAAAGTTGTTTTTGCTAATAAATGATAAAGGATCAGACGTGGTTACATGTTAAACTATAATCTTGGTTTCGAGAGTTTTTCAGGTACAAGACTTTGGGTAACGTACGGTTGGATCATCATCTCAATTGTTCAATGTTTGAAGTGTCTTCCAGAATTTCGAAGGGTTTTAAATGCAGATTGTCATAGTCAATATTCAAATGATGAAATCTTCCTGAATTTCGAATGATTTTCATATACTTCTGAGTGTTACAAATAAAAGTGATGTTCTTTCATAATTTTGAATTCATAGTATGACTTTGATAGATGTAGGAATTCTAAAAGTGATGTCTTCTGTTAAATCTTGACTTGGATTTTGATTTGTCATAATCAGAATAGGTAATTAAATTTTGGATGAGAATGGTTGTTTTGATTTCTATAGAAGAATGTATATTGGTTTAGTTGATGATTATTGAATCAGAATTGAAGAATGTAACATATTAATTGTGATTTTATATATCTCTCGGGTATTACCTACCCGTTAAAAAATTTCACAAATAATATTTTGAACAAGAATTCTCATTACAATCTTTATGAAAATATATGTGGGTATATTTTCTTCAGATGTAGTACAGATTCAATGAGTTAATATCATACTAAGCTCATTTGATTTTCGGATTGAATTAGAAATGAATTTTCTCTAAAACATTAGAGATTACATAATCTTCGCGAAGTATTTCACTAATGTAATCAATGCTTCAATGCTTATATGTATTTCCTTAGTGAATCATGCTGATGCTCATAGAACTGTTGCTAACTTCGCAAGATACGAATGTTGTTTTCCTGTAAATTTCGGGTATATCGAAGATGAAAGTGTATAATCAAACATGTTATTGAATGATACACTTGATTTATTATGAACCGGAGTTCATTAGATTGAAACAGAGATTGTGGTTAACGATGATTAAGTTGTTAATGAAGGATGTACATCATAAGATATTAGTAATATGAATTTAAACGAGTAGTATCTACTCTTTTTCAATTCATACTTAATAGCTTAGTACAAAAAGATTTATTATAATTCCAGAATTCATATATATAAAATATATAACAATTCTTCAGAAAGAATGAGTTAATACTATATAACTCGTTGATACAACATATTCGTTGTTGATTGGTAACGATTTCCACAATGATTCTTGAACTGATGGGATTTGTGATGTCATAGGTGTTGCTGATTCTGACGATGCTGACGTTACTGACTATACTGGTGATGCTAACGGTACTGTTGTTGCTGATGATACTTCCGGTAATTGCTAGTGATGCTCGTATAACAAGTAAATCGCACACCATCCTTGTTAGGGTTTTGATTCTTCCTTGACTCATTTTGGTTCACTCATCTGATTTAGGGTTAGGGTGGAAATAGATAATCTCTAAGACTTTAGAGATTACATAATCACCGTAGAATATTCCTCCGATGAAGTTATGAATCAATACTTCATCGTTTGTTGTTGTTGGCACTCCTTGGTATCTATGATGCGTGTGATGTTGATATCCGAGGTATAGATTATGATGTTGAGGCGTGTGATACGAATGTGTTTGTTGATGATGGTAATGGTACTGTTGGTGTTAATGATGATGATACCATTGATGCCAGTGATGCTGCTGATGTCTAGAGTATTGAGGTTTGCGATGTTGATGTTACTGGCGGTACTGATTATGCTGCTGGTGCTGCTGATGGTGTTTGTAATCCTTGCACCATAAGCTCCAAAGCCGTCACGCGTGCGCAAAGTTCGTTAACTTCTGTTAGTACACCAGGATGATTGTCGGTTGGGACGAGCGGATAAATAAAATCTAGGATTTGATGTAGGATATAATCGTGACGAGATACTCTGGAGATGAGAGAGAAAACAGTTTCTCAAACAGGTTCGCCGGTAAGTGCTTCAGGTTCATTGCCAAGAGGGCAATTCGGTTGATGGAAAGGAACACCTTCTTCTTGTCGCCAATGATTGAGGAGGCTACGAACCCATCCCCATTTCATCCAAAATAGATGATGGCTGATTGGTTGATCCATTCCGGTAACACTGTTTTCGGAGCTTGAGTGGAATTCCATATCGGCATAACTGTCGGAATCTGAGGAGTTCGAACTAGTTGAGGGATCCATCTCGTATGATCAGAGAAAGAATTTTGGTATGAAATAGATTGTAGAATTTAGATTTGGTATTCCTCAATACATAATTTACATATGTATATATAATACCAAAATCCCATAGATTTCGGATAATCTTTGAAAGATGTTAGTCAAAGTTCACAGTGATAGATATGCTAAGACAAGAATTCGTCTATACACTATTATGTAATAAATGCAGGAAAACGCGTCTAGTCTTAAGGATGATAAGCAAGTGATTTTTGACACAAATAATAAGCAAAAACTTTTGACATGCAGACACGGTCGAAGTCCAGACTCACTAATGTATCCTAACGACTTGTCAGTTAGACACACTAATGCTGACCTGGTTCGCTAAGACCACCGCTCTGATACCACATGAGATGACCCGACCCAATCCATAGGGACGAATACAACAACATATGATTACATCGCGAGGTACTTGACCTCTAAATGATACATTTTACAAACATTGCATTCTTTTCAAAAGACAAACTTTCATTTACATCAAAAATTAACATACATGCATACCATTTCATAATATCCAAACTATAAATGACCTAATCTGTCATTTATTTAATAATAATCTCTAATGAACTTCAACGACTCGAATGCAACGTCTTTGAAAATATGTCATGAATGACTCCAAGTAATGTCCTTAAAATGAGCTAATGCACAGCGGAAGATTTCTTTCGTACCTGAGAATGAACATGCTTTAAAGTGTCAACCAAAAGGTTGGTGAGTTCATTAGTTTATCATAAAGAATCATTTCATAATTTTAATAGACCACAAGATTTCATACATCCATTTCTCATAATCATACGTCCCATGCATAGAGACAAAAATATCATTTATATGGACTGAACACCTGGTAACCGACATTAACTAGATACATATAAGAATATCCCCTATCATTCCGGGATCCTCCTTCGGACATGATATAATTTCGAAGTACTAAAGCATCCGGTACTTTGGATGGGGTTTGTTAGGCCCAATAGATCTATCTTTAGGATTCGCGTCAATTAGGGTGTCTGTTCCCTAATTCTTAGATTACCAGACTTAATAAAAAGGGGCATATTCGATTTCGATAATTCAACCATATAATGTAGTTTCGATTACTTGTGTCTATTTCGAAAAACATTTATAAAAATTGCGCATGTATTCTCAGCCCAAAAATATAAAGGGTAAAAAGGCAAATGAAACTCACCATACTGTATTTTGTAGTAAAAATACATATAACATCATTGAACAAGTGTAGGGTTGGCCTCGGATTCACGAACCTATATTAATTATATATATTTATATGACGGTCAATATTTGTCTAACAATTTAGGCCAAGTCATAGTGTACCACAATCTCAATGCTCGAGACTAATGTGCAAAAGTCAAAGGTTAAAGTAAAAACGAGGTCGCATGCAAAAATATAATAACTTATACAAAAATGATTTTTTGGTCAAACATGACTAAACGGCCACTTCAGCGATTTTTAGAAAAATTATCGGAACTCCGATTGATAAACGGCCAAAGATAAAAGTTACACATTACCAAAAAGGTTAAGCATAAATTTTTACAGAAGTAAACTAAACCTAGACAGCTCGTAGTTGCCAACGCGGTTTCGGCGTTTCAAAGTTAATTTTTCAGCTTTAATAAATTTTACAAAAGTGACCGAGTAACCTACTTTGGAGATTTTTAGAAAATTCCTCGAAACTCGGATTGACAAACGGTCAAAGCCTTTAAATTCTCGTTACAACAAAGATATAACATGATTTTTGGCAAAAGTAAACATACATTAGGCCGACCATGACAACTGATACAAAACTGACATTTTTAATAAAAAAGTTAAACTCTTTTTAGAATTTTAAAATGTGATCAAACAGTCAACTTTGATGATTTTTAGAAAAATCGTCGAGACTCGAATTGACAAACGGCCAGAGTCGTTTGTTAGACCTTACAGCAAAGAATTCAGTGGTATTTTTGTTTTAATCTGAAACAACGCAGATCAGCGAGAATTTCAGTTTCCGTATCGACGTTTTATCAAAATTTACAAAACTTCTTTTATCCATAACTTGACAACCGTTCAACGAAACGAGACGTGCTTTATATGAAAATTCATCTACTCGACGAGTAGAATCCAAATAACCACTTTTTATTACCCAGAAAATTAGTTCACTAATTATCATTAGCAATCTTAATTACGAAATTAATTGTTTAATTCATAACTTTCTAACCATTCATCGAATCCATTCGATATCTAAATGAAAAGTTCTTAATTTTTCGCTAGCTTTCCAACGACATGCATATCTTATATCTTATCTCATCCCTAGTATAACAACCTTTAAGATTCAACATAACCTATTTAGGGGCAATATCAAATATACAAGCATGCATAATTTTATTTTCTCGAGCACTAGTCAGGGATACACTATTGATAAATAAAAGTTAAGTTATGAGTGCTCACGTATCAATATTGAGGTTCAATATTGTAGGAAAGGTACGTAGACGCAACGGAGATGACAAACACTAAATTGACCTCACAGGCATACCCATGAACCATACCCATCACCTCCATAGCCATAACTCATAATTTCCTTAGCCCTATCCTACTCATAAAACTTGTCTTGAAATTACACGAGCAGCACTCCGTCATAGTATTTTATGTATAATAATATTAATACTAACACTAATACAACTAATACTATTAAGATTAATAATAATAATAATAATCTTAATAATAATAACAATAATAATAATAATATAATTTATATGTGTGTCGAGAGAGATAGATGATTAGAAACTGGAACCAGAATCGTGAGCTTTATACAACACTTTGGCCAACCACATATGCGATCCCATAATATCTTTTAATAGCTGGAATGCATTACATCTCATGCCGACACTCACATGTAAACATATGATACGTAATATAAGATTATTTATATATTAATTAATATATAATATATTTAATCTTTAGAATTAATTAAATATTATATTATATTTACGTTCATGGTAAAAATATAATTTTTACAAAAATGACACGGTCGTGGTCTCGCGACTCATGTACCACTTTCGGTTTTTCGGGCGCACTTTCGTACGTTTAGAAAACTAGCCTTTTACGTTACGCGACGTGTACCTTTATCAAAAATTTGACTTACTCATCAATAAATTACCTTATAAAAAATGTAACTTATAAAATTGAGCGTTGTGGTCATTTACTTTTATAAATCAGTGACTCGTTGTTTATCAAAATATTTTATTTTAAATTAAACGTTTTGTGACATGTACCTTTATTATTAACTAGACTTAAATTAATTAAAAACTAACCCACTCAAAGTGTAACTTAATCTTTTGAGTGTTTTGGTCATTTCCTTTTATAAATCGACGTCTCGTTATATAACAAAATATATATTTAATCTTATTAGTTTGAATCAAAACGTTTTATGACTAAAATAAAATATATGTACATTTAAAATTTATAAATTTATACATAATACTTATGTTTTGAAATATTTATCTAATAATATAATATTTCACTTTTCAAAATTAATTATATTTCAAAGACCAATATATATATATATATATATATATATATATATATATATATATATATATAACATTAAAGTCGTGTGAATACTAGATATTGTTATATCACCTAACGGTTATGCTCAAAAACTTAATCTGATATAACTTATTTATGCGCCAACATTTACTTTAATTTCTCAAACACTCTAGTTAATATATCTAATTATAATTCGAATCAATGAACAAGGGTTACTATCTTTTACCTAACTAATATATCTAATATACATAAACACGTTCTATATACGTTGCAAGTTATCAACCATGTGTTATGAAATTCAATCCTCCACTAACTTTTGTCTAACTCCCAATAAGTGATACTTTGTTCTTACTTGTAAATCACTTTACCATTTATTCCGAATACCGTTAAAAGTAAGGGTTTCCTAATTCAAAGTGGACCTCATAACAGAGACTCATAATCATAGTTCAATGTATCCGATAATTCAATCATTTGATATTATCTTTTGATCTCGTCGATAAACTTACACCGAACAAATATGTTTATGTAACATATTATTCATTCAATACCTTGATAGCATTTCCAAGTTAAAAAAAAAATAGATCTCATAGCTTATATTCATATTAACTAATCCGTTCAATGTTTTATTAATATATCTCAATTTAATAAGCACACATGTATATGCATATATATTTATTTACACATAATTGTTCGTGAATCGTTAGGCATGGTCAAAGGGTATTTGATTAAATGAATGTAGTTTCAAAACTTTTGGGACTCAACATTACAGATTTTGCTTATCGTGTCGGATATATATAAAGATTAAAGTTTAAATTTGTTCAGAAATTTCCGGGTCATCACAAATCTAGCTTAAAAACCGGAAGCGTAACACTAAATTTAAAAAAAAAAAGATTTTTATTTTTAGTTTACTTTTATTAAAATTCGCTTTTGTAAAAATACGTTTTTAATTATTCGAAAATATAAAAAGAAAAACAAAAATATAAATATTTTTAAGATTTTGTTAAATATTTAAGTTTTATAAAGTTTCTTTATTTTTATTTTATAAAAATTATAAGTTTTATTTAAATATTTTGTGTTTATTTAAAATATAAAATCAAAAACCGAATATATATATATATATATATATATATATATATATATATATATATATATATATATATATATATATAATCTAGTTTTAAGATTTTTATTTATAAAATTATTCAGTAGTTCTATTTTTATTTTAGTTTTTAAATATAAGTTTTTTTATATAAGTATTTTATTTAGTTTTTAAAACAGAAAATAAAAAAAAATAAAAACGCGTCGAATTAAAAACTGTACCAGAGTTGAATTTAAGAACCCCGCGACTCGCGGAGTTTGCAGCTTCGAATACCGCAACTCGCAGAGCCTACCTGACACACGTGACAGAAACCCTAATCAGCATTAAATACGGGGTAATTATTATTTAGTTATTATTATTAACCCTAATTACTTATTTATTATTATAATTAGTTTTAAGTTTTTAAATTAAATTGTATTTTAGTTAAATTAGTTTAATTAAAATATAAAATTAATAGTTTAATAAAATAAATAATATAAAAATAATATTTTTATAAAAATTGTACTTTTTACAACTTTTGTATATTTTTATATTTTGTCCCTTTTTAATTATTTTAGCGTAATATTTGTATTTTTCGCTCGTATTTAGTTTTAAGATATAGTTTTTGCCATAGTTATTTTTTACTTCTAGATTTTTAGACTTTGCCGTAAAATTCCTTAAGTGCTTTTTCTTTAGACTAAGATTTAGGTGCTTTAGAATTTTGCGATGCCTTTTTAAGTTTTAGTACCTCTTTTTAAGATATTTCCATTTGGGATATAGTTTTACTTGTAAGCTTTAATATTTTTAGACGCCTTTTACCTATGTATCAATTATCATTCCAATTAGTAATCTCAATTTGCGATTATAATTTTAAGTTAGTGATAGTAATAAGGTTGGGTTAGTCGAGTGTTTTTAAGTTCTATAAGTCATTTTTTTTCTTTCTTATTTTTATTTTTCGATCTTTTTCCGACACACTCTTTTTCTTTCTTATTTCTCGTCATTCTAGTTTTAGGACATAGATTTTTATTCTACTTCTTATCTAAATTTCTTAAAATTACGAAAATTTATTTTAAGTGGTTAAATTGATAGACATCAAAATTTTCTGGTTCGTAGTAATAGTTGGATTTGTACGTGGACCGGGTTATTGGAGCCAAACAGTCCTCAATTATATTGAGACCAAACGAATCCTGCCACTCTACTGCATCTTTTGACTATTCGAAAGGTGGGCAAAATAAGAAAATTCTATTAATTGGATAACTTATATAATTTTTTCTTTCCTTTTAAAAACTAATAGGATATTCAGTGAATGCACCGAGCAAGACGTTCACCACCTTTTGTACGTTCACCACCTGTAACTAGATCAAGACATCTAGCAAATATTACCGCCGATGATTTTTCTTTAGAATCGTCATCCAGTCGACCAAGTACTCCAGTTCAAATTTCCGATAATCTATTTTTTGAACCCGACCTCACAATTGAGAATCCGGAGAATATTCAGGGATGATTCATAGATCCTGAACCATTAAATTTTCCTCCGGAACCACCAATCATTCAAACAGAGATTGTTGAGGAACGAACCATTAAATCAGAATCCTCTAGTGATTCCGATTCAACAAATTCAATTATGGAGAATCTGGAACCTTTAAGTATGGAAGACCGAATGAGAGCTAAACGCACTGGCTAAGGTCACGCAATTACTCATCCTGACATTAATGCGCCAGATTATGAAATCAAAGGACAAATTCTACACATGGTTACTAATCAATGCCAATTTAGTGGTGCGCCGAAGGAAGATCCAAATGAACATCTACGTACCTTTAATAGGATCTGCACATTATTTAAAATAAGAGAAGTGGAGGATGAACAGATATATCTCATGTTATTTCCCTGGACTTTAAAGGGAGAAGCCAAAGATTGGTTGGAATCGTTACCTGAAGGGGCGATTGATACATGGGACGTTTTAGTTGAAAAATTTCTTAAACAATTCTTTCCGGCATCTAAAGCCGTAAGACTTCAAGGAGAAATTGTTACGTTCACACAGAAGCCAAATGAAACTCTATATGAGGCGTGGACAAGATTTGGAAAGTTATTAAGAGGATGTCCGCAACATGGTTTAGATACCTGTCAAATAGTACAAATATTCTACCAAGGATGCGACATCACTACAAGGAAAGACATCGATATAGCAGCTGGTGGTTCTATTATGAAGAAAACAGAAACTGATGCTTATAAAATTATTGATAACACTGCTTCCCACTCACATGAGTGGCACCAAGAAAAAGATATTGTTAGATCATCTAAAGCAGCTAGAGCCGATTCTAGCCATGACTTAGATTCCATTTCCGCAAAGATAGATGCTGTCGAGAGACGAATGGAAAAGATGACTAAGGATATTCACTCAATACGAATTAGTTGTGAGCAGTGTGGAGGACCACATTTGACAAAAGATTGTCTTAGTATTGAATTAACAATGGAACAAAGAGAGAATATTTCATACATAAACCAAAGGCCTGGAAATAATTATCAGAATAATTATCAACCGCCAAGACCGATCTACAATCAAAACCAGAACTATAACCGAAATATTCCATACAACAACCAACAAGGTCCTAGCAATCAACAAGTATCCAATAATACTTAAAATCAGCAAAGACCAAATTTTCAAAACAAACCACCACAACAAACCGATGATAAAAAGCCGAATTTAGAAGATATGATGACGAAGCTAGTTGAAACTCAAACGCAGTTTTTCACATCTCAAAAACAAACTAATGAACAAAATGCTCAAGCATTTAGAAATAAACAAGCTTCTATTCAAAACTTGGAACAAGAAGTAAGTAACCTAGCAAGGTTAATAGGTGAAAGAAAACCGGGAAGTTTACCTAGTGATACAAATGCTAACCCCTGAAATGAAACAGCTAAAGTCATTACCACAAGAAGTGGTACAACACTTAAACCACCTGAAATACCTGTAACTTCTGATGAAACTATTCCTACTCCACAAGAACCACAACCTGAACAAGATAAGGAAACAGAACCGGTAGTTGAAAAGGTTAATGAAGATAACACAATTAAGGCTAAACCTTATGTTAAACCATACCATCCACCACTTCCTTACCCGAGTAAAATGAAAAAAGAGAAACTTGAAGTCGAGTAATCCAAATTCTTGGATATGTTTAAACAGATAAATGTAAATCTTCCTTTCATTGATGTGATTTCAGGAATGCCTAGATATGCTAAATTCTTGAAAGATCTAATCTCAAATAGAAAGAAAATGGAAGAACTCTCGGCTGTTACTATGAACGCTAATTGTTCAGCAGTGCTGTTGAATAAGATACCAGAAAAATTATCTGATCCAGGAAGTTTCACAATTCCATGTTTTCTGGGTAGTCTTAGTTCAATAGAAGCATTGGCAGACTTAGGTGCTAGTATAAATTTAATGCCGTATTCACTATACGCTAAACTAGACCTTGGAAAATTGAAACCAACAAGAATAAGCATACAACTAGCCGATCGATCAATAAAATATCCTAGAGGGATAATGGAGAACATGCTAGTTAAAGTTGGTACTTTAGTATTTCCAGTAGATTTTGTTGTTCTGGACATGGAAGAAGATTCTCAAGTTCCTCTCATATTAGGAAGACCATTCTTAAACACGGCTAAAGCAATGATAGACGTGTTCGGTAAGAAATTGACCCTAAGTATAGAGGACGAGAGTGTTACCTTTTCAGTTGATAGAGCAATGCAACAACCACAATCTGCAGATGATACATGTTATTATATTCAAACTATAGATGCACATGCAGAATTATTAGAAGAATTTCCAGAATTACAAGGAACAGGAGAATGTTCTTTAGGAGAAGGAACTGAACAAATTGATGAAGTTGAAATGTTAGCTACACTTATAGCTAATGGATATGAACCAACAACAGAAGAAATTCAAATGCTAAAAGAAGAAGACAGATATCGATATAAATCATCGATACAAGAACCTCCGAAATTAGAGTTAAAGCCACTTCCAAACCATTTGGAATACGCTTATTTACATGGTGAATCTGAATTACCTGTAATAATATCATCTTCTCTTACTGAAAATGAGAAATCACAACTCATTTCTGTGTTGAAAGCTCATAAACCAGCTATTGCATGGAAGATTCATGATATTAAAGGAATAAGTCCTTCGTATTGCACACATAAAATCCTTATGGAAGAAGGTCATAAAACATATGTGCAACGCCAACGAAGACTAAATCCTAATATGCAAGATGTAGTTAAGAAAGAGATTATTAAACTGCTAGACGCAGGTCTAATTTATCCAATCTCTGATAGTCCATGGGTAAGCCCAGTTCAATGCGTGCCTAAGAAGGGTGGCATGACTGTCATTACAAATGAGAAAAATGAGCTTATTCCTAATAGGACTGTAACAGGATGGCGTGTATGTATTGATTATAGAAAATTAAATGACGCCACCAGAAAAGATCACTTTCCCTTACCTTTCATTGATCAAATGTTGGAAAGATTAGCCGGAAATAGTTACTATTGTTTTCTAGATGGATTTTCCGGATATTTACAAATTTCAATAGCACCCGAAGATCAAGAGAAAACCACATTCACGTGCCCTTATGGTACTTTTGCTTACAAACGCATGCCATTTGGACTTTGCAACGCCCCTGCAACCTTTCAAAGGTGTATGATGGCGATTTTTCACGACATGATAGAAGAATGCATGGAAGTTTTCATGGATGACTTTTCAGTCTTCGGTGATACATTTGAATCATGTCTAGTTAATCTGGAACGAATGCTTATTAGATGCGAACAATCAAATCTAGTTCTTAATTGGGAGAAATGCCATTTCATGGTTAAAGAAGGCATCGTTCTTGGACATAAAATCTCAAAGGAAGGAATTGAAGTGGATAGAGCTAAAGTAGATGTAATTGCTAAACTTCCACATCCCACCAATGTTAGAGGAGTTAGGAGTTTTCTAGGGCATGCCGGTTTTTACCGACGTTTCATAAAAGATTTTTCTAAAATTGCCACTCCTATGAATAAACTCCTAGAAAAGGATGCTCCATTCATCTTTTCAGATGAATGTATCAAATCTTTTAATATTCTTAAAGAGAAACTCACTAATGCGTCGATCATGATAACACCAAATTGGAATCTACCATTTGAACTAATGTGCGATGCAAGTGATTTTGCAATGGGAGCCGTTTTAGGACAAAGGATTGAAAAACGATTTCAACCTATATATTATGCTAGTATGACATTACAAGGAGTACTAACAAATTATACAACTACTGAAAAACAACTCCTTGCTATTGTCTTTGCTTTTGACAAATTTCGATCATATCTCGTTCTAGCTAAAACGGTGGTCTATACCGACCATTCTGCTCTTAGATACCTATTTTCGAAACAAGATGCTAAACCAAGATTAATCCGTTGGATCTTACTCTTACAAGAGTTCGATATTGAAATCCGAGATAAAAAAGGAGCAGAAAATCTCACCGCTGATCATCTTTCTCGTCTTGAAAATCCTGAATTAGAAGTTCTAAATGAATCGACCATACAAGACAACTTTCCTGATGAATATCTATTGAAGATAGATTATAATGAAATCCCATGGTTTGCAGACTATGCAAACTACTAAGTTTGCGGATTCCTTGAAAAAGGATTGTCGTACCAAAAACGAAAGAAATTCTTCAGTGATATAAAACACTATTTCTGGGAAGATCCACATTTGTTTAAAAGTTGTCCAGATGGAATAATACGCCGATGTGTATTCGGAGATGAAGCTAGTAAAATTTTAAACCATTGTCACACAGGACCAACAGGAGGGCATTATGGGCCACAACTAACAGCAAGAAAAGTTTATGAAGCTGGATTCTATTGGCCTCCTGTGATGCTTGTCAAAGGGCCGGAAAAATAAGTCAACGTGATGAAATGCCACAAAATGTCATCCAAGTATGTGAAGTATTTGACATTTGGGGTATTGACTTTATGGGTCCATTTCCAAAATCTCATAATAATCTCTATATTCTCGTAGCCATTGATTATGTATCTAAATGGGCGGAAGCACAAGCTCTCCCAACTAACGATGCACGAGTTGTAGTCAACTTTTTAAAACGTCTTTTTGCACGGTTTGGAACACCGAAAGCTTTAATAAGTGATCGGGGAACTCATTTCTGTAATAATCAACTTGAGAAAGTTCTTAAAAGATATGGAGTAACTTATAAAATCTCCACTGCTTATCATCCACAAACAAGTGGACAAGTTGAAAATACCAACCGAGCTTTAAAACGTATTCTAGAGAAAACCGTAGGATCAAATTCGAAGGAATGGCCCATTAAATTGGAGGATGCACTCTGGGCTTTTAGAACAGCCTACAAAACTCCAATTGGAACCACACCTTTTAGACTCGTTTACGAAAAAGCATGTCATCTTCCAGTAAAAATTGAACACAAAGCATTTTGGGCTTTGAAGACATGTAATCTTGATTTACATGAAGCTGGACGTCTACGGTTAAGTCAACTAAACGAATTAGAAGAATTAAGACATGAAGCATACGAAAATTCGTTAATCTATAAGGAAAGAACGAAGAAATGGCATGATAAAAGAATCAGAAGTTTAAAAGAATTTAAAGAAGGAGACAGAGTTCTTCTTTTCAATTCACGATTCAAGCTATTTCCTGGAAAATTGAAATCAAGATGGTCTGGACCATTCATAGTCAAAAGAGTTTTCCCATACGGAACAGTAGAATTAATAAATTCAAATGGGATTGAATTAAAGTTAATGGTCACAGAGTTAAATATTACATAGATAGTCCGATGGAAGTCAACAATGAAGTTAATCACAATTTCGATACCACAGCTAACTAAGTGTGGGGAGAATCAAATCTTTAAAGGATTTTATGTATTTCTGTTAGAGTTAGATTATCTGTTTTCGTGTAGTTCTCGAAAATGAAACCCGAATGGTCTTTCCCTAGCAGACCCTAAAGAACTAGTCTTCTCCCCCCATTCTGAATTTTTATTATTTTTAGGAAATGAAGACTGCCTGTGAACTAAACCATGGTCTAATGCTACACGCTTTGATCACTAAACGTAATAATGACACACTACCGAGTGAAATAGTATCAGTAATCAGAGAAAGATTGGACGGAGTAAGAAAAGAATCCAGATGCGAAGATAATAAGTTACAATTTGGTAAAGGAAAATCAAAATCCGCAGCTAAAAGAAGAGCACGACACCTAGAAAGATGTCACAGATGCGGAAAATGGTCACATGGAGGTAAATGTTCAAATAATCAAACCTATTCAAATACCGAATTTGTTACTTTATGCAGAGACGGACCGTTCATATGTTTAGAAGAAAAAACACTGAATGCTCGAGGTTACGCCTATGTAGCTATGGAAAACCAATTAAACCGACTATCTTATGAGTGGGATAGATCGTATAACTAAGAATACTATCTCACAGGTAAGTCTGTACAGTTTTTATTTTTATTTTTATTTTTAACCTTTTGATAATAAACGCTAATTTGTTCGCTATAAAGTATTAAATTGATATTGAATAAAATTAGGTTTGGTGACCGAAATTATTGATATCATTCAAAAATTTATTACATCACGGCAAAATTTAACGTTTATTCTTAAGGTATAAATATCTTTAATCAATCAACTTAAAATATTTCAAAAATTCGTCATGAGTTAAATTAGGTCATGGAACCGAAATTACTTTACCGAAAAGATGGGCGCATATTTTTGATAATATTTGATTGATTAAAGTGGGATAAAAAGCCAAAAAGATTTTTAATTTTATTTTTACCATGTTTTTAAAATTAATATATAAATCTTAAATTAATATTGTAAACTTTGTAAAATCAATATATTTAAAATTGTAAATATTTGAAAAATTAATATAAGTTTGGTGTGAATTTATAATATGAATTTTTAAATTAAGTTTGGTGTGAATTTTTAATTTTTAAAATGTGAATTTTATTTTTATGCATTTTAAATTTTAAGTTTGGTGTGAATTTTTAATATTAATTTTGAATTTTATATTTAAGTTGTGTGAATTTAAAAACAAAAATTTACTTTATCTCATTAAGTTAAAAATATGATTTTTAAAATTCGTCGTAAGTTGAAGACTAGGTCTTTGAACCGAAATTGCTTTACCCGAGGGAGGGACGAGAACTTTTATTATCATTATTTTTAATCATATTGAATTAAAGTATGCCAAAAACATTAAAAAAAAACCCCAAAAATCTTAGCTTTTAAAACAATCGCTACAAAAAGACAAATTTTAAAATTTTGTCGAAGGACGGACTAGGACATCGATCCGAAACGACCTCATCCTAAATAACATGGGAAACAAAATTTTAAAATTAATTACTTAATTGTTTTAATTAGTATAAGATGTTAAAAAAAAAAGTACAAACTCCGCGACTCGCGGAGTTTGAAGGGTAAAAACACCGCAAGTCGCGGAGGATCCAAAACCCAGAAAAAAAATAAAACGAGCTGAACTGATCAGTCCCCATCCCCACACCAAATAAACTGCGAAATAAACCCGAAAAAACCCGAAAAACACACACCAAATTCGCAATTT
The DNA here is from genome assembly GCF_046630445.1 of Rutidosis leptorrhynchoides. NCBI lineage: Eukaryota > Viridiplantae > Streptophyta > Magnoliopsida > Asterales > Asteraceae > Rutidosis > Rutidosis leptorrhynchoides. Next base: position 134,241,935 of record NC_092334.1, read on the forward strand.
TTGACCGTTAATCATCAAATCTTTTACTAAAATCATGTTGAGAAGGATGCTATCAAGGAATTACTCAAGAAAAACGGTAAATTTCTACACCTAAACACCATTTAATCCGAAAATTAGTGTTCTTGAGCAATTTTATACCCAATTTGATTTTGATGCTTTTTAGTGTAATTATGTTTAAATTGTTTATGTATTATGCTTGAATAACCTAGATTGATGCTATTTAACATGATTAGAAGCCTTAAACTTCAAATTTTGTGTAATCTAGGGTTTGTGTTCTTGAGCAAATTTGGGACTTTTTGATATAAACAGGTTATGGCCGATTTTTGTCATGAATTATTACTAAATTAAGTAGTGTAACATGTTTAGGTAGTTAAATGATCCAAAATTTGAGCCTAAACATGATTTTGAGAATTAAAGTGGACTTTTTCAAGTCTAAAATTCATGAACTTGATTTTTGAGAGATAATGCCATTTGAAACTTGTTTAATTGCTAGTAATGATTATTTTGACATGTTATTTGAGTTGAATGCTTATGAACTTGGCGAACATTTTCGTATATGCTTATTTGAAAAAGTGTAGATTTGATGAAAATATGAAAATGAGCTTAAGTTTGATATAAATTAATCATGTTATTGTAATTATTTTGATTGATGATTTTGCTGACACTAATGCATATTTGGATGCATAAAAATTGTGTTTGATGTGTTTTGCAGACTGAAATGGGTGAATCTTCATCCCAAGCTCGCAATGCTCCTGCTGAGAATACGGAACAACAGGAGGTGGATAACTACTACAAACAAGATATACCTCATCCAGTCATGACATTTTCTGATATGCACTTGGAAGATTTGCACCCGAACCTGAGATTTGACAGACTTTGGATAGATTATCCAAAATACCAAAGGGGTTTGCATACTCTTCATTCTAAAGCTGTTGAAGTACCTAGGGTCATAGAATGGGGACCATTAGAAGTTGTAGAATTGGTCGGGCCAATTAGGGAATTACTTGCACAGAGGTATGGTAATTCTACTTTTAACGATTGGGTACGGTTATTCAACATGCGTAGACCTGTATATAAAGTATGGTGTGAAGAATTGTTGTGTAGTATAGAATTAAATGATCGGGTAGCTAGTTTAACCGATCGATCTTTTATTAGATTTTTGTTAGGAGGTTCGATGCGCCACATCTGTTTACTAGACATGGCTCAGGCTTTACGTATATATACGCCTGAGGAGTTAGCATCTGCTGATTGTAGAGGGTTGATACTAAATGGTAGAAAGATAGACGAAAATTTTGATACGCATGGTGTATGGAGTCAAATGACTAGCCATCACCGATTCAAAGGGGGAAATTACTCTTATTTGGATATAGATAGAGTTGAATTAAGAGTAATTCATAGGTTTTTAGCCAATTCGATTACACAACGAGGTAAGAACAAGGAAAAGGTAAATGAACAGGATTTGTTTTACCAAATGTGTATTCGAGACCCACAAAGCGCTGTAAGTATACCTTATTGTGTGGGTTATTATTTATCAACTATGGTTAGGGGTATGAGACCGCATAGCATAATAGGAGGTGGTATATTTATTACTTTGATTGCTGAATATCTCGGTGTGGATATAAGTCGGGGGGGATTATTAGTCGAAGAACCAGAACCCCGCGATACAATAGGTTTAAATGTATACCATGGTGCGAAGGTTTTGAAGAGGCGAAATAACGCCGCAGTACAATACCATGGTAGACATCCACAGGTTGAGAGAAACCAATAGCCAGGTAATGTGGGAGGGGGAATTGAAATGACAGAAATGCAAAGGTTTATAGCTTCACAAGAGTATGAAAATGCTAGACATCGAGCATTTGAAGATTGGCAAGTTCATCAAAACCAAATCATAGCTTATTGCCAACAAATAGGTAGAAACTATATTCCTACTCAATCGCCCGTATTTCCTCCCTGGTCTATAGAGATCCAACCACCGTATCCTACGTATAACCCAGCCGAAGCATTCTATAACACATACGGTTATGCATGGAACCCCTACTGGTATCAGTATCATCCCTAGTCTACTTAGTTTTATTTATTTTATAATTTGTAATGTTGATACATTTAATACTTATGTTAATATTGTAATAGTTTTTATAATTTTCTAACTTTTATTATTAGATTTTAATAATTTTTGAATGTGGGGTAATATACCAAACTTCAAAAATATGTATATATGTTTGCAGTTTATCTTATGTACACAACAGGGTAAAACAACGTATTTTCAAAGACTGGCATTAAGTTCAGCAAAAGCAACTAATTTTGACGACAAGATGCAAAATATATGTGAAATAACAACAAGACGGAATGAACAAATGATGTGCACCATTTATCATTCAACACAAACACAAATATGTTTGGAAACTTTGGTAAAATTTAATCATTTCTACGCTAATCACCCTCAATAATTTAAATTGTTACTGATTTCTTGCAAATGAGGGCATTGCAAGATCTTAAGTGTGGAAAGGGGTTAAATTCTTTCGGATTTTAAAAATTTATACTTTATACACTTGGTTACCATTAGAAATACTAGTAAAGTAGTAGTTGTATTAGAATCTAGTGCTCTCTGATAATAAAGAACAGCCCTAGTCTTATATACTGACTACTCAATTCTAGTAAAATTTTTCAAAATTTTCAATTAAATGAACTCAAAATCATGTTTATACATATTTATGAATGATAAAACTAGGTTTTAACACCGAAATTATTGTTACCTTGGAAATGACATAAATTGAGAAACAAACCAAAATGTTAGAATTCATTTAAAATGGAATAGAGGACAATAAAAAGGAAAATAAAAGCTAAGTGTGGGAAAAATTACCAAGTTATCTTAAACATATGTCACATATTTCTGTAACAAATAACTGAAAATACTTTTGCTTTGGACTAAACTAAACTGTTTTACCCGATGAAAGAAAAGAAGAGATGGATCTACACGATGAATCAATTCCATCATTAAAAGGAAGTAAAGTCTTCCGAAAAAGAAACGCGCTTCTTGATTTAGGTCAAGAAGTTGTCGTCCAGACCAGCTGTAGGTTGACGAAAAACCTAGAAAAGTCATCTCTAAAATCAGCAGGAAATCCACGGACCTCAGCATTAAACAGGGTCGCCAAGTGGTCAGATTTATCCTAACCATGAGAAGGATTTATCTCGTACAATGGGGGGGCACCGTGCAAATTAGCTGGATAAGACTAATGAATCAGATCTCCAGAAAGGATAATCTCCTTAAAGATCAAAAATCAGTTTTTAAGACTGATATTACTCAATCCTAGAGATTGACCTTAAAGATTGAGAATTACAAACTCATGGAATTCGATGATATCTAAACTCGAGGTTGAACGAGAAAATATTTTGATCAAATTATAAACCGATTTGTTTTCTGAAAACCTATTTTCAATGCGTTCATTACCATTGAACGTAAAATCCTAGGAATTCACCTGGAATTCATTAGGTCACCTGAACTAAATCGGGTGTCAACCGTAAGAACGGTGGTTGCATAGCATGGTCAAAGACAGGACCTTGTGCCGGACCGAAAAATCATAAGGGTGAGCTTTACTATTGCTCCTACCAAGGATAGTAATTGCGTCCGACACATTATAGACCATAATTAAAAGCATGTCAGGGGACATTGCCTTAACAGTTGCTTGTTCAACGCTTTCCTTTACAACCGGACGGTAGTTTACCGAAAGGTAATATACGGGACAAGTAAACTGGACGTGTTGCTTTCCAAATACAAGGTTAGCAAGTGGGTGACACAAAACCGCAAGTTTTGAGCTAAAATTTTCAAATCTGAACCCCACCAAACCCACAAAAAGAATTTGCAAACACCGGTGAAGGGTTATTCCGGAAAACTTATCTAGGGTAAAAACTAGATTTAATTTTCAAAAGATCAAATGTTTTCATAAAGATCCAATTTCCTTAATGGATCTAAATTTTATAGTCATGTGGGACTATAAACCATATCGTTACTACCATTGTTTATACCGCCGTATAGAAATCACTGATGTACAAAGTATGAAGAATAAAGAAGTGATTCTAGTATTTCAAGACTATATTGCTTGAGGACAAGTAACGCTCAAGTGTGGGAATATTTGATAATGCTAAAAACGAACATATATTTCATAGCATTATTCCTCAAGAAAGACAAGCTTTTAGTTGCAATTGTTCTATTTAAAAGTGATATTCGTTTAAATAATAAAAGGTGAAGACAAAAGACAGATTCGACGAATTAAAGACGCAAATGACCAAAAAGCTCAAAAGTACAAAATACAATCAATGAGGTTCTAATTATTGATAAGAAACGTCTCAAAATTACAAGAGTACAAGATTCAAAACGCAAAGTACAAGATATTAAATTGTACGCAAGGACATTCGAAAATCCGAAACCAGGACCAGAGTCAACTCTCAACGCTCGACGCAACGGACTAAAAATTACAAGTCAATTATGCACATGAATATAATATAATATATAAATAATTCTTAACAATTATATATATATATATATATATATATATATATATATATATATATATATATATATATATATATATATATATTATTATTTAAAATCGTCGGCAAACAAAGAGCCAAGGCTGAATGAGCTGTAAAAACGAACTCCGCGACTTGCGGAGTTCGAAGGCTAAAAGTACCGCGACTCGCGGAGCCCCAAAATATGAAAATGCCTATAAAAGCCAACGCATTTCGACGAATTTTAAAAAATATATATATAATCTATCTCTCTCTTAATATATACGTAAATATATATATATATTTTATATTTTAATTTTAATTTTAATTTTAATCCTAATAATAAAGGTATGTTAGCGAATGTTGTAAGGGTGTAAGTCGAAATTCTGTCCGTGTAACGCTACGCTATTTTTAATCATTGTAAGTTATGTTCAACCTTTTTACATTAATGTCTCGTAGCTAAGTTATTATTATGCTTATTTAAAACGAAGTAATCATGATGTTGGGCTAATTACTAAAATTGGGTAATTGGGCTTTGCACCATAATTGGGGTTTGGACAAAAGAACGACACTTGTGGAAATTAGACTATGGGCTATTAATGGGCTTTATATTTGTTTAACTAAATGATAGTTTGTTAATGTTAATATAAAGATTTATAATTGGACGTACCCATAAATTACCATATACACTCGATCGGACACGATGGGCGGGGTATTTATATGTACGAATAATCGTTCATTTAACCGGACACGGGAATGGATTAATAGCCACTAGAATAATTAAAACAGGGGTGAAATTATGTACAAGGACACTTGGTATAATTGATAACAAAGTATTAAAACCTTGGGTTACACTCAGTCGACATCCTGGTGTAATTATTAAACAAAGTATTAAAATCTTGTTACAGTTTAAGTCCCCAATTAGTTGGAATATTTAACTTCGGGTATAAGAATAATTTGACGAGGACACTCGCACTTTATATTTATGACTGATGGACTGTTATGGACAAAAACCAGACGGACATATTAAATAATCCAGGACAAAGGACAATTAACCCATGGGCATAAAACTAAAATCAACACGTCAAACATCATGATTACGGAAGTTTAAATAAGCATAATTCTTTTATTTCATATTTAATTCCCTTTATTTTATATTTAATTGCACTTCTAATTATAGCACTTTTATTTATTGTTATTGTATTTAATTGCACTTTTAATTATCATACTTTTTAATTATCGCAAGTTTATTTTATCGCACTTTTATTTATCGCAATTTCATTATCGTTATTTACTTTACGCTTTAAATTAAGTCTTGTATTTAGTTATTATTTTACATTTGGTTTTAACTGCGACTAAAGTTTTAAAATCGACAAACCGGTCATTAAACGGTAAAAACCCCCCTTTATAATAATAATATTACTTATATATATATTTGTATTTTTATAAATTTAAACTAATATAGCGTTAAGCTTTGATTAAAAGATTTTCCCTGTGGAACGAACCGGACTTACTAAAAACTACACTACTGTACGATTAGGTACACTGCCTATAAGTGTTGTAGCAAGGTTTAAGTGTATCCATTCTCTAAATAAATAAATATCTTGTGTAAAATTGTATCGTATTTAATAGTATTTCCTTGTAAAATTTAATAGCTATTTTATATACACCTTGCATAACATCAGTTACCAAGCAATAATAATTAGGGCCATACTCGATTCTAATTCTTAGGTTACCAAGTTATTTTTGGTAATAACAACTCCCAAAGAGTTAGCACAGATACGGGTTAAACGTTTACTCAGGTTCCGAGTGTTTTCAGGTGCATAACTATATGCATCAATCTTTTCTTCCGTAGAAGAAGTGCGTTTGGTTCATCCTTTCGATTGAGGTGTTTTCAAGAATCATGAAAGGTTTGAACACAAATTGTAATCGTCAAGATAAAATGAGGTTTAAGATGATATCAAATGGCAAACTTAAAGAATTGTTTAGTTTCATATGTTATAATCAATATTTTAATTCATTTTAATTGTCCAATGTTGGTAGTCATCAGTTGATAGTCTACACTTAGCAATTCAATAATTCATATATAGTTTAATATATAACGTTCTAATTAATTAATACGTATCGTGACCCGTGTACATGTCTCAGACTCGATCACAACTCAAAGTATATATATTATTATAGAATCAACCTCAACCCTGTATAGCGAACTCAAGCATTACAGCATATAGAGTGTCTATGGTTATTCCAAATAATATATATATATATATATATATATATATATATATATATATATATATATATATATATATATATATATATATATATATATATATATATATATATATATATGCGTCGATATGATATGTCAAAACTTTGTATATGTGTCTCGATATTTAAAGTGCGTAAAATAAATAATAGAAATTAAATGACGATAAATTAAATTGCGAGAATATAAATTGCGATAAATAAATTGTGATAAATAAATTGCGATAAATAAATTGCGAAAAATAAAATGTAATCAGTTAGCTAGGAACAGTTAGCTAGGAACAGTTATCGTGGATTCTTAACAAAATTCTTCTCATAATTAAGTTGTTTGTTTCTAACAAATTTTATTCTGTTTAATGTTTTTCTTCTTTATGCCAGTTGTTGGATTCTGATAAATCAAAATCCAAATATGAAATTAGATGAAAATAGTTATTCTGCGGTGAACGGATTTGTATATCTGTGGATGTAGGTAGAATAGTAAATGACTGTTGAATCGGAATTGAAAGAATGTACAGTGTAACTTATTAATGTGAAATCTAAATATTTCTCGGGTATTACCTACCCGTTAAAATATTTTCACCATTAACAATTTGTACAAAAGAATTTTAAATTATAATCTTTATGAAAACATATATACATATATATTTTCTTTAGATGTAATAATGGATTTAATGAGTTAATATGATATTAAACTCATTTGGTTGGAATTAGAATGAATAATCTCTAAAACTTTAGAGATTACATAGTCGCCATGAAGAACGAAGATATTTGATGTAGAACGATACGTAGTATGATGATTATACTCGAGGTACAGAATGAGATGTTTTGAGGCATTGATTGTTGATGGTAATGGTGCTGTTACTGATGGTACTGTTGGTGCCGATGATGTTGTTGAAGCTGGTAAATTTTGCACCATATTCTTCAAAAATCATTACTCAGGCGTGAAGCTCGTTGACTTCTTCGATTAATCCGGGATGATTGTCGGTAAGAACGAGCGAATGAATAAGGTTTAGAATCTGAGATAGTATGTAATCATGATGAGATATTCTGGAAATAAGGGTGGAAAAGGTATTTCAGACTGGTTCACCGGTAAGTGCTTCAGGTTCTTCGCCAAGAGGTGAATTTGGTTGATGGAAAGGATCACCTTCTTTTTGTCTCCAATGATTAAGTAGGCTACGAACCCATCAGATGAATTGGTTGATTCATTCCGGTGACACTGCTTTCGGAGCTTAGGTGAAACTCCATATCGAAATAGCTGTCGGAATTCGAGGAATTCGAACTCGTTGAGGGATTCATCTCGTACGATCAGATGAAGGATTTTTGATAAGAAATAGATTATAGGATATAGATTAGTACCCTGCAATACATAATTTACATATTCATATATAATACTAAAATCTCACAAGTTACGGAGGAATCTACGGGAGCTGTCAGGCAAAGGTAACAATAACAGATACGCTAAAATATGAATTTATCTATACACTGTCTATGCAATAGAGGCAGTAAGACGTGTTTAGACTTTAAGGATGATAAGCAAATAATTTTTGACACGAAATGATAAGCAAAACTTTTGACATGCAGACACGGTCGAAGTCCAGACCCACTAATGCATCTAAAAAACTATCAGTTAGACACACTAATGCAAGACCTGGTTTGCTAAGACCACCGCTCTGATACCACATGTCATACCCAGTCCTAATCCATCTGGACGAAGTCACTAACATCTGGTCCCATTGCGATGATCGACTCCAAATAATGTCTTTAAAATGAGCAAATGCACAGCGGAAGGTTTCTTTCATACCTGAGAATAAACATACTTTCAAGTGTCAACCAAAAAGTTGGTGAGTTCATAAGTTTATCATAAAACAATAAAATTCATCATTTTGATAGACCACAAGATTTAAATCCTGCATGGTACAAATGGGCCCAAATCCTATACCCACATGTAATGTACATGCGATATCTTTTAAATACAATACACATTTCTCGTATACGAAATCATTTTTCATAAATCGTAGTAACCGTACACATATCTCGTGCACAAAATTTAACATACACATAACCTGTGTATAAAAATCATTCTCTCGATACATAACATTCATTTCGATTTTATTGCTCAACATGGTAACTGACCTTAACATATAATGCGCATAAATAATATCCCCAAAACAGAACCTCTCGTCTGTATAATATATAAACTTCGAAGTACTAAACACCATGCCCACTAGCTCTTCCGTCTAGTGAACATTCTGGGTGGGGGTGTTAAACCCGGTAGCTGTAGTGACCCGAACTTTTTCATGTTTATATATATTAATTGAGATTGATATTTACATGATTAAATGTTTCCAACATGTTAAGCAATCAAACTTGTTAAGACTTGATTAATTGAAATATGTTTCATATAGACAATTGACCACCCAAGTTGACCGGTGATTCACGAACGTTAACACTTGTAAAAACTATATGATGACATATATATATGGATATATATATATAGTTAACATGATACTATGATAAGTAAACATATCATTAAGTATATTAACAATGAACTACATATGTAAAAACAAGACTACTAACTTAATGATTTTTAAACGAGACATATATGTAACGATTATCGTTGTAAAGACATTTAATGTATATATATCATATTAAGAGATATTCATGCATAATAATATCATGATAATATAATAATTTAAAATCTCATTTGATATTATAAACATTGGGTTAACAACATTTAACAAGATCGTAAACCTAAAGGTTTCAAAACAACACTTACATGTAACGACTAACGATGACTTAACGACTCAGTTAAAATGTATATACATGCAGTGTTTTAATATGTATTTATACACTTTTGAAAGACTTCAATACACTTATCAAAATACTTTACTTAACAAAAATGCTTACAATTACATCCTCGTTCAGTTTCATCAACAATTCTACTCGTATGCACCCGTATTCGTACTCGTACAATACACAGATTTTAGATGTATGTACTATTGGTATATACACTCCAATGATCAGCTCTTAGCAGCCCATGTGAGTCACCTAACACATGTGGGAACCATCATTTAGAAACTAGCATGAAATATCTCATAAAATTACAAAAATATGAGTAATCATTCATGACTTATTTACATGAAAACAAAATTACATATCCTTAATATCTAATCCATACACCAACGACCAAAAACACCTACAAACACTTTCATTCTTCAATTTTCTTCATCTAATTAATCTCTCTCAAGTTCTATCTTCAAGTTCTAAGTGTTCTTCATATATTCTACAAGTTCTAGTTACATAAAATCAAGAATACTTTCAAGTTTGCTAGCTCACTTCCAATCTTGTAAGGTGATCATCCAACCTCAAGAAATCTTTGTTTCTTACAGTAGGTTATCATTCTAATACAAGGTAATAATCATATTCAAACTTTGGTTCAATTTCTATAACTATAACAATCTTATTTCAAGTGATGATCTTACTTAAACTTGTTTTCGTGTCATGATTCTGCTTCAAGAACTTCGAGCCATCCAAGGATCCATTGAAGCTAGATCCATTTTTCTCTTTTCCAATAGGTTTATCCAAGGAACTTAAGGTAGTAATGATGTTCATAACATCATTCGATTCATACATATAAAGCTATCTTATTCGAAGGTTTAAACTTGTAATCACTAGAACATAGTTTAGTTAATTCTAAACTTGTTCGCAAACAAAAGTTAATCCTTCTAACTTGACTTTTAAAATCAACTAAACATATGTTCTATATCTATATGATATGCTAACTTAATGATTTAAAACCTGGAAACACGAAAAACACCGTAAAACTGGATTTACGCCGTCGTAGTAACACCGCGGGCTGTTTTGGGTTAGTTAATTAAAAACTATGATAAACTTTGATTTAAAAGTTGTTATTCTGAGAAAATGATTTTTATTATGAACATGAAACTATATCCAAAAATTATGGTTAAACTCAAAGTGGAAGTATGTTTTCTAAAATGGTCATCTAGACGTCGTTCTTTCGACTGAAATGACTACCTTTACAAAAACGACTTGTAACTTATTTTTCCGACTATAAACCTATACTTTTTCTGTTTAGATTCATAAAATAGAGTTCAATATGAAACCATAGCAATTTGATTCACTCAAAACGGATTTAAAATGAAGAAGTTATGGGTAAAACAAGATTGGATAATTTTTCTCATTTTAGCTACGTGAAAATTGGTAACAAATCTATTCCAACCATAACCTAATCAACTTGTATTGTATATTATGTAATCTTGAGATACCATAGACACGTATACAATGTTTCGACCTATCATGTCGACACATCTATATATATTTCGGAACAACCATAGACACTCTATATGTGAATGTTGGAGTTAGCTATACACGGTTGAGGTTGATTCCAAAATATATATAGTTTGAGTTGTGATCAATACTGAGATACGTATACACTGGGTCGTGGATTGATTCAAGATAATATTTATCGATTTATTTCTGTACATCTAACTGTGGACAACTAGTTGTAGGTTACTAACGAGGACAGCTGACTTAATAAACTTAAAACATCAAAATATATTAAAAGTGTTGTAAATATATTTTGAACATACTTTGATATATATGTATATATTGTTATAGGTTCGTGAATCAACCAGTGGCCAAGTCTTACTTCCCGACGAAGTAAAAATCTGTGAAAGTGAGTTATAGTCCCACTTTTAAAATCTAATATTTTTGGGATGAGAATACATGCAGGTTTTATAAATGATTTACAAAATAGACACAAGTACGTGAAACTACATTCTATGGTTGAATTATCGAAATCGAATATGCCCCTTTTTATTAAGTCTGGTAATCTAAGAATTAGGGAACAGACACCCTAATTGACGCGAATCCTAAAGATAGATCTATTGGGCCTAATAAACCCCATCCAAAGTACCGGATGCTTTAGTACTTCGAAATTTATATCATATCCGAAGGGTGTCCCGGAATGATGGGGATATTCTTATATATGCATCTTGTTAATGTCGGTTACCAGGTGTTCACCATATGAATGATTTTTATCTCTGTGTATGGGGTGTGTATTGAAATATGAAATCTTGTGGTCTATTATTATGATTTGATATATATAGGTTAAACCTATAACTCACCAACATTTTTGTTGACGTTTTAAGCATGTTTATTCTCAGGTGATTATTAAGAGCTTCCGCTGTCGCATACTTAAATAAGGACGAGATTTGGAGTCCATGCTTGTATGATATTGTGTAAAAACTGCATTCAAGAAACTTATTTTGTTGTAACATATTTGTATTGTAAACCATTATGTAATGGTAGTGTGTAAACAGGATATTTTAGATTATCATTATTTGATAATCTACGTAAAGCTTTTTAAACCTTTATTGATGAAATAAAGGTTATGGTTTGTTTTAAAATGAATGCAGTCATTGAAAAACGTCTCATATAGAGGTCAAAACCTCGCGACGAAATCAATTAATATGGAACGTTTTTAATCAATAAGAACGGGACATTTCAGTTGGTATCCGAGCGTTGTGTCTTATCGAGTTTGTTAGGATGCATTAGTGAGTCTGGACTTCGACCGTGTTTACTTGAAAAATGATTGCTTAACAAATTTTGTTGGAAACTATATATTTTTAACATGTGAATATTATGTGATATATTAATCTCTTAACGCGTTTGATATTATGTGATAGATGTCTACCTCTAGAACAAGTCCCATTGACTCACCTAATAATAATGAAGAGTCAAATGTACATTGGAATGATTCGTGGACTGATTCACAAGTTCCCGAAGAGGAACCGGAAGAAGAGTCGGAACCAGAAGAAGAATCGGAACCGGAAGAAGAATCGGAACCGGATGAAGAAATAGAACCGGTGGGGGAAATAATAAAACGGTTAAGTAAAAGAAAATCCTCAACCAACCGACCAAGGTTAATTATGGTCAATGGTGTTTCCGCCAAGGAAGCAAAATATTGGGAGGATTACCAATTCTCCGATGAATCGGATTCTGACGAGAATTCCGATGATGTTATAGAAATTACCCCAACTGAATTTAAAAAGGCAAAAGAAAATAATAAGGGAAAGGGCATAAAAATAGAGAAATCTAATTCCAACCCCGATGAACTTTATATGTATCGTCAACCCCCGAAGTCCTTAAGTTGTAACAATGACCCGGGAACCTCTAAACCACCAGGTTTTTCTAAACCAATGTGGATAACGACGGCTCGTATTAGGGGAACATCATATATCCCTAGAAACTTGGCAAAACGAACCAAAACCGAAGAAGAAGAAACAAGCGAGTCGGAATAAGATAGCTGTATTCGTGTGGTGTAATATATGTAATATATTGTGCTTATGCTTTATGATATATGTAAAAATTGCTTGTATTAATAAGTATTTTTTTATTAATCTAACTCTTGTCTATTTTACAGTATAAAAACACAAAATGGATAGACAACCCAATATTTTAAGAGACCTACCCGGAGAAATGATTGATGAAATCTTGTCTAGAGTCGGTCAGAATTCTTCAGCACAACTATTTAAGGCGAGATCAGTTTGTAAGACATTCGAAGAACGTTCCAAGAATGCCTTGGTTTATAAAAGGCTTTCGTTCGAAAGATGGGGGATATCACATTGGGAAATCCATAAGTTACGATGTGTTTACTTTGACGCATATATTGCGGGGAACCCAAATGCTATTTTACGCAATGGGTTAAGAAATTATTTTGACTCAATATATCCGAATATTGGACTTCGTGATTTAGAAAAAGCGGCTAACATGCAACATAAAGAAGCATGTTATGCTTACGGATTAGTAATGTTCGCTTCTCACCAAAATGAGAACAAGAACATCGGCCTACAACTATTAAACAAAACGTTCCCACAAGTGACGGAGTCGGTAATTGGGGTAAGAAATGAGGTTTTTAGATTGTTACGGGACTGTTGGACATTACGTAACCCTCGTCCCTTTGACGACGTTACAACACGCTGTCTTATCAACGGCCATAACGGTTATGTTCCACAAGACCAAGGATGGGAAGTAGTCATAGTAAAACCAGAATGCATGACTTGTTTCTGGACGTATGAATTACGTGTCTTTATTGCCTTTGCTGAACGACTTGTGTACTAGCTAGAATTATCTTCACAACTATCTTGTATCAAAGTTATTGTGTGCTATATTTCATGCTTTATGTAAAATAAGCGGTATTGTAAGTTTGTAAAATATTGTATAAAAGTTTGAACGTGAAATATTATTATAATCAGTTTTTCATATAGAATTGTAGTAGTTGAATTGTATATTAGCTACTAAGTATGAACTTAACGGGTAGGTACTACCCGAATTTAAACTTATAAAACGCTAATATGAAGAAAAAGCTTTTATAAATGAGTTCATATTATGCTACAAAATACTATTAACTACTCTTAATATTCTGTATGATTAACTTGTTCCATTTGACTATTTTGAAGGAAATGGCACCGACTACTCGACACACCGTGAATATGAATGAAGAGGAATTCCGTACTTTTCTAGCTTCAAACATAGCCGCAGTACAGGCTGCGCTACATACCAACAATAACCTTGGATCTAGCAGTACAGGAAATCGTGTAGGATGCACCTACAAAGAATTCATTGCCTGCAAACCTTTGGAATTTGATGGAACCGAAGGACCGATCGGATTGAAACGGTGGACCGAGAAGGTCGAATCGGTGTTTGCCATAAGTAAGTGTACTGAAGAGGACAAAGTAAAGTACGCTACGCATACCTTCACAGGTTCTGTGTTAACATGGTGGAATACCTATCTAGAGCAAGTGGGACAAGACGATGCGTACGCACTACCGTGGTCAGCATTCAAGCACTTGATGAACGAGAAGTACCGTCCCAGAACCGAGGTCAATAAGCTCAAGACAGAACTTAGAGGGTTACGAACCCAAGGATTTGATATTACCACGTACGAAAGACGATTCACAGAATTGTGCCTATTGTGTCCGGGAGCATTCGAAGATGAGGAAGAGAAGATCGACGCGTTTGTGAAAGGATTACCGGAAAGAATCCAAGAAGATATAAGTTCACACGAGCCCGCCTCCATACCACAGGCATGTAGAATGGCTCACAAACTAGTGAACCAGATTGAAGAAAGAATTAAGGAACAGACTGCTGAAGAGGCTAATGTGAAGCAAGTCAGAAGAAAGTGGGAGGAAAACGGTGATAAGAATCACCAATACAACAACAACAGCAATTACAACAATAATCGCAACAATTATCCCAACAATCGCAACATCAATCGCAACTACAACAAACGGCCCAACAACAACAACAACAACAACAACAACAACAGCAACTACAACAATCATCCCAACAACAATAATAACCGCAATAACAACAACAATCAGAAGCAGCTATGCCAAAGGTGTGAAAAGTATCACTCGGGGTTCTGCACCAAATTTTGCAACAAGTGTAAAAGAAATGGTCATAGCGCGGCGAAGTGTGAGGTCTACGGACCAGGGGTTAATAGAACGAAAGGAACAAATGGTGTCGGAACGAGTAATGGCGGAGCAAGTAGTGTCGGAGCAAGTTATGCCAATGTAGTTTGTTATAAATGTGGAAAACCGGGCCACATTATTAGAAATTGCCCGAACCAGGAGAACACGAATGGACAAGGTCGCGGAAGAGTTTTCAATATTAATGCGGCAGAGGCACAGGAAGACCCGGAGCTTGTTACGGGTACGTTTCTTATTGACAATAAATCTGCTTACGTTTTATTTGATTCGGGTGCGGATAGAAGCTATATGAGTAGAGATTTTTGTGCTAAATTAAGTTGTCCATTGACGCCTTTGGATAGTAAATTTTTACTCGAATTAGCAAATGGTAAATTAATTTCAGCAGATAATATATGTCGGAATCGAGAAATTAAACTGGTTAGCGAAACATTTAAGATTGACTTGATACCAGTAGAGTTAGGGAGTTTTGATGTGATAATCGGTATGGACTGGTTGAAAGAAGTGAAAGCAGAGATCGTTTGTTACAAAAATGCAATTCGCATTATACGAGAAAAAGAAAAACCCTTAATGGTGTACGGAGAAAAGGGCAACACGAAGCTACATCTTATTAGTAATTTGAAGGCACAAAAACTAATAAGAAAAGGTTGCTATGTTGTTCTAGCACACGTCGAGAAAGTACAAACTGAAGAAAAGAGCATCAATGATGTTGCCGTCGCAAAAGAATTTCCCGATGTATTTCCGAAAGAATTACCGGGATTACCCCCACATCGATCCGTTGAATTTCAAATAGATCTTGTACCAGGAGCTGCACCAATAGCTCGTGCTCCTTACAGACTCGCACCTAGCGAGATGAAAGAACTGCAAAGCCAATTACAAGAACTTTTAGAGCGTGGTTTCATTCGACCAAGCACATCACCGTGGGGAGCTCCTGTTTTGTTTGTCAAGAAGAAAGATGGTACATTCAGGTTGTGTATCGACTACCGAGAGTTGAACAAACTTACCATCAAGAACCGCTACCCACTACCGAGAATCGATGACTTATTTGATCAACTACAAGGCTCGTCTGTTTATTCAAAGATTGACTTACGTTCCGGGTATCATCAAATGCGGGTGAAAGAAGATGATATTCCAAAGACTGCTTTCAGAACACGTTACGGTCATTACGAGTTTATGGTCATGCCGTTTGGTTTAACTAATGCACCAGCTGTGTTCATGAACCTTATGAACCGAGTGTGTGGACCATACCTTGACAAGTTTGTCATTGTTTTCATTGATGACATACTTATTTACTCAAAGAATGACCAAGAACACGGTGAACATTTGAGAAAGGTGTTAGAAGTATTGAGGAAGGAAGAATTGTACGCTAAGTTTTCAAAGTGTGCATTTTGGTTGGAAGAAGTTCAATTCCTCGGTCACATAGTGAATAAAGAAGGTATTAAGGTGGATCCGGCAAAGATAGAAACTGTTGAAAAGTGGGAAACCCCGAAAACTCCGAAACACATACGCCAGTTTTTAGGACTAGCTGGTTACTACAGAAGGTTCATCCAAGACTTTTCTAGAATAGCAAAACCCTTGACTGCATTAACGCATAAAGGGAAGAAATTTGAATGGAATGATGAACAAGAGAAAGCGTTTCAGTTATTGAAGAAAAAGCTAACTACGACACCTATATTGTCATTGCCTGAAGGGAATGATGATTTTGTGATTTATTGTGACTCATCAAAGCAAGGTCTCGGTTGTGTATTAATGCAACGAACGAAGGTGATTGCTTATGCGTCTAGACAATTGAAGATTCACGAACAAAATTATACGACGCATGATTTGGAATTAGGAGCGGTTGTTTTTGCATTAAAGACTTGGAGGCACTACTTATATGGGGTCAAAAGTATTATATATACCGACCACAAAAGTCTTCAACACATATTTAATCAGAATAAACTGAATATGAGGCAGCGTAGGTGGATTGAATTATTGAATGATTACGACTTTGAGATTCGTTACCACCCGGGGAATGCAAATGTGGTAGCCGATGCCTTGAGCAGGAAGGACAGAGAACCCATTCGAGTAAAATCTATGAATATAATGATTCATAATAACCTTACTACTCAAATAAAGGAGGCGCAACAAGGAGTTTTAAAAAGAGGGAAATTTAAAGGATGAAATACCCAAAGGATCGGAGAAGCATCTTAATATTCGGGAAGACGGAACCCGGTATAGGGCTGAAAGGATTTGGGTACCAAAATTTGGAGATATGAGAGAAATGGTACTTAGAGAAGCTCATAAAACCAGATACTCAATACATCCTGGAACGGGGAAGATGTACAAGGATCTCAAGAAACATTTTTGGTGGCCGGGTATGAAAGCCGATGTTGCTAAATACGTAGGAGAATGTTTGACGTGTTCTAAGGTCAAAGCTGAGCATCAGAAACCATCAGGTCTACTTCAACAACCCGAAATCCCGGAATGGAAATGGGAAAACATTACCATGGATTTCATCACTAAATTGCCAAGGACTGCAAGTGGTTTTGATACTATTTGGGTAATAGTTGATCGTCTCACCAAATCAGCACACTTCCTGCCAATAAGAGAAGATGACAAGATGGAGAAGTTAGCACGACTGTATTTGAAGGAAGTCGTCTCCAGACATGGAATACCAATCTCTATTATCTCTGATAGGGATGGCAGATTTATTTCAAGATTCTGGCAGACATTACAGCAAGCATTAGGAACTCGTCTAGACATGAGTACTGCCTATCATCCACAAAGTGATGGGCAGAGCGAAAGGACGATACAAACGCTTGAAGACATGCTACGAGCATGTGTTATGGATTTCGGAAACAGTTGGGATCGACATCTACCGTTAGCAGAATTTTCCTACAACAACAGCTACCATTCAAGCATTGAGATGGCGCCGTTTGAAGCACTTTATGGTAGAAAGTGCAGGTCTCCGATTTGTTGGAGTGAAGTGGGGGATAGACAGATTACGGGTCCGGAGATTATACAAGAAACTACCGAGAAGATCATCCAAATTCAACAACGGTTGAAAACCGCCCAAAGTCGACAAAAGAGCTACGCTGACATTAAAAGAAAAGATATAGAATTTGAAATTGGAGAGATGGTCATGCTTAAAGTTGCACCTTGGAAAGGCGTTGTTCGATTTGGTAAATGAGGGAAATTAAATCCAAGGTATATTGGACCATTCAAGATTATTGATCGTGTCGGACCAGTAGCTTATCGACTTGAGTTACCTCAACAACTCGCGACTGTACATAACACTTTCCACGTCTCGAATTTGAAGAAATGTTTTGCTAAAGAAGATCTCACTATTCTGTTAGATGAAATCCAAATCAACGAAAAACTTCAATTCATCGAAGAACCCGTCGAAATAATGGATCGTGAGGTTAAAAGACTTAAGCAAAACAAGATACCAATTGTTAAGGTTCGGTGGAATGCTCGTAGAGGACCCGAGTTCACCTGGGAGCGTGAAGATCAGATGAAGAAGAAATACCCGCATCTATTTCCAGAAGATTCGTTAACACCTTCAACAGCTTAAAATTTCGGGACGAAATTTATTTAACGGGTAGGTACTGTAGTGACCCGAACTTTTTCATATTTATATATATTAATTGAGATTGATATTTACATGATTAAATGTTTCCAACATGTTAAGCAATCAAACTTGTTAAGACTTGATTAATTGAAATATGTTTCATATAGACAATTGACCACCCAAGTTGACCGGTGATTCACGAACGTTAAAACTTGTAAAAACTATATGATGACATATATATATGGATATATATATATATATAGTTAACATAATACTATGATAAGTAAACATATCATTAAGTATATTAACAATGAACTACATATGTAAAAACAAGACTACTAACTTAATGATTTTTAAACGAGACATATATGTAACGATTATCGTTGTAAAGACATTTAATGTATATATATCATATTAAGAGATATTCATACATAATAATATCATGATAATATAATAATTTAAAATCTCATTTGATATTATAAACATTGGGTTAACAACATTTAACAAGATCGTAAACCTAAAGGTTTCAAAACAACACTTACATGTAACGACTAACGATGACTTAACGACTCAGTTAAAATGTATATACATGTAGTCACCTAACACATGTGGGAACCATCATTTGGCAACTAGCATGAAATATCTCATAAAATTATAAAAATATGAGTAATCATTCATGACTTATTTACATGAAAACAAAATTACATATCCTTTATATCTAATCCATACACCAACGACCAAAAACACCTACAAACACTTTCATTCTTCAATTTTCTTCATCTAATTAATCTCTCTCAAGTTCTATCTTCAAGTTCTAAGTGTTCTTCATATATTCTACAAGTTCTAGTTACATAAAATCAAGAATACTTTCAAGTTTGCTAGCTCACTTCCAATCTTGTAAGGTGATCATCCAACCTCAAGAAATCTTTGTTTCTTACAGTAGGTTATCATTCTAATACAAGGTAATAATCATATTCAAACTTTGGTTCAATTTCTATAACTATAACAATCTTATTTCAAGTGATGATCTCACTTAAACTTGTTTTCGTGTCATGATTCTGCTTCAAGAACTTCGAGCCATCCAAGGATCCATTGAAGCTAGATCCATTTTTCTCTTTTCCAGTAGGTTTATCCAAGGAACTTATGGTAGTAATGATGTTCATAACATCATTCGATTCATACATATAAAGCTATCTTATTCGAAGGTTTAAACTTGTAATCACTAGAACATAGTTTAGTTAATTCTAAACTTGTTTGCAAACAAAAGTTAATCCTTCTAACTTGACTTTTAAAATCAACTAAACACATGTTCTATATCTATATGATATGCTAACTTAATGATTTAAAACCTGGAAACACGAAAAACACCGTAAAACTGGATTTACGCCGTCGTAGTAACACCGCGGGCTGTTTTGGGTTAGTTAATTAAAAACTATGATAAACTTTGATTTAAAAGTTGTTATTCTGAGAAAATGATTTTTATTATGAACATGAAACTATATCTAAAAATTATGGTTAAACTCAAAGTGGAAGTATGTTTTCTAAAATGGTCATCTAGACGTCGTTCTTTCGACTGAAATGACTACCTTTACAAAAACGACTTGTAACTTATTTTTCCGACTATAAACCTATACTTTTTCTGTTTAGATTCATAAAATAGAGTTCAATATGAAACCATAGCAATTTGATTCACTCAAAACGGATTTAAAATGAAGAAGTTATGGGTAAAACAAGATTGGATAATTTTTCTCATTTTAGCTACGTGAAAATTGGTAACAAATCTATTCCAACCATAACCTAATCAACTTGTATTGTATATTATGTAATCTTGAGATACCATAGACACGTATACAATGTTTCGACCTATCATGTCGACACATCTATATATATTTCGGAACAACCATAGACACTCTATATGTGAATGTTGGAGTTAGCTATACAGGGTTGAGGTTGATTCCAAAATATATATAGTTTGAGTTGTGATCAATACTGAGATACGTATACACTGGGTCGTGGATTGATTCAAGATAATATTTATCGATTTATTTCTGTACATCTAACTGTGGACAACTAGTTGTAGGTTACTAACGAGGACAGCTGACTTAATAAACTTAAAACATCAAAATATATTAAAAGTGTTGTAAATATATTTTGAACATACTTTGATATATATGTATATATTGTTATAGGTTCGTGAATCAACCAGTGGCCAAGTCTTACTTCCCGACGAAGTAAAAATCTGTGAAAGTGAGTTATAGTCCCACTTTTAAAATCTAATATTTTTGGGATGAGAATACATGCAGGTTTTATAAATGATTTACAAAATAGACACAAGTACGTGAAACTACATTCTATGGTTGAATTATCGAAATCGAATATGCCCCTTTTTATTAAGTCTGGTAATCTAAGAATTAGGGAACAGACACCCTAATTGACGCGAATCCTAAAGATAGATCTATTGGGCCTAACAAACCCCATCCAAAGTACCGGATGCTTTAGTACTTCGAAATTTATATCATATCCGAAGGGTGTCCCGGAATGATGGGGATATTCTTATATATGCATCTTGTTAATGTCGGTTACCAGGTGTTCACCATATGAATGATTTTTATCTCTATGTATGGGGTGTGTATTGAAATATGAAATCTTGTGGTCTATTATTATGATTTGATATATATAGGTTAAACCTATAACTCACCAACATTTTTGTTGACGTTTTAAGCATGTTTATTCTCAGGTGATTATTAAGAGCTTCCGCTGTCGCATACTTAAATAAGGACGAGATTTGGAGTCCATGCTTGTATGATATTGTGTAAAAACTGCATTCAAGAAACTTATTTTGTTGTAACATATTTGTATTGTAAACCATTATGTAATGGTCGTGTGTAAACAGGATATTTTAGATTATCATTATTTGATAATCTACGTAAAGCTTTTTAAACCTTTATTGATGAAATAAAGGTTATGGTTTGTTTTAAAATGAATGCAGTCATTGAAAAACGTCTCATATAGAGGTCAAAACCTCGCAACGAAATCAATTAATATGGAACGTTTTTAATCAATAAGAACGGGACATTTCAGTAGCTACCTTTAGGATTCGCATGAATTAGGGCCATACCCGATTCTAATTCTTAGGTTACCAAGCAATAATAATCAGGGGAAATATTCACAACAATTAGTGGCAATTATAACGTCCAACTAATTCAATAATAATCCACATAACTTCTGTCTACATAATAATTCATTCGAGGAATGTTTTGCTTGTGTCTATCTCGTCAAACATTTATAAAAGCATCTCAGTTCAAAAATATAGATTTCAAAGGCATTTAATAAATCAGTTGTAAAAACAGCGCATGTATTCTCAGTCTCAAAAATGTAAAGAGTAAAAGGGAATCAAATGAACTCACGCATATAAATATTGTAAAACAATTAATAAAGCATTTGCATGTAATCTCAGCCCAAAAACGTAATGAGTAAAAAGGGAACAAATGAACTCACAGTATTGTATTTTGTAGTAAAAATACATATGACGATATTGAACAATGTAGGGTTGGCCTCGGATTCACGAACCTTTGTCATTTATATATATATTAACACATATAATAGAACCGAACAAATTTACGTATTATTCGTGATTTAATTGTTATTTTAATTATGTATTTCATTAATAACCTAATTAGTTACATTTATTAATATTTATTATAAAAATATTAATGTAGTTATGTTATATGTAGTAAATATGGTTTTATATAACTAATAGTTATTTGATAGAATAATATTGATAATAATAATAATAATAAATAAAAAGTTGTTTTATTTTATAATAATAATAGTAATAATAATAAATATGATAATTTTATAAAAATGATACTAATAATAATAATGATAATAACAATTCTAATAATAATAAGGAGGCTACCTTAAATGTTTTCCAAAAAAAATGGCCACAACCGGACTCGAACCCATGACTTCCCGCTCATTCACTAACACCCTTAACCATGCCTCCAATCTTGTCTTTCTTATATAACCCGAATCCAATTTTATATAACACGGCCCAACAAACAACATGAAAACTTTCGGCCCAATCAAGAAGAAATGAAGTCACGGCCCAACTAACAACCTTAAAGAGTTTTTCCCAAAAAAAAAAATGTCACAGACCGAAATTGAACTTGTGACCTCTCGTTCCCCTACATACATCTCAAACCATTACTCCATCTATACATTTCTGTCTTAATTACCCTATCATATTCCTATAACCCGTATATCTGTTTCTTTTATTTCTAAAACTATCTTTATCATTCCTACTTTTCATTTCATCACCACATTATCTACATATTTAGCAGTTTATGTATCATCTTTATCATTATATCCTCTTCGTCATAGCATCATTATAATCGTGACATGCTATCTTAACATAAACCTCACTTCATGATTTTTATATTCACAACCGCCCCCACACCAAAGAAAAATATCCCACCTTTCTAGTAAATTACGTTATATTTGTTTCCACTAACTCCACTCATTCATGCATTTAGTTAAAGACACCATGTTTGCATTATTATAATTAAAAGACCTGTTGCTATAATTATCATGTGACTCTTTTTAGCAGACATATCATGAGAAAGTGAAGAGCAACATTGGTTACATAGGTAATACGGTTAAGAGTATATAGAAGCCCAATATTAAGTGGCCGATGGTTTTAGTTTGTTAAGGTTCACGAATAAGAAGAGAACGTAAGGTGGTGGCATTTGAAGAAAATATATATATATATATATATATATATGCAGCCGGAGTGATATTTGGTGATCGATGGTAAAATGAGTTATAATGATGACGATTCAATGAAGGTGTAAAGTAGTTCCTGGTGGTGGTCTCAGCTAAAAGCAGTAAACCGCAAGATGGGTTTGGTTAATAGCAGTCGTTTGTGGTGATTTGCAGTGAACAAGAAAATGGATTAGCAGCTCAAACCGTGGGTTTACAATGGTGTGGTTAATGATTGTTCATGACAAGGAAAACATAAAAGAGAAAATACAAGATATAGAGTGACTTGATGACGGTTTATACCTTAACACAGTAGCGACAGGAGCTGCAGTGATGATTCGTGAGTTCTTGACTATCAAAATAGTCCGAAGGTGATGGTTCGTGATTTAGTAATTTCAAACAGCAGGAATGAATTAAGGGTGGTGTTTCTTGGTTGAAGATGGTAATGTTTGGTTACTCAATAGAGACAAAAGGAGAGTAACTTCACACCCATTTTCGAATTTGATTTGGAGTGTCGAGTAGCAAGATGGTTGACATAAAAGAATGATCGAGCGGTGTTGTTTTAGTAATAGAAGAAACAGAAATAGTTGGGTGATCAAAATAAAACTCAAGTTGGTTTCGATTAATGGGTTGCGATCGAATGGTGGTTCTCGGTGAGCTTGTTTAAAAAAAATAATAAGAAACATAAGTATAACAGCTCGAACAAGATCGGTGTTCGGTTCTTGTTTTTGCTTGAACAGAAATTGAATAGTGGTAGCACTCAAGTAGGTTGGGTTGGGTTCTCTACACATAACAAACCAAGTAGTAGTGGTTTGTTCTTGGTGTTATACAAGTAGCAGAAGGTAGCCGATAGTGTTTCTTGTGATGGTCTCGTATAGAGGTTGAAGGGTGGTGATGAAGACGAGGGTGTGGTGTTGGCGTGAGGATGGTTTGTTGATAGTAGTGGTAGCCGGTAAGAGGGAATAGTGGAGATGAGCGTTTGATCAAAGAGATGGCAGTGTTTGAGGTTGAATGTTGTGGATGTGAAGGTTGTCGAGGATATATATCTATATAACTTGTATCATGTAATCTATAATGTATATAATATTATCACACTAACAATAATTAGAAATATTAATTAATAATAATAATATAATAATAATTACATAATTCAAGTTGATTGAAATCAAGCACAGTAAAAAATGGAATTTAGCAGCCACCTTCTTATCATTTAGTACCGACGGTTTTGCCCGGATGATAAGTCGTGTCCATTGCTAAACAGTTAACATTTAAAAGTGTTCCTAAAAATCCCAAATTTTTAGCTTAATTATATTTCATTATTCTAATCATTAACTGTTTGAAACCTGATAAAAAAGGTTCATTAATTATTTGTTTTATGTTCCAATTAATATGTACGGAGTATTATTATTCAAAGTATGAAGGTAAAATATATATTTATTAAACCCCTAATTTATGTAACTTATTAATGGACGAACATTTATTTTTAGATCCTCTAAACATTTGTATTAAACTTGCTTAATAATGATCGAAACGTCAACGAGTATTACAATCATATAATATTTATTTTTAATATAATTTATTTATATATAGAGATATATTTTAAATAATAATTATTATAATATCCTATTTTTATTTTATTAATTTTTAATAACAACAACATATAATACTTCAAATTATATTTCGAATTATTATTTATATATACATACACACATATCTATTTACAATTAGTTTTTCGTGAATCGTCAAGAGCAGTCGAAGGTCAATTGAATATATGAAACAGTTCAAACTTTTTGAGACTCAACCTTACAGACTTTGTTTATCGTGTCGGAATCATATAAAGATTTAATTTAAATTTAGTCAGAAATTCCCGGGTCATCACAGTACCTACCCGGTAAAGAAATTTCGTCCCGAAATTTGAGTAAGGTGGTCATGGCTAACAATAAAAATGTTTTCATGACGACTATGAGTTGATAAATAGAGTTTTATCATCATTGAGTAATATGGATAAAACAATTTAAATTATTCGAAGAGTACGAATGAAGCTATCACAAAAGAGTGGAATGAATAAATGCAGATTTGTCTTGTCTGGTGACGTAGTCACGATTGATTTCCGGAAATCAAGGAATTTCAAAGAAAATCTTTGGAAATCTATAAGATCTGATTCTTCGGGATTTATGAAAATTAAGATCTCTTTAATTAAATGCGATCATCTGTCTCGATTGCTTTGTTTGGTATTTCCATTATAAATTAAACTTTTCCCGTTCCAATGTTTTTCACTACTCTCATTTTCTATACTTTAATTCATATTTCCAAATCATCAGTCAATATGCTTCATCTAGTTTTAATTCTGTATATATTCCTAACTTTCATATCTGTCATTCTCCTTTTTCACCTACCACCAGAGGAATCTGTCTACTTCTACTATGCTCTTGGTTTATAGTGTTTTTAGTTCTCCCGAGTCTTTATATTGCTATTCGCATTAATATCCACAGTTTGTGACCTCCATGTTGTTATTGGGCTTTATATTTTCTCTTATATTTTGGAGCTCTTTGTCTTTTTATTTTCTTCTCGACCTCTAGTAAAGCGAGTAATGGTCCAGAATTTGTACGTATGGAGTTTCGAATGGACTTAATGTTCTAAACAAGAAAGAACGTAATAGCACGATTTGATTTGTCAAAATACCATAATCACTGAAAATAGAACTATCAAGAATATACTTTCTTGATATGTTCAGAAGTTAAGCAGAATGAAAGAGTTAGGTAACATGGCACATGATGACGTTATATTCTGTGAATCATCACGTCCCATTAGAAACTCAGCATGACTTACTGTAATATAATCACGTTGGCCAAGTGTCATTATATTATACTAACCCATGCTTCAATTTCCAACACTTCTCCACAATTCATTCATAATTTTTACTTAGATTTTACAGAAGTTTCCAATATAATGGAATACATATAGCATGAGAAGGTATATAATTTCGGACGAGAATATTTTTGAAAATATCTTCAGAAATATCGAAGATATTTATGATGATATTTTGGAATTTCTAAGTTCGAAGGTTGATGAAGAAAAATTTTCCGCAAGATTTTAACATGACTTCGGAACAAGATATTCTCTAAAGATTTCATCGGATCCAGAATTACCTGGATTCTTTGAATATAGGGTTTGGTCCTTGTATTTGTCCTTGGTCTCCTTCATGGTTAGCTCATTCTGTTTTTCGGTACTAAATTTTCTATCGAGCGTCCCTAACACTCCTTTCTTTATCATCAAACTTTTGACCGTTTATACCATCTACCATTTTTCTGTTTCCTCTGCATTCAATGCTACGATATCTGAATCATCGGTTATGAATCCGAGGTGGTTTCAGGAGAATTGTGTTTTTAGATGATTAAACGCTGATGGTAGTATGGAGGAATGTAAAAGGTTCTCCGATAACAATAGAAGAGCACGCATATATATCAAGGTTATAATAAGGTTGTTTCGAATGAAAAATCGAAGTTGATTTGCTGGAGCTGTGACAAAATTGGCTAATTTGAAAAGGGATTGCAAAGTTATTTTTGGTAATAACAACTCCCAAAGAGTTAGCACATATACGGGTTAAACGTTTACTCAGGTTCCGAGTGTTTTCAGGTGCATAACTATATGCATCAATCTTTTCTTCCGTAGAAGAAGTGCATTTGGTTCATCCTTTCGATTGAGGTGTTTTCAAGAATCATGAAAGGTTTGAACACAAATTGTAATCGTCAAGATACAAATGAGGTTTAAGATGATATCAAATGGCAAACTTGAAGAATTGTTTAGTTTCATATGTTATAATCAATATTTTAATTCATTTTAATTGTCCAATATTGGTAGTCATCAGTTGATAGTCCACAGTTAGAAATTCAATAATTCATATATAGTTTAATATATAACGTTCGAATTAATTAATACGTATCGTGACCCGTGTACATGTCTCAGACTCGATCACAACTCAAAGTATATATATTATTATCGAATCAACCTCAATCCTGTATAGCGAACTCAAGCATTACAGCATATAGAGTGTCTATGGTTATTCCAAATAATATATATATATATATATATATATATATATATATATATATATATATATATATATATATATATATATCGATATGATATGTCAAAACTTTGTATATGTGTCCCGATATTTAAAGTGCGTAAAATAAATAACAGAAATTAAATGACGATAAATTAAATTGCGAGAATATAAATTGCGATAAATAAATTGTGATAAATAAATTGCGATAAATAAATTGCGATAAATAAATTGCGATAAATAAAATGTAATCAGTTAGCTAGGAACAGTTAGCTAGGAACAGTTAGCGTGGATTCTTAACAAAATTCTTCTCATAATTAAGTTGTTTGTTTCTAACAATTTTTTTTTCTGTTTAATGTTTTTCTTATTTATGTCATTTGTTGGATTCTGATAAATCAAAATCCAAATATGAAATTGGATGAAAATAGTTATTTTGCGGTGAACGGATTAGTATATCTGTGAATGTAGGTAGAATAGTAAATGACTGTTGAATCGGAATTGAAAGAATGTACAGTGTAACTTATTAATGTGAAATCTAAATATTTCTCGGGTATTACCTACCCGTTAAAATATTTTCACCATTAACAATTTGTACAAAAGAATTTTAAATTATAATCTTTATGAAAACATATATACATATATATTTCTTTAGATGTAATAATGGATTTAATGAGTTAATATGATATTAAACTCATTTGGTTTTCGGTTGGAATTAGAATGAATAATCTCTAAAACTTTAGAGATTACATAGTCGCCATGAAGAACGAAGATATTTGATGTAGAACGATACGTAGTATGATGATTATACTCGAGGTACAGAATGAGATGTTTTGAGGCATGGATTGTTGATGGTAATGGTGCTGTTACTGATGGTACTGTTGGTGCCGATGATGTTGCTAAAGCTGGTAAATTTTGCACCATATTCTTCAAAAATCATTACTCAGGCGCGAAGCTCGTTGACTTCTTCGATTACTCCGGGATGATTGTCGGTAAGAACGAGCGAATGAATAAGGTTTAGAATCTGAGATAGTATGTAATCATGACGAGATATTCTGGAAGTAAGGGTGGAAATGGTATTTCGGACTGGTTCACCGGTAAGTGCTTCAGGTTCTTCGCCAAGAAGTGAATTTGGTTGATGAAAAGGATCACCTTCTTTTTGTCTCCAATGATTAAGTAGGCTACGAACCCATCAGATGAATTGGTTGATTCATTCTGGTGACACTGCTTTCGGAGCTTAGGTGAAACTCCATATCGAAATAGCTGTCGGAATCCGAGGAATTCGAACTCGTTGAGGGATTCATCTCGTACGATCAGATGAAGGATTTTCGATAAGAAATAGATTATAGGATATAGATTAGTACCCTGCAATACATAATTTACATATGCATATATAATACTAAAATCCCACAAGTTACGGAGGAATCTACGGGAGCTGTCAGGCAAAGGTAACAATAATAGATACGCTAAAATATAAATTTATCTATACACTGTCTATGCAATAGAGGCAGTAAGACGTGTTTAGACTTTAAGGATGATAAGCAAATAATTTTTGACACGAAATGATAAGCAAAACTTTTGACATGCAGACACGGTCGAAGTCCAGACCCACTAATGCATCTAAACAACTATCAGTTAGACACACTAATGCAAGACCTGGTTCGCTAAGACCACCGCTCTGATACCACATGTCATACCCAGTCCTAATCCATCTGGACGAAGTCACCAACATCTGGTCCCATTGCGATGATCGACTCCAAATAATGTCTTTAAAATGAGCAAATGCACAGCTGAAGGTTTCTTTCATACCTGAGAATAAACATACTTTCAAGTGTCAACCAAAAAGTTGGTGAGTTCATAAGTTTATCATAAAACAATAAAATTCATCATTTTGATAGACCACAAGATTTAAATCCTGCATGGTACAAATGGGCCCGAATCCTATACCCACCTGTAATGTACATGCGATATCTTTTAAATACAATACACATTTCTCGTATACGAAATCATTTTTCATAAATCGTAGTAACCGTACACATATCTCGTGCACAAAATTTAACATACACATAACCTGTGTATAAAAATCATTCTCTCGATACATAAAATTCATTTCGATTTTATTGCTCAACATGGTAACTGACCTTAACATATAATGCGCATAAATAATATCCCCAAAACAGAACCAATCGTCTGTATAATATATAAACTTCGAAGTACTAAACACCACGCCCACTAGCTCTTCCGTCTAGTGAACATTCTGGGTGGGGGTGTTAAACCCGGTAGCTACCTTTAGGATTCGCGTGAATTAGGGCCATACCCGATTCTAAATCTTAGGTTACCAAGCAATAATAATCAGGGGAAATATTCACAACAATTAATGGCAATTATAACGTCCAACTAATTCAATAATAATCCACATAACTTCTGTCTGCATAATAATTCATTCGAGGAATGTTTTGCTTGTGTCTATCTCGTCAAACATTTATAAAAGCATCTCAGTTCAAAAATATAGATTTCAAAGGCATTTAATAAATCAGTTGTAAAAACAGCGCATGTATTCTCAGTCTCAAAAATGTAAAGAGTAAAATGGAATCAAATGAACTCACGCATATAAATATTGTAAAACAATTAATAAAGCATTTGCATGTATTCTCAGCCCAAAAACGTAATGAGTAAAAAGGGAACAAATGAACTCACAGTATTGTATTTTGTAGTAAAAATACATATGACGATATTGAACAATGTAGGGTTGGCCTCGGATTCACGAACCTATATCATTTATATATATATTAACACATATAATAGAACCGAACAAATTTACGTATTATTAGTGCTTTAATTGTTATTTTAATTATGTATTTCATTAATAACCTAATTAGTTACATTTATTAATATTTATTATAAAAATATTAATGTAGTTATGTTATATGTAGTAAATATGGTTTTATATAACTAATAGTTATTTGATAGAATAATATTGATAATAATAATAATAATAAATAAAAAGTTGTTTTATTTTATAATAATAATAGTAATAATAATAAATATGATAATTTTATAAAAAATGATACTAATAATAATAATGATAATAACAATTCTAATAATAATAAGGAGGCTCCTTAAATGTTTTCCAAAAAAAATGGCCACAACCGGACTCGAACCCATGACTTCCCGATCATTCACTAACACCCTTAACCATGCCTCCAATCTTGTCTTTCTTATATAACCCGAATCCAATTTTATATAACACGGCCCAACAAACAACATTAAAACTTTCGGCCCAATCAAGAATAAATGAAGTCACGGCCCAACTAACAACCTTAAAGAGTTTTTCCCAAAAAAAAAAAAAAATGCCACAGACCGGAATTGAACTTGTGACCTCTCATTCCCCTACACACACCTCAAACCATTACGCCATCTATACATTTCTGTTTTAATTACCTTATCATATTCCTATAACCCGTATATCTGTTTCTTTTATTTCTAAAACTATCTTTATCATTCCTACTTTTCATTTCATCACCACATTATCTACATATTTAGCAGTTTATGTATCATCTTTGTCATTATATCCTCTTCGTCATAGCATCATTATAATCGTGACATGCTATCTTAACATAAACCTCACTTCATGATTTTTATATTCACAACCGCCCCCACACCAAAGAAAAATATCCCACCTTTCTAGTAAATTACGTTATATTTGTTTCCACTAACTCCACTCATTCATGCATTTAGTTAAAGACACCATGTTTGCATTATTATAATTAAAAGACCTGTTGCTATAATTATCATGTGACTCTTTTTAGCAGACATATCATGAGAAAGTGAAGAGCAACATTGGTTACACAGTTATACGGTTAAGAGTATACAGAAGCCCAAAAGTAAGTGGCCGATGGTTTTAGTTTGTTAAGGTTCACGAATAAGAAGAGAACGTAAGGTGGTGGCATTTGAAGAAAATATATATATATGCAGCCGGAGTGATATTTGGTGATCGATGGTAAAATGAGTTATAATGATGATTATTCAATGAAGGTGTAAAGTAGTTCATGGTGGTGGTCTCGGCTAAAAGCAGTAAACCGCAAGATGGGTTTGGTGGATGATGGTTACTAACATGAAAATGATGCAATCGGTTAATAGCAGTCGTTTGTGGTGATTTGCAGTGAACAACAAAATGGATTAGCAGCTCAAACCGTGGGTTTACGATGGGGTGGGTAATGATTGTTCATGAAAAGGAAAACATAAAAGAGAGAAGACAAGATATAGAGTGACTTGATGACGGCTTATAACTTAACACAGTAGCGGCAGGAGCTGCAGTGATGATTCGTGAGTTCTTGACTATCAAAACAGTCCGAAGGTGGTGGTTCGTGATTTAGTAATTTCGAACAGCAGGAACGAATTAAGGGTGGTGTTTCTTGGTTGAAGATGGTAATGTTTGGTTACTCAACAGAGACAAAAGGAGAGCAACTTCACACCTATTTTCGAATTTGATTTGAAGTGTCGAGTAGCAAGATGGTTGACATAAAAGAATGACCGAGCGGTGTTGTTTTAGTAATAGAAGAAACAGAAATAGTTGGGTGATCAAAATAAAACTCAAGTTGGTTTCGATTAATGGGTTGTGATCGAATGGTGGTTCTCGGTGAGCTTATTTAAAAAAAAAAAATATAAGAAACAGAAGTATAACACCTCGAACAAGATCGGTGTTCGGTTCTTGTTTTTGCTTGAACAGAAATTGAATAGTGGTAGCACTCAAGTGGGTTGGGTTGGGTTCTCTACACATAACAAACCAAGTAGTAGTGGTTTGTTCTTGGTGATATACAAGTAGCAGAAGGTAGCCGATAGTGTTTCTTGTGATGGTCTCGTATAGAGGTTGAAGGGTGGTGATGAAGACGAGGGTGTGGTGTTGGCGTGAGGATGGTTTGTTGATAGTAGTGGTAGCCGGTAAGAGGGAAGAGTGGAGATGAGCGTTTGATCAAAGAGATGGCAGTGTTTGAGGTTGAAGGTTGTGGATGTGAAGGTTGTCGAGGATATATATATATATATAACTTGTATCATGTAATCTATAATGTATATAATATTATCACACTAACAATAATTAGAAATATTAATTAATAATAATAATATAATAATAATTACATAATTCAAGTTGATTGAAATCAAGCACAGTAAAAATGGAATTTAGCAGCCACTTTCTTATCATTTAGTACCGACGGTTTTGCCCGGATGATAAGTCGTGTCCATTGCTAAACAGTTAACATTTAAAAGTGTTCCTAAAAATTCCAAATTTTTAGCTTAATTATATTTCATTATTCTAATCATTAACTATTTGAAACATGATAAAAAAGTTTCATTAATTATTTGTTTTATGTTCCAATTAATATGTACGGAGTATTATTATTCAAAGTATGAAGGTAAAATATATATTTATTAAACCCCTAATTTATGTAACTTATTAATGGACGAACATTTATTTTTAGATCCTCTAAACATTTGTATTAAACTTGCTTAATAATGATCGAAACGTCAACGAGTATTACAATCATATAATATTTATTTTTAATATACTTTATTTATATATAGAGATATATTTTAAATAATAATTATTATAATATCCTATTTTTATTTTATTAATTTTTAATAACAACAACATATAATACTTCAAATTATATTTCGAATTATTATTTATATATACATACACACATATCTATTTACAATTAGTTGTTCGTGAATCGTCGAGAGCAGTCGAAGGTCAATTGAATATATGAAACAGTTCAAACTTTTTGAGACTCAACCTTACAGACTTTGTTTATCGTGTCGGAATCATATAAAGATTTAATTTAAATTTAGTCAGAAATTCCCGGGTCATCACAAAAGACGCTTTAACCTGTTTTTTAAAGTCATATTCCCAACCCAAAGATCATTTGGACATCCCATCTCCAATCTTCCGACTGAAAGATTGGAGAATGGGACACCAAGCCCATCAATCAAGAATCCTGCTTTAATAATGTTAGTTCACACCGAAGAATAAGGAAAAGCATTAGTATGGTTTTGAAGAAGCCCCCCCGAAGACCCAAAAATACTAGAAATAACTTTGACCCACAAGGAGTCGGTTTCGGTCAAGAACCTCCACCACCATTTGCCGATCAAAGCTAGATTTTTACTTTTTAAGGACCCCAAGTTTAACCCTCCATTCTCGTAAGGTAGGAGGGTATCATCCCATTTAACCCAAGAAATTTTTGTATTAGAACCCGACCCGCCCCAAAAAAAAGAACGTCTTACACACTCAAGTTTTTTTACCACACATGGCGGGGCACGGAAGAGCGAGAAGTAGTACAACGGGAGACTATTCAACACCGATTTCACAAGGGTCAAGCGTCCACCATAAGATATCGCACGTGCCTTCCAATCCGAGAGTCTTTTCGAAAACTTATCAATAACCGGGTACCAATTTTACCACCAACCGGGAGACCAAGGTAAGTGAACGGGAAAGCACCGGAATTACATCTAAACAAACGAGCTAAATTATCAATTTCAGCCTTCGAAACTCCGAACCCGAATAGATTACTCTTGTAATATTTAACTTTCAAACCTGACGTAAGTTCAAAACACTTGAGAAGTTTAAAAAGATTTCTCAAGTTAGGAGAGGATATTACTATAGACCGTTGAGAGTTCTTACATATTACCTATAATCGAAACGAAACTATCTACATATATTGCACGCACAGTATATATGACAATTTAAAGTATTAAATGTTAGATTGACGGTAGACCACCTAGAATTAATTTAATCACTACCAAGCTACAAAATACTGAACGAAAGTTCAATTTTATTATGATGTACATATATGAGTTCCAACATGTGGCCCTAAAGCAATAGCTCCAATTCAAGTGCATTGCTAGCAGCCCCTGCAAATTAAAATTATGAATACATATCTTAATATTTCCGTACTAAAAAAATATATAGACAAATACTGGAAGTCATCAATATTTTATACGTATATGAATTGGTCTATACTTTTATGATATGTATTTCAGCCATACCTTTAAAATATGCATTTAAACAAATTGAATCGTTATATTAGTAACTTTGAAAATGAGGAAAAAGCTTATCGATCTAAACTAATAAGCCTGGTAGTTAAATGGGTTCAAGCCACATAAAATCACTCAAACAAAAGTTGCTAATCTCATTCCATACATAATAAGGTAAGTATTGTAATAATGTGCTTAGCGAAAATGCGAACCGTCGATAAAAGACCCTCTTGTAGTGATTGTAAACTGCCACGGAGATCACATAACCGAATATATGACAATTAATTCTCAATAAACAACACTTTTATTTAATCCACATACGGAGCAAGTACAAAATTTTAGCCAGAGTATGATCTTATTAAATGGACATTTAGTTGAATTTTGCGTCAACAATACAAATAATCATGACACAAATCACAACCAAACTAAGTTTAGGTCATCAGTAAAAAACAAAAACAAAAACATGTTTAAACAATATGATGGAACATTTAATATGAGTAAAAGATAACCTCCTTAGCTATTTCATGACTAAAAATAATCTTTTCAAGTCATTTACCTATTTCCTTTGGAGTTGGGAAATTGTTACCCAAATTACACCCGACCCAAAAGTTCAGTTATTAATTTGTGTCTAGCTTAAAAACCATGGTTTGGCGGGACTAAAATAAGGTTTAATATTATATTGCGTACATTATTTACAGTACATTATTATAGCAAATGTACATGCCAAAGTGCATGTTAAGTATTACAATTAAACCAATGCATATAGTAATATATCAAATAACCATTATGTAGGGCAAATAGCTTAGAATGCCTACACACTTCAGTACGTAATATAATTTCATTAGGAAATCTTATTACTCCTAAATTAGCTGATTTCCCAAAAGATTGGAAAGACTCAGACTTTAAAGGACTTTAACTGAAGGTCAAATTACCAGGTTACCCACTTTTAATGATGACCTGTCGAGTTGCAAACTTGTATTGTCGGTTCAATCCAATCTGGCTCCTCCCATTGGTCCTGCACTCAACAACCCACAAACACACAATGTTGGCATTATAAAAAAATAAAAGATAAAATTCCATTGACCCAAAGTGGATCTTTTTTGTTAATTGCATCATCTTATTGTTCAGAAAGTTTATATGAATGTTTAATATAATTTAGAAAAACTTATCAGGTTTACCTGTTCCTATTAGCAGTTTCAAAGAGTTAGAATGTAAACATATATAATACCAATAAATCGGCGCTTGCAGTTGACTTGATTTTTTTACTCGATTTTTATAGAGCCATAATAATTATCATGACTGGAAGAGGAAGCAAATTACAAATACCTTGGTTATGCAATCCCTTTCTGGAAGTTATTGACCTGTTAATCCCAATCATTATTATGCACCTATTGCAGAAATTTAATATATCAACATTAGCAAATTTCAATTTTCAAGCTAGTGTTAGCTATACCCACCGCCTCGTAATACATATGAAAATTATCAAATAATTCGATTGATGGTTACTTTCGCCCAGATTGTGAAGAACTTGAATTGTAAGTAGACCTTCGTGCCTGAAACGGAACCGACTCCGGATTGATATTTGAATCGTGTGAACACTTTCCTAATCGAATATTTCGACCCAATTAGTCACGGGTTACACGAAGTTTCGATTGGGATAAGACAAAGACTAGATTGTTGTCTTGGCTAAAAGAAACAATCAAAACAATTGCAGAGATTTATCTTCTAATTGTTTAAGTTGAAAGTGTGTGTAAAAAGCCAAAAATCTGGAACCTTTTTCAAATACACAAAGAGTGTATTTATAATGGGTCAAAACGTTTCTTGAAAAGTCATAACCTTCGATTCATACCCATTAGTGACTTGGAAGTTTACATTTATGTATTTAAACTTAAAATAGTCTAAAAACACAGAAAAACCGCAAATAAATGCCATGGAACAACCCCAAAACGTTTGGGGTTCGAATGTGCCTTTTGGGTTGAAAATGCACCTTTTCAGCGACTTAGTGTTAAGCCGCGCCGCGGGCTAACAAAGGACCAGAATTCAAAACATGCAAAAAGGCTCGACATGAAAATCATGCCTTAAGCCGCGTTTCGCATTCTTTTAAGTCCAATTCGCATTCCTTAAGTTCCAAACATTATTTCCAAGTCCAAAGGAAACCTCAAACCACCTCACGTTTTACGAACATGTACTCCACACTTCTCCGAATTCGTGTAAATCAATGGTTCGAAAACACTTTCAACATAGTAATCCAATCCCTAAAATGAATGTTGGATCATGCTAAAATCACCAATAAATCCCCCCCCCCCCCCCCCCCCAATTTTAATATGATCTTTGATTACTAAAATACCAACAATTAGAAACTAATGCATAAGTGTAAATGTCACATGGATTGAATTTACACAAAGTATATTACACGTGCAAGAATTCGAAAATCAGGGTGCTCTAATAGTTTGAACCCATCAATTCATTTGAAAACCTGTCGATAATATACACACTAGTTACATATTCTCTAACAATACAAACTTGACATTATTAGGAGCCATGTGTCCCAATCCATTCATGAACATATAGAAAACTAAGTCCAAAGCTTTCTTGAAGCGGCTCAACTTCATGTTCACTTAGGTAGCTCTCTTCAATCTTGCTCCTACAATGCAATTTTTCAAGAGAACTATTAAGAAGTCATAAACTTCAACCTCACTTTATCTTGTAGGTTCGAACACATACCTTTGGGATTATTTGAAAACATGTGTTCCAATCTTCTCAAAATAGGCCTTCCTCATTGAATTCAGCTCCTAGCGTTGTACTAGAAGGGAATTGGGTATCCCACTTTGAAAGATATAGATGGACTTCAATTCCACACCAATAGCCGACTTGTGCACCAAGTCCCTGGCTAGTCCCTTGGTCAAGTGATCCGCTAGATTTTGTTCCAATCTAACAAAATCAATGGAGATCACTCCATTCGTGATTAATTCACGAACCATGGAATGTCTAACACCAAAGTGTCTAGACTTACCATTATACATGTGACTATAAGCCTTAGCCACCGTTGAAGCACTATCACAATGCATACCAATAGGAGGAATGGGCTTTGGCCACAAAGGAATTTCATATACCAAATTCCTTAACCACTTGGCTTCATTACCAGCCGCAGCCAATGCAACATATTCAGACTCCATTGTCGAATTTGTAATACATGTTTGCTTCTTAGAAGCCCATGAAATTGCCCCTCCACCAAGTAGGAATATCCAACCAGTTTTAGAAGAATGATCTTCCATATTGGTTATCCAACTTGCATCCGAATAACCTTCTAGGATAGAAGGAAAGACGGTATATGTGATACCGAAGTCCTTGGTTTGCTTCAAGTACTTAAATACTCTATTCACAGCTTGCCAATGGTGAGAACCCGGGTTACTAGTAAATCTACTCAATTTACCCACCGCATAGGCAATATCCGGTCTAGTGCAAGTCATTGCATACATTAGACACCCTATAGCACTCGAGTATTTAAGTTGATACACAGTCAAACCCGTATGGGGTAAGAGCTTAAAAGTAGGATCAATGGGAGTGCTTACCGAGGAGGTATCCTCAAGATTGAACTTCTTGAGAATCTTCTCAATATAATGAGATTGAGTTATCGCAATACCATTGTCACCACGAATGATCCTTATCCCAAAAATCACATCCGCAACCCAATATCCTTCATTGAAAACTTAGATGACAAAAATTGTTTGGTCTTATCAACTTGATCTTAGTTAGTGCCAAAGATCAACATGTCATCCACATACAAGCAAATAATCACACCATTTCCCTTGTGATCAAATTTGCTATACACACACTTATCCGATTGGTTGATCATAAAGCCATGAGACAAAACAACATCATCAAACTTTTGATGCCATTGATTTAGTGCTTGCTTAAGTCCACAAAGACTTAATCAACTTGCACACCTTTGTCTCTTATCCCGGCAACACAAATCCTCCCGGTTGTTTCATGTACACCTCCTCCTCCAAATCACCATTAAGAAAAGCAGTTTTTACATCCATTTGGTGAATAACAAGATTGTGAATCGACGCAAGCGAAATCAACAATCTAATGGTGGCAATACGCGCAACCGAAGCATAGGTATCAAAATAGTCAATACCCTCCTTTTGCCTAAAACCTTGTATGACCAAACGTGCTTTAAACTTGTCAACCGATCCATCAACTTTCATCTTCCTTTTGAAGATCCACTTGTTGCCCAAAGGTTTACAACTGGGAGGCAAATCGACTAGAACCCATGTATTATTTTCCATGATAAAGTCTATCTCATCACGAATTGCCTCTTTCCAAAAGGCAACATCACGAGACCTCATAGCCTCATCATATGTCCTCGGATCCTCCTTAATATTATAACAATAATGAAGTTGAGATACAACACTATCTCTAGTTCCTTCAACCAAGAATAGTTGAAAATCCTCACCATATGATTTAAGAGTTCTTTTTCTACTCCCTCTACGTGGCTGATGAGTCTCATTTGGAATTTCTTCCAATTGAGCACCTTGGGAGGTGTAGTGACCCGAACTTTTCCATGTTTATATATATTAATTGAGATTGATGTTTACATGATTAAATGTTTCCAACATGTTAAGCAATCAAACTTGTTAAGACTTGATTAATTGAAATAGGTTTCATATAGACAATTGACCACCCAAGTTGACCGGTGATTCACGAACGTTAAAACTTGTAAAAAAACTATATGATGACATATATATGGTTATATATATAGTTAACATGATATTATGATAAGTAAACATATCATTAATTATATTAACAATGAACTACATATGTAAAAACAAGACTACTAACTTAATGATTTTGAAACGAGACATATATGTAACGTTTATCGTTGTAACGACATTTAATGTATATATATCATATTAAGAGATATTCGTACATCATAATATCATGATAATATAATAATTTAAAATCTCTTTTGATATTATAAACATTGGGTTAACAACATTTAACAAGATCGTTAACCTAAAGGTTTCAAAACAACACTTACATGTAACGACTAACGATGACTTAACGACTCAGTTAAAATGTATATACATGTAGTGTTTTAATATGTATTTATACACTTTTGAAAGACTTCAATACACTTATCAAAATACTTCTACTTAACAAAAATGCTTACAATTACATTCTCGTTCAGTTTCATCAACAATTCTACTCGTATGCACCCGTATTCGTACTCGTACAATACACAGCTTTTAGATGTATGTACTATTGGTATATACACTCCAATGATCAGCTCTTAGCAGCCCATGTGAGTCACCTAACACATGTGGGAACCATCATTTGGCAACTAGCATGAAATATCTCATAAGATTACAAAAATATGAGTAATCATTCATGACTTATTTACATGAAAACAAAATTACATATCCTTTATATCCAATCCATACACCAACGACCAAAAACACCTACAAACACTTTCATTCTTCAATTTTCTTCATCTAATTGAACTCTCTCAAGTTCTATCTTCAAGTTCTAAGTGTTCTTCATAAATTCCAAAAGTTCTAGTTTCATAAAATCAAGAATACTTTCAAGTTTGCTAGCTCACTTCCAATCTTGTAAGGTGATCATCCAACCTCAAGAAATCTTTGTTTCTTACAGTAGGTTATCATTCTAATACAAGGTAATAATCATATTCAAACTTTGGTTCAATTTCTATAACTATAACAATCTTATTTCAAGTGATGATCTTACTTGAACTTGTTTTCGTGTCATGATTTTGCTTCAAGAACTTTGAGCCATCCAAGGATCCATTGAAGCTAGATCCATTTTTCTCTTTTCCAGTAGGTTCATCCAAGGAACTTAAGGTAGTAATGATGTTCATAACATCATTCGATTCATACATATAAAGCTATCTTATTCGAAGGTTTAAACTTGTAATCACTAGAACATAGTTTAGTTAATTCTAAACTTGTTCGCAAACAAAAGTTAATCCTTCTAACTTGACTTTTAAAATCAACTAAACACATGTTCTATATCTATATGATATGCTAACTTAATGATTTAAAACCTGGAAACACGAAAAACACCGTAAAACCGGATTTACGCCGTCGTAGTAACACCGCTGGCTGTTTTGGGTTAGTTAATTAAAAACTATGATAAACTTTGATTTAAAAGTTGTTATTCTGAGAAAATGATTTTTATTATGAACATGAAACTATATCCAAAAATTATGGTTAAACTCAAAGTGGAAGTATGTTTTCTAAAATGGTCATCTAGACGTCGTTCTTTCGACTGAAATGACTACCTTTACAAAAACGACTTGTAACTTATTTTTCCGACTAGAAACCTATACTTTTTTTGTTTAGATTCATAAAATAGAGTTCAATATGAAACCATAGCAATTTGATTCACTCAAAACGGATTTAAAATGAAGAAGTTATGGGTAAAACAAGATTGGATAATTTTTCTCATTTTAGCTACGTGAAAATTGGTAACAAATCTATTCCAACCATAACTTAATCAACTTGTATTATATATTATTTAATCTTGAGATACCATAGACACGTATACAATGTTTCGACCTATCATGTCGACACATCTATATATATTTCGGAACAACCATAGACACTCTATATGTGAATGTTGGAGTTAGCTATACAGGGTTGAGGTTGATTCCAAAATATATATAGTTTGAGTTGTGATCAATACTGAGATACGTATACACTGGGTCGTGGATTGATTCAAGATAATATTTATCGATTTATTTCTGTACATCTAACTGTGGACAACTAGTTGTAGGTTACTAACGAGGACAGCTGACTTAATAAACTTAAAACATCAAAATATATTAAAAGTGTTGTAAATATATTTTGAACATACTTTGATATATATGTATATATTGTTATAGGTTCGTGAATCAACCAGTGGCCAAGTCTTACTTCCCGACGAAGTAAAAATCTGTGAAAGTGAGTTATAGTCCCACTTTTAAAATCTAATATTTTTGGGATGAGAATACATGCAGGTTTTATAAATGATTTACAAAATAGACACAAGTACGTGAAACTACATTCTATGGTTGAATTATCGAAATCGAATATGCCCCTTTTTATTAAGTCTGGTAATCTAAGAATTAGGGAACAGACACCCTAATTGACGCGAATCCTAAAGATAGATCTATTGGGCCTAACAAACCCCATCCAAAGTACCGGATGCTTTAGTACTTCGAAATTTATATCATATCCGAAGGGTGTCCCGGAATGATGGGGATATTCTTATATATGCATCTTGTTATTGTCGGTTACCAGGTGTTCACCATATGAATGATTTTTATCTCTATGTATGGGATGTGTATTGAAATATGAAATCTTGTGGTCTATTATTATGATTTAATATATATAGGCTAAACCTATAACTCACCAACATTTTTGTTGACGTTTTAAGCATGTTTATTCTCAGGTGATTATTAAGAGCTTCCGCTGTCGCATACTTAAATAAGGACGAGATTTGGAGTCCATGCTTGTATGATATTGTGTAAAAACTGCATTCAAGAAACTTATTTTGTTGTAACATATTTGTATTGTAAACCATTATGTAATGGTCGTGTGTAGACATGATATTTTAGATTATCATTATTTGATAATCTACGTAAAGCTTTTTAAACCTTTATTGATGAAATAAAGGTTATGGTTTGTTTTAAAATGAATGCAGTCTTTGAAAAACGTCTCATATAGAGGTCAAAACCTCGCAACGAAATCAATTAATATGGAACGTTTTTAATCAATAAGAACGGGACATTTCAGTTGGTATTCGAGCGTTGGTCTTAGAGAACCAGAAAATTTGCATTAGTGTGTCTTATCGAGTTTGTTAGGATGCATTAGTGAGTCTGGACTTCGACCGTGTTTTCTTTAAAAATGATTGCTTAACATTTTTGTTGGAAACTATATATTTTTAACATATGAATATTATGTGATATATTAATCTCTTAACGTGTTTGATATTATGTGATAGATGTCTACCTCTAGAACAAGTCCCATTGACTCACCTAATAATAATGAAGAGTCAAATGTAAATTGGAATGATTTGTGGACTGATTCACAAGTTCCCGAAGAGGAACCGGAAGAAGAGTCGGAACCGGAAGAAGAATCGGAACCGGAAGAAGAATCGGAACCGGATGAAGAAATAGAACCGGTGGGGGAAATAATAAAACGGTTAAGTAAAAGAAAATCCTCAACCAACCGACCAAAGTTAATTATGGTCAATGGTGTTTCCGCCAAGGAAGCAAAATATTGGGAGGATTACCAATTCTCCGATGAATCGGGTTCCGACGAGAATTCCGGTGATGTTATAGAAATTACCCCAACTGAATTTAAAAAGGCAAAAGAAAATAATAAGGGAAAGGGCATAAAAATAGAGAAATCTAATTCCAACCCCGATGAACTTTATATGTATCGTCAACCCCCGAAGTCCTTAAGTTGTAACAATGACCCGGGAACCTCTAAACCACCAGGTTTTTCTAAACCAATGTGGACAACGACGGCTCGTATTAGGGGAACATCATATATCCCTAGAAACTTGGCAAAACGAACCAAAATCGAAGAAGAAGAAACGAGCGAGTCGGAATAAGATAGTTGTATTCGTGTGGTGTAATATATGGAATATAGTGTTCTTATGCTTTATGATATATGTAAAAATTGCTTGTATTAATAAGTATTTTTTTTATGAATCTAACTCTTGTCTATTTTACAGTTTAAAAACACAAAATGGATAGACAACCCAATATTTTAAGAGACCTACCCGGAGACATGATTGATGAAATCTTGTCTAGAGTCGGCCAGAATTCTTCGGCACAACTATTTAAGGCGAGATCAGTTTGTAAGACATTCGAAGAACGTTCCAAGAATGTCTTGGTTTATAAGAGACTTTCGTTTGAAAGATGGGGGATATCACATTGGGAAACCCATAAGTTACGATGTGTTTACTTTGACGCATATATTGCGGGGAACCCAAATGCTATTTTACGCAACGGGTTAAGAAATTATTTTGACTCAATATATCCGAATATTGGACTTCGTGATTTAGAAAAAGCGGCTAACATGCAACATAAAGAAGCATGTTATGCTTACGGATTAGTAATGTTCGCTTCTCACCAAAGTGAGAACAAGAACATCGGGCTACAACTATTAAACAAAACGTTTCCA
The DNA here is from genome assembly GCF_046630445.1 of Rutidosis leptorrhynchoides. Lineage (NCBI taxonomy): Eukaryota > Viridiplantae > Streptophyta > Magnoliopsida > Asterales > Asteraceae > Rutidosis > Rutidosis leptorrhynchoides. The sequence goes on from NC_092334.1 coordinate 134,285,822, forward strand.
CAAGTGACGGAGTCGGTAATTGGGATAAGAAATGAGGTTTTTAGATTATTACGGGACTGTTGGACATTACGTAACCCTCGTCCCTTTGATGACGTTACAACACGCTGTCTTATCAACGGCCATAACGGTTATGTTGCACAAGACCAAGGATGGGAAGTAGTCCTAGTAAAACCAGAATGCATGACTTGTTTCTGGACGTATGAATTACGTGTCTTTATTGCCTTTGCTGAACGACTTGTGTACTAGCTAGAATTGTCTTCACAACTATCTTGTATCAAAGTTATTGTGTGCTATATTTCATGCTTTATGTAAAATAAGCGGTATTGTAAGTTTGTAAAATATTGTATAACAGTTTGAACGCGAAATATTATTATAATCAGTTTTTCATATAGAATTGTAGTAGTTGAATTGTATATTAGCTACTAAGTATGAACTTAACGGGTAGGTACTACCCGAATTTAAACTTATAAAACGCTAATATGAAGAAAAAGCTTTTATAAATGAGTTCATATTATGCTACGAAATACTATTAACTACTCTTAATATTCTGTATGATTAACTTGTTCCATTTAACTATTTTGAAGGAAATGGCACCGACTACTCGACACACCGTGAATATGAATGAAGAGGAATTCCGTACTTTTCTAGCTTCAAACATAGCCGCAGTACAGGCTGCGCTACATACCAACAATAACCTTGGATCTAGCAGTACAGGAAATCGTGTAGGATGCACCTACAAAGAATTCACTGCCTGCAAACCTTTGGAATTTGATGGAACCGAAGGACCGATCGGATTGAAACGGTGGACCGAGAAGGTTGAATCGGTGTTTGCCATAAGTAAGTGTACTGAAGAGGACAAAGTGAAGTACGCTACGCATACCTTCACAGGTTCTGCGTTAACATGGTGGAATACCTATCTAGAGCAAGTGGGACAAGATGATGCGTACGCACTACCGTGGTCAGCATTCAAGCACTTGATGAACGAGAAGTACCGTCCCAGAACCGAGGTCAATAAGCTCAAGACAGAACTTAGAGGGTTACGAACCCAAGGATTTGATATTACCACGTACGAAAGACGATTCACAGAATTGTGCCTATTGTGTCCGGGAGCATTCGAAGATGAGGAAGAGAAGATCGACGCGTTTGTGAAAGGATTACCGGAAAGAATCCAAGAAGATATAAGTTCACACGAGCCCGCCTCCATACAACAGGCATGTAGAATGGCTCACAAACTAGTGAACCAGATTGAAGAAAGAATTAAAGAACAGACTGCTGAAGAGGCCAATGTGAAGCAAGTCAAAAGAAAGTGGGAGGAAAATGGTGATAAGAATCACCAATACAACAACAACAGCAATTACAACAATAATCGCAACAATTATCCCAACAATCGCAACATCAATCGCAACTACAACAAACGGCCCAACAACAACAACAACAACAACAACAGCAACTACAACAATCATCCCAACAACAATAATAACCGCAACAACAACAACAATCAGAAGCAACTATGCCAAAGGTGTGAAAAGAATCACTCGGGGTTCTGCACCAAATTTTGCAACAAGTGTAAAAGAAATGGTCATAGCGCGGCGAAGTGTGAGGTCTACGGACCAGGGGTTAATAGAACGAAAGGAACAAATGGTGTCGGAACGAGTAATGGCGGAGCAAGTAGTGTCGGAGCAAGTTATGCCAATGTAGTTTGTTATAAATGTGGAAAACCAGGCCACATTATTAGAAATTGCCCGAACCAGGAGAACACGAATGGACAAGGCCGTGGAAGAGTTTTCAATATTAATGCGGTAGAGGCACAGGAAGACCCGGAGCTTGTTACGGGTACGTTTCTTATTGACAATAAATCTGCTTACGTTTTATTTGATTCGGGTGCGGATAGAAGCTATATGAGTAGAGATTTTTGTGCTAAATTAAGTTGTCCATTGACGCCTTTGGATAGTAAATTTTTACTCGAATTAGCAAATGGTAAATTAATTTCAGCAGATAATATATGTCGGAATCGAGAAATTAAACTGGTTAGCGAAACATTTAAGATTGATTTGATACCAGTAGAGTTAGGGAGTTTTGATGTGATAATCGGTATGGACTGGTTGAAAGAAGTGAAAGCGGAGATCGTTTGTTACAAAAATGCAATTCGCATTATACGAGAAAAAGGAAAACCCTTAATGGTGTACGGAGAAAAGGGCAACACGAAGCTACATCTTATTAGTAATTTGAAGGCACAAAAACTAATAAGAAAAGGTTGCTATGCTGTTCTAGCACACGTCGAGAAAGTACAAACTGAAGAAAAGAGCATCAATGATGTTCCCATTGCAAAAGAATTTCCCGATGTATTTCCGAAAGAATTACCGGGATTACCCCCACATCGATCCGTTGAATTTCAAATAGATCTTGTACCAGGAGCTGCACCAATAGCTCGTGCTCCTTACAGACTCGCACCCAGCGAGATGAAAGAACTGCAAAGCCAATTACAAGAACTTTTAGAGCGTGGTTTCATTCGACCAAGCACATCACCGTGGGGAGCTCCTGTTTTGTTTGTCAAGAAGAAAGATGGTACATTCAGGTTGTGTATCGACTACCGAGAGTTGAACAAACTTACCATCAAGAACCGCTACCCACTACCGAGAATCGACGACTTATTTGATCAACTACAAGGCTCGTCTGTTTATTCAAAGATTGACTTACGTTCCGGGTATCATCAAATGCGGGTGAAAGAAGATGATATTCCAAAGACTGCTTTCAGAACACGTTACGGTCATTACGAGTTTATGGTCATGCCGTTTGGTTTAACTAATGCACCAGCTGTGTTCATGGACCTTATGAACCGAGTGTGTGGACCATACCTTGACAAGTTTGTCATTGTTTTCATTGATGACATACTTATTTACTCAAAGAATGACCAAGAACACGGTGAACATTTGAGAAAGGTGTTAGAAGTATTGAGGAAGGAAGAATTGTACGCTAAGTTTTCAAAGTGTGCATTTTGGTTGGAAGAAGTTCAATTCCTCGGTCACATAGTGAACAAAGAAGGTATTAAGGTGGATCCAGCAAAGATAGAAACTGTTGAAAAGTGGGAAACCCCGAAAACTCCGAAACACATACGCCAGTTTTTAGGACTAGCTGGTTACTACAGAAGGTTCATCCAAGACTTTTCCAGAATAGCAAAACCCTTGACTGCATTAACGCATAAAGGGAAGAAATTTGAATGGAATGATGAACAAGAGAAAGCGTTTCAGTTATTGAAGAAAAAGCTAACTACGGCACCTATATTGTCATTGCCTGAAGGGAATGATGATTTTGTGATTTATTGTGATGCATCAAAGCAAGGTCTCGGTTGTGTATTAATGCAACGAACGAAGGTGATTGCTTATGCGTCTAGACAATTGAAGATTCACGAACAAAATTATACGACGCATGATTTGGAATTAGGCGCGGTTGTTTTTGCATTAAAGACTTGGAGGCACTACTTATATGGGGTCAAAAGTATTATATATACCGACCACAAAAGTCTTCAACACATATTTAATCAGAAACAACTGAATATGAGGCAGCGTAGGTGGATTGAATTATTGAATGATTACGATTTTGAGATTCGTTACCACCCGGGGAAGGCAAATGTGGTAGCCGATGCCTTGAGCAGGAAGGATAGAGAACCCATTCGAGTAAAATCTATGAATATAATGATTCATAATAACATTACTACTCAAATAAAGGAGGTGCAACAAGGAGTTTTAAAAGAGGGAAATTTAAAGGATGAAATACCCAAAGGATCGGAGAAGCATCTTAATATTCGGGAAGACGGAACCCGGTATAGGGCTGAAAGGATTTGGGTACCAAAATTTGGAGATATGAGAGAAATGGTACTTAGAGAAGCTCATAAAACCAGATACTCAATACATCCTGGAACGGGGAAGATGTACAAGGATCTCAAGAAACATTTTTGGTGGCCGGGTATGAAAGCCGATGTTGCTAAATACGTAGGAGAATGTTTGACGTGTTCTAAGGTCAAAGCTGAGCATCAGAAACCATCAGGTCTACTTCAACAACCCGAAATCCCGGAATGGAAATGGGAAAACATTACCATGGATTTCATCACTAAATTGCCAAGGACTGCAAGTGGTTTTGATACTATTTGGGTAATAGTTGATCGTCTCACCAAATCAGCACACTTCCTACCAATAAGAGAAGATGACAAGATGGAGAAATTAGCACGACTGTATTTGAAGGAAGTCGTCTCCAGACATGGAATACCAATCTCTATTATCTCTGATAGGGATGGCAGATTTATTTCAAGATTTTGGCAGACATTACAGCAAGCATTAGGAACTCGTCTAGACATGAGTACTGCCTATCATCCACAAACTGATGGGCAGAGCGAAAGGACGATACAAACGCTTGAAGACATGCTACGAGCATGTGTTATTGATTTCGGAAACAGTTGGGATCGACATCTACCGTTAGCAGAATTTTCCTACAACAACAGCTACCATTCAAGCATTGAGATGGCGCCGTTTGAAGCACTTTATGGTAGAAAGTGCAGGTCTCCGATTTGTTGGAGTGAGGTGGGGGATAGACAGATTACGGGTCCGGAGATTATACAAGAAACTACCGAGAAGATCATCCAAATTCAACAACGGTTGAAAACCGCCCAAAGTCGACAAAAGAGCTACGCTGACATTAAAAGAAAAGATATAGAATTTGAAATTGGAGAGATGGTCATGCTTAAAGTTTCACCTTGGAAAGGCGTTGTTCGATTTGGTAAACGAGGGAAATTAAATCCAAGGTATATTGGACCATTCAAGATTATTGATCGTGTCGGACCAGTAGCTTACCGACTTGAGTTACCTCAACAACTCGCGGCTGTACATAACACTTTCCACGTCTCGAATTTGAAGAAATGTTTTGCTAAAGAAGATCTCACTATTCCGTTAGATGAAATCCAAATCAACGAAAAACTCCAATTCATCGAAGAACCCGTCGAAATAATGGATCGTGAGGTTAAAAGACTTAAGCAAAACAAGATACCAATTGTTAAGGTTCGATGGAATGCTCGTAGAGGACCCGAGTTCACCTGGGAGCATGAAGATCAAATGAAGAAGAAATACCCGCATCTATTTCCAGAAGATTCGTCAACACCTTCAACAGCTTAAAATTTCGGGACGAAATTTATTTAACGGGTAGGTACTGTAGTGACCCGAACTTTTCCATGTTTATATATATTAATTGAGATTGATGTTTACATGATTAAATGTTTCCAACATGTTAAGCAATCAAACTTGTTAAGACTTGATTAATTGAAATAGGTTTCATATAGACAATTGACCACCCAAGTTGACCGGTGATTCACGAACGTTAAAACTTGTAAAAAAACTATATGATGACATATATATGGTTATATATATAGTTAACATGATATTATGATAAGTAAACATATCATTAATTATATTAACAATGAACTACATATGTAAAAACAAGACTACTAACTTAATGATTTTGAAACGAGACATATATGTAACGTTTATCGTTGTAACGACATTTAATGTATATATATCATATTAAGAGATATTCGTACATCATAATATCATGATAATATAATAATTTAAAATCTCTTTTGATATTATAAACATTGGGTTAACAACATTTAACAAGATCGTTAACCTAAAGGTTTCAAAACAACACTTACATGTAACGACTAACGATGACTTAACGACTCAGTTAAAATGTATATACATGTAGTGTTTTAATATGTATTTATACACTTTTGAAAGACTTCAATACACTTATCAAAATACTTCTACTTAACAAAAATGCTTACAATTACATTCTCGTTCAGTTTCATCAACAATTCTACTCGTATGCACCCGTATTCGTACTCGTACAATACACAGCTTTTAGATGTATGTACTATTGGTATATACACTCCAATGATCAGCTCTTAGCAGCCCATGTGAGTCACCTAACACATGTGGGAACCATCATTTGGCAACTAGCATGAAATATCTCATAAGATTACAAAAATATGAGTAATCATTCATGACTTATTTACATGAAAACAAAATTACATATCCTTTATATCCAATCCATACACCAACGACCAAAAATACCTACAAACACTTTCATTCTTCAATTTTCTTCATCTAATTGAACTCTCTCAAGTTCTATCTTCAAGTTCTAAGTGTTCTTCATAAATTCCAAAAGTTCTAGTTTCATAAAATCAAGAATACTTTCAAGTTTGCTAGCTCACTTCCAATCTTGTAAGGTGATCATCCAACCTCAAGAAATCTTTGTTTCTTACAGTAGGTTATCATTCTAATACAAGGTAATAATCATATTCAAACTTTGGTTCAATTTCTATAACTATAACAATCTTATTTCAAGTGATGATCTTACTTGAACTTGTTTTCGTGTCATGATTTTGCTTCAAGAACTTTGAGCCATCCAAGGATCCATTGAAGCTAGATCCATTTTTCTCTTTTCCAGTAGGTTCATCCAAGGAACTTAAGGTAGTAATGATGTTCATAACATCATTCGATTCATACATATAAAGCTATCTTATTCGAAGGTTTAAACTTGTAATCACTAGAACATAGTTTAGTTAATTCTAAACTTGTTCGCAAACAAAAGTTAATCCTTCTAACTTGACTTTTAAAATCAACTAAACACATGTTCTATATCTATATGATATGCTAACTTAATGATTTAAAACCTGGAAACACGAAAAACACCGTAAAACCGGATTTACGCCGTCGTAGTAACACCGCGGGCTGTTTTGGGTTAGTTAATTAAAAACTATGATAAACTTTGATTTAAAAGTTGTTATTCTGAGAAAATGATTTTTATTATGAACATGAAACTATATCCAAAAATTATGGTTAAACTCAAAGTGGAAGTATGTTTTATAAAATGGTCATCTAGACGTCGTTCTTTCGACTGAAATGACTACCTTTACAAAAACGACTTGTAACTTATTTTTCCGACTAGAAACCTATACTTTTTTTGTTTAGATTCATAAAATAGAGTTCAATATGAAACCATAGCAATTTGATTCACTCAAAACGGATTTAAAATGAAGAAGTTATGGGTAAAACAAGATTGGATAATTTTTCTCATTTTAGCTACGTGAAAATTGGTAACAAATCTATTCCAACCATAACTTAATCAACTTGTATTATATATTATTTAATCTTGAGATACCATAGACACGTATACAATGTTTCGACCTATCATGTCGACACATCTATATATATTTCGGAACAACCATAGACACTCTATATGTGAATGTTGGAGTTAGCTATACAGGGTTGAGGTTGATTCCAAAATATATATAGTTTGAGTTGTGATCAATACTGAGATACGTATACACTGGGTCGTGGATTGATTCAAGATAATATTTATCGATTTATTTCTGTACATCTAACTGTGGACAACTAGTTGTAGGTTACTAACGAGGACAGCTGACTTAATAAACTTAAAACATCAAAATATATTAAAAGTGTTGTAAATATATTTTGAACATACTTTGATATATATGTATATATTGTTATAGGTTCGTGAATCAACCAGTGGCCAAGTCTTACTTCCCGACGAAGTAAAAATCTGTGAAAGTGAGTTATAGTCCCACTTTTAAAATCTAATATTTTTGGGATGAGAATACATGCAGGTTTTATAAATGATTTACAAAATAGACACAAGTACGTGAAACTACATTCTATGGTTGAATTATCGAAATCGAATATGCCCCTTTTTATTAAGTCTGGTAATCTAAGAATTAGGGAACAGACACCCTAATTGACGCGAATCCTAAAGATAGATCTATTGGGCCTAACAAACCCCATCCAAAGTACCGGATGCTTTAGTACTTCGAAATTTATATCATATCCGAAGGGTGTCCCGGAATGATGGGGATATTCTTATATATGCATCTTGTTATTGTCGGTTACCAGGTGTTCACCATATGAATGATTTTTATCTCTATGTATGGGATGTGTATTGAAATATGAAATCTTGTGGTCTATTATTATGATTTAATATATATAGGCTAAACCTATAACTCACCAACATTTTTGTTGACGTTTTAAGCATGTTTATTCTCAGGTGATTATTAAGAGCTTCCGCTGTCGCATACTTAAATAAGGACGAGATTTGGAGTCCATGCTTGTATGATATTGTGTAAAAACTGCATTCAAGAAACTTATTTTGTTGTAACATATTTGTATTGTAAACCATTATGTAATGGTCGTGTGTAGACATGATATTTTAGATTATCATTATTTGATAATCTACGTAAAGCTTTTTAAACCTTTATTGATGAAATAAAGGTTATGGTTTGTTTTAAAATGAATGCAGTCTTTGAAAAACGTCTCATATAGAGGTCAAAACCTCGCAACGAAATCAATTAATATGGAACGTTTTTAATCAATAAGAACGGGACATTTCAGGAGGTATTTGAAATAGGTGCCATATCCTTTGGTTTAGGTATTGACGAGAACCTAGATTCATCAAATATTGCATCTCTAGATTTAATCACGGTATTAACCGAAATAGCATCATTTGGCTCAATGACAAAGAATCTATACGCCTTGGAATGCTCGGCATATCCAATAAAAATGCAATCAATACCCTTTTCACCCAACGTTTTCCTTTTGGGTTCCGGAAGTCTCACGACCGCCCTACATCCCCAAACTCACAAATAATGCAAGTTTGGACGTTTGTCAAACCAAAGTTCGTATAGAGTCTTTTTCCCATTCTTGTTGGGAACCCTATTCAAAATGTAACAAGCCATTAGCATGGCTTCCCCCCAAAATCCCTCACTCAAACCGAAATAAGACAACATGGAGTTAACCATCTCTTTAAGTGTCCTATTCTTCCTTTTGGCTATACCATTTTGTTGTGGCGTATAAGGAGTCGTGGTTTGGTGAATCACTCCTATCGATTGAAAATATTTCGGGTCATAATACTCGCCACCTCGGTCGGTACGCAATGTTTTAATTGAACAATCAAGTTGCAATTCTACTTCAGTTTTATAGATTTTAAATTTGTATAAAGCTTCATCTTTAGAATGCAAAAGATACACAAAGCAATACCTAGACGAATCATCTATAAAAGTAATCATGTACTTCTTGTTACCCATTGAAGGAGTAGCATGAAGATCACATAGATCACTATGAATTAGTTCTAATAATGATGATTTCCGGTTTATTTCTCTAAAAGGTTGTCTAGTGATCTTTGTTAGCATACAAGTTTTACATTTATCTAAATGTTTATCAAAACCTGGTATTAAGTCATCCTTAGACATTTCATACATCCTTTTGTAATGTACATGACCTAAACGAGCATGCGATAAACCGGAATCACAAGTACTAGAACTAATCATGCAAGTAGAATTAATGGCCCTAGGAATATTTTTGAGATTAAGCATGAACATTCCATTGTTATAATATCCAAAACCAACAAACACACCACACTTAGACAATATATATTTGTCACTTTCAAACACTTGTTTATACCCATATTTATTCAACATGGGACTAGATATAAGATTCTTACGCAAGTTAGGTACATACAATATATTATAAAGAGTAATAGTTACAACATTTTCATAACCAACAACACTAGCAATAGATTTGTTGCCCATGTGCAAGACATCGTTTTCCGGTATAAAATCTTGAACTATTCACGGTCCTTGCAAGCATGGCAAGTTGCGCCCGAATCTACCCACCATCCAATTGTATCATCCTGTACATAGAATGCATCAGAAATATGTGAAACATAGTTCTTAATTGGAATAGTCACAAAGTCAGAAATTTGACATAGTTCTTAATTGGAATAGTCACAAAGTCAGAAATTTGACCTTGATTAGGAGTAGGATCCTTTGATCCTTGGCCCGCACTCGATGTGCTTCCTCCTTCTCCCATCTTGACTTTACAATCCAGCTTATAGTGACCGGATTTGCCACATCTCCAACAAGACTTCTTGTCCTTCTTATTGGACGCATTCTTGTTGCCATCAAAATTTCGTTTCTTATTGTTTGATTTCTTGTTGTATTTGTTCCCATGGGATTTATCTTCAATCATGTTAATTGAAGATCCCACTTCTTTACCCTTCCTTTTGCCACTATCTTGTGCCCAAATTGATTCCTCAATTCTCAAGTGACTACCCAACCCATTTAAATTCATATCTTCTTTCTTGTGTTTGAGTGTGTGTTTAAAATCTTGCCATGAAGATGGTAATTTATCAATGATGGATGAAACCGAGAAAGTTTTATCCATACTTATGTTATGTTGGGTAAATTGCCCCAAGATCCTAAGGATCTCATGGAATTGTTCCATGATGGGCCTAGTATCAACAATCTTGTAATTGTTGAAATTGCTAACAAGAAACTTCTTGCTAGACGCATCCTCGACCATATACTTTGGCCTCCAATTTATCCCAAAGTTCCATTGCCGATTCAACCGAATTGTAAACATCAAATAAAACATCGGACATACCATTTAGAATGTGGACACGACACATCAAGTCATAGTTATCCCATTTGCTCCTTAACAGGGCATGTTCCATTGTCTCGTCATCCGATTCAGCGGGCCTTGGAGTTGATAACACATAAACCAATTTCAATGTGGTCAAAAGAATTTGCATCTTCTTTTGCCATCTCCTAAAATCTGCCCCTTCAAATTTCTCCAATTTTTCAAAACTTGAAGTCATTTGTTTCACCGTTTCACCGGACATGGTGATCACAAATATTCTATTAGAATGTTAAGAACTTGGATTGTAAGTAAACCTTCGTGCCTGAAACGGAACCGACTCTGGATTGATCTTTGAATCTTGTGAACACTTTCCTAATCGAATATTTTAACCTAATTAGCCATGGGTTACACGAAGTTTTGATTGGAATAAGACAAAGACTAGATTGTTGTCTTGGCTAAAAGAAAATAATAAAAACAATTGCAGAGATTTATCTTCTAATTGTTTAAGTTGAAAGTGTGTGTAAAAAGCCAAAAATCTGGAACCTTTTTCAAATACACAAAGAGTGTATTTATAATGGGTCAAAACGTTTCTTGAAAAGTCACAACCTTTTATTCATACTCATTAGTGACTTGGAAGTTTACATTTATGTATTTAGACTTAAAATAGTCTAAAAAACAGAAAACTGCAAATAAATGCCCTGGAACAACCCCAAAACGTTTGGGGTTCGAATGTGCCTTTTGAGTTGAAAAGGCACCTTTTCAGTGACTTAGTGTTAAGCCGTGCCGCGGGCCCAAGAGCCGCGCCGCGGGCTAACAAAGGACCAGACTTCAAAACATGCAAAAAGACTCGACATGAAAATCATGCCTTAAGTCGCGTTTCGCATTCTTTCAAGTCCAATTCGCATTCCTTAAGTTCCAAACATTATTTCCAAGTCCAAAGGAAACCTCAAACCACCTCACGTTTTACGAACATGTACTCCACATTTCTATGAATTCGTGTAACGTATCAATGGTTCGAAAACACTTTCAACATAGTAATCCAATCCCAAAAATGAATGTTGGATCATGCTAAAATCACCAACACAGATACTATGTATTACAGTTTAGTTTTTGTTATTATACTTGTATAATATAAGAGTGTAGTAATAAATAAATAAACATAACCCTTAAAGCCAATAGTTAACTTACCGCATTTGAAGGAGATGGCCAACAATGCAAAGCCACAACATTATGAACTGCATCGATTAAAACTGATGACAATTGAAGCCATAAAACTTCTTTCCTTACAAGTGCAAGGTTATTGAAATTTTCAATATAAACATGAGTTAAGTATTATCAGAAAAATCAGAAGCTACAACTCTAGAGTACGTCCATGTGTGAGCAAATTTGCGACAAGATAAACCACTTCGGTAGCTAACATATATCAAAGTTCCACCTTTTGCTGGTTTAAAGTACCCTTGAGCCATACTGAATTGAAAGACATAATAAACATATATAAGAAAATAGTGTGTGATTTCAAAAATAGTTTGACATAAGTATAAAGTATCTGACTATATGTAAAACGACTAAAGTTTCTTTCTGTTTTCTAATGAAAATAATAATCTGGAAGTGTTTATTGATAATGGTTCAGTTATTTCAAACTGAGAAGTAATTTACAAGTATGTTTGAGTGTGTTTATATACACTATAATGCCAAACAGTTACTTCTAATTTAAGTATGGATCCAAAGCTACTTTGGAACCTACTTTTACATAAGAGGAAATCTACTGTTTAATAGAGCCGTTTGACTTTGATAATGGCCTGTTGACTTCACTTTCTGGAAAGCTGACTTGCTGCTACATATGTGCCCTTGTGACCTTCTAAACTTGGAGATGATGAGATTAGCTTTTCTCTGATCCAAAGTTGAATTACCCAAAAAAGGTATGGTTGCTTGTTTTATTCTTTAATACTCCCCCTCAAGTTGAATAGTGGGGTTTCCAATATTCAACTTGCCAAGAACTTCGCTAAAGAGCCTTCCATTTACTGACTTTGTTAGAATGTCAGCCAATTGGTCTTCTGATCTGACGTGTGGCAAAGAAATGATCTCTGAATCTGGCTTTTCTCTGATAAAGTGTCTATCCACCTCAACATGTTTTGTTCGATCATGTTGAACTGGATTCTCTGATATACCTATTGCAGCTTCATTGTCGCACATAATCTAAATTGTTTCTTTTGGAGGGAACCCAATCTCTGTTAGTAACTTTTTAATCCATAAGGCTTCTGAAATGTCCCGTTCATATTGATTATAAACGTTCCATATTAATTGATTTTGTCACGAGATTTTGACCTCTATATGAGACGTTTTTTAAAGACTGCATTCGATTTTAAAACAAACCATAACCTTTAAAATATTACGACGATTATCAAATAATGATAATCTAAAATATAGCATTTTTCACACGACCATTACATAATGGTTTACAATAATATTACACATCAACATAAGTCTTCGAATGCAGTTTTTAAACAATATTATACAAGCATGGACTCCAAATCTTGTCCTAATTTAGTATGCAACAGCGGAAGCTCTTAATAATCACCTGAGAATAAACATGCTTAAAACGTCAACAAAATTGTTGGTGAGTTATAGGTTTAACCTACATATTATTAAATCATAATAATAGACCACAAGATTTCATTTTTATAACACATCTCTTATCAGGCATTTAGAAAACTGCATAGAGATAAAAATCATTCATATGTTGAACACCTGGTAGCCGACGTTAACTTAATGCATAGAATATCCCCAAAATAGAACCTCTCATCTATATAATAATCTCGAAGTACTAAACCATCCATAACCTGAATGGGGGTTGTTAAGGCTAATAGATCTATATTTAGGATTCGCGTCAATTAGGGGCCATTTCCCTAATTCTTAGGCTACCAGACTTGAAGGGCGATATTCGGTTTAATAATCCAACCATAGAATGTAGTTTCGCATACTTGTGTCTATTTTGTAAAACATTTATAAAACTGCATGTATTCTCATCCCAAAAATATTACATTTTAAAAAATGGGACTATAACTCACTTTCACAGATTTTTACTTCGTCGGGAACTAAGACTTGGCCACTGGTCGATTCATGAACCTATAACAAATATGAACATATATATCAAAATATGTTCAAAATATATTTACAACATTTTTTTAATACGTTTTAATGTTTTAAATATTTTCAGTCAGCTGTCCTCGTTAGTAACCTACAACTAGTTATCCATAGTTAGATGTACAGAAATAAACTGATATATATTATCTTGACCCAATCCACGACCCAGTGTATACACGTCTCAGGCTAGATCACAACTCAAAGTATATATATTTTTGGAATCAACCTCAACTCTGTATAGCTAACTCCAACATTACTGCATATAGAGTGTCTATGGTTGTTCCAAATAATATATATAGATGGGTCGATATGATATGTCAAAACATTTGCATACGTGTCTATGGTATCCCAAGATTACATAATATATTAGAATACATGTATAATACAATATAAGTTAGCTAGGATATGATTTGTATAGATTTGTTACCAATTTTCACGTAGCTACAACAAGTAAAAAATATCCAATCTTGTTTTACCCACAACTTCTTCGTTTTAAATCCGTTTTGAGTGAATCCAATTGCTATGGTTTCATATTGAAGTTAAGTTTAGAATCTATACAGAAAAAGTATAAGTTTATAGTCAGAAATATAGGTTACAAGTCATTTTTGTAAAGGTAGTCATTTCAGTCGAAAGAACGACGTCTAGATGACCATTTTGGAAAACATACTTCCACTTTGAGTTTAATCATGATTTTTGGATATAGTTTCATGTTCATAAGAAAAATCATTTTCCCAAAAGAACAACTTTTAAATCAACATTTATCATAGTTTTTAATTAACTAACCCAAAACAGCCCGCGGTGTTACTACGACGGCGTATATCCAGTTTTACGGTGTTTTTTTGTGTTTTCAGGTTTTAAATCTTTAAGTTAGCATATCATATAGATATAGAACATGTTTTTAGTTGATTTTAAAAGTCAAGTTAGAAGGATTAACTTCTGTTTGCAAACAAGTTTAGAATTAACTAAACTATGTTCTAGTGATTACAAGTTTAAACCTTCGAATAAGATAGCTTTATATGTTTGAATCGAATGATGTTATGAATATCATTACTACCTCAAGTTTTGTAGATAAACCTACTGGAAAAGAGAAAAATGGATCTAGCTTCAAAGGATCCTTGGATGTCTTAAAAGTTCTTGAAGCAGAATCATGACACGAAAACAAGTTCAAGTAAGATTTTCACTCGAAATAAGATTGTTATAGTTATAGAAATTGAATCAAAGTTTGAATATGAGTATTACCTTGTATTAGAAAGATATCTTACTGTAAATAAGAAAGATTTCTTGAGGTTGAATGATCACTTTACAAGATTGGAAGTAAGCTAGCAAACTTGGAAGTATTCTTGATTTTATGAAACTAGAACTTATAGAATTTATGAAGAACACTTAGAACTTGAAGATAGAACTTGAGAGAGATCAATTTGATGAAGAAAATTGATGAATGAAAGTGTTTATAGGTGTTTTTAGTCGTTGGTATATGGATTAGTTATAAAGGATGTGTAATTTTGTTTACATGTAAATAAGTCATGAATGATTACTAATATTTTTGTAATTTTATGAGATATTTCATGCTAGTTGCCAAATGATGGTTCCTACATGTGTTAGGTGACTCGCATGGGCTGCTAAGAGCTGATCATTGGAGTGTATATACCAATAGTACATACATCTAAAAGCTGTGTATTGTACGAGTACGAATACAGGTGCATACGAGTAGAATTGTTGATGAAACTGAACGAGGATGTAATTGTAAGCATTTTTGTTAAGTAGAAGTATTTTGATAAGTGTCTTGAAGTCTTTAAAAATTGTATAAATACATATTAAAATACTACATGTATATACATTTTAACTGAGTCGTTAAGTCATTGTTAGTCGTTACATGTAAATGTTGTTTTGAAGCCTTTAGGTTAATGATCATGTTAAGTATTGTTAAACCATTGTTTATTATATCAAATGAGATGTTAAATTATTACATTATCATGATATTATGATATATTAATATATCTTAATATGATATATATACAATTAAATGTCGTTACAACGATAATCGTTACATATATGTCTCGTTTCGAAATCATTAAGTTAGTAGTCTTGTTTTTACATATGTAGTTCATTGTTAATATACTTAATGATATGTTTACTTTTCATAATACCATGTTATATATATATATATATATATATATATATATATATATATATATATATATATATATATATATATATATATATATATATATATATATATCCATATATATGACATCATATAGTTTTTACAAGTTTTAACGTTCGTGAATCACCGGTCAACTTGGGTGGTCAATTGTCTATATAAAACCTATTTCAATTAATCAAGTCTTAACAAGTTTGATTGCTTAACATGTTGGAAACACTTAATCATATAAATATCAATTTCATTTAATATATATAAACATGAAAAATTTCGGGTCACTACAGTACCTACCCGTTAAATAAATTTCGTCCCGAAATTTTAAGCAGTTGGAGGTGTTGACGTATCTTCTGGAAATAAGTGCGGGTATTTCTTCTTCATCTGATCTTCTCATTCCCAGGTGAACTCGATTCCTCTACGAGAATTCCATCGAACCTTAACAATTAGTATCTTGTTTTACTTGAGCCTTTTAACCTCACGATCCATTATCTCGACGGGTTCTTCAATAAATTGAAGTTTTTCGTTGATTTGGATTTCGTCTAACGGAATAGTGAGATCTTCTTTAGCAAAATACTTCTTTAGATTCGAGACATGAAAAGTGTTATCTACAGCTGCAAGTTGTTGAGGTAACTCCAGTTGGTAAGCTACTGGTCTGACACGATCTATAATCTTAAATGGTCCAATGAACCTTGGATTTAGTTTCCCCCATTTACCAAATCGAATAATGCCTTTCCAAGGTGAAACCTTAAGCATGACCATCTCTCCAATTTCAAATTCTATATCTTTTCTTTTACTGTCCGCATAGCTCTTTTGTCGACTCTGGGTGGTTTTCAATCGTTGTTGAATTTGAATGATTTTCTCGGTAGTTTCTTGTATTATCTCCGGACCCGTAATCTGTCTATCCCCCACTTCACTCCAACAAATTGGAGACCTGCACTTTCTACCATAAAGTGCCTCAAACGGTGCCATCTCAATACTCGAATGATAACTGTTGTTGTAGGAAAATTCTGCTAACGGTAGGTGTCGATCCCAACTGTTTCCGAAATTGATAACACATGCTCGTAGCATATCTTCAAGCGTCTATGTCGTCCTTTCACTCTGCCCATCAGTTTGTGGATGATAAGCAGTACTCATGTCTAGACGAGTCCCCAATGCTTGTTGCAGTGTCTGCCAAAACCTTGAAACAAATCTGCCATCCCTATCAGAGATTATAGAGACTGGTATTCCATGTCTGGAGACAACTTCCTTCAAGTATAGATGTGCTAACTTCTCCATTTTGTCATCTTCTCTCATTGGCAGGAAGTGTGCTGACTTAGTGAGACAATCGACTATTACCCAAATAGTATCATAACCACTTGCAGTCCTTGGCAATTTAGTAATGAAATCCATGGTAATGTTTTCCCATTTCTTTTCTGGGATTTTAGGTTGTTGGAGTAGACCTGATGGTTTCTGATGTTTAGCTTTGACCTTTGAGAACGTCAAATATTCTCCTACATATTTAGCAATATCAGCTTTCATACCAGGCCACCAAAAGTGCTTCTTGAGATCTTTGTACATTTTTCCTGCTCCAGGATGTATTGAGTATCTGGTTTTATGTGCTTCCTTAAGTACCATTTCTCTCGCATCTCCAAACTTTGGTACCCAAATTCTATCAGCCCTATATCGGGTTCCGTCTTCTCGAATTTTAAGATGTTTCTCTGATCCTTTGGGTATCTCATTCTTCAAATTTCCTTCTTTTACAACCCCCTATTGCGCCTCCTTTATTTCAGTAGTAAGGTTAGTACGAATAATTATGTTCATAGGTTTTACCCGTATAGGTTCTCTTTCCTTTCTACTCAAAGCGTCGGCTACCACATTCGCCTTCCCCGGGTGGTAACGAATCTCAAAGTCGTAGTCATTTAACAATTCAATCCACCTACGCTGCCTCATGTTTAGTTGTTTCTGATCAAATATATGTTGGAGACTTTTGTGGTCGGTATGTATAATACTTTTGACCCCATATAAGTAATGCCTCCAAGTCTTTAATGCAAAAACAACAGCGCCCAATTCCAAATTGTGAGTCGTATAATTTTGCTCGTGAATCTTCAATTGTCTAGACGCATAAGCAATTACCTTCGTTCGTTGCATTAATACACAACCGAGGCCTTGCTTTGAGGCGTCACAATATATTACAAAATCATCATTCCCTTCAGGCAA
This sequence comes from Rutidosis leptorrhynchoides, assembly GCF_046630445.1. NCBI lineage: Eukaryota > Viridiplantae > Streptophyta > Magnoliopsida > Asterales > Asteraceae > Rutidosis > Rutidosis leptorrhynchoides. The sequence goes on from NC_092334.1 coordinate 134,303,795, forward strand.
TGACAATATAGGTGCCGTAGTTAACTTTTTCTTTAACAATTGAAAAGCTTTTTCTTGTTCATCCTTCCATTCAAATTTCTTCCCTTTATGCGTTAATGCAGTCAAGGGTTTTGCTATTTTGGAAAAATCATGGATGAATCTTCTGTAGTAACCAGCTAGTCCTAAAAATTGGCGTATATGCTTCGGAGTTTTAGGGGTTTCCCACTTTTCAACGGTCTCAATCTTTCCCGGATCCACATGAATACCTTCTTTGTTCACTATGTGACTGAGGAATTGAACTTCTTCCAACCAAAATGCACACTTTGAAAACTTAGCGTACAGTTTTTCTTTCCTCAACAACTCTAGCACTTTTCTCAAATGTTCTTCGTGCTCTTGATCATTCTTTGAGTAGATAAGTATGTCATCAATGAAAACAATGACAAACTTGTCGAGATATGGCCCACACACACGATTCATGAGGTCCATGAACACAGTTGGTGCTTTAGTCAATCCAAACGGCATAACCATAAACTCGTAATGACCGTAACGCATTCTGAAAGCAGTCTTCGGAATATCGTCCTCCTTCACCCGCATTTGATGATACCCAGAACGTAAATCAATCTTTGAATAAACTGACGAGCCTTGTAATTGATCAAATAAGTAGTCGATTCGCGGTAGTGGGTAACGGTTCTTGATGGTAAGTTTGTTCAACTCTCGGTAGTCGATACACAACCTGAATGTACCATCCTTCTTTTTGACAAACAAAACAGGAGCTCCCCATGGTGATGTACTTGGTCGTATGAAACCACGCTCTAGAAGTTCTTGTAATTGGCTTTAAAGTTCCTTCATTTCGCTGGGTGCGAGTCTGTATGGAGCACGAGCTATTGGTGCAGCTCCCGGTACAAGATCTATTTGAAATTCAACAGATCAGTGTGGAGGTAATCCCGGTAATTCTTTCGGAAAAATATCGAGAAATTCTTTTGCGACGGGAACATCATTGATGCTCTTTTCTTCAGTTTGTACTTTCTCAACGTGTGCTAGAATAGCATAGCAACCCTTTCTTATTAGCTTTTGCACCTTCAAATTACTAATAAGATTTAGCTTCGCGTTGCTCTTTTCTCCGTACACCATTAAGGGTTTTCCTTCTTCTCGTACAATGCGAATTGCATTTTTGTAACATACGATCTCTGCTTTCACCTCTTTCAACCAGTCCATGCCGATTATCACATCAAAACTCCCTAACTCTACTGGTATCAAATCAATCTTAAATGTTTCGCTAACCAGTTTAATTTCTCGATTCCGACATATATTATCTGCTGCAATTAATTTACCGTTTGCTAATTCTAGTATAAACTTATTATCCAAAGGTGTCAATGGACAACTTAATTTAGCACAGAAATCCTTACTCATATAGCTTCTATCCGCACCCGAATCAAATAAAACATAAGCAGATGTATTGTCAATAAGAAACGTACCCGTAACAATCTCCGGGTCTTCCTGCGCTTCAACCGCATTAATGTTGAAGACTCTTCCTTGGCCTTGCCCATTATTATCCCCCTGATTTGGACACATATTTTTGTAATGGCCCTTCTTCCCGCATCCGAAACAGGTAATGTCTGCATAACTTGTTTCGGCATTATTTGTTCCCTTAGCCATTGATCCGTAGATTTTGCACTTTTTCGCACCATGGCTGTTTCTATTACACTTAGTACACACTACTGTACAAAGCCCAGTTGGATGGTATCCTTCACATCTCTGGCAGAATTTCTGTCTCTTGTTGTTATTGTTGGGATTGTTGTTGTTGCGGTTGTTATTATTGTTGAAACGGTTGTTGTAGTTGTTGCTGGGGTGGTTGTTGTTGTTGCGTTTTTGTTGTGAAAATTGGTGCGATTGTAGCTTTGATTGTTGGGTTGATTATTGAAATTGTGACCCTTGTCACTGGTTTCTTCCCATTTCCTCTTGACTTGTTTCGTATCGGCTTCTTCGACCGCCTGTTCTTTAATCCTTTCCTCAATTTGATTTATAAGTTTATGAGCCATTCGACTTGCCTTTTGTATGGAGGCGGGCTCGTGTGAACTTATATCCTCTTGGATCCTTTCCGGTAACCCTTTTACAAATGCGTCGATTTTCTCTTCTTCATCTTCGAACGATCCCGGACACAATAGGCACAACTCTGTGAATCGTCGTTCGTACGTGGTAATATCAAACCCTTGTGTTCGTAACCCTCTAAGCTCTACCTTGAGCTTATTGACCTCGTTTCTGGGACGGTACTGCTCGTTCATTAAGTGTTTGAATTCTGACCACGGTAGTGCGTAAGCAGCATCTTGTCCCACTTGTTCGAGATAGGTATTCCACCATGTTAACGCAGTACCTGTGAAGGTATGCGTGGCGTACTTTACCTTATCTTCCTCAGCACATTTGCTTATAGCAAACACAGGTTCGACCTTTTCGGTCCATCGTTTCAGTCCGACTGGTCCTTCAATTTCATCGAATTCCAGAGGTTTACAGGCAGTGAAAGCCTTGTAGGAGCATCCTACATGGTTTCCTGTGGAGTTAACTCCACTGCTAGACCCTGAGTTATTGTTGTTTTCCATTGCAGCCTGTACTGCGGCTATATTTGTTGCAAGGAAAGCACGGAAGTCTTCCTCACTCATGTTCAAGTTCTGATGAGTAGTCGGTGCCATTTCCTTCAAAAATAGCCAAAAGAATTAAGTTAATCATATAGAATATTAAGAGTAGTCAATAGTATTTCGTAGCATAATATGAACTCATTTATAAAAGCTTTTTCTTCATATTAGCGTTTTATAAGTTTTAATTCGGGTAATACCTACCCGATAAGTTCATACTTAGTAGCTAACATACAATTCAACTACTACAATTCTATATGAAAACTGATTATAATAATATTTCACATTCAAACTTTTATACAATATTTTGCAAACTTACAATACCGCTATTTTACATATAGCATGAAATATAGCACATAAAAACTCTAATACAAAACAGTTGCGAAGACAATTCTAGTTAATACGCAAGTCGTTCAACAAAGGCAATAAAGACACGTAATTCATACGTTCAGAAACAAGTCATGCATTCTGGTTTTACTATGACTACTTCCCATCCTTGGTCTTGTGGAACATAACCGTTGTGACCGTTGACAAGACAGCATGTTGTAATGTCATCAAAAGGACGAGGGTTTCGTAATGTCCAACAGCCCCGTAATAATCTAAAAACCTTGTTTCTCATCTCAACTACCGAGTCCATCACTTATGGGAATGTTTTATTTAAAAGTTGCAACCCAATGTTTTTTTTCTCAATTTGATGAGAAGCGAACATTATTAACCCGTAAGCATAACATGCTTCTTTATGTTGCATGTTAGAAGCTCTTTCTAACTCACGAAATCCTATGTTGGGATATGTTGAGTCAAAATAGGTTCTTAACCCGTCGCGTAAAATTGCATTTGGGTTCCCCGCATTTAACGCTTTAAAGAAAACACGGCGTAACTTACGGTCTCCCCAATGTGATATACCCCACCTATCAAAGGAAAGCCTTTTATAAACTAAGGCATTTCTGAAAAGTCTTTCAAATGTTTGACAAGTTAATTTCGCCATAACTAAATGTGCTGATGAATTCTGACCGACTCTAGACAAGATTTCCTCAATCATATCCTCTGGTAGGTCTTCTAAAATATTCGGTTGTCTACCCTTAACGTCCATTTTGTTTTTATACTGTAAAATAGACAAGGATTAGATTCGTAAAAGATAATTAACAAACAATACAAGCAATTTTTACATAGAACATAAAAGTACAAGCACACTATATTACATATATTACACAACATGATTACAACTCTTTAATCCGACTCACTCGTTTCTTCTTCTTCGGACTTGATTCGTTTTGCTAATTTCCTAGGGATATATGATGCTCCCCTAATACGAGCTGTCGTTTTCCACAATGGTTTAGAAAAACCTGGTGGTTTAGAGGTTCCCGGGTCATTGTTACATTTTAGGAAATACGGATGTTGCCGATACATATAAAGTTCATCGGGGTTGGAATCGGGTTTCTCTATTTTTATACCTTTTCCCTTATTATTTTCTTTCGCTTTAATAAATTGGGTCGAGGTAATTTCTATAACATCATCGGAATCCTCATCGGGATCCGATTCATCGGAAAATTGATAATCTTCCCAATATTTTGCTTCCTCGGCGGAAACACCATTGACCATTATTAACTTTGGTCCGTTGGTTGAGGATTTTCTTTTATTTAATCGATTTACTATAGGTATCAATATTTCTTCTTCTGGAACCTCTTCTTCTTCCGGTTCCTCCTCTTCTGATTCCTCTTCTTCCGGTTCCTCTACTTCCGGTTCCTCTTCTTCCGGTTCCTCTTCGGGAATTTGTGAATCTTCCCAAATTATATTCGATTCTTCATTATTATTAGGTGAGTCGATGGGATTTGTACTAGTGGTAGACATCTATCACACAATATCAAACACATTAAGAGTTTAATATATCACATAATATTTACATGTTAATAATATATAGTTTCCAACAAAAGTGTTAAGGAATCGTTTTTAAAGAAAAAAAAGGTCGAAGTCCAGACTTACTAATGTATCCTAACAAACTCGATAAGACACACTAATGCAAATTTCTGGTTCTCTAAGACCAACGCTCGGATACCAACTGAAATGTCCCGTTCATATTGATTATAAATGTTCCATATTAATTGATTTCGTCGCGAGGTTTTGACCTCTATATGAGACGTTTTTCAAAGACTGCATTCGATTTTAAAACAAACCACAACCTTTAAAATATTACGACAATTATCAAATAATGATAATCTAAAATATAGCGTTTTTCACACGACCATTACATAATGGTTTACAATAATATTACACATCAACATAAGTCTTCGAATGCAGTTTTTAAACAATATTATACAAGCATGGACTCCAAATCTTGTCTTTAATTTAGTATGCAACAGCGGAAGCTCTTAATAATCACCTGAGAATAAACATGCTTAAAACATCAACAAAATTGTTGGTGAGTTATAGGTTTAACCTACATATTATTAAATCATAATAATAGACCACAAGATTTCATTTTTATAACACATCTCTTATCAGGCATTTCGCAAACTGCATAGAGATAAAAATCATTCATATGTTGAACACCTGGTAACCGACGTTAACTTAATGCATAGAATATCCCCAAAACAGAACCTCTCATCTGTATAATAATCTCGAAGTACTAAAACATCCATAACCTGAATGGGGGTTGTTAAGCCCAATAGATCTATCTTTAGTATTTGCGTCAATTAGGGGCCATTTCCCTAATTCTTAGGCTACCAGACTTGAAGGGCGATATTCGGTTTAATAATCCAACCATAGAATGTAGTTTCGCATACTTGTGTCTATTTTGTAAAACATTTATAAAACTGCATGTATTCTCATCCCAAAAATATTAGATTTTAAATAATGGAACTATAACTCACTTTCACAGATTTTTACTTCGTCGGGAAGTAAGACTTGGCCACTGGTCGATTCACGAACCTATAACAAATATGTATATATATATCAAAGTATGTTCAAAATATATTTACAACATTTTTTTAATACGTTTTAATGTTTTAAATATTTTCAGTCAGCTGTCCTCGTTAGTAACCTACAACTAGTTGTCCATAGTTAGATGTACAAAAATAAACTGATATATATTATCTTAACCCAATCCACGACCCTGTGTATACACGTCTCAGGCTAGATCACAACTCAAAGTATATATATTTTTGGAATCAACCTCAACCCTGTATAGCTAACTCCAACATTACTGCATATAGAGTGTCTATGGTTGTTCCATATAATATATATAGATGGGTCGATATGATATGTCAAAACATTTGCATACGTGTCTATGGTATCCCAAGATTAGATAATATATTATAATACATGTATAATACAATATAAGTTAGCTAGGATATGATTTGTATAGATTTGTTAACAATTTTCACGTAGCTACAACAAGTAAAAAATATCCAATCTTGTTTTACCAATAACTTCTTCGTTTTAAATCCGTTTTGAGTGAATCCAATTGCTATGGTTTCATATTGCACTTAAGTTTATGAATCTATACAGAAAAAGTATAAGTTTATAGTCGGAAATACAGGTTACAAGTTGTTTTTGTAAAGGTAGTCATTTCAGTCAAAAGAACGACGTCTAGATGACCATTTTGGAAAACATACTTCCACTTTGAGTTTAATCATGATTTTTGGATATAGTTTCATGTTCATAAGAAAAATTATTTTCCCAGAAGAACAACTTTTAAATCAAAGTTTATCATAGTTTTTAATTAACTAACCCAAAACAGCCCGCGGTGTTACTACGACTGCGTATATCCAGTTTTACGGTGTTTTTCGTGTTTTCAGGTTTTAAATCATTAAGTTAGCATATAATATAGATATAGAACATGTATTTAGTTGATTTTAAAAGTCAAGTTAAAAGGATTAACTTCTGTTTGCGAACAAGTTTAGAATTAACTAAACTATGTTCTAGTGATTACAAGTTTAAACCTTCGAATAAGATAGCTTTATATGTATGAATCGAATGATGTTATGAACATCATTACTACCTCAAATTTTGTGGATAAACCTACTGGAAAAGTGAAAAATGGATCTAGCTTCAAAGGATCCTTGGATGTCTTAAAAGTTCTTGAAGTAGAATCATGACACGAAAACAAGTACAAGTAAGATTTTCACTCGAAATAAGACTGTTATAGTTATAGAAATTGAATCAAAGTTTGAATATGAGTATTATCTTGTATTAGAAAGACATCTTAATATAAATAAAAAAGATTTCTTGAGGTTGGATGATCACTTTACAAGATTGGAAGTAAGCTAGCAAACTTGGAAGTATTCTTGATTTTATGAAACTAGAACTTATAGAATTTATGAAGAACACTTAGAACTTGAAGATAGAACTTGAGAGAGATTAATTTGATGAAGAAAATTGATGAATGAAAGTGTTTGTAGGTGTTTTTAGTCGTTGGTATATTGATTAGATATAAAGGATGTGTAATTTTGTTTACATGTAAATAAGTCATGAATGATTACTAATATTTTTGTAATTTTATGAGATATTTCATGCTAGTTGCCAAATGATGGTTCCCACATGTGTTAGGTGACTCACATGGGCTGCTAATAGCTGATCATTGGAGTGTATATACCAATAGTACATACATCTAAAAGCTGTGTATTGTACGAGTACGAATACGGGTGCATACGAGTAGAATTGTTGATGAAACTGAACGAGGATGTAATTGTAAGAATTTTTGTTAAGTAGAAGTATTTTGATAAGTGTCTTGAAGTCTTTCAAAAGTGTATAAATACATATTAAAACACTACATGTATATACATTTTAACTGAGTCGTTAAGTCATCGTTAGTCATTACATGTAAATGTTGTTTTGAAGCCTTTAGGTTAACGATCGTGTTAAGTGTTGTTAACCCATTGTTTATTATGTCAAATGAGATGTTAAATTATTACATTATCATGATATTATGATATACTAATATATCTTAATATGATATATATACAATTAAATGTCGTTACAATGATAACCGTTACATATATGTCTCGTTTCGAAATCATTAAGTTAGTAGTCTTATTTTTACATATGTAGTTCATTGTTAATATACTTAATGATATGTTTACTTATCATAATACCATGTTAACTATATATATATATATATATATATATATATATATATATATATATATATATATATATATATATATCCATATATATGACATCATATAGTTTTTACAAGTTTTAACGTTCGTGAATCACCGGTCAACTTGGGTGGTCAATTGTCTATATAAAACCTATTTCAATTAATCAAGTCTTAACAAGTTTTATTACTTAACATGTTGGAAACACTTAATCATTTAAATATCAATTTCATTTAATATATATAAACATGGAAAAATTCGGGTCACTACAGCTTCAGCTACTCCTTTTGATATTCCTCTGAATTCTGATTCGGCGCTCGAGTGTGTGACAACCTTTTGTTTCTTACTTCTCCATGCAACAAGATTACCTCCTACAAGTGTGAAGAATCCTGATGTAGATCTTCTGTCACCCTTTTCTCCAGCCCAACTTGCATCTGTATAAATTTTGGTTTCTAGATGTTCATTCTTTTCAAACACAACCCCATGATCAGCTGTTTTCTTTAGGTATTTGATGGTTCTGATTACGGCTTCCATATGGTGAACTTGTGGTTGATACATGAATTGACTCACAACCCCAAATGCATGTGCTATATCGGGTCGAGTATGAGCGAGATAGATTAGTTTTACCACAAGTCTTTGATATCATCCTTTATCAGCAAGACCAGCTTCATCTTCCATATATAGCTTTTGGTTTGGAATCATACGAGTATCAGCTGGTTTACAATCGATCATCCCTGTTTCTGCAAGAAAATCAATAATATATTTCTTTTGACAGATAAATATTCCCCGTTGGGACCGTAAAACTTCGATCCCTAAAAAGTATTTAAGTCTGCACAAATCTTTCATTTCCTATTCATTAAATAAGTTTGTTTTTAGTTTTGAAATTTCTTCTTTATCATTTCCAGTAATTATCATGTCATCAACATAAATAATCAAACACGTGATAAGATTGTTATTTTGTTTAAGAAATAGAGTATGGTCTGAATTACTTTGTTTAAAACCATAGCATTTCATAGCTAATGTGAATCTCCCAAACCAAGTCCGCAGGGATTGTTTTAACCCATATAATGCCTTTTTAAGTCAACAAACTTCCCTGTTTTTAAAGTTGTAGGTGAATCCTGGTGGTGCTTCCATATAAACTTCTTCCTTTAATTTTCCATGGAGAAAAGCATTCTTCACATCGAATTGGTGAAGTGGCCAGTCCTTATTTGCAGCGATAAAGAAGAGAACTCTAATAGTATCAATCTTTGCAACAGGTGAGAAAGTCTCGGAGTAATCGATCCCGTATTTCTGAGTGTATCCTTTCGCAACCAGTCGAGCCTTATATCTTTCAATAGTACCATCTGGTTTATGTTTTATCGTAAATACCCATCGACATCCCACTGGTTTCTTTCCTTGAGGCATAACAAAATTTTCCCATGTATCATTATCATTCAAGGCTTTCATTTCAACTTTCATTGCCTTTCTCCAGTTTTCGGAATTTAGAGCTTGTTCAATAGAAGTTGGAATGCTTTCAGAGTAAATTGCGGAATTAAATTGACGGGCTTCTTTTGATAGATTTCCTTGTACTATATTAGCCATATGATATCTAGATCTTTGCATTTCCTTTTCTGGTGAGTATCGTTTCGGTGAAACACCTCTATTGGCTCTTTGAGGTAGGACATATCGTTGAGTGGTTTCATCAGAAATTGTATTAGTTTGTTCCTCTTGAGTTTGATGTTCATTACTCGAGGAAGTTTCAACAGTTTCATGGTTTAATGGGATATTTTCTGTGGGTTCATGGTTTTGTGTTGGATCGGGGTTTGGTGTCGAAGTTTGTGTTGGATCAGGGTTTGGTGTCGAAGTTTGTATAGGTTCGGGATTTGGTATCGGCTCGGGGTTTGGTATAGGCTCGGGGTTTGATGTTGGGTTTGTTGAGTTTGATTTTGGTTCTTGTGTTTGAGGTGGTAGCCATGTCATCCAACTTAGAGTGTTATTATCCTCATTCTCCCCCTCACTCGTGAGTTGGGTGTTATTGTAAAAATATTCAGTTTTAATAAAATCACAGTTCATTGTGGTAGTAATCTTTCGGTTTTTAGGATTATAACATCGATAACCTTTTTGGTTGATACCATAAACAACCATAATACACTTCTCGGCACATGGATCAAGTTTAGTACGCTCATGTTTTGGTGTGAACAAAGACCGAGCACCCAAAGACTCGAGGTTCAAGGTTAAGCGAGGACGGAAGAGTCACAAATTGAGATAAGACATCCCAAGGTGTTTTTGAACTATGAATCTTAGTGGGTAATTGATTTATAAGGTAAGTGGTAGTAGCAAGAGCTTCGGGCTAGAAACTCTTTGGAACTTTAGATTCATTTAATAAAGCTCTAGTTATTTCAAAAAGTAGTCGATTTTTCCGTTCGGCTACACCATTTTGTTCAGGGGTATGAGCACACGAAGTTGGATGAATAATTCCTTTTTCTTCGCAAAAAAGTTTCATGGATGTGTTACAAATTCTCCACCATTATCAGATCGTAACATTTGTATATTTTTGTTAAACTGAGTTTTGATCATTTTATAGAAAAGACAAAATTTTTCAAACACTTCTAATTTGTTGGTTAAAAAATAGATCCAGGTCATTCGTGTACAATCATCGATAAAAATGACAAAATATCTAAATGTTTTCCCCCCATTAATTGGAGCCGGTCCCCAAACATCAGAGTGAATTAATGCAAAAGGTACATCTTTCCTAGTATTAGTGAGTTTAAACGTACTCCTATGGCTTTTCGTCAAAATATAAGTTTCACAACTTAAAGTTACATTATATGAAAATAAACTAGGAAATAAAGAATGTAGATAGCCGGCAGACGGGTGTCCCAACCTCCGATGCCATAACCAAGCTTCCCTCGTAGGTGTTCCGTGAGCAATCAACATGGTACCTCATTGAGAAACTTCGTCAATATAATATAGTCCCCCTTTTTTAGTGCCACGCCCAATCACAATCCCCGTCCGGATATCCTGCAAGATGCAGAATGTCGGGTATATGAGGACTTTACAATTTAATTCTTTGGTTACATGACTTACCGATAATAGCTTATGAGACAAAGCTGGAATATATAGACAATTAGGTAATTTAATCGTTGGTGAGATTTCAATAGTTCCACTATTTTCAACTTGAATGACTTCACCACTAGCAGTTTGAATTTTATTCCTTTTAGGTTTAGTTTTCAAAACAATATCGTTTTTATCAAATGTCATGGTGTCCGTTGCCCCACAATTGAGTATCCATGACTCAGTTTTAAAACCTTGTGAGACTATATTTGCTTCGGGTTGGGACGTTTCATCGTTTGGTATTTTATTTAAGGCAGAAAAACTGCTACTACAAGGTATAATAAGTTCAGGCCTTTTAATTCTGATTTTTTCTTTCATTTGGGCCTGTCCATTAGGGTTTGGACTGAATTAACTTTAGCAGTCTTAAAGCCTGGCCCAAATGTTTTCGTAGGGTTACTATGGCCCTTTTGTTCCATATTTAAATTATTACAAGTATGACTAGGGCCCAAGTCCTTATTAGGCTTATCAAGGCCCACTTGTTTTATCCCAATTATATTACCCAACGGTTGTTCAAACCCGTGACTAATCCCACCTATTATGTTTCCCAGATAAAGATTCGTTCATCTCTCCTAATTTTTTCACACAATCCAACATCTCTGCTATCGATTCATAATTTCTAGATCTAGATTTAAACAAATCAACGAATGGTTTAGAGAAATTACCTTTAGTTGTTTCAGTTGAAACAACTCCTCCAAATCCCGTTGATGTTGTTGGATTTGATTCAGTGGTGGTGGTTGGTGGTTCTGCCGTTGCTGCTACTGTAGCTTTACCCGGTTTGTTCCACCAATCCGGAAACCCTTTTAACTTGAAACATTGATCCTTTGTGTGCCTTGATTTCCCACATTCAGCACACACCAATTTTGATTTATCAACCTTTTGGAAAGATGGCTTGTTCCGGTGAGGATAAGGGCTGGTGGTCTGCCCACTTCGATCGGTTCTGTTTGCAGCACTAAGTCCTGATCCAATTCCTTGATGAATTGATTCATTTTTAGCTTGACCGAGAATGTGTTGGTGAGCCACCTCTTTCCTTTCCGTTGCATATGCTTCTTCCGATGAAGGTAACGGATCTAACCTCAAAAGCTCTCTTTTAATCGTATCGTATTTTCGATCAAGAGCATTAAGAAACTGAAAAAGCTTCTGTTCTGTTCTGATTTTGGTGTAAATCACGATGTCAGTAGCACACTTCATTGGGTTTGGATCTCGCCTGTCGATTTCCCCCCAAATGCCTTGCATCGTGATCCAAAGATCTTCTAATGACTGATCTTTTTGTTTGATATCGTTTGATTTAACGTGTAAGTCAAATTTTTGCAGTTTATCCTTTCCACTGCTATATGTAACCATCAAAGCATCCCAAAGAGCTTTTGCTGTGGGGTACTCGATAAGGTTGCTAGCCAAAGTAGGTTCGATATTGTATGAGCCATGAGAACACGACTAAATCGTCTTGTTCCCATTGTTCATACCCTTCTTCACTCGTTTTTGGTGCAGCAGTAGTCAAGTGGTTAAGGAGGGATTTTGATTTCCCTCCTATTGCAACCTTAATCATCCTTGCCCATAACGCATAATTTTGATTGTTAAGAGCAAGGTTAATTTTCAGGCTATCTGAAAGTTTGGAATGAGATTGAAGGTTGTTTTTGAGAAGGTTGCTTAATTGAGTTGCTAAGTCTTGGTTTGATGAGTTGACTGATTGGTCATGGCTGCTGTCTTCAGTAGACATTGTAACCACCAATCAATTAACCAAAAAAAGTAGATGATTGAAGCTAAAAAATGAGTGTAATGATCAAAGATCTACACCATTAGCTCTGATACCATGTTTTCTAATGAAAATAATAATCTGGAAGTGTTTATTGATAATGGTTCAGTTATTTCAAGCTGAGAAGTAATTTTCAAGTGTGTTTGAGTGTGTTTATATATACTATAATGCCTAATAGTTACTTCTAATTTAAGTATGGATCCAAAGCTACTTTGGAACCTACTTTTACATAAGAGGAAATCTACTGTTTAATAGAGACGTTTGACTTTGATAATGGCCTATTGACTTTACTTTCTAAACAGCTGACTTGCTGTTACATATGTGCCCTTGTGACCTTCTAAACTTGGAGATGACGAGATTAGTTTTTTTCTGATCCAAAGTAGAATTACCCAAAAAAGTATAGTTGCTTGTTTTATTCTTTAACACTTTCAACAATGGTAAAATAGGAGAACCTTAACTTTGGTGACTTACGAACTATGTAACCCATTTCCTTTAAAACATTTTTTTTTGTTTACTCCTTCAACCAGTTAGAGATAGAACATAACCCAAAATATTTTACTCATAAGTAATGGATTGAAATTGCTAGTCTCTTCATAACATGGAAACATGTAAATAACGACAAAGTTAATAGAGCTGGGCTAGGGGCCGCCCATCCTCCCCTATTCAACCAATATTGTAAAGTAGTCTTAGCCCACTAATCTAATGCTCACACACCAAATTTTTTATAACAGTTCATACCTTCTAATTTGCTCAATAAATATATTTTTTGTGATCTTAATTTGCTTTATACTTTGTAACTTATTCAGAAAAGAATCAAGTAGATGATGAAAGAGTGTATTGCAAGTCAACCTAACCCAATTGACACGCCCATATGTCACCTTTAAATATAATCAAACTGTCAGCATATACATACCGAAATAAATCAGTCCGAGATGCCAAAGCTTCAAAAAATAAAAGTTGCTTGGTTTATTATCGATATGTGAAAGTATAATATAACAATTACCTTAAAATTTGTTTGATCATAAAGAAGAGACAAACTTTTGAGATAATATTAGCTCATTCATATTCAAAACTTACAACTCAATATATATATATAGTTAAAAGTTCAAACGAGAACCAGAAAAAAGTGAGAACTGCGAGAACTTTTAATTTTACATTGATTTTCGCATGTGATTAGATTGAATCACCTATAAATGTTGATGTAGAGTAAAAATGAACATAAAATAGTTTGAAAAAACCTATATTTTACTTATATAATCAGATATATAGTTTCTTGTTCACATGTGCATATTTGTTTTGTAAACATGTGAATATTTCATATAATTAACAATTTAACATGTAATTTATAGTAATGAACATATGTTTGTTAGTAATATGAGCACTAATTAACATTTGCATGTAATTTGTTGCATATAAATGCATAAAAACTTTTAAATTAAAGAGTTCTCGCAGTTCTCGTCCTTTTTGTGGTTCTCGTTTGAACCTGCCCCTATATATATATTTATATAAAAGAGAGATTTGATTAGCTTACATGTCATTAGCCCCTTAAATATTGCATATTAAGCCAAGTGTAATTTTCACATGTCACAATTATTCATATATACCCTTATCAACATTTAAAATCACATATTTACCCAAGTAAATTACATAATATCATATATACCCAATTTAAATTAAATACTAAAACTACCATATGTACCAATTTAATTTAAAAATTCACTAAACTCAATTTTACACAATTTAATTCATATTTCATCTCTACTCCTATATACTACTATGATCATCAGAAAAACTACAGATATTTGTTCATACACACATGTCCTATTATTATAGTATATTCATACACACATTTGTTCATATAAAATAATAAGAAAAACTACCAAACAATTTTTAATACTAATTTTGAGAGAACGGTAACGTATTACTTTGTATTAGTAAAATTATGTCATTACATATTTAGATTCAACCGATTTCTTAAATCTGATAGAACTCGAGAAATTTTTTGTTGTTGCAACTACACGCAATATGAAACATATATGTATTTTATAGTCCCGTTTTGCCAACGAACATACTAGAAATGCGTCATTTTTTTAACAACTATGACTTATTGAAAATAGAGTACGAGCTCAAATTAACCACACTTAAGCTATTTGGTCGACATGTTCTCCTTAAATGCAACCACAAATATTGCTTGAAAATGTAGATCAAGCGTCATAAAATTAAAATAAGTGACTTATTTAAAACGGATTTTGAATAGTCGTGCAACGCACGGGCTCAAAACCTAGTGTGTGTGTGTATATATATATATATATATATATATATATATATATATATATATATATATATATATATATATATATATATATAGGATCAAGGGGATAACCAATCCAGGGGGAAGCGGGGGGAAGCAATTTTTTTTTTTGTTTTTTGAAAAAACTTTGTTCACGAACATTATAGATTGGATGAAAATATGAACATTTAATAAAGACACTTTGTGATAAATGTTTTTATTTTGGTGGGAAAACGCTCGAAGAAATAATATATAACAATTATCGTGTTTTTCGAGCGTATGCTGAGGTTTTAGATATTAGAGTTTAGATATTAAAGTTTATAGGGTATAGATATTAGGGTTTAGATATTAAGGTTTATAGGGTTTAGATATTAGGGTTTAGAAATTTAGGGTTTAGGGTTTAGATTTAGGGTTTAGATTTAGGATTTAGATTGAATTTTTAACACGAATGGTTTAGAGTTTAGAGTTTTGTGTTTGAGGTTTGGGGTTTTGGGTTTAGGGACTAAACCCAAAACACCAAACCCTAAACCCTAAACACCAAACTCTAAATCGGGCTAAATTTTACTTCACTAAACATGAAAAAAACGTTAACATTCTTCACGATAAATATTATCTTGAATATTATTTTTGTCGATCGTCTTCCCGCCTAAATAATAACATTCATCACGAAGTGTCTTTTTTAAATGTTCATATTTTCGTGTGATCTTGATGCCTGAAAAAAAAATTCCAAATTTTTTTTTTTTGCTTCCCCGTGCTTCCCCCCGATTGGTGTTGATGCATATTTGTATGGTCATCACTGGGAGAATAACATTTATTATTTTATTTTACACCTAGTTGATGTATACGCATGAAACTGGTCAGTTACAAGAGCATATGTAACTGTTGGACCATAATGTTTAGAGGCCAATTCGTATGAATAAGGCCCATTAGGGTTAATGCTAGTTTGCCTATAAATACCAGTTCATGTGTTCATTTAGGGTTAAGAGATAAGAGTCTAAACCCTATTTGGGAGAGCCGTTATGGTGATCCTGTGCATAGGGGAGATCATGCTCGATCTCCCTGGCTACCGATGTTTCTCCGTTTAAATCAATTGTAAGTTCAACGTTTATATTAATAATATTGATTTATGTTTGATTCATCGTGTTTATCTCTTCCGTCTTTGATATTGCTCGTATAATGTTGTTTATGATCCTTAAACGGACCAACAAATTGGTATCAGAGCTGGAAACAACCGAGCTCTTGATTCGGATCGATCGAAGACGTTAAATTGAAGAAGGGTTAAAAATTCGGAGTTTTTGGAGCTGTTGCTGAAGAAAATTCATAACGGGTTCGTCAACTGTTGGATTGCCTTGGAAGTTTTACTGTAAGTTTGTCACTCACATATATAATAGGAGCTAAATTTTGAAGGTGATCAGACCGTTCAATTGTTAGATATGATTTTCTGAAGTTCACAGCCGTTTTTGAAAAACTCTTATAGTTTGATTGCGCTGATGTGAGAGAAAAGTCATAACGGTTTCGTTAACCACTAGATCTACTTGATTTTTGGACTGTAGGATCTATCGCGTAGTTCTAACGGTGGTTAAAATTTCATAGCGATTGGACCTTTCAATGTTGAGATATGAATTATCGAAGCTGCTGCGGCCGTTCAGTAAAATGCGTTAGGGTTTTGATTATGCAGCAATATATGGAAAAATTCATAACAGGTTATTTAACTGTTGGATCGCTTTGATTTTTTGGACGTAGATTTGAAACGTATAGATCTAACTGTGGTTAAAATATGAAAGTGATCGGACCGTTAAATGTGGAGATACAATTTTTCTAATCCAGCAGTTGCTCAGAAAAATGTTTAGGGTTACGATTTTGATGTTGTAATAGAATAATCATTATGGCTTCGTCTACCGTTGGATCAACGTGAAATTTTTTTTGTAGATGATACACATATCTTTCTAGGTGTGGTAACATTTTGGTGATGATCGGACCGTTGGATATTTAGATGTGTATTTTTTATTTTACTGCAGTTGTCGAAAGAATTGTTTGGTTAATAAAGGTGTGTTCTTCAATTTTTATATATTCACATGAAGATGTCGTTTATACAAGTTTACTGTACGATCTCCCTTCATTAGACTTACATAAGATTGTGAATAAATTGAAGAACATGGGTGTAATTGACTTTGAAAAATATTGTGGGATAGTCGGGAGCATACGACTATTATGAGCCAATTATTTTATATTTTATATTCCGCACTTTTGGGTTATTATTACTCAATCACATGATCATACATTTGTCATTCTTGGTGACTAATTGGAGTACTTACTGATATGATTGGGACTGTTAGTTGTGGGATGGAAGCCTCTATTATATGCCTATAATATTTGAGCCATGAAGACGATATGTGTCATATAAAGTTTATTAGGATGCAACTATTAGAAGAGGGGAAGTTCTACAGTTGACGATGTCGAGCTTATTGGTTTGTGTTGGTTGAATGTTGGTTAATGAACTAAACGACAAACTTAAGTATGATTAACCAAAGAATATGTTTTGATGATGACACACACATATGCATAAGTGATGACTGATATCTTAACATAAAATACGCAAGGTCACTAATCCACACTTTATCTTGCAAATGACCAAGTCAAACATAGGTTAAAGAATGAAGTTAAAAGTTCAGTTAAACACACGGTCGAGGTACGGTCAACCGCATAGCCAACCGTAGAATCTCAAACTGAATTGCAATGCAGTTTTATGAAAACAAGTTGCACGGTCGTCACCACGGTCAACCGCAGTGCGACCGCAGTTTTCTCTGTTAACAATTTTGACCAAATAAAGTTTGACTAGTTCCCGACATCTATAATTCATGAAACCTTTCTCAACATGCTTAGAATAGATGCCTTCTCCATACTCAATTGAGTTTTGGTCATAAAAACACTAATTGTGGTTAATTACGCATAATGAAATCTTAATGACAAATTAACCAAGATTAGGCATAACACATAAGTGTTAATCAACAACTTGTGATCTTAATTCTTATCTAGATATCCTTAGTATGATCATCAAGTACCAACACACTTAAGCCAATGTCACTAGAACAATAATTGCTATTAGAAATGACTTAGTGATTAATTGAGGCTAAATAAGGAACAATGCTCTCAAGGTTAACTAGTAATGACTTGTAATCCTAAAAAACACTTAGATATATTTAGGATGGTCACCAAGTCCCAACTAGAGATTGCTCTTCCCTTGTGCATGTGTTGGACATTAATGTGTGCTTACACATTAATCAAGCAATATGTTATATTGCACTTAAACTTGTTAAAAGCTTGAATTATAAGTTGTGCAAGTATCTATATGATTGATCCTAGAATAACTATCTCTTGCTATATGTGAGTATTACTTGTTACTTGTCAATATGCTTAATATTCATAAACTTGTCAAATTGATTATTATGTTTGCTATGTGCTTACTAGTTAGGATTCAAGTAACTAACATACTCTAATAGATTAAGTATAAAATGGTTCACAATGAAATTATAGTCAATTGTCTATTTGGTCTAGTCTAAGTAACTAAGTGTGATTGCTTATTCAAGAATGACTTAACTTTAATGTCTCTACATACTTCATAATTATCTTATAAAGACATTATTCAATTAATCTCTATCTAAACTCAAATGGAACACAACTTGTGATTAATTGAAACTAGGAAGTTAATGACATAGTGACTAGTCTTTAGAATTGAACCAAAGGCATTAATGTGACTAACTAAGTCTTGACCAAACTGAGATTTCCTTAAATATCAATCAAGACACTTCTCCAAGAACGTTGGGTTTGCCACTTTTGGAATATTAAGTCACTTTCATGCAATAAGACCAAATCTCACACACTTAATGCATATAGTACTTGTATAGGATGTTTGAGTTCTTTTGCAGGTGCTATAAGGAGTAAAGGTGCCAAAATGTGGTGTTCAAATTTGAGTCAAACGGCTATACAACGGATACTAAATTTGAACTGGAGCACACACGGTCACACCACGGTCGACCGTGATGGCAACCGTGTATCAACGGCTACTTTTTGAATCCCACTATAAAAGGCAAACTTTGTTGAGCATTTGAAGCTGACCATCTTGCATATTTCAAAGGCTTATTCCAGGTGATCATAAGTGCAACAATTACTACTCAAATGTGATCAAGCAAGAGAAGATTCTATGATCTTATAGATATAGAATTGGGTTATTATAAACTTACTAATCAAAATCATCTATCTTGTGAGTTTACTTAATGCAATGTATGTCCTAGTATTGTCTTAGGATCATCATTACAAAGTGTATAAGTCTTGTAACTTCAATTAGTAGAAGCATATGCTAGCTTAGTGATCTACTTCCTTAAAGGGACTTAGGAAGTTGATTAATCTTATTTGGAGATTAATACTTGTCCAAGGTGAAGACAAGTTGATCTAGGTTGGAGTTGATCTTTCAAAGGGATAGAAAGATTAGGTTTGTTGTCTACCAAAGAAGTTGAAGACTTGTAAATCGAATCTCCACCGGGTTTGGAGAAAAGTGCTTAGTGAAGCAACAAATCCCGATTAGTGTAATCGGGGAGTGGATTAAGGTGGATTAGTTAACATCCACCCGAACCACTATAAATTCTTGTGTCTATGTTGTTTACATTACTTCATTTATCATTTTGAACATATACAACTACACACATTAAGTTTGTGTTGAATTGGTTGATCAAAGTTAATCGAATTTAGTGATCAATCGAAAAAGTGTTAAAAACGTATCAAGTAACTAATCACCCCCCTCTAGTTACTTACAGTTTGTATGAAGATTAGAACATCAAGAATTTGATCGAGCTCAGTCTTAGGGGGAATCTTATTGTTTTAGTACTATGGGTAACACGTACGAGTAAAATTTGAAGAAACTACTGAAAGACTATTAACATTTCGACTTCAATGATCGGAAACATTGATGTTCGAAGTTTGGTTTTCATGTATTCTGGAAGACTTTTGATGGAGATTGTGATTCATAAAGATTATGGTACTACTGCAGAGATTGACTGAAGATTGCAAGATGTGTTTACAATAATTCGCCAACAACGTCCAAAGAGGAATTTGTTGATGCATATTTGTATGGCCGTCACTGGGCGAATAACGTTTATTATTTTATTGTACACCTAGTTGATGTATACGCATGAAACTGGTCAGTTACAGGAGCATATGTAAATGTTTGACCATAATGTTTAGAGACCCATTCGTATGAATGAAGCCCATTAGGTTAATGCTAGTTTGCCAATAAATACCAGTTCATGTGTTCATTTAGGGTTAAGAGATAAGAGTCTAAACCCTAATTGGGAGAGCCGTTATGGTGATCCAGTGCATAGGGAAGATCATGCTCGATCTCTCCTGGCCACCGATGTTTCTCCGTTTAAATCAATTGTAAGTTCAACGTTTATATTAATAATATTGATTTATGTTTGATTCATCGTGTTTATCTCTTCCGTCTTTGATCTTGCTCGTATAATGTTGTTTATGATCCTTAAACGGACCAACAATTGGTTACTTCCTCATTGATACTGCCCCTATATATATATATATATATATATATATATATATATATATATATATATATATATATATATATATATATATATATATATATATATATATATAAACTGGGTAAGATCAATGGGGAAAGAACCAATCGGGGGGAAGCGGGGGGAAACAATTTTTTTTTTCTTTTTTTGAAAAAACTTTGTTCACGAGCATTATAGATTGGGTGAAAATATGAACATTTAATAAAGACACTTTGTGATGAATGTTATTATTTAGGCGGGAAAACGATCGACAAAAATAACATTCAAGATAATATTGATCGTGAGGAATGTTAAAGTTTTTTTTTCCATGTTTTGTGAAGTAAAATTTAGCCCGATTTAGAGTTTAGGGTTTAGGGTTTGGTGTTTTGGGTTTAGTCCCTAAACTCAAAACCCCAAACCCTAAACCCTAAACCGTTCGTGTTAAAAACTCAATCTAAATCATAAATTTAAACCCTAAACCCTAAATTTCTAAACCCTAATATCTAAACTCTATAAGCCTTAATATCTAAACCATAATATCTAAAACCTCAACATACGCTCAAAAAACAAGATAATTCTTATATATTACTTCTTTGAGCGTTTTCCCACCAAAATAAAAACATTTATCACAAAGTGTCTTTATTAAATGTTAATATTTTCATTCAATATATAATGTTCGTGAACAAAGTTTATTCAAAAAACGAAAAAAAAAAATTTTGCTCCACCCGCTTCCCCCTATTGGTTACTCCCTTGGTCCTACCACTATATATATATATATATATATATATATATATATATATATATATATATATATATATATATATATATATATATATATATATATATATATATATATATATAGGGGCAGGATCAATAGGGAAGTAACCAATCGGGGGAAGCGGGGGGAAGCAAATTTTTTTTTTTCGTTTTTTTTGAATTTTTTTTTTCCGGCATCAAGATCACACGAAAATATGAACATTTAGAAGAGACACTTCGTGATGAATGTTATTATTTAGGTGGGAAAACGATCGACAAAAATAACATTCAAGATAATATTGTTCGTGAAGAATATGAACGTTTTTTTTCATGTTTTGTGAAGTAAAATTTAGCCCGATTTAGAGTTTAGGATTTAGGGTTTAGGGTTTAGTGTTTAGGGTTTAGGGTTTGGTGTTTTGGGTTTATTCCATAAACCCAAAACACCAAACCTTAAACCCTAAACCCAAAACCCTAAACCCTAAACTCTAAACCGTTCGTGTTAAAAACTCAATCTAAATCCTAAATCTAAACCCTAAATCTAAACCCTAAACCCTAAATTTCTAAACCCTAATATCTAAACCCTATAAACCCTAATAACTAAACCCTAATATCTAAACCCCAATAGCTAAAACCTCAAAATATGCTCGAAAAACACGATAATTGTTATATATTACTTCTTCGAGCGTTTTCCCGCCAAAATAAAAACATTTATCACAAAGTGTCTCTACTAAATGTTCATATATATATATATATATATATATATATATATATATATATATATATATATATATATATATATATATATATATATATATATATATATATATATATAGGGGCATGATCAATGGGGAAGTAACCAATCGGAGGGAAGCAAAAAAAAAATTTCGTTTTTTTGGGGATTTTTTTTTCAGGCATCAAGATCACACGAAAATATGAACATTTTGAAAAGACACTTCGTGATGAATGTTATTATTTATGCGAGAAAATGAACGACAAAAATAACATTCAAGATAATATTGTTCGTGAAGAATGTTAATGTTTTTTTTCTTCATGTTTTGTGAAGTAAAATTTAGCCCGATTTAGAGTTTAGGGTTTAGAGTTTAGGGTTTGGTGTTTTGGGTTTATAAACCGTATCTAAATCCTAAATCTAAACCCTAAACCCTAAATTTCTAAACCCTAATATATAAACCCTATAAACCCTAATATCTAAAACCTAATATCTAAACCCTAATATCTAAAACCTCAACATATGCCCGAAAAACACGATAATTGTTATATATTAGTTCTTCGAGCATTTTCCAGCCAAAATAAAAACATTTATCACAAAGTGTCTTTATTAAATGTTAATATTTTCATCCAATCTATAATGTTCGTGAACAAAGTTTTTTCAAAAAACGAAAAAAAAAAATTTGCTTCCCCCCGTTTCCCCCCGATTGGTTACTTCCCTCTTGATCCTACCACTATATATATATATATATATATATATATATATATATATATATATATATATATATATATATATATATATATATATATAATCAAGAGAGAAGCACTTTTTTGGGGGGAAGTAATTTTTTTTCGTTTTTTCGAATTTTTTTCAGGAATTAAGATCGCATGAAAATATGAACATTTAAAAAAGACATTTTGTGATGAATGTTATTATTTTGGCGGTAAAACGCTCGAAGAAAAAAATGAAAACATTCAATGCATTGAATGTTTTGATTCTGAGTTTTTTTAAGGGGTTAGAAATTAGGGTTTAGAAATTAGGGGGTTAAAAATTAGGGTTTAGCTATTAGGGTTTAGAAATTAGGGTTTAGATTGAATATTTTAACACGAACGGTTTAGAGTTTAGGGTTATGGGATTTAGGGACTAAACCCAAAACACTAAACCCTAAACCCTAAACTCTAAATCGGGCTAAATTTTTTAAAAAACACTTAACACAAGATGAAAACAAAACGATGCAAATAAACTCATAATCAAAACATTCAATGCATTGAATGTTTTCATTTTTTTTCTTCGAGCATTTTACCGCCAAAATAATAACATTCATCACAAAATGTCTTTTTTAAATGTTCATAGTTTCACCTAAACTTGATGCCTGAAAAAAAAATTCAAAAAAATGAAAATTTTTTACTTCCTCCCAAAAAGTGCTTCCCTCTTGATTATGACCATATATATATATATATATATATATATATATATATATATATATATATATATATATATATATATATATATATGTATGTATATATATATGTATGTATATATATATAGGGGCAGGGTCAATGGGGAAGTAACCAATCGGGGGGAAGCGGGGGAAGCAAAATTTTTTTTTTCGTTTTTTGAAAAAACTTTGTTCACGAACATTATAGATTGGATGAAAATAAGAACATTTATAATAACATTCATCACGAAGTGTATTTTCTAAATGTTCTTATTTTTATCCAATCTATAATGTTCGTGAACAAAGTTTTTTCAAAAAACGAAAAAAAAATTTTTTTTGCTTCCTCTCGCTTCCCCCCGATTGGTTACTTCCCTCTTGATCCTACCACTATATATATATATATATATATATATATATATATATATATATATATATATATATATATATATATATATATATATATATATATATATCAATTCTAAGGGCATGAGACTAACTTATCAACTTTCAGCACATAAGAGCACTGGGAGTGGTGACTGAGGTCACTTGGCATGTCAGGCCTGACTTCCTGAGTCAGAAAAAGTGGGGAGTGGTGACCTCTGTCAGTTAGGCATGTCAGTTACATTTTTATTATTTTTTTATGATTCTAAATATAACATAAATGAATATAATTATAAAAATTAACAAAAAAATAACTTCCATTAAAATAAAAATAAAACATTACAATTCCTAAAAATTTAAAAAAAAACATTACAATTCCTATTTATTAAATACAAATACGAAATGCTTCAATTTCCACTTCGAAGCTTGGCCCGAATCGCCGCTTTCTTCGCTTGAAGAACCTGTGCATCTTCTTCATCCATTCCCGCGGTAGACATTTGTAGTATTTTCAAATCAAAGTAACTAGTCATTGATTCAAAAGTGCCGCTTGCACTTTCATCAAACGAGGATCTTGCAGAAGCGGTGGAGCTCGAAGACGTCTTTTGTGATTTTGATTTTCTTGATTTTTCGGGAGGTCGTGGTGTTGCATCCTCCCCATATAGCTCCGCATTTAGATTCTCTTCCGGTTCTTCCAGTTCCTCATCTAGATCACAATCATCCAAACTAATACAATCACGTTTGCTTGTTTTAAGTGGAGTCGGATTGTTCCACTTTTGCTTGTCTTTTAGGAATTCCCAAGCTAGGTAATTGTTAAACTTCTTAAACGTCTCCACCTTGTATTGTGCATCACAACGTTCTTTGAAATTGACATCACCCTCGCCACTACGTGGAACTCGTTTGAGACGACTCACGATTCCACCATACTTTCTGCAACATTCATTCATTTTTGTCCATTTGGAGGTCAACATATCCTTTGTTCGTTTGTAAGGTGGACCCCTAGAATGGTACTCATTCTAACCATGTTCCAAAACGAAGATGACTTTTGATCAATGCCTTGGTTTGGATCTTCAGAAGCCGCAATCCATGATTGAGCTAAACGTAGCTCATCTTCGGGTTCCCACAAATACTCAGTTCGTCTTCTAGGTTGAGACGAATCTCCCACAACTTCTTTTCCTTTAGCCTTTGCTCTCGACTTGCATTTTGGTGCTTGTTGTGTTTGTTGAACTTGTGTTTGTTGTGTTTGTAGAACTTGTGATTGTTGTTGTTGTTGTTGTTGCCACAACATAAACGCTTGTATTTGCTCGGGAGACATTTGTGGAATTGTTTGTTGTGAATTGGCAAAATTTGAAAAACCGAGATTAGCCTCACCACCACCACTAGCCGAACTTTGAGCCGATCCGGGTGAATAGGGTGAGAGTGGACTCCATTGTGGATGATAATAATTTGACATTTTTTTTTTTGAATTAGATTTGTGTTTGTGAATGAAATTTGTGTTTGTGTTTGTGTTTGTATTTGTGTTTATATATATAGAAAGTAGAAAGTAAAAAAGAAAAAAAAAACAGAAAAAAAAACAGAAAAAAAAAACCCAAACGGCTATGAGACCGTTGAGATTTATTTATTTATTTATTTATTTATTTTTTATTAAATGTTGCCTCATGTACGTCGCGGTGGCGACTGACTCAACCGAAATGGTTAAACGTGACGGGACTAGGGAGTGGGGCGACGGGAAACGCGGTTGGGGACGGGCTTGGAACGAAGCACCACTCCTGGTGCTCTAATGGGTATAGTTAAACGTAGTTAAACACTAGGTTACTTCAAGTTGTATCTCAAAAATGATAATGAGTTGTTTTTTATTTCTTCAAATACATATAACAAAATCAGTACTACTAAAATTAATTTTAAAAAGTTTAGAGGACATATATATGGAATGAAGCAATAATAAGTATGGCCTGTTTACCATTTATTTCATTAAGTCACTTATGGATAAAGATAGGAGAATGGATATAGAACAACTAGATGCACTAATCAGTGAATGAACAATCATGTTTACTTATTTTGCTAAATAAATCGACTGAATGATAGTAATGACTATTTAAACCCTAAACAAAATAGTAATTAAAGTATTTGTTTAATGATGAATAACATCACACTTCACAATTATATTTTAAAAAAGGAAGGAAAAACTCCGGCAGCCATGTGCTCAAACCTGTAACACATAAACATTTCAAACCACTAATAACTCCAGCAGCAAGATTCTTCCATATATTTTATCTACTATCAAATACGAGAGTTTTATTTTTGTCAATCCAGTTTCAAAAACAAATTTCACCTCGAATCAAAAGGATGAATCGACCCAATTTAAAATTACTTCAGCAGACGCAAATGAATCAATAGTTTACCTCAATCGAAAATTTTGATCACTCGAATGAAATCGATATTCACCTCGAATGAAATCGATGGTTTAAGAGTAATAAAACCATAAGTTTTGTTGACGGTGGTGGGTGTAGAGACGATGATCGAGATGATGAAAGGATGATGGCAGCGATGGTGAATTACACAGATAGTAGTGGTGCAAGGGACGATAACAAAGAAATTTTATGTGGGTGTGAAATTTTAGTTGGTGAGGTTGAGGGTATCTTTGGAAAATAAGTACAAAAAAATTATCTATATGTAAAGGACACATGTATTATGGCTGAACAATAATCCCCATATCCATATCTCCATGAGTCAAAAAGGCATTAGTAAACAGAGGGTGTAAATGACCGAATAAGTTTTTCATCACATAAAGCCCATTAAGGCTTTAGTAAACAGGCCCTACTTAAATGTGATATACATATCGTTTTAGAGATAAAGAACCATATAGTAGATAGGTGTCACACCAGAAAATATTGTTGTAATCAGTAGCTATCAAGAAATTTTTGATTTTGTGTCCCCTATTTGAAATGCTTTCAAATATAAGAAAACAGTTTATGAGATACATTTTTATATTTTCTTACTGAAAGGAAACCATGTTTGTACAATATTACATATTAAGCATTATATCAGTAAACACTGAAATTCCTAAACATTGTCACATTCCAATAACCTGACAAACCTCATAAACGGGTTCACAAATTCCATGCATTAAACCATTTGATAAAAATAATCATTGTTCTTCCTGTTTACTAAAGCCTTAATGGGCTTTATGTGATGAAAAACTTATTCGGTCATTTACACCCTCTGTTTACTAATGCCTTTTTGACTCATGGAGATATGGATATGGGGATTATTGTTCAGCCATAAAACATGTGTCCTTTACATATAGATAATTTTTTTGTACTTATTTTCCAAAGATACCCTCAACCTCACCAACTAAAATTTCACACCCACATAAAATTTCTTTGTTATCGTCCCTTGCACCACTACTATCTGTGTAATTCACCATCGCTGCCATCATCCTTTCATCATCTCGATCATCGTCTCTACACCCACCACCGTCAACAAAACTTATGGTTTTATTACTCTTAAACCATCTATTTCATTCGAGGTGAATATCGATTTCATTCGAGTGATCAAAATTTTCGATTGAGGTAAACTATTGATTCATTTGCGTCTGCTGAAGTAATTTTAAATTGGGTCGATTCATCCTTTTGATTCGAGGTGAAATTTGTTTTTGAAACTGGATTGACAAAAATAAAACTCTCGTATTTGATAGTAGATAAAATATATGGAAGAATCTTGCTGCTGGAGTTATTAGTGGTTTGAAATGTTTATGTGTTACAGGTTTGAGCACATGGCTGCCGGAGTTTTTCCTTCCTTTTTTAAAATATAATTGTGAAGTGTGATGTTATTCATCATTAAACAAATACTTTAATTACTATTTTGTTTAGGGTTTAAATAGTCATTACTATCATTCAGTCGATTTATTCAGCAAAATAAGTAAACATGATTGTTCATTCACTGATTAGTGCATCTAGTTGTTCTATATCCATTCTCCTATCTTTATCCATAAGTGACTTAGTGAAATAAATGGTAAACAGGCCCTCTAATCTTAAAACTTTCCCCTGCAAAAGAAAGCAACCAAACATAATAAAGGCTTGAGTGCATATTAAATAGAAAGTAGAAAGTACCTTTGTGTTAACTTTAAATCTTTGATATTACCTTGGTCTCTTGGTAGCCCAAATCAAATATTAGAAAACTATCACTTATTGACCACTAAAACTAATATTAAAACTAGTATTGTAGTCATTCATTATAAAACATGAATGAAGATACAAAATTAAGAACTTGTGTTTGACAATTAACTTTATTTTAAATATAAGACTGAAAATGGTGGATACTTACCACGTATTCTCTTTGTTTAATAGGGAATTAGTATTAGTATTATTATTGCTTGCAACTTCTTAGTTTTTCCTTTCTAAATAGAAAGGTAACTATTAAAACACTTTCTTATGATATGTTTCACAATTGACATTAGAAACCTTCTATTGAGAATCTAAGTATACCATAAAACATAAAACAGTTATATATATTTCATATAACCTTAATCGATCTCTCAACAAACACCATATTAATAACAAATCAAATACTCTAACAAAGAAACACATATTCGAAGTAATTCTAAGTGTCGGCCGAAATGATTTATGGGTTCAAAACCGAGCGAAATCAATCAAATGAAAAACACGATTGAAATTGTTTAACTGGAAATCTAACCTTTTAATTTCCGTTGCGTTGATGGAACAGGTATTGATAATAACGACTTTTGCAGGAAACCTAGATATGGTTAAAACTGATGTTTGATACTGAAATGTCCCGTTCATAATGATTATAAACGTTTCATATTAATTGGTTTCTTTGCGAGGTTTTGACCTCTATATGAGACGTTTTTCAAAGACTGCATTCGATTTTAAAACAAACCATAACCTTTATTTTATCAATAAAGGTTTAAAAAGCATTACGTAGATTATCAAGTAATGATAATCTACAATATATCGTTTACACATGACCATTACATAATGGTTTACAATAATAATTTGTTACATCAAAATAAGTTCTTGAATGCAGTTTTTAGATAATATCATACAAGCATTGACTCCAAATATTGTCCTTAATTTAGTATGCGACAGCGGAAGCTCTTAACAATCACCTGAGAATAAACATGCTTAAAATGTCAACAAAAATGTTGGTGAGTTATAGGTTTAGCCTATATATTTATCAAATCATATAAATAGACCACAAGATTTCATATTTTAGTTCTCATAAACAACATGCATGCATGACAGCAATCTGCATAAAAATCATTCATATGGTGAACACCTGGTAACCGACATTAACAAGATGCATATAGAATATTCCCATCATTCCGGGACTCCTTCGGACATGATACATTTCGAAGTACTAAAGCATCCGGTACTTTGGATGGGGTTTGTTAGGCCCACTAGATCTATCTTTAGGATTCGCATCAATTAGGGGCCAGTTTCCTAATTCTTAGGCTACCAAGCAAAAAGGGGCACATTCGGCTTCGACCATTCAACCATAGAAAGCAGTTTCACGTACTTGTGTCTATTTTGTAAAACATTTATAAAACTGCATGTATTCTCATCCCAAAAATATTATATTTTAAAAGTGGGACTATAACTCACTTTCACAGATTTCCTTCGCCGGAAAAACGACACTTGACCACGGGTCGATTCACGAACCTATAACAAATAGGTACATATATATCGAAGTATGATTGAAATATATTCACAACATTTTTATTACGTTTTAACGATTTAAGTTTGTTAAGTTAACAGTCCAACGTTAGTAATCTACAACTAGTTGTCCACGGTTAGATGTACAGAAATAAAGCAATATATATTATCTCGAATCAATCCACGACCCAGTGTATACAAGTCTCAGGCTCGATCACAACTCAAAGTATATATATTATTTTGGAATCAACCTCAACCCTGTATAGCTAATTCAAACATTACTGCATATAGAGTGTCTATGGGTGTTCCGAAATATATATTAAGATGGGTCGATATGTGGAGTGACCCGAACTTTTCCATGTTTATATATATTAATTGAGATTGATATTTACATGATTAAATGTTTCCAACATGTTAAGCAATCAAACTTTTTAAGACTTGATTAATTGAAATATGTTTCATATAGACAATTGACCACCCAAGTTGATCGGTGATTCACGAACGTTAAAACTTGTAAAAACTATATGATGACATATATATGGATATATATATATATATAGTTAACATGATACTATGATAAGAAAACATATCATAAAGTATATTAACAATGAACTACATATGTAAAAACAAGACTACTAACTTAATGATTTTTAAACGAGACATATATGTAACGATTATCGTTGTAAAGACATTTAATGTATATATATCATATTAAGAGATATTCATACATGATAATATCATGATAATATAATAATTTAAAATCTCATTTGATATTATAAACATTGGGTTAACAACATTTAACAAGATCGTTAACCTAAAGGTTTCAAAACAACACTTACATGTAACGACTAACGATGACTTAACGACTCAGTTAAAATGTATATACATGTAGTGTTTTAATATGTATTTATACACTTTTGAAAGACTTTAATACACTTATCAAAATACTTCTACTTAACAAAAATGCTTACAATTACATCCTCGTTCAGTTTCATCAACAATTCTACTCGTATGCACCCGTATTCGTACTCGTACAATACACAGCTTTTAGATGTATGTACTATTGGTATATACACTCCAATGATCAGCTCTTAGCAGCCCATGTGAGTCACCTAACACATGTGGGAACCATCATTTGGCAACTAGCATGAAATATCTCATAAAATTACAAAAATATGAGTAATCATTCATGACTTATTTACATGAAAACAAAATTACATATCCTTTATATCTAATCCATACACCAACGACCAAAAACACCTACAAACACTTTCATTCTTCAATTTTCTTCATCTAATTGATCTCTCTCAAGTTCTATCTTCAAGTTCTAAGTGTTCTTCATAAATTCCAAAAGTTCTAGTTTCATAAAATCAAGAATACTTTCAAGTTTGCTAGCTCACTTCCAATCTTGTAAGGTGATCATCCAACCTCAAGAAATCTTTGTTTCTTATAGTAGGTTATCATTCTAATACAAGGTAATAATCATATTCAAACTTTGGTTCAATTTCTATAACTATAACAATCTTATTTCCAGTGATGATCTTACTTGAACTTGTTTTCGTGTCATGATTCTGCTTCAAGAACTTCGAGCCATCCAAGGATCCATTGAAGCTAGATCCATTTTTCTCTTTTCCAGT
The DNA here is from genome assembly GCF_046630445.1 of Rutidosis leptorrhynchoides. Taxonomy (NCBI): domain Eukaryota; kingdom Viridiplantae; phylum Streptophyta; class Magnoliopsida; order Asterales; family Asteraceae; genus Rutidosis; species Rutidosis leptorrhynchoides. The sequence goes on from NC_092334.1 coordinate 134,334,808, forward strand.
AGGTTTATCCAAGGAAATTAAGGTAGTAATGATGTTCATAACATCATTCGATTCATACATATAAAGCTATCTTATTCGAAGGTTTAAACTTGTAATCACTAGAACATAGTTTAGTTAATTCTAAACTTGTTCGCAAACAAAAGTTAATCCTTCTAACTTGACTTTTAAAATCAACTAAACACATGTTCTATATCTATATGATATGCTAACTTAATGATTTAAAACCTGGAAACACGAAAAACACCGTAAAACCGGATTTACGCCGTCGTAGTAACACCGCGGGCTGTTTTGGGTTAGTTAATTAAAAACTATGATAAACTTTGATTTAAAAGTTGTTATTCTGAGAAAATGATTTTTATTATGAACATGAAACTATATCCAAAAATTATGGTTAAACTCAAAGTGGAAGTATGTTTTCTAAAATGGTCATCTAGACGTCGTTCTTTCGACTGAAATGACTACCTTTACAAAAACGACTTGTAACTTATTTTTCCGACTATAAACCTATAATTTTTCTGTTTAGATTCATAAAATAGAGTTCCATATGAAATCATAGCAATTTGATTCACTCAAAACGGATTTAAAATGAAGAAGTTATGGGTAAAACAAGATTGGATAATTTTTCTCATTTTAGCTACGTGAAAATTGGTAACAAATCTATTCCAACCATAACTTAATCAACTTGTATTGTATATTATGTAATCTTGAGATACCATAGACACGTATACAATGTTTCGACCTATCATGTCGACACATCTATATATATTTCGGAACAACCATAGACACTCTATATGTGAATGTTGGAGTTAGCTATACAGGGTTGAGGTTGATTCCAAAATATATATAGTTTGAGTTGTGATCAATACTGAGATACGTATACACTGGGTCGTGGATTGATTCAAGATAATATTTATCGATTTATTTCTGTACATCTAACTGTGGACAACTAGTTATAGGTTACTAACGAGGACAGCTGACTTAATAAACTTAGAACATCAAAATATATTAAAAGTGTTGTAAATATATTTTGAACATACTTTAATATATATGTATATATTGTTATAGGTTCGTGAATCAACAGTGGCCAAGTCTTACTTCCCGACGAAGTAAAAATCTGTGAAAGTGAGTTATAGTCCCACTTTTAAAATCTAATATTTTTGGGATGAGAATACATGCAGGTTTTATAAATGATTTACAAAATAGACACAAGTACGTGAAACTACATTCTATGGTTGAATTATCGAAATCGAATATGCCCCTTTTTATTAAGTCTGGTAATCTAAGAATTAGGGAAAAGACACCCTAATTGACGTGAATCCTAAAGATAGATCTATTGGGCCTAACAAACCCCATCCAAAGTACCGGATGCTTTAGTACTTCGAAATTTATATCATATCCGAAGGGTGTCCCGGAATGATGGGGATATTCTTATATATGCATCTTGTTATTGTCGGTTACCAGGTGTTCACCATATGAATGATTTTTATCTCTATGTATGGGATGTGTATTGAAATATGAAATCTTGTGGTCTATTGTTACGATTTGATATATATAGGTTAAACCTATAACTCACCAACATTTTTGTTGACGTTTAAAGCATGTTTATTCTCAGGTGAATATTAAGAGCTTCCGCTGTTGCATACTAAAATAAGGACAAGATTTGGAGTCCATGTTTGTATGATATTGTGTAAAAACTGCATTCAAGAAACTGATTTCGATGTAACATATTTGTATTGTAAACCATTATGTAATGGTCGTGTGTAAACAGGATATTTTAGATTATCATTATTTGATAATCTACGTAAAGCTTTTTAAACCTTTATTTATGAAATAAAGGTTATGGTTTGTTTTAAAAATGAATGCAGTCTTTGAAAAACGTCTCATATAGAGGTCAAAACCTCGCAACGAAATCAATTAATATGGAACGTTTTTAATCAATAAGAACGGGACATTTCAGTTGGTATCAGAGCGTTGGTCTTAGAGAACCAGAAAATTTGCATTAGTGTGTCTTATCGAGTTTGTTAGGATGCATTAGTGAGTCTGGACTTCGACCGTGTTTTCTTTAAAAATGATTGCTTAACATTTTTGTTGGAAACTATATATTTTTAACATATGAATATTATGTGATATATTAATCTCTTAACGTGTTTGATATTATGTGATAGATGTCTACCTCTAGAACAAGTCCCATTGACTCACCTAATAATAATGAAGAGTCAAATGTAAATTGGAATGATTTGTGGACTGATTCACAAGTTCTCGAAGAGGAACCGGAAGAAGAGTCGGAACCGGAAGAAGAATCGGAACCGGAAGAAGAATCGGAACCGGATGAAGAAATAGAACCGGTGGGGGAAATAATAAAACGGTTAAGTAAAATAAAATCCTCAACCAACCGACCAAAGTTAATTATGGTCAATGGTGTTTCCGCCAAGGAAGCAAAAAATTGGGAGGATTACCAATTCTCCGATGAATCGGATTCCGACGAGAATTCTGATGATGTTATAGAAATTACCCCAACTGAATTTAAAAAGGCAAAAGAAAATAATAAGGGAAAGGGCATAAAAATAGAGAAATCTAATTCCAACCCCGATGAACTTTATATGTATCGTCAACCCCCGAAGTCCTTAAGTTGTAACAATGACCCGGGAACCTCTAAACCACCAGGTTTTTCTAAACCAATGTGGACAACGACGGCTCGTATTAGGGGAACATCATATATCCCTAAAAACTTGGCAAAACGAACCAAAACCGAAGAAGAAGAAACGAGCGAGTCGGAATAAGATAGTTGTATTCGTGTGGTGTAATATATGTAATATAGTGTTCTTATGCTTTATGATATATGTAAAAATTGCTTGTATTAATAAGTATTTTTTTATGAAACTAACTCTTGTCTATTTTACAGTTTAAAAACAGAAAATGGATAGACAACCCAATATTTTAAGAGACCTACCCGGAGACATAATTGATGAAATCTTGTCTAGAGTCGGCCAGAATTCTTCGGCACAACTATTTAAGGCGAGATCAGTTTGTAAGACATTCGAAGAACGTTCCAAGAATGTCTTGGTTTATAAGAGACTTTCGTTTGAAAGATGGGGGATATCACATTGGGAAACCCATAAGTTACGATGTGTTTACTTTGACGCATATATTGCGGAGAACCCAAATGCTATTTTACGCAACGGGTTAAGAAATTATTTTGACTCAATATATCCGAATATTGGACTTCGTGATTTAGAAAAAGCGGCTAACATGCAACATAAAGAAGCATGTTATGCTTACGGATTAGTAATGTTCGCTTCTCACCAAAGTGAGAACAAGAACATCGGGCTACAACTATTAAACAAAACGTTTCCACAAGTGACGGAGTCGGTAATTGGGGTAAGAAATGAGGTTTTTAGATTATTACGGGACTGTTGGACATTACGTAACCCTCGTCCCTTTGATGACGTTACAACACGCTGTCTTATCAACGCCCATAACGGTTATGTTGCACAAGACCAAGGATGGGAAGTAGTCCTAGTAAAACCAGAATGCATGACTTGTTTCTGGGCGTATGAATTACGTGTCTTTATTGCCTTTGCCGAACGACTTGTGTACTAGCTAGAATTGTCTTCACAACTATCTTGTATCAAAGTTATTGTGTGCTATATTTCATGCTTTATGTAAAATAAGCGGTATTGTAAGTTTGTAAAATATTGTATAAAAGTTTGAACGCGAAATATTATTACAATCAGTTTTTCATATAGAATTGTAGTAGTTGAATTGTATATTAGCTACTAAGTATGAACTTAACGGGTAGGTACTACCCGAATTTAAACTTATAAAACGCTAATATGAAGAAAAAGCTTTTATAAATGAGTTCATATTATGCTACGAAATACTATTAACTACTCTTAATATTCTGTATGATTAACTTGTTCCATTTAACTATTTTGAAGGAAATGGCACCGACTACTCGACACACCGTGAATATGAATGAAGAGGAATTCCGTACTTTTCTAGCTTCAAACATAGCCGCAGTACAGGCTGCGCTACATACCAACAATAACCTTGGATCTAGCAGTATAGGAAATCGTGTAGGATGCACCTACAAAGAATTCACTGCCTGCAAACCTTTGGAATTTGATGGAACCGAAGGACCGATCGGATTGAAACGGTGGACCGAGAAGGTTGAATCGGTGTTTGCCATAAGTAAGTGTACTGAAGAGGACAAAGTGAAGTACGCTACGCATACCTTCACAGGTTCTGCGTTAACATGGTGGAATACCTATATAGAGCATGTGGGACAAGATGATGCGTACGCACTACCGTGGTCAGAATTCAAGCACTTGACGAACGAGAAGTACCGTCCCAGAACCGAGGTCAATAAGCTCAAGACAGAACTTAGAGGGTTACGAACCCAAGGATTTGATATTACCACGTATGAAAGACGATTCACAGAATTGTGCCTATTGTGTCCGGGAGCGTTCGAAGATGAGGAAGAGAAGATCGATGCGTTTGTGAAAGGATTACCGGAAAGAATCCAAGAAGATATAAGTTCACACGAGCCCGCCTCCATACAACAGGCATGTAGAATGGCTCACAAACTAGTGAACCAGATTGAAGAAAGAATTAAAGAACAGACTGCTGAAGAGGCCAATGTGAAGCAAGTCAAAAGAAAGTGGGAGGAAAACGGTGATAAGAATCACCAATACAACAACAACAGCAATTACAACAATAATCGCAACAATTATCCCAACAATCGCAACATCAATCGCAACTACAACAAACGGCCCAACAACCACAACAACAACAACAACAACAACTACAACAATCATCCCAATAACAATAATAACTGCAACAACAACAACAATCAGAAGCAGCTATGCCAAAGGTGTGAAAAGTATCACTCGGGGTTCTGCACCAAATTTTGCAACAAGTGTAAAAGAAATGGTCATAGCGCGGCGAAGTGTGAGGTCTACGGACCAGGGGTTAATAGAACGAAAGGAACAAATGGTGTCGGAACGAGTAATGGCGGGGCAAGTAGTGTCGGAGCAAGTTATGCCAATGTAGTTGTTATAAATGTGGAAAACCAGGCCACATTATTAGAAATTGCCCGAACCAGGAGAACACGAATGGACAAGGCCGTGGAAGAGTTTTCAATATTAATGCGGTAGAGGCACAGGAAGACCCGGAGCTTGTTACGGGTACGTTTCTTATTGACAATAAATCTGCTTACGTTTTATTTGATTCGGGTGCGGATAGAAGCTATATGAGTAGAGATTTTTGTGCTAAATTAAGTTGTCCATTGACGCCTTTGGATAGTAAATTTTTACTCGAATTAGCAAATGGTAAATTAATTTCAGCAGATACTATATGTCGGAATCAAGAAATTAAACTGGTTAGCGAAACATTTAAGATTGATTTGATACCAGTAGAGTTAGGGAGTTTTGATGTGATAATCGGTATGGACTGGTTGAAAGAAGTGAAAGCGGAGATCGTTTGTTACAAAAAATGCAATTCGCATTATACGAGAAAAAGGAAAACCCTTAATGGTGTACGGAGAAAAGGGCAACACGAAGCTACATCTTATTAGTAATTTGAAGGCACAAAAACTAATAAGAAAAGGTTGCTATGCTATTCTAGCACACGTCGAGAAAGTACAAACTGAAGAAAAGAGCATCAATGATGTTCCCATTGCAAAAGAATTTCCCGATGTATTTCCGAAAGAATTACCGGGATTACCCCCACATCGATCTGTTGAATTTCAAATAGATCTTGTACCAGGAGCTGCACCAATAGCTCGTGCTCCTTACAGACTCGCACCCAGCGAGATGAAAGAACTGCAAAGCCAATTACAAGAACTTTTAGAGCGTGGTTTCATTCGACCAAGCACATCACCGTGGGGAGCTCCTGTTTTGTTTGTCAAGAAGAAAGATGGTACATTCAGGTTGTGTATCGACTACCGAGAGTTGAACAAACTTACCATCAAGAACCGCTACCCACTACCGAGAATCGACGACTTATTTGATCAACTACAAGGCTCGTCTGTTTATTCAAAGATTGACTTACGTTTCGGGTATCATCAAATGCGGGTGAAAGAAGATGATATTCCAAAGACTGCTTTCAGAACACGTTACGGTCATTACGAGTTTATGGTCATGCCGTTTGGTTTAACTAATGCACCAGCTGTGTTCATGGACCTTATGAACCGAGTGTGTGGACCATACCTTGACAAGTTTGTCATTGTTTTCATTGATGACATACTTATTTACTCAAAGAATGACCAAGAACACGGTGAACATTTGAGAAAGGTGTTAGAAGTATTGAGGAAGGAAGAATTGTACGCTAAGTTTTCAAAGTGTGCATTTTGGTTGGAAGAAGTTCAATTCCTCGGTCACATAGTGAACAAAGAAGGTGTTAAGGTGGATCCGGCAAAGATAGAAACTGTTGAAAAGTGGGAAACCCCGAAAACTCCTAAACACATACGCCAGTTTTTAGGACTAGCTGGTTACTACAGAAGGTTCATCCAAGACTTTTCCAGAATAGCAAAACCCTTGACTGCATTAACGCATAAAGGGAAGAAATTTGAATGGAATGATGAACAAGAGAAAGCGTTTCAGTTATTGAAGAAAAAGCTAACTACGGCACCTATATTGTCATTGCCTGAAGGGAATGATGATTTTGTGATTTATTGTGACGCATCAAAGCAAGGTCTCGGTTGTGTATTAATGCAACGAACGAAGGTGATTGCTTATGCGTCTAGACAATTGAAGATTCACGAACAAAATTATACGACGCATGATTTGGAATTAGGCGCGGTTATTTTTGCATTAAAGACTTGGAGGCACTACTTATATGGGGTCAAAAGTATTATATATACCGACCACAAAAGTCTTCAACACATATTTAATCAGAAACAACTGAATATGAGGCAGCGTAGGTGGATTGAATTGTTGAATGATTACGACTTTGAGATTCGTTACCACCCGGGGAAGGCAAATGTGGTAGCCGATGCCTTGAGCAGGAAGGACAGAGAACCCATTCGAGTAAAATCTATGAATATAATGATTCATAATAACCTTACTACTCAAATAAAGGAGGCGCAACAAGGAGTTTTAAAAGAGGGAAATTTAAAGAATGAAATACCCAAGGGATCGGAGAAGCATCTTAATATTCGGGAAGACGGAACCCGGTATAGGGCTGAAAGGATTTGGGTACCAAAATTTGGAGATATGGGAGAAATGGTACTTAGAGAAGCTCATAAAACCAGATACTCAATACATCCTGGAACAGGGAAGATGTACAAGGATCTCAAGAAACATTTTTGGTGGCCGGGTATGAAAGCCGATGTTGCTAAATATGTAGGAGAATGTTTGACGTGTTCTAAGGTCAAAGCTGAGCATCAGAAACCATCAGGTCTACTTCAACAACCCGAAATCCCGGAATGGAAATGGGAAAACATTACCATAGATTTCATCACTAAATTGCCAAGGACTGCAAGTGGTTTTGATACTATTTGGGTAATAGTTGATCGTCTCACCAAATCAGCACACTTCCTGCCAATAAGAGAAGATGACAAGATGGAGAAGTTAGCACGACTGTATTTGAAGGAAGTCGTCTCCAGACATGGAATACCAATCTCTATTATCTCTGATAGGGATGGTAGATTTATATCAAGATTCTGGCAGACATTACATCAAGCATTAGGAACTCGTCTAGACATGAGTACTGCCTATCATCCACAAACTGATGGGCAGAGCGAAAGGACGATACAAACGCTTGAAGACATGCTACGAGCATGTGTTATTGATTTCGGAAACAGTTGGGATCGACATCTACCGTTAGCAGAATTTTCCTACAACAACAGCTACCATTCAAGCATTGAGATGGCGCCATTTGAAGCACTTTATGGTAGAAAGTGCAGGTCTCTGATTTGTTGGAGTGAAGTGGGGGATAGACAGATTACGGGTCCGGAGATTATACAAGAAACTACCGAGAAGATCATCCAAATTCAACAACGGTTGAAAACCGCCCAAAGTCGACAAAAGAGCTACGCTGACATTAAAAGAAAAGATATAGAATTTGAAATTGGAGAGATGGTCATGCTTAAAGTTGCACCTTGGAAAGGCGTTGTTCGATTTGGTAAACGAGGGAAATTAAATCCAAGGTATATTGGACCATTCAAGATTATTGATCGTGTCGGACCAGTAGCTTACCGACTAGAGTTACCTCAACAACTCGCGGCTGTACATAACACTTTCCACGTCTCGAATTTAAAGAAATGTTTTGCTAAAGAAGATCTCACTATTCCGTTAGATGAAATCCAAATCAACGAAAAACTTCAATTCATCGAAGAACCCGTCGAAATAATGGATAGTGAGGTTAAAAGACTTAAGCAAAACAAGATACCAATTGTTAAGGTTCGATGGAATGCTCGTAGAGGACCCGAGTTCACCTGGGAGCGTGAAGATCAGATGAAGAAGAAATACCCGCATCTATTTCCAGAAGATTCGTCAACACCTTCAACAGCTTAAAATTTCGGGACGAAATTTATTTAACGGGTAGGTACTGTAGTGACCCGAACTTTTCCCTGTTTATATATATTAATTGAGATTGATATTTACATGATTAAATATTTCCAACATGTTAAGCAATCAAACTTGTTAAGACTTGATTAATTGAAATATGTTTCATATAGACAATTGACCACCCAAGTTGATCGGTGATTCACGAACGTTAAAACTTGTAAAAACTATATGATGACATATATATGGATATATATATATATAGTTAACATGATACTATGATAAGAAAACATATCATAAAGTATATTAACAATGAACTACATATGTAAAAACAAGACTACTAACTTAATGATTTTTAAACGAGACATATATGTAACGATTATCGTTGTAAAGACATTTAATGTATATATATCATATTAAGAGATATTCATACATGATAATATCATGATAATATAATAATTTAAAATCTCATTTGATATTATAAACATTGGGTTAACAACATTTAACAACATCGTTAACCTAAAGGTTTCAAAACAACACTTACATGTAACGACTAACGATGACTTAACGACTCAGTTAAAATGTATATACATGTAGTGTTTTAATATGTATTTATACACTTTTGAAAGACTTCAATACACTTATCAAAATACTTCTACTTAACAAAAATGCTTACAATTACATCCTCGTTCAGTTTCATCAACAATTCTACTCGTATGCACCCGTATTCGTACTCGTACAATACACAGCTTTTAGATGTATGTACTATTGGTATATACACTCCAATGATCAGCTCTTAGCAGCCCATGTGAGTCACCTAACACATGTGGGAACCATCATTTGGCAACTAGCATGAAATATCTCATAAAATTACAAAAATATGAGTAATCATTCATGACTTATTTACATGAAAACAAAATTACATATCCTTTATATCTAATCCATACACCAACGACCAAAAACACCTACAAACACTTTCATTCTTCAATTTTCTTCATCTAATTGATCTCTCTCAAGTTCTATCTTCAAGTTCTAAGTGTTCTTCATAAATTCCAAAAGTTCTAGTTTCATAAAATCAAGAATACTTTCAAGTTTGCTAGCTCACTTCCAATCTTGTAAGGTGATCATCCAACCTCAAGAAATCTTTGTTTCTTACAGTAGGTTATCATTCTAATACAAGGTAATAATCATATTCAAACTTTGGTTCAATTTCTATAACTATAACAATCTTATTTCAAGTGATGATCTTACTTGAACTTGTTTTCGTGTCATGATTCTGCTTCAAGAACTTCGAGCCATCCAAGGATCCATTGAAGCTAGATCCATTTTTCTCTTTTCCAGTAGGTTTATCCAAGGAAATTAAGGTAGTAATGATGTTCATAACATCATTCGATTCATACATATAAAGCTATCTTATTCGAAGGTTTAAACTTGTAATCACTAGAACATAGTTTAGTTAATTCTAAACTTGTTCGCAAACAAAAGTTAATCCTTCTAACTTGACTTTTAAAATCAACTAAACACATGTTCTATATCTATATGATATGCTAACTTAATGATTTAAAACCTGAAAACACGAAAAATACCGTAAAATCGGATTTACGCCGTCGTAGTAACACCGCGGGCTGTTTTGGGTTAGTTAATTAAAAACTATGATAAACTTTGATTTAAAAGTTGTTATTCTGAGAAAATGATTTTTATTATGAACATGAAACTATATCCAAAAATTATGGTTAAACTCAAAGTGGAAGTATGTTTTCTAAAATGGTCATCTAGACGTCGTTCTTTCGACTGAAATGACTACCTTTACAAAAATGACTTGTAACTTATTTTTCCGACTATAAACCTATACTTTTTCTGTTTAGATTCATAAAATAGAGTTCAATATGAAATCATAGCAATTTGATTCACTCAAAACGGATTTAAAATGAAGAAGTTATGGGTAAAACAAGATTGGATAATTTTTCTCATTTTAGCTACGTGAAAATTGGTAACAAATCTATTCCAACCATAACTTAATCAACTTGTATTGTATATTATGTAATCTTGAGATACCATAGACACGTATACAATGTTTCGACCTATCATGTCGACACATCTATATATATTTCGGAACAACCATAGACACTCTATATGTGAATGTTGGAGTTAGCTATACAGGGTTGAGGTTGATTCTAAAATATATATAGTTTGAGTTGTGATCAATACTGAGATACGTATACACTGGGTCGTGGATTGATTCAAGATAATATTTATCGATTTATTTCTGTACATCTAACTGTGGACAACTAGTTATAGGTTACTAACGAGGACAGCTGACTTAATAAACTTAAAACATCAAAATATATTAAAAGTGTTGTAAATATATTTTGAACATACTTTAATATATATGTATATATTGTTATAGGTTCGTGAATCAACAGTGGCCAAGTCTTACTTCCCGACGAAGTAAAAATCTGTGAAAGTGAGTTATAGTCCCACTTTTAAAATCTAATATTTTTGGGATGAGAATACATGCAGGTTTTATAAATGATTTACAAAATAGACACAAGTACGTGAAACTACATTCTATGGTTGAATTATCGAAATTGAATATGACCCTTTTTATTAAGTCTGGTAATCTAAGAATTAGGGAACAGACACCCTAATTGACGCGAATCCTAAAGATAGATCTATTGGGCCTAACAAACCCCATCTAAAGTACCGGATGCTTTAGTACTTCGAAATTTATATCATATCCGAAGGGTGTCCCGGAATGATGGGGATATTCTTATATATGCATCTTGTTATTGTCGGTTACCAGGTGTTCACCATATGAATGATTTTTATCTCTATGTATGGGATGTGTATTGAAATATGAAATCTTGTGGTCTATTGTTACGATTTGATATATATAGGTTAAACCTATAACTCACCAACATTTTTGTTGACGTTTAAAGCATGTTTATTCTCAGGTGAATATTAAGAGCTTCCGCTGTTGCATACTAAAATAAGGACAAGATTTGGAGTCCATGTTTGTATGATATTGTGTAAAAACTGCATTCAAGAAACTGATTTCGATGTAACATATTTGTATTGTAAACCATTATGTAATGGTCGTGTGTAAACAGGATATTTTAGATTATCATTATTTGATAATCTACGTAAAGCTTTTTAAACCTTTATTTATGAAATAAAGGTTATGGTTTGTTTTAAAAATGAATGCAGTCTTTGAAAAACGTCTCATATAGAGGTCAAAACCTCGCAACGAAATCAATTAATATGGAACGTTTTTAATCAATAAGAACGGGACATTTCAATATGATATGTCAAAACATTGTATACGTGTCTATGGTATCCCAAGATTACATAATATATGTTTGAATACATGTATAATACAATATAAGTTAGCTAGGATATGATTAGTATAGATTTGTTACAATTTTCACGTACCTAAAACTAGTAAAAATATCCAATTTTGTTTTACCCATAATTTCTTCGTTTTAAATCCGTTTTGAGTGATTCAAGTTGCTATGGTTTCATAATGAACTGTAATTTATTAAACTAAACAGAAAAAGTATAAGTTTATAGCCGGAAATACAGGTTACAAGTCATTTTTGTAAGAGGTAGTCATTTCAATCGAAAGAACGACGTCTTGATGACCATTTTGAAAAACATACTTCCACTTTGAGTTTAACCATGATTTTTGGATATAGTTTCATGTTCATAAGAAAAATCATTTTCCCAGAAGTATAGCTTTTAAATCAAAGTTTATCATAGTTTTTAATTATCCAAACCAAAATAGCCTCCGGTTTTACTACAACGGCGTATGTCCGGTTTTAAGGTGTTCTTCGTGTTTCCAGATTTTAAATCAATAAGTTAGCATATCATATAGATATATAACATATGTTTAGTTGATTTTAAAAGTTAATTTAGAAGGATTAACTTTGTTTGCGAACAAGTTTAGAATTAACTAAACTATGTTCTAGTGATTACAAGTTCAAATCTTCGAATATGATAGTTATACATATATATATATATATATATATATATATATATATATATATATATATATATATATATATATATATATATATATATATATATATATATATATATATATATATATATGAATCGAATGATGTTATGAACATCGTTATTACCTCAAATATAGTAGGTAAACCTACTGGAAGTGACAAGAAATGATTTGGATTCAAAGGATTCTCGGATGGCTTGAAAGTTCTTAAAGTAGAATCATGACACGAAAAAAAGTTCAAGTAAGATTATCACTCGAATTAAGATAGTTATAGCTATAGAAATCGAATCAAAGTTTGAATATGAGTATTACCTTGGATTAGAAAGATATCCTACTGTAAATAAGAAAGATTTCTTGAGATTGGATGATCACACAAAATGGATTTGCAAGGTTGGAAGTAAGCTAGCAAACTTGGAAGTGTTGTTGATGTGTTCTTGTGTAGTTGCTTTGTAACTTGGTTTATGTAGGGATTTATGAACTAGATTGAGCTAGATTTTGTTGAAGATAATGAAGAACACTTAGAACAATGGAAGAACACTTGAGAGAGAGTAATTTGATTCAAGAAAATTGAAACGGAAATGTGTTTGTGAGTCCTCTAATTCACGTGAACTTAGCATCACCATATAGGCTCCATTAGTTTGTTATTTTGTGAGATATTTCATGCTAGATGTTAAATGATGGTTCCCACATGTGTTGGTGACTCACAAGGGCTGCTAAGAGCTGATCATTGGAGTGTATATACCAATAGTAAATACATCTAGAAGCTGTGTATTGTACGAGTACGAATACGGGTGCATACGAGTAGAATTGTTGATGAAAATGAACGAGGATGTAATTGTAAGCATTTTTGTTAAGTAGAAGTACTTTGATATGTGTCATGAAGTCTTTCAAAAGTGTATTAATACATCTTAATACACTACATGTATATACATTTTAACGTAGTTGTTAAGTCATCGTTAGTCGTTACATGTAAGTGTTGTTTTGAAACCTTTAAGTTAACGATCTCATTTAATGTAGTTAATCCATTGTTTATTATATCTTATGAGATGTTAAATTATCATGTTACCATGATAACATAGTGTAAGAATATATCTTAATATGATATATATATATATATATATATATATATATATATATATATATATATATATATATATATATATATATATATATTTTAAAATGTCGTTACAACGATAATCATTACATATATTACTCGTTTCGAAATTCTGAAGTTAGTAGTCTTGTTTTACATATGTAGTTCATTGTTAACACACTTAATGATATATTTAGTTATCATTTAATCATGTTAAACATAGCATATTAATATCTTAATATGATACATATGTATTTAGTAAGACGTTGTTATAACGATAATCGTTATATATATCGTTTCGAGTTTCTTAATTCATTAGTTTCATTTTTATGTATATAACTCATTGTTAATATACTTAGTGAAGTACTTACTTATCATAATATCATGTTAACTATACATGATATATATATATATATATATATATATATATATATATATATATATATATATATATATATATATATATATATATATATATATCATGTAATTGTTACAAGTTTTAAACTTTCGTGAATCGTCGGTCAACTTGGGTGGTCAATTGTCTACATGAAACCTATTTCATATAATCAATTCTTAACAAGTTTGATTGCTTAACATGTTGGAAACATTTAATCATATAAATATCAAATTCATTTAATATATAATCCTGGAAAAGTTCGGGTCACTACAGTACCTACCCGTTAAATAAATTTCGTCCCGAAATTTTAAGCAGTTGGAGGTGTTGACGTATCTTCTGGAAATAGGTGCGGGTATTTCAGCTTCATTTGATCTTCACGCTCCCAGGTGAAATCGGGTCCTCTACGGGCATTCCATCGAACTTTAACGATTTCGTTTGAGTCTTTTAATCTCACGATCCATTATCTCGATGGGTTCTTCAACGAATTGTAGTTTTTCGTTGATTTTGATTTCGTCTAAAGGAATAGTGAGATCTTCTTTGGCTAAGCATTTCTTCAAATTTGAGACGTGAAAGATATTATGCACATTGGCGAGTTGTTGAGGTAAATCAAGTCGGTAGGCTACTGGTCCGACACGATCTATTATTTTGAATGGTCCAATGTATCTCGGGTTTAGTTTTCCCCGTTTCTCAAAACGAACAACACCTTTCCAAGGTGATACCTTAAGCATGACCATGTCACCGATTTCAAATTCCAAATCTTTTCTTCTAATGTCCGCGTAGCTCTTTTTCCGATTCTGAGCGGTTTTCAGCCGTTGTTGAATTTGGATGATTTTCTCGGTAGTTTCTTGTATTATCTCTGGACCCGTAATCTGTCTATCCCCTACATCACTCTAACAAATCGGAGACCTGCACTTTCTACCATAAAGTGCTTTGAAAGGTGCCATTTCGATACTCGAGTGGCAACTGTTGTTGTAGAAAAATTCTGCTAACGGTAGATGTCTATCCCAACTGTTTCCAAAATCAATAACACATGCTCGTAGCATGTCTTCAAGCGTCTGTATCGTCCTTTTGCTCTGCCCATCGGTTTGTGGATGATAGGCAGTACTCATGTCTAGACGAGTTCCCAATGCTTGCTATAATGTCTGCCATAACCTTGAAACAAATCTGCCATCCCTATCAGAGATAATGGAGATTGGTATTCCGTGTCTGGAGACAACTTCTTTCAAGTATAATCGCGCCAAATTTTCCATTTTATTATCTTCTCTCTTGGCAGAAAGTGTGCTGACTTGGTGAGACGATCGACTATTACCCAAATAGTATCATAACCACTTGCAGTCCTTGGCAATTTAGTAATGAAATCCATGGTAATGTTTTACCATTTCCATTACGGGATTTCGGGTTGTTGAAGTAAACCTGATGGTTTCTGATGTTCGGCTTTTAATTTAGAACATGTCAAACATTCTCCTACATATCTAGCAATATCGGCTTTCATACCCGGCCACCAAAAGTGTTTTTTAAGATCTTTGTACATTTTTCTCACTCCAGGATGTATTGAGTATCTGGTTTTATGTGCTTCCTTAAGTACCATTACTCTCATATCTCCAAACTTTGGTACCCAAATTCTTTCAGCCCTATACCGGGTTCTGTCTTCCCGAATATTAAGATGTTTCTCCGATCCTTTAGGTATCTCATCCTTCAAATTTCCCTCTTTTAAAACTCCCTGTTGCGCCTCCTTTATTTGAGTAGTAAGGTTAGTATGAATAATTATATTCATGGCTTTTACTCGAATAGGTTCCCTGTCCTTTCTGCTTAAGGCGTCGGCTACCACATTCGCCTTTCCCGAGTGATAACGAATCTCAAAATCGTAATCATTCAATAATTCAATCCACCTACGCTGCCTCATGTTCAGTTGTTTCTGATCAAATATATGTTGGAGAATTTTTTGGTTGGTATATATAATACTTTTGAACCCATATAAGTAGTGCCTCCAAGCTTTTAATGCAAAAACAACAGCGCCCAACTCCAAATCGTGAGTCGTATAATTTTGCTCGTGAATCTTCAATTTTATTGACGCATAAGCAATTACTTTTGTTCGTTGCATTAATACACAACCGAGACCTTGCTTTGATACGTCATAATAAATTACAAAATCATCATTCCCTTCAGGCAATGACAATATAGGTGCCCTAGTTAACTTTTTCTTCAATAACTGAAACGCTTTCTCTTGTTCATCCTTCCATTCAAATTTCTTCCCTTTATGCGTTAATGCAGTCAAGGGTTTTGCTATTTTTAAAAAATCTTGGATGAATCTTCTGTAGTAACCAGCCAATCCTAAAAATTGGCGTATATGCTTCGGAGTCTTTGGGGTTTCTCAGTTTTCAACGGTTTCAATCTTTGCCGGATTCACCTGAATACCTTCTTTGTTCACTGCGTGACCGAGGAATTGAACCTCTTCCAACCAAAATGCACACTTTGAAAACTTAGCGTACAGTTTTTCTTTCCTCAACAATTCTAGCACTTTTCTCAAATGTGCTTCGTGCTCTTGATCATTCCTTGAGTAAATAAGTATGTCATCGATGAAAACAATGACAAACTTATCAAGATATGGTCCACACACTCGATTCATGAAGCCCATGAACACAGCTGGTGCGTTAGTCAAACTAAATGGCATAACCATAAACTCGTAATGACCGTAATGCGTCCTAAAATCAGTCTTCGGAATGTCATCTTCCTTCACCCGCATTTGATGATACCCGGAACGTAAATCAATCTTCGAATATATCGATGAGCCTTGTAGTTGATCAAATAAATTGTCGATTCTCAGTAGTGGATAACGGTTCTTGATGGTAAGTTTATTCAACTCTCTATAGTCGATACATAATCTAAATGTGCCATCTTTCTTTTTGACAAACAAAACAGGAGCTCCCCACGGTGATGTACTTGGTCGAATGAAACCACGCTCTAAAAGTTCTTGTAATTGACTCTGTAATTCCTTCATTTCACTAGGTACGAGTCTGTATAGAGGACAAGCTATTGGTGCAGCTCCTGGTATAACATCTATTTGAAATTCAACGGATCGGTGTGGAGGTAGTCCCGGTAATTCTTTCGGAAATACATCGGGAAATTCTTTTAAGACGGGAACATCATTGATGTTATTTTTTTCGGGTTTGACTTCTTCGATGCGTGCTAAAACGGAATAGTAACCTATTCTTATTAATTTTTGTGCCTTCAAACTACTAATAAGATTTAGCTTTGCGTTGCTCTTCTCTCCATAAACCATTAAGGGTTTTCTCTTCTCGCGCATAATGCGTATCGCATTTTTGTAACAAACGATCTCTGCTTTCACCTCTTTCAACCAGTCCATGCCGATTATCACATCAAAACTTCCTAACTCTACTGGTATCAAATCAATCTTAAATGTTTCACTAACCAGGTTAATTTCTCGATTCCGACATATATTATCTGCTGTAATTAATTTACCGTTTGCTAATTCGAGTAAAAATTTATTATCCAAAGGCGTCACTGGGCAACTTAATTTAGCACAAAAATCTCTACTCATATAGCTTCTATCCGCACCCGAATCAAATAAAACATAAGCAGATTTATTGTCAATAAGAAACGTACCCGTAACAAGCTCCGGGTCTTCCTGTGCTTCTGCCGCATTAATATTGAAAACTCTTCCGCGACCTTGTCCATTAGCATTCTCCTGATTTGGGGAATTTCTAATAATGTGGCCAGGTTTTCCACATTTAAAACAAACTACGTTGGCATTATTAGTACCGACATTACTTGTTCCGACATTATCTGTTATTTTCTCTCTATTAATTATCGGTCCGTAAACCCCACACTTCGTTGCGCTATGACCATTTCTCTTACACTTGGTGCAAAATGTCATGCAGAACTCATTCTGGTGGTACTCTTCACTCCTTTGGCATGGCTGTTTTTGATTCTTGTTGTTATAGGAATTGTTGTTGTTGTGGTTGTTATTGTTGTTGGTACGATTGTTGTAGTTGTTGTTGTTGGGACGTTTGTTGTAGTTGTTGTTGGAATTGCGATTGATGTTTCGGTTTTTGGAATAGTTGTTGCAGTTGGTGTTGTGATTGTTGTTGTTGTTATATTGGTGACTCTTGTCACTGTTTTCCTCCCACTTTCTCTTGACCTATTTCATGTTGGCTTCTTCGGCCGCCTGCTCTTTAATTCTTCCCTCAATCTAGTTCACTAGTTTGTGAGCCATTCGACTTGCCTTTTGTATGGAGGTAGGCTCGTGTGAACTTACATCTTCTTGAATTATTTCTGTTAACCCTTTTACAAAGGCGTCGATCTTCTCTTCTTCATCTTCGAATGCTCTTGGACACAATAGGCACAACTCTGTGAATCGTCGTTCGTACGTGGTAATGTCGAACCCTTGTGTTCTTAACTCTCTAAGCTCTATCTTGAGCTTATTGACCTCGTTTCTAGGACGATACTGCTTGTTCATCAAGTGCTTGAATGCTGACCACGGTAGTGCGTAAGCAGCATCTTATCCTACTTGCTCGAGATAAGTATTCCACCATGTTAACGCAATACCTGTGAAGGTATGCGTAGCGTACTTTACTTTGTCTTCTTCAGTACATTTACTTATGGCAAACACCGATTCAACCTTCTCGGTCCACTGTTTCAATCCGATTGGACCCTTGGTTCCATCAAATTCCAAAGGTTTGCAGGTAGTGAATTCTTTGTAGGAGCATCCTACCCGATTTCTAGTGGCGTTTGATCCATTGCTAGTTTCAGAGTTATTGTTGTTATTTTGCATTGCAGCCTGCACTGCGGCTACGTTTACAGCAAGGAAAACACAGAAGTCTTCCTCGGTCATATTCAGAGTATTTCGAGTAGTCGGTGCCATTTTTTTCAAAATAATAACCAAATGAATCAAGTTAATCATACAGAATATTAAAAGTAGTTAATAGTATTTCGTAGCATGATATGAACTCATTTATAAAAGCTTTTTCTTCATATTATCTTTTTATAATTTATAATTCGGGTAATACGTACCCGTTAAGTTCATACTTAGTAGCTAATATACAATTCAACTACTATAATTCTATATGAGAAACTGATTATAATAATATTTCACATTCAATATTTTTCAAACTTACAATTCTGCTATTTTACATATAACATGAAATATAGCACACAATAACTTGATACAAGACAGTTTTGAAATTAACACTAGTTAATACGCAAGTCGTTCAGCAAAGGCAATAAAGACACGTAATTTATACGTCCAGAAACAAGTCATGCATTCTGGTTTTATTAATACTATCTCCCATCCTTGGTCTTGTGGAACATAATCGTTGTGGTCGTTGACAAGACAGCATGTAGTAATGTTTTCAAAAGGACGGGGGTTACGTAATGCACAACAGCCCTGTAATAATCTAAAAACCTTATTTCTCACTTCAACTATCGAATCCGTCACTTGTGGGAATATTTTATTTAAAAGTTGAACCCAATGTTCTTTTTCTCAATTTGGTGAGAAGCAAACATCACTAACCCATAAGCATAACATGCTTCTTTATGTTGCATGTTAGAAGCTCTTTCTAAAGAATGGAGTCCTTTGTTGGGATATGTTGAGTCAAAATAGGTTCTCAACCCGTAGCGTAAAATTGCATTTGGGTTTCCCGCACTAAATGCCTTAAAGAACACTCGGTGTAACTTACGGTCTCCCCAATGTGATATACCCCATCTTTCAAATGAAAGCCTTTTATAAACTAAGGCATGCCTGGAATGTTCTTCAAATGTTCTACAAACTAATTTCGCCGTAAATAATTGTGCCGACGAATTCTGACCGACTTTAGACAAGATTTCATCAATCATGTCCCCGGGTAGGTCTTCTAAAATTTTTGGTTGTCTATCCTTAACGTCCATTTTTGTTTTTATACTGTAAAATAAACAAGGATTAGATTCGTAAAAGATAATTAACAAACAATACAAATAATTTTTACATATATCTTAAAAGTACACGCACACTACAACATATATATTACACAGCATGATTACAACTCTTTATTCCGACTCACTCGTTTCTTCTTCTTTGGACTTGGTTCGTTTGGCTAATTTCCTAGGGATACATGGTGATCCTTTAATACGAGCCGTCATTTTCACATATGGTTTAGAAAAACCTGGTGGCTTAGATGTTCCCGGATCATTGTTAAGATTTAAGAAATACGGGCGTTTACGATACACATAAAGTTCATCAGGGTCGGAATCAGGTTTCTCTATTTTGATGCCCTTTCCCTTATTATTCTCTTTTGCCTTATTAAATTGAGTTGGGGTAATTTCTATAACATCATCGGAATCCTCGTAGGGATCCTATTCATCATAAAATTGGTAATTTTTCCAATATTTTGCTTCCTTTGCGGAAACACCATTGACCATTTTTAACTTTGGTCCATTGGTTGAGGATTTTCTTTTATTTAATTGTTTTACTATAGGTATTAATATTTCTTCCTCCGGAACCTCTTCTTCTTCTTCCGGTTCCTCTTCTTCCGGTTCTTCTTCTTCCGGTTCCTCCTCTTCCGGTTCCTCCTCTTCCAGTTCCTCTTCGGGAACTTGTGAATCTTCCCAAAATATATTCGACTCTTCATTATCATTAGGTGAGTCGATGGGATTTGTACTAGAGGTAGACATCTATCACACAATATCAAAAATGTTAAGAGATTAATATATCACATAATGTTTACATGTTAATAGTATGTAGTTTCCAACAAAAAGTGTTAAGCAATCGTTTTTCAAATAAACACGGTCGAAGTCCAGACTCACTAATGCATCCTAACAAACTCTGTTAGACACACTAATGCAATTTTCTGGTTCTCTAAGACCAATGCTCGGATACCAACTGAAATGTCCCGTTCATAATGATTATAAACATTTCATATTAATTAGTTTCTTTGCGAGGTTTTGACCTCTATATGAGACATTTTTCAAAGACTGCATTCGATTTTAAAACAAACCATAACCTTTATTTTATCAATAAAAGTTTAAAAAGCATTACGTAGATTATCAAGTAATGATAATCTACAATATATCGTTTACACATGACCATTATATAATGGTTTACAATAATAATTTGTTACATCAAAATAAGTTCTTGAATACAGTTTTTAGATAATATCATACAAGCATGGACTCCAAATCTTGTCCTTAATTTAGTATGCGACAGCGGGAGCTCTTAACAATCACCTGAGAATAAACATGCTTAAAACGTCAACAAAAATGTTGGTGAGTTATAGGTTTAGCCTATATATTTATCAAATCATATAAATAGACCACAAGATTTCATATTTCAGTTCTCATAAACAACATGCATGCATGGCAGCAATCTGCATAAAAATCTTTCATATGGTGATCACCTGGTAACCGACATTAACAAGATGCATATAGAATATCCCCATCATTCCGGGACTCCTTCGAACATGATACATTTCGAAGTACTAAAGCATCCGATACTTTGGATGGGGTTTGTTAGTCCCAATAGATCTATCTTTAGAATTCGCGTCAATTAGGGGCCAGTTCCCTAATTCTTAGGCTACCAAGCAAAAAGGGGCATATTCGGCTTCGATCATTCAACCATAGAAAGTAGTTTCACGTACTTGTGTCTATTTTGTAAAACATTTATAAAACTGCATGTATTCTCATCCTAAAAATATTAGATTTTAAAAGTGGGACTATAACTCACTTTCACAGATTTCCTTCACCGGAAAAACGACACTTGATCATGGGTCGATTCACGAACCTATAAAAAATATGTACATATATATCAAAGTATGATCGAAATATATTCACAACATTTTTATTACGTTTTAACGATTTAAGTTTGTTAAGTTAGCAGTCCAACGTTAGTAATCTACAACTAGTTGTCCACAGTTAGATGTACAGAAATAAAGCAATATATATTATCTCGAATCAATCCACGACCCAGTGTATACAAGTTTCAGGCTCGATCACAACTCAAAGTATATATATTATTTTGGAATCAACCTCAACCCTGTATAGCTAACTCAAACATTACTGCATATAGAGTGTCTATGGTTGTTTCGAAATATATATATATATATATATATATATATATATATATATATATATATATATATATATATATATATATATATATATATATATATATAGATGGGTCGATATGATATGTCAAAACATTGTATACGTGTCTATGGTATCCCAAGATTACATAATATATGTTAGAATACATGTATAATACAATTTAAGTTAGCTAGGATATGATTAGTATAGATTTGTTACAATTTTCACGTAGCTAAAACTAGTAAAAATATCCAATTTTGTTTTACCCATAACTTCTTCGTTTTAAATCCATTTTGAGTGATTCAAGTTGCTATGGTTTCATAATGAACTGTAATTTATGAAACTAAATAGAAAAAGTATAAGTTTATAGTCAGAAATACAGGTTACAAGTCATTTTTTTAAGAAGTAGTCATTTCAGTCGAAAGAACGACGTCTTGATGACCATTTTGAAAAACATACTTCCACTTTGAGTTTAACCATGATTTTTGGATATAGTTTCATGTTCATAAGATAAATCATTTTCCCAAAAGTATAGCTTTTAAATCAAAGTTTATCATAGTTTTTAATTATCTAAACCAAAACAGCCTCCAGTTTTACTACAACGGCGTATGTCCGGTTTTAAGGTGTTCTTCGTGTTTCCAGGTTTTAAATCATTAAGTTAGCATATCATACAGATATAGAATATGTGTTTAGTTGATTTTAAAAGTTAAGTTAGAAGGATTAACTTTGTTTGCGAACAAGTTTAGAATTAACTAAACTATGTTCTAGTGATTACAAGTTCAAATCTTCGAATATGATAGTTATATATATATGAATCGAATGATGTTACGAACATCATTAATACCTCAAATATAGTAGGTAAACCTACTGGAAGTGACAAGAAATGATTTGGCTTCAAAGGATTCTCGGATGGCTTGAAAGTTCTTGAAGTAGAATCATGACACGAAAACAAGTTCAAGTAAGATTATCACTCGAATTAAGATAGTTATAGTTATAGAAATCGAATCAAAGTTTGAATATGAGTATTACCTTGGATTAGAAAGATATCCTACTATAAATAAGAAAGATTTCTTGAGATTGGATGATCACACAAAATGGATTTGCAAGGTTGGAAGTAAGCTAGCAAATTTGGAAGTGTTGTTGATGTGTTCTTGTGTAGTTGTTTTGTAACTTGGTTTATGTAGGGATTTATGAACTAGATTGAGCTAGATTTTGTTGAAGATGATGAAGAACACTTGAGAGAGAGTAATTTGATTCAAGAAAATTGAAATGGAAATGTGTTTGTGAGTCCTCTAATTCACGTGAACTTAGTATCACCATATAGGCTCCATTAGTTTGTTATTTTGTGAGATATTTCATGCTAGATGTTAAATGATGGTTCCCATATGTGTTGGTGACTCACAAGGGCTTCTAAGAGCTGATAATTGGAGTGTATATACCAATAGTAAATATATCTAGAAGCTGTGTATTGTACGAGTACGAATACGGGTGCATACGAGTAGAATTGTTGATGAAAATGAACGAGGATGTAATTGTAAGCATTTTTGTTAAGTAGAAGTACTTTGATATGTGTCATGAAGTCTTTCAAAAGTGTATTAATACATCTTAATACACTACATGTATATATATTTTAATGGAGTCGTTAAGTCATCGTTAGTCGTTACATGTAAGTGTTGTTTTGAAACCTTTAAGTTAACGATCTCATTTAATGTAGTTAATCCATTGTTTATTATATCTTATGAGATGTTAAATTATCATGTTACCATGATAACATAGTGTAAGAATATATCTTAATATGATATATATATTTTAAAATGTTGTTACAATGATAATCGTTACATATATTACTCGTTTCGAAATTCTGAAGTTAGTAGTCTTGTTTTACATATGTAGTTCATTGTTAACACACTTAATGATATATTTAGTTATCATTTAATCATGTTAAACATAGCATATTAATATCTTAATATGACACATATGTATTTAGTAAGACGTTGTTATAACGATAATCGTTATATATATCGTTTCGAGTTTCTTAATTCATTAGTTTCATTTTTATGTATATAACTCATTGTTAATATACTTAGTGAAGTACTTACTTATCATAATATCATGTTAACTATATATATATATATATATATATATATATATATATATATATATATATATATATATATATATATATATATATATATATATATATATATATATATATATATATATATATATATATATATATATATATATATATATATATATATCATGTAGTTGTTACAAGTTTTAAACGTTCGTGAATCGACGGTCAACTTGGGTGGTCAATTGTCTACATGAAACCTATTTCATTTAATCAAGTTTTAACAAGTTTGATTGCTTAACATGGTGGAAACATTTAATCATATAAATATCAAATTCATTTAATATATATTCCTGAAAAAGTTCGGGTCACTACAGATACCCTTGGAGGAACCCTAAACAGGCATTGCATCAATGATTGACTTAATAGCAAAGGAAAATCAATCTCTCAAATTCTTAGTAGTCGTTCTTCTGTACTCTTTCTTCCTCACAGATGTAACGTAGTAATATCCTTCCATTGTGAATCTAACAATAATCCCGTTAATGTAACGTAAGGGTAAATGAGGGAAAAAATTCTAGAGTCTGACATATAGAGCTACAAAGAAAATTAAACAACACTTACCCTTGGATTAAAGGGTAATCGAAGGTAATTATTTGATCTAAGGGCTATGAAGTGGGTTTTATAAAGGGGGATGATTCTCACACACTGTTTTTTGATCCTCACACACCAATTTACTTGAACTCCTCCCTAATAATAGGGTAAAAGGGTAAGTGTACAGAAGAAATGATAGATAAATCATCTTCTATTGAATTAAGCTAAACATTATGTTAGTATATGTGATAACACGGACATTAAAAGACCACCTAGTACACCGCCACCACCACCACCACCAACCACCACCACCCGCCACCACCACCAACCACTACCACCTACCACCGCTACCACCACCAACCATCAACAACCACCACCACCCACCCACCCACCACAACCGCCAACACCCGCCACCGCCACCACCCGCTGCCACCACCCGCTGCCGCCACCCGCCAACACCACAACCACCACCCGCCACTACCACCAACCACTACCACCAACCACAACCACCTACCACCACCACCACCCGCCACCACCACTCGCCACCACCACCACCACTGCGACCACCCGTCGCCACCACAACTACCACCCGCCACCACCACCAACCACCACCTCCCACAACCACTAGCAACCATTCCCACCACCACCCATCACAACCAACCACCACTGCCACCACCACCACCACCAACCATCAGAAATTTTTTTATCATTCATCGAAAAACATTTACCGTTCATCAAAAAACAGTTATCATTCATCAAACAATTATCATTAATTAAACAGTTATGATTCACAAAAACAACAATTATCATTCATCTAAGTTATCTTTCATCAAATAGTTATCATTTTTTTAAAAAAAAAGTTATTATTCCTAAGAAAACAATAATCATTCATCACAAAATGATTATCATTCATTAAAACATTTATCATTCATCGAAAAAATAATTATGATTCATCAAACAATTATCATTCATTAAACGGTTATGATTTATAAAAGCAACAATTATCATTCATAAAAAAAAATTATCATTCATCCAAGTTATCTTTCATCAAATAGTTATTATTTTTAAAAAAAACTGTTATTATTCATAAGAAAACAATGACCATTCATCACAAAATGATTATCATTCATTAAAAAATTTATCATTCATCTAAGTTATTTTTCATCAAATAGATTGTCAAAATGAAGTCATTGTTAATAACTCATTTAGAAAACGACAAAGTGCTCAACTGATTAATCGAACAAAATAAGGTCCATAGGTTACATTTTAAAACTATACCCATTTACAATCTCAAACAAAAGTGCAGACTTTAATCGATTAACATTACAAGATTCAACTTCAATTCTTAGAAACTATCTAGGTTAGGCTACATCCAGTTACAAGGAGTTAAATGAGTCTCAAATATGATTATAATTATAATAATAATAATACGTATAAATAATAATAATCTCTTTTTTACGTCGATTATGCATTTCACTCATTAGACGAGTTAAGATACAGCATAACCTGAGTTAACCAATTAATTCAAGGTTTAAATTAACGGGACTAAATTCCCACCTCTAATTATATATCATACCTTAGCTACATGCTCTCTAAATCTGTATGCTTATAGACCTTAGCTACTGGTATATGTATTAGTCAACCCATTACTTCCGGATAACTTGGAGTCAATCTGCATCCAAGGGCTTGTATATATTATAGCTAACTAACTCTCTACAATATAGCTAGGATTGTTGCACTGCATTATCACATATGTACTATAAATACTTGTACTCAGTATCAATGTAAACAAACGTTTCTCTCAATTATTCTACTGTGCATTAGAAACACTTATTAAACCCTAGCTTCACTTCCTTTCTTTTTTTTTTTCTCATGGCACAATCATCCTCCCAAATAATCCAACTTCAAGATCCAACTCACTTACCCACAAAGCTCACCCAAACCAACTTTGCAGTATGGCGTCGACAATTATTCTCGACCCTAATTGGCTACGACATATTAGATTATGTCGATGGTTCCATGAAATCACCACCAAAGGTATTCGAAGACAAGCCTAATCCGGCTTACTCAATCTGGTTTCGCCAAGATCAGGTTATTCTAAACGCAATACTCGGCAGTTGTTCGCCTATGATTTAAACCCATATTTCTTCAGTCTCCACGGCCAAAGAAGCCTGGGACAGACTCAATACCCTCTACGCAAACAAATCTCGAACTCGTGTTATTTCTCTCAAACAACGTATTATCGAGAACTCTGCTGATGACAAATCTGTCACCACATATCTGCAGGAAATGTGTAGCATTGCAGATGACCTCGCCCTTGCAGACAGCCTTATTAACGAGGATGACCTCGTTATTCATATCCTTCATCGTCTCAGTGACAACTACAAAGAACTATGTGCGGCTGTCTGGGCTCGTGACATGCCAATCACGTTTGATAAGCTCCACGACAAGCTAGTTAATTTTGAGACTCAACAAAAGTGTGTTGCAAAACTGGCCACACCACTGATTCCAACGGCCAATTATACTCAGAAAACATATCGCCCTACTCGTACTACTCGATCTGGTCAGTATAACTCCTCACCTAGCAGGTACTCAAAGCCTAATGTTGGCCCAAAATCATCGACCCAACCATCTCAGCCCAGACAAACTAGGCCTAACACCTCCTCTAACAAAGATGTCTACTGTTATTTTTGTAACAGGCCTGGGCATGTGATTAAAGAATGCAGAACTCTTGCTCGATTCCTCAAGGAAAACGAAGTTACACCAGTTGCACACTTCGCATCAGCAAATCAATCTGCATCTCCATCATGGATCCTTGACACTGGTGCGTCACATCATGTTACGGGCGACACCAGCAATCTCCAATCGTTCTCGGACTATGGTGGTCCCGAAGAGATTATTCTCGGTGATGGTACAGGTTTACACATTTCTCATCTTGGCAATGCAACATTAAAAACTCCTAATCATTCTTTTAATTTAAAAGGAGTATTATGTGTACCTTCTTATCATAAAAACTTAATATCTGTTGCAAAATTCTGTCGTGCTAACCGAGTTTCTATTGAATTTTTTCCTTTTCATTTTTTTGTGAAGGATCTGAGAACGGGGGCACGTCTACTTCGGGGGGCAAGCAATAATGATCTCTACTGTCTTTATCATCATCTTAGCCATCCACAAATAAACTCGATCACCTCAAGAAACACATGGCACAATCGTTTGGGGCATCCCTCATCGAGCATTTTACATTCTGTTATTAGAATAGCTAGACTAGAATCTACTTCTGTTTCTCATGTAAACCATAATTGTCATTCATGTCTTTGTAATAAAATCCAAAAGTTACCTTTTGGAAATTCATCAATTGTTAGCACTCGTCCACTTGAATTTGTATTCACAGATGTTTGGGGTCCAACGGAAATCTCTCATGATCAGTTTCGTTATTATGTAACTTTTATTGATCATTATTCCAAATACATATGGTTGTATCCGTTAAGAAACAAGTCAGATGTTGCTACCATTTTTCCCCAATTCAAACAACTTGTTGAAAATTTGTGTCAACAACCTTTAATTGCTCTTTACTCGAACAATGGGGGTGAGTATGTAGGCCTTGCTTCCTTTCTCAACAACCATGTCATATATCATTATACCACTCCACCACACACTCTCGAACACAATGGGAATGCTGAGCGCCCACATCGCAATCTTATCTCTACTACTCGTGCCTTGCTTCAACATGCAAGCATGCCTCTCAAATTCTGGACGTATGCAGCTTCCACTGCCGCCTATCTTATCAATCGGCTTCCAACCCCAACTCTCAACAACCGCACACCCTTGGAAGTTCTCTTCAAAAGACGACCAAATTACTCACGCCTTAAAGTGTTTGGCTGCCTTTGTTACCCCTGGTTGAAATCTTATACCACGTCCAAACTACAACCACCATCCACATCATGCGTGTTCCTTGGCTACTCCTTATAAACAATCCGCATACAAATGTTTCGATCCAGCCTCAAACAAAATTTACATCTCTCTTCATGTTAAGTTTTGTGAGGACATTTTTCCTTTCAAACAATCAATTTCCTCTTCTGATCTACCACCAGTCACTACCTCCCATGATGATTCAGTCACTACCTCCTATGATGAATCTCCTCATGTGCCTTTTTCGATTGTACTTATTCCTACATCTACTGTGATTCCTACTCCAGATGCTACTACCACACCTACTGAACCAACTTCCACATCACCCTTACCCAGTGCACCTCAACCACTTTCGCTAAACTCTGCCACAGATGATCAACCATCGCCACTTCAACCATCCCCCGAAGTGCTCCCATATCCATCTCCACGACCTGCTCGAGCACGCAAGCAAAATTCTAAGTATTACAACTCCATGTTTGTTAACACCACCACTGTGCACCCATTTCCAACTACTATTGAACCAATGTAATGACCCGACTTTTTCGACTTTTAATTATATTTATTAGTTTCGCGAAACTGCGTATTTGTGCGTACTGAGCTAGAATATATTCTGGGATCATTAATTATGTTAATTACTTTCGTTAATGCCTTACAACGTGATATTAAGTGCTTAATCACATAACATGATCCTTGAATACATTTACGACCGTTAATGTCACTTATTGTTTAAAATGAGCTACGTACTTGGTACACGTTAAACTTTTGTCATAATTGGAATATTGTGACTACGTAAACATAATTGTTATTTATTAATGACAATTACTTGGCTTTATGGTTCCTTAATTACGCTTAGTGTTTACTAAGGCTCACTAGTTACCTTAATGGACTTAGCACCTTAATGGACTTCCATGGCCCAACCTACTCAACTTAATGGGCTAGTTAGTGGATTAATTTGTAACATCCCGCATTTTTTTCCGTTAAATTTATTTTAACACCGTTTTTTTAGATAATACCTTCCGTTATCTAAATTCGTACCTTTCGTTGACTAACGTTCTTAATATTCCTGTTATTTAATTATAACATCACTAGTTTACTCGAGCGTTTTTAAAATACTCGTTTGGTTAATTCCCGCATCGGCTTTTAAACTCGAGGGACTATTGGCATCAAGTGGGCAAACTAGTTGACTAGGTCAACTAGTCAACCCACCACTACCACCACTCATTCAATCCCACATCTCTTTCTCTCTTTTCTCTCTACTTCCATTTTTGAACTCAAACACCCATTTCATTAATTCATTATCCAAATCCGAATCAAGAAGGAAACATCAAAACAAATTACATATTCGTGATCCTCTCTTCATCCTCTACATTTTGGTACCAATTTCATCACATTTGGGTAATTTTTCTAAAACACTAGATTTCTCTAAATTAGTTTTATATACTTGAAATGGTGTTAGTTAGTGTCTATGGCTCAAGTATAACATGAATATATGTTTTGTTTGCTCGATTTGTTGTTTTGGAGTAACTAGCATGAACTTGAAAATGGGTGTGCTTAATCTTTGATTTTGGATGAGTTAATGTTGTTAAATTGTTAAAGTTCATGTTTTAATTGTGTTACTAGTATCACTAGCTTCGTTTTGATGCGTAGGTTGATTAAGAAAACTTCAAACACATGATTATTGATTTTTGTGAATTTTGGTTAGGGTTTGATAGACTTAAAACGAACTTTCAATTTTTTGAATGCCATGAAATGTTATTAGTAAGTGTTTAGTTGTAATGTATATTTCATTACCTTCAAAACGGCACATCATGTGTGTGAATTGGATTCCCGAATCTTAAAATGCATTTTTATGAACTTGAAACTTTGAAAATAAACCTTTAATGATCACTTGACGAGATTTCGGTTATTGTAATTGATGTTTTTGCTTGTTGAAAAGTGGTTAGTTGTATTCCTTGTCAAAAGAGCTTTCCAACGATATAAGATACGTATTCTAAGTGTTTACGGTTTGCGATTTGTGTTAAATTGAGGTTTGGTTGAGACTTGAACTTTTTAAACAGACCAGGCACCAGGCCACGCCTATTGGCGCGGCGCGACACCAGGGGCCGCGGCTCGGCATTTACCGTGTTTGGCTTCTGACCTACTTTATCAAATTTCGAAAAATGTTTGCTATGCTACGCACCTCCGATTCACATGTAACTTGTTCTAACATGCTTATATATGATTAAAAACCTCAGAAAAATAGTTCGGGACCCGACCCGAATGTGTTGACTTTTTCATTGACTTTGACTTGACCGAGTTTGACTTTTAGTCAAACTTTACCAAACACTTATGCAATCGTTCAAATATTATTTTATACTTGATTCTTGCATGAAACTTGACAACGTGATTCACATGCTATATTTAATCAAGTCGTAACGAGCCATAGGACTAATTGAGCACATTTCCCCCGACCTTGTGTCGTAATTAGTTAATTGATACAACTTACTTGTTTAGGTCAAGGCTAAGCAACTTTCATGCACACGTTTACTTTGTGAAGTACATTTATACTCGTGCACTCGAGGTGAGATCATAGTCCCACCTTTTCAACAACTTTTATACTTTTAAATCGTGGGCTGAGAAACATATACTTTGTTACATCTTGTACTACTTACTTTAATATTTTGAACACAAGTCCGATGAAACAAACATTCCACAGCGAGTTTAGAACAAAATCCTCAATTCGATTATCATTAGTTACACTTGCCGGGTGTAAGCGAGAACTTATGTTGTATGGATCCATATGGGTTTGACAAACCCTCATTCAAACGGTTCACTACCATTTACGAATGAAATATATTTTCGAGAAACAGTGTATGTTCTAACACTATTGTGATGGGGTTCTATGGAAGGAATGTTAAGCATTGATAATTGGGTGCTCGCGAACCTATTTTGGAATGCAACTTTTGGATGATCAATTTTATGGAAATACTAAATCTTGTGATTCAAAAATAACGTTTATTACTACATCTATGATTTCACCAACGTTTTTCGTTGACAGTTTTCTATATGTTTCTCAGGTTCATACTTGGCTACTTGATACATGCTTCTGCACACTTTGATTACTTGCTTGGAGTCATGCATACATGCATACGCGAGGGATAGCGCTTTTGGATTCAAACTTTAAGCATACATACTTTCGCTATTTATAGCAAACCATGATTTTAAACTAATTATGTCGCAAGTTGTTTCATTTACACTTCATAACTTTTGTAAACTTAAACTTGTTGTCGATCCGTTTGGTAAACTAAACTTTGTAAGTTTTGTACATTTCAAATGAATGCGACATAATTTTGGTCAAACGCGTCTCATATAGAGACTATGACCACGGGACGGGATCTAAGTAGCGGCGCCGACAATGAAGATTTTGCTGGGTTACTACAGATGGTATCAGAGCGTTGGTTGTAGGGAACTAGGATATGCATTAGTGTGTCTCAGAGAGTCGTTAGGACGCATTAGTGAATCTAGACTACAACCGGATAGTTAACCATTGCATTCTGACATACATTTGCTATAGATAGCACTTACTTGACTACTTGTGCATTATATTTGATTCATTCTTAGGCAAACTTCTTAATGGTACCAAACTTTCATCATATGAATCGGTATTCTACCACTTTCTGGTAACCCACGTTAATTTCAAGATTCATACACGAAAGGATGACAACGACTTCATTAGTCACACTTGTTCGGGAACTCTGTCTCCCAGATTGTTATTCGCCACCGTTTCTACTTACTATCGGGGTCACACCGGTGTTCCTTACTATCTACCACTTCTTGTTACTACCATCACTACTCTAGGTGAGTATCGTCATCACTATTTATCACTACGGTTGCGTACTATTCGTTATCATGATTCGTTACACTTCTTGTACCAGAATACATTATTGTTTGACTTTAATCGCATTGACGTGAACAATCATTTATACACTTTCCTTGGGGAACGCTTCTTTAGAGTTGCACTAATTCTTTCGATTCAATACGAGTCACGTTAGAGACATCGTTACAATTTGTTCATTTTAAAACTTCACGATTATACGAACTTGAATCTATGGAGTGATGTGGGAATGGAGGTATGAGTTAGCGTAATATAACGACACTCGATCAACGTGGTTATATTACGGTAAGTCATACCAAAGTTCTAATGACTCGTGATGGTGATTAGACTCGATCAACCTAATCACCACCATGTGCCATGTACATGACTTCATTTTTCTTGTTTGAACATCCGAAAACTCCGAGAATACTGATAACAACCATACCCGGGACACATCTTTGATTAACGTCGAACCATATTTATGCTTCCAAATGAATGGCAAATTCTTTCAACATCAGACGTATGTTACACGTGTATACTATCTCGTTTTCGCACAGTTTTATCGATGAACTACAAACTGTTTGGTATGCTCACATCGAGGCGGAAACTTCTCTCGCATTACACCCGTACTTCCGTTTAAGGAATTCTTCTATCTAAATTCTTTATGGAGAGAGAGACTCTTCACATTATACTAGTATTCGCCACGAGGGGGAATATTCCTAACGAACGTTTTCAGAAACCGATAAATCTTTCGCGGCGCGAATTTCTTGAGAAACTTGTTCTAACTAACGTTTTTAAGTCCTAACAAACTTGTTCAATATACCTTAAAGAGATGTACCTCGTTTAGGATCGAGATCCTTTTTTCACTTCTAGATTTTGGAGTGCCTTACAAAAAGCCTCGGGACCACGTTTAGACATGAGTACCGCACATCAACCACAACCCGACGGACCAAGCAAACATACGATTCAAACCTTTGAAACCGTAATACGAATTTGCGTTATCAACTTCAAATTTACTTGAGAAAAGTATTTGCCTTTAGCCGAATTCTAGTACTACAATAATTTTCATTCGAGTATTAACGCCACACCATTCGAGAACTCATATAGCCAAAATTGTCATTTTCTAAATTGTTGAACCGAAGTAGGTGACATGCAAACCACCGGACCTGGACTCATTCATGAAATAACCGTTATGATCGTTTAAAACCAAGAAATGCTCAAGACGGCCCGTAGTCACCAAAAGAGCTATGCCGATGTTAGACGTAAACCTCTCAAATTCTAAGAGGGTGATCGCATAACGTTAAAAGTCGCACCTTGGGAAGGTGCAATCCGTTTCAAGAAACGTAGGAAGCTAAATCCGCGATACACAAAACCTTTTAAAATCCTGGGGCATTTTGGACCCGTTACTAGCCGTTTAGATTTTCCATCTCATTCGAGTCTCCGTTCATCCTACATTCCATATATCAAACTTGAGGAAGTGTCTTGCCAAACAAAAACTTGTTATCCTCTTCGACGAGCCTACTATCGATGACAAACTTTCCTTCCTAGGAGAACCGGTTGAAATTTTGAATCATGAAACCAAACTTTAAAACAACGTAAAACCCCGACTGTCAAAGTTCGTTGAAATGCCCATGGAAGTACCTTCACTTATTCGTAGAATTTGCAACGCGAGGTTTCGAAGAAGAAACAACAACTACTACTTTCAACTAAATTTCGGGACGAAATTTCTTTTAAGGTGTAGGTAATGTAACATCCCGCATATTTTTCCGTTAAATTTATTTTAACACCGTTTTTTTAGATAATATATTTCGTTATCTAAATTCGTACCTGTCGTTGACTAATGTTCTTAATAATCCTGTTATTTAATTATAACATCACTAGTTTACTCGAGCGTTTTTAAAATACTCGTTTGGTTAATTCTCGCACCCGCTTTTAAACTCGAGGGACTATTGGCGTCAAGTGGGCAAACTAGTTGACTAGGTCAACTAGTCAACCCACCACTACCACCACTCATTCAATCCCACAACTCTTTCTATCTTTTCTCTATACTTCCATTTTTGAACTCAAACACCCATTTCATTAATTCATCATCCAAATCCGAATCAAGAAGGAAACATCAAAACAAATTACATATTCGTGATCCTCTCTTCATCCTCAATATTTTGGTACCAATTTCATCACACTTGGGTAAATTTTCTAAAATACTAGATTTATCTAAATTCGTTTTATATACTTGAAATGGTGTTAGTTAGTGTCTATGGCTCAAGTATAACATGAATATATGTTTTGTTTGCTCGATTTGTTTTTTTGGAGTAACTAGCATGAACTTGAAAATGGGTGTGCTTAATCTTTGATTTTGGATGAGTTAATGTTGTTAAATTGTTAAAGTTCATGTTTTATTTGTGTTACTAGTATCACTAGCTTCGTTTTGATGCGTAGGTTGATTAAGAAAACTTCAAACACATGATTATTGATTTTTGTGAATTTTAGTTAGGGTTTGATAGACTTAAAATGAACTTTCGATGTTTTTAATGCCATGAAATGTTTTTAGTAAGTGTTTAGTTGTAATATATGTTTCATTACCTTCAAAACGGCACATCATGTGTGTGAATTGGATTCCTGAATCTTAAAATGCGTTTTTGTGAACTTGAAACTTTGAAAATAAACCTTTAATGATTACTTGACGAGATTTCGGTTATTGTAATTTGTAGAGACCCGTCCTAATCCATCCGGACGAAGTCCATATCGATTATAAACGATTCACAACAGTTGATTACATCGCGAGGTACTTGACCTCTAAATGATACATTTTACAAACATTGCATTCGTTTTTGAAAAGACAATCTTTCATTACATCAAAAGTTGACGGCGTGCATACCATTTTATAATATATCTAACTATAATTGACTTAATAATAATCTTGATGAACTCAACGACTCGAATGCAACATCTTTTGAAATATGTCATGAATGACTCCAAGTAATATCTTTAAAATGAGAAATTACACAGCGGAAGACTTCTTTCATACCTGAGAATAAACATGCTTTAAAGTGTCAACCAAAAGGTTGGTGAGTTCATTAGTTTAACATAAATAATCATTTCCATCATTTTAATAGACCACAAGATTTTCATATTTCCATTTCTCATAAACATACGTCCCATGCATAGAGACAAAAATCATTCATATGGATTGAACACCTGGTAACCAACGTTAACTTAATGCATAGAATATCCCCAAAACAGAACCTCTCGTTTGTATAATAATCTCGAAGTACTAAAGCATTCGTACCCCGAATGGGACTTGTCAAGGTCCATAGATCTATCTTTAGGATTCGCGTCAATCAGGGGCCATTTCCCTAAATTCTTAGGTTACCAGACTTGAAGGGCGATATTCGGTTAATAATCCAACCATAGAATGTAAATTTAAGTACTTGTGTCTATTTCGTAAAATATTTATAAAAGCAACGCATGTATTCTCAGTCCCAAAAATATATATTGCAAAAGCATTTAAAAGGGGAGCAAATGAAAACTCACCTAATGTATTTTGTAGTAAAAATACATATGAAGACACTGAACAAAACAGGGTTTGGCCTTGGATTCACGAACCTATATCAATGGTATATCTATTAAAACATATAATGAAAATTTCATAATTTCATTTATTATATAATATTTAGGTGTTTGTAGTTATATAAATTTTATACTAAATTCCATTTAAAAAATATGTATTTTATTTATATATATATTATATCTTATATTATATCTGTTTATTTGGTAGTTATATATAAAATAATTATTATCTATACATTTAGTTATATTACCATATCTATATCTATCTATGTGTTTAGTATTAGATTTAAAGTTTAATAATTTGTTATATATAAGTATTTATATAAAAAAAATGTTATCATGTTTGATATATGATTATAAAGCTAGGATATATATATAATAAGTATATTCTATGTACATTATTTATCTATTAAAAAAAATGATAGTTATGATAATATTAATGATAATACATGTGATAATAATAATGATAATAAGGATATTATAAATTTTAAATATGTTAATAATACTCATAAAAATGATACTAATACTAATATTTTTGATATTAATAATAGATTTTATCCTAGTTCTTATATTTGTAATAATAACATTTATAATACTAATACTAACAATGATAATACTAATACTAGTAATAATAATAATAATAATAACTATAATAATAATATTAATACTTAATAATAATATTAGTGATAATTATAATGATAATATTATTACTTAGATAAGTGATGATAATATTTATTTCTTCTAACACTTGGATAATAATAACAATTATGATAATAATAACAATAATCAATAATAATGATAATAATAATAATAATTATGTTAATAATGCTAATAATAATAATAATAATAATAATAATAATAATAATAATAATAATAATAATAATAATAATAATAATAATAATAATAATAATAATATTTAGTAATATTACTTAATAATACTAAAATGATATTAATAATAATTATTTCATAAATTTTAACATAATAATAACAACTTATAATGACAATAAAAATAATAAGTAATAATAAAAATGAAAATGATAAAGAAAATGAACTACCTCCAATGAATTACGCCCAAAAAAAATAAACTGTCTCATTAGGGATTCGAACCCAGGTCTACAAGTTACCCACACTCACTCTTAACCATTGATCCATTACAGCTTTTCTGATTTAATACCCATATTATCTTTATTTATTTCGTTTTCTGTTTCCTTCATCTCCTTCCTTCTTAACCCAAACGACTAACACCCGAATAATCATAACAGATACATAAACAAGTACATTTTCAGATTTAATAACATAAAAATTTAGTTTGAATGTCTGCTTAATTGAAACAGAACGAAGATAAAATAAAAATAAAAAAATATATATATATGCTGTTGCAGTCACGGTTCAAAAACAAAAAATATAAAAATTGATTTCAAAATCAAGAACGTTTTAGATCAAACTTATAACATGAAAGAGATTGTAAAACCCTTTTAGAAACTACCTGTACCCTTAATTGGATCTAAAACTTCAACTGGAAATCGAATTTCAAGATAGAACAAAAAGGTTGACTTTTGAGAAATAAGCTTTGACTTCGAAATTCTAACTCAATTAGAAAAAAAGAAGGTTGAAACTTTACATAGAGTTCGTTTGATGATTTCCTAATAAGACTGCATCATTTGTTTTTAAAATTAAAGATGAATTGGTGTGTTTTGGAAAAATAAGAGCAAGACAGGGGCGTTGGTTTATCTCCTTCGATTTTTTTTATTTTTCTGCTTGAATTGCAACAATGATTTTAAAGCGTATAATTGAGTATGATTACAGTAATAAGGGTCGTTTAAAAACTTGTTTGATAGCTTAGATTGCTCGACACCCATATATTCGATCAGTACAAGTTATTATATAAAAAAATAAAAGGGGAAAAGGACTCTCAACAGATTTTATCTGTTTTGAGAGTTGAATTTGGTGTTTACTGAATATAGACCAGATACAAAATTTGAATTGGATCGATAGGGATGTGGAACAGGTAATCACGCTTTATATAACCGTTTTTATTTATGGTAATTAATTTTTTTATATATTGTTAATAATACAAATAACTAATAATAATAATTATATAAGTAATAATAAGGATAATAAAAATTATAAATATGATATTACTAATCATAATAGTTAAAATTATAATTCTTCTACCATCTTAATAATAATGCTATTAATATTATTGATAGTGAAAATAATATTAGTATAACAATTTATGTGTATTAAATTTCACATTAGAAATAATAATATTAGTAAAGATATCAAATTAAATGTACCAAATGTCATATTTATATATTATCTATTGAAACAACAATATAATTATTACTGATATTAATATTAATAATGATAATGAAAGTAATAATATTATTAGTATAACAATTATATTTTTAACTTGTAGTTATAATTGATATATTAATATTACAATTTATTAATTATGTTATACTTACTAATTATATATACATTATCTAGATACATATATTGAATGTTTAATTTTTATAGCTTTTATATATATTCTAATATGTATATATATATTATTACTTATGTATAGAATTGTATATTATTTTACATATTTAATTCCAATGATTAAATGGTATTATATTAATTCAAATTAATATATACATTTATATTTATATATATTTATTTACTTACATATTTATTTATACACAATTGTTCGTGAATCGTTGGGAATGGTCAAAGGTCAAATGAATTCATGTACACAGTTCAAAATTTTTGAGATTCAATTAAATAGACTTTGCTTATCGTATCGAAATCATATAAAGATTAAGTTTAAATTTGGTCGGAAATCTCCGGTTCATCACAGTACCTACCCGTTAAAGAAATTTCGTCCCTGAAATTTGATAGAGGTCATCATGGATAACAATAAGAATGTTTTTATCACAATATGAGCTGATAAATAGATTTATATCATTATTGAATAATACAGATAAAATAATTCGATTATTCGAAGAGCACGAATGAATCTATCACAAAAGAGTGAAATGAATAAATGAAGTTTCGTTTTAATTTTTGACGTTGTCTTGGTTGAATTCCGGAATTCAAGGGATATAAAGAAAATCTTCAAAATCTAAAAGATTTGATTCTTCGGCGAGTAAGGAAATTAAGATCTCTATAATTAAATACGGTGATCCGCCTTGATTACTCTGTCTGATATTTCCATTATAAATTAAGCTCTTCCGTTCCATTATTCTCACCATTCCTATATTTTCTTTCGTAGTTCATACATCCAAAAGATTGTGAAAATGCTTAATCCCATTCTAATCCTTCTCCTTATCCTTACTATCGTAAAAATCATTCTCCTTTTTCAACTTCCACCTGAGGAATTTGTTTTCTTCTACTTCGCCCTTGGGGTTATAGTGTTTTTAATTCTCCCGTGTCTTTATGTTGCGATAAACATTGATATACACGGTTTGTAATTTCTACGTTGTTATTGGGTTTTATATCTTCCCTAATATTTCGGTGTCCCTACTTCTATCTCCTATAATCATTGTCATCCATAGTTAATGCTCTCTCCTATTTGTTGTGATTTATACCCCCTTTCTCTTTCGGAACATCATGCTTTTGTTTTCATTTCGCAAGTAATGGTCCAGACTTCATAGGTATGGAGTTTCAAATTATCATAATATACAAGGTAGAAAGGAAAGGTAGTAGCACGATTTGATTTGTCAAATTACCAAAATTACTGAGAATAGAACTATCAAGAATATATTTTCTTGATATATTCAGAAGTTAAGTAGAATGAAAGAGTTATGTAACATGACACATGATGATGTTATAATCTGTGAATCATCATGTTCCATTTAGAAACTCAGCATGACTTACTGTAATATAATCACGTTGATCAAGTGTCATTATATTATACTAACTCATGCATCAGTTCCCAACACTACTTCAAAACATTCATATTTTAAACTCGAAAGTTTACAGAATATAGAAACTAATAGTTTCTCATATGATGTAACACTGATAGTTCAAAGAGATAAAAAGATTTCAGATAAGATTAGTTATGAAAATATATTCAGAAATATCGAGGATATTTATAATGAAAGATACGATAATATCTTAGAATATCTAAGATCAGAGGATGATGGAAAATATTGTCCGCAAGGGTTTAGAGTTAGGAGCAAGATATTCGCTAATGACTTTAGCAGGCATTGAATCATTTGGATTCTTTGAAGTTAAACTTATTCTTTGTGATTTGTCCATGGCTTCCTTCATAGTTTCGCATAATCCGCTTTTCGGTACTAAATTTTCTATTGAATGTTTCCAATACTCCATTCTTTACTATCAAAATTTTGACGATTAAGGTCGTTTACAGTTGCTCACAGTTTCTGCTGCTTCATTCAGCTTTTTCAAAGTTCAATGTATTAATTCGTAGGCTGGGTGCTTTTCAAAATTTCTGAATTAAAGGTCGTAATTCTAGGAGATAATTGTTATATGTATACATATAACTATTGATGTAGAAATACTATGAGATTCGAAATACTGATTGTTGATTCTCGGTAATTGGTATGGCAATTATTGTTACAAGGTATAGATGAATACACGATAGAGTTTCAATGAATATAATGATTTTTCGAAAAATCCAAATTCATTGAAGTTGCTGGTAAGTTTACTGCTAATGTGGTGGAATATAAATGGTTCCCCGATAACGATGACGACATGCAAACTTATATATCGCGGTTATAATAAGGCTAATTCGAATGGAAGTCGAAGTTGATTTTTTGAAACTGTGACAAAAAGGCTAATTTGAAAAGAAATTGAAAAGTTATTTTCGGTAATAACTACACCAAAAGAGCTAGCACAAATACGTTTTAAACGCTTACACAGCTTCCAAGTGTTTTCAGGTGCATAACTATATGCATCAATCTTTTCTTCTGTAAATGAAGTGTGGTTGGTTCATCCTCTCGTTTGAGGTGTTTTTAAGAATTTTGAAAAGTTTGAACGCAGATTGGAATCGTCAAGATACAAACGAGATTTAAGATGAAATCAAGTGGCAACTTGAAGAATTGTTTAGTTTCATATGTTATAATCAATATTTTAATTCATTTTAATTGTCCAATCTTGGTAGTCCACAGTCACTAACTCAATAATTCATATATAGTTTATAATATTCAAATTAATTAATACGTATCGTGACCCGTGTACATGGTTATTCCAAATAATATATATAGATGCGTCGATATGATATGTCAAAACCTTGTGTACGTGTCCCGATATTTAAAGTGCGTAAAAATAAATAGCAGGAATTAAATGACGATAAATAAAGTGCGTAAAGTAAATAACAGAAATTAAATGATGATAAATAAAATTGCGAGAATGTAAATTGCGATAATTAAATTGTGATAAATAAAATGTAATCAGTTAGCTAGGAACAATTAGTTAGGAACAGTTAGCGTGGATTCTTAACAAAATTTCTCATAGTTAATTTGTTTGTTTCTAATAAATTTTATTTTGTCAAATGTTTTCTTCACTATGCCACTTGTTGGATTCTAATAAATCAAAATCCAAATATGAAATTGAATGAAAATGATTATCCTGTGATGAACGGTAATGTATATCTGTGGATGTAAGTAGGATAGTATATGACTATTGAATCAGATTTGAAGAATGTACAGTGTAACTTATTAATGCGAAATCTAAATATTCCTCGGGTATTACCTACCCGTTAAAATATTTTCAACATTAACAGTTTGTACAATAAAAATTTTAATTACAATCTCTATGAAAACATATATACATATATATTTTCTTCAGACGAAATCATGGATTTAATGAGTCAATGTGATATTAAACTCATCAGATTTAAGGCTAGAACTAGAGTACATAATCTCTAAAACATTAGAGATTACATAATCGCCATGAAGGACGAAGATAGTTTATGTAGAACAATTCATAGAACTATGATTATGCTTGAGGTATAGATTACGAGGATGAGACGTGTGATGATGTTGTTGTTGTTGGTACTGGTTATGCTGCCGGTGTTGCTGATGGTGGTACTGTTGCTGTCTGTGCTACAAGTGTTGTTGGTGCTGAGGTTGGTGATGATGTTGGTGTAGTAAGTATAGCTTGCAGATCACGCACCATTCTTGTCTGGTTTTCTATCCTACCCTCTATCATTTCTATCCATCCACTCATCTGATTCGATAGATCTTGATTATCAATTCGAAGTTCCCTAACTTCTTCTAATATTCCCCTTCGATTGGTATTCGGAAGCAGAGGTTGAATATTTTCTGAGATTGCAGTAATGCGATCTTCAAGGTGGAAAACTTTAGCAAGAAGGGTGAATACAGTGTTGCGCATAGGTTCACCGGTGAGTACATCGTTTTCTCCGATGTTAGGAGGTAAGTTTGTTTTGCGGTAGGGCTCGCCTTCTTCATTTCTCCATCGAGTGAGTAAGTCTCGGACCCACCTCCATCTCCTCTAGAAAGAAAAATAACTAAATGGTTGAGGCACTTCTGGTTCATTGACTTCGGAGTCTGCTTCAATATACATCTCGAAATCGCTTCCGGAACTAATGGAATCCAAGCTAAGTATAGTATCCATCTCTCACGAACAGTTAAAGGGTTTTGATATGAAATGATTTTCGAATATCGAATGATATTCTAATTATATATAGAATATCTATACATACTTTCAAAGATCCCGTGAATTACGGAGAAAATTAAGGAAACGTGTCAGATAAAGTCTACAGTGACAGATACGCTAAGATATGGATTAGTAGATAAGCTAAGATATGAATTTTGTCTATACACTATTCATGCAATCAATGCAGTAAGATGTGTCTAGACTAAGAATGATAAGCAGATGATTTTCGACTAGAAATGATAAGCAAAACTTTTGACATGCAGACACGGTCGAAGTCCAGACTCACTAATGCATCTTAACGACTTATCAGTTATACACACTAATGCAGACCTGGTTCGCTAAGACCACCGCTCTGATACCAACTGTAGAGACCCGTCATAATCCATTCGGACGAAGTCCATATCGATTATAAACGATTCACAACAGTTGATTACATCGCGAGGTACTTGACCTCTAAATGATACATTTTACAAACATTGCATTCGTTTTTGAAAAGACAATCTTTCATTACATCGAAAGTTGATGGCATGCATACCATTTTATAATATATCTAACTATAATTGACTTAATAATAATCTTGATGAACTCAACGACTCGAATGCAACGTCTTTTGATATATGTCATGAATGACTCCAAGTAATATCTTTAAAATGAGCAATTGCACAGCGGAAGACTTCTTTCATACCTGAGAATAAACATGCTTTAAAGTGTCAACCAAAAGGTTGGTGAGTTCATTAGTTTAACATAAATAATCATTTCCATCACTTTAATAGACCACAAGATTTTCATATTTCCATTTCTCATAAACATACGTCCCATGCATAGAGACAAAAATTATTCATATGGATTGAACACCTGGTAACCGACGTTAACTTAATGCATAGAATATCCCCAAAACAGAACCTCTCATCTGTATAATAATCTCGAAGTACTAAAGCATTCGTACCCCGAATGGGACTTATCAAGGTCCATAGATCTATCTTTAGGATTCGCGTCAATCAGGGGCCATTTCCCTAAATTCTTAGGTTACCAGACTTGAAGGGCGATATTCGGTTAATAATCCAACCATAGAATGTAAATTTAAGTACTTGTGTCTATTTCGTAAAACATTTATAAAAGCAGCGCATGTATTCTCAGTACCAAAAATATATATTGCAAAAGCATTTAAAAAGGGAGCAAATGAAAACTCACCTAATGTATTTTGTAGTAAAAATACATATGAAGACACTGAACAAAACAGGGTTTGGCCTCGGATTCACGAACCTATATCAATGGTATATCTATTAAAACATATAATGAAAATTTCATAATTTCATTTATTATATAATATTTAGGTGTTTGTAGTTATATAAATTTTATACTAAATTCCATTTAAAAAATATGTATTTTATTTATATATATTATGTGTTATGTTATATCTGTTTATTTGGTAGTTATATATAAAATAATTATTATCTATACATTTAGTTATATTACCATATCTATATCTATCTATGTGTTTAGTATTAG
Source organism: Rutidosis leptorrhynchoides (assembly GCF_046630445.1). Lineage (NCBI taxonomy): Eukaryota > Viridiplantae > Streptophyta > Magnoliopsida > Asterales > Asteraceae > Rutidosis > Rutidosis leptorrhynchoides. The sequence continues at coordinate 134,379,026 of NC_092334.1, forward strand.
ATTTAAAGTTTAATAATTTGTTATATATAAGTATTTATATAAAAAAATGTTATTATGTTTGATATATGATTATAAAGCTAGGATATATATATATATATAATAAGTATATTCTATGTACATTATTTATCGATTAAAAAAATCATAGTTATGATAATATTAATGATAATACATGTGATAATAATAATGAAAATAAGGATATTATAAATTTTAAATATGTTAATAATACTCATAAAAATGATACTAATACTAATATTTTTGATATTAATAATAGATTTTATCCTAGTTCTTATATTTGTAATAATAACATTTATAATACTAATACTAACAATGATAATACTAATACTAATACTAGTAATAATAATAATAATAATAATAATAATAATAATAATAACTATAATAATAATATTAATACTTAATAATAATATTAGTGATAATTATAATGATAATATTATTAATTAGATAAGTGATGATAATATTTATTTCTTCTAACACTTGGATAATAATAACAATTATCATAATAATAACAATAATCAATAATAATGATAATAATAATAATTATGTTAATAATGCTAATAATAATAATATTAATAATAATAATAATAATAATAATATTTAGTAATATTACTTAATAATACTAAAATGATATTAATAATAATTATATCATAAATTTTAACATAATAATAACAACTTATAATGACAATAACAATAATAAGTAATAATAAAAATGAAAATGATAAAGAAAATGAACTACCTCCAATGAATTATGCCCAAAAAAATAAACTGTCTCATTAGGGATTCGAACCCAGGTCTACACGTTACCCACACTCACTCTTAACCATTGATCCATTATAGCTTTTCTGATTTAATACCCATACTATCTTTATTTATTTCGTTTTCTGTTTCCTTCATCTCCTTCTTTCTTAACCCAAACGACTAACACCCGAATAATCATAACAGATACATAAATAAGTACATTTTCAGATTTAATAACAGAAAAATTTAGTTTGAATGTCTGCTTAATTGAAACAGAACGAAGATAAAATAAAAATAATATATATATATATATATATATATATATATATATATATATATATATATATATATATATATATATATATGCTGTTGTAGTCACGGTTCAAAAACAAAAAATATAAAAATTGATTTCAAAATCAAGAACGTTTTAGATCAAACTTATAACATGAAAGAGATTGTAAAACCCTTTTAGATACTACCTGTACCCTTAATTGGATCTAAAACTTCAACTGGAAATCGAATTTCAAGATGAACAAAAAGGTTGACTTTTGAGAAATAAGCTTTGACTTCGAAATTCTAACTCAATTCGAAAAAATGAAGGTTGAAACTTTACATAGAGTTCGTTTGATGATTTCCTAATAAGACTGCATCATTTGTTTTTAAAATTAAAGATGAATTAGTGTGTTTTGGAAAAATAAGAGCAAGACAGGGTCGTTGGTTTATTTCGTTCGATTTTTTTTTATTTCTCTGCTTGAATTGCAACAATGATTTTAAAGCGTATAATTGAGTTTGATTACAGTAATAAGGGTCATTTAAAAACTTGTTTTATAGCTTAGATTGCTCGACACCCATATATTCGACCAGTACAAGTTATTATATAAAAAAATAAAAGGGGAAAAGGACTCTCAACATATTTTGTCTGTTTTGAGAGTTGAATTTGGTGTTTACTGAATACAGACCAAATACAGAATTTGAATTGGATCGATAGGGATGTGGAACAGACAATCACGCTTTATATAACAGTTTTTATTTATGGTAATTATTTTTATATATTGTTAATAATAAAAATAACTAATAATAATAATTATATAAGTAATAATAAGGATAATAATAATTATAAATATGATATTACTAATTATAATAGTTAAAATTATAATTCTTCTACCATCTTAATAATAATGCTATTAATATTATTGATAGTGAAAATAATATTAGTATAATAATTTATGTGTATTAAATTTCACATTAGAAATAATAATATTAGTAAAGATATCAAATTAAATGTACCAAATGTCATATTTATATATTATCTATTAAAACAACAATATAATTATTACTGATATTAATATTAATAATGATAATGAAAGTAATAATATTATTTGTATAACAATTATATTTTTAACTTGTAGTTTTAATTGATATATTAATATTACAATTTATTAATTATGTTATACTTACTAATTATATATACATTATCTAGATACATATATTGAATGTTTAATTTTTATAGTTTTTATATATATTCTAATATGTATATATATATTATTACTTATGTATAGAATTGTATATTACTTTACATATTTAATTCCAATGATTAAATGGTATTATATTAATTCAAATTAATATATACATTTATATTTATATATATTTATTTACTTACATATTTATTTATACACAATTGTTCGTGAATCGTTGAGAATGGTCAAAGGTCAAATTAATTCATGTACACAGTTCAAAATTTTTGAGATTCATTTAAATAGACTTTGCTTATCGTATCGAAATCATATAAAGATTAAGTTTAAATTTGGTCGGAAATCTCCGGTTCATCACATAATTGATGTTTTTGCTTGATGAAAAGTGGTTAGTTGTATTCCTTGTCAAAAGAGCTTTCCAACGATATAAGATACGTATTCTAAGTGTTTACGGTTTGTGATTTGTGCTAAATTGAGGTTTGGTTGAGACTTGAACTTTTGAAACAGACCAGGCACCAGGCCACGCCTATTGGCGCGGCGCGACACCAGGGGCCGCGGCGCGGCATTTGCCGTGTTTGGCTTCTGACCTACTTTGTCAAATTTCGAAAAATGTTTGCTATGCTACGCACCTCCGATTCACATGTAACTTGTTCTAACATGCTTATATATAATTAAAAACCTCAGAAAAATAGTTCGGGACCCGACCCGAACGTGTTGACTTTGACTTGACCGAGTTTGACTTTTAGTCAAACTTAACCAAACACTTATGCAATCGTTCAAATCTTATTTTATACTTGATTCTTGCATGAAACTTGACAACGTGATTCACATGCTATATTTAATCGAGTCGTAATTAGCCATAGGACTAATTGAGCACATTTCGCCCGACCTTGTGTCGTAACCGGTTAATTGATACAACTTACTTGTTTAGGTCAAGGCTAAGCAACTTTCATGCACACGTTTACTTTGCGAAGTACATTTATACTCGTGCACTCGAGGTGAGATCATAGTCCCACCTTTTCAACAACTTTTATACTTTTGAATCGTGGGCTGAGAAACATATACTTTGTTACATCTTGTACTACTTACTTTTATATTTTGAACACAAGTCCGACAAAACAAACATTCCACAGCTAGTTTAGAACAAAATCCTCAATTCGATTTTCATTAGTTACACTTGTCGGGTGTAAGCGAGAACTTATGTTGTATGGATCCATATGGGTTTGACAAACCCTCATTTAAACGGTTCGCTACCGTTTACGAATGAAATATATTTTCGAGAAACAGTGTATGTTCTAACACTATTGTGATAGGGTTCTATGGAAGGAATGTTAAGCATTGATAATTGGGTGCTCGCGAACCTATTTTGGAATGCAACTTTTGGATGATCAATTTTATGGAAATACTAAATCTTGTGATTCAAAAATAACGTTTATTACTACATCTATGATTTCACCAACATTTTTCGTTGACAGTTTTCTATATGTTTCTCAGGTTCATACTTGGCTACTTGATACATGCTTCCGCACACTTTGATTACTTGCTTGGAGTCAAGCATACATGCATACGCCAGGGATAGCGCTTTTGGATTCAAACTTTAAGCATACATACTTTCGCTATTTATAGCAAACCGTGATTTTAAACTAATTATGTCGCAAGTTGTTTCATTTACACTTCATAACTTTTGTAAACTTAAACTTGTTGTCGATCCATTTGGTAAACTAAACTTTGTAAGTTTTGTACATTTCAAATGAATGCGACATAATTTTGGTCAAACGCGTCTCATATAGAGACTATGACCACGCGACGGGACCTAAGTAGCGGCGCCGACAATGACGATTTTGCCGGGTCGCTACATAATTAACCCAATTAATTAATAATTAGCCCATGAAATAATGAGACAAGTAATATGCATGCTTATGTACTAATACTTATCCTTTGTTGCATGCCACCCAACATTCCAACATAAATTTGTACCACCACCATGGACCACACCAAACCACACCACATGAGGCCAAGATGGTCCCCCCACCCACCCCAAACCTTCGGCCACCATCACCCCATCACCCCATCACCACCACTTTATTTTTTATTTTTTTAAAAAACTCTTATTTCTCTCATTTTCATTTCATTCAAACACACACACACACACACACACACTTCTCTCTACTTTCTCACTCAAGAGTTTTTCTCTCAAACTTTGAAGAACTTGTAAGTGTTCTTGATTTTCTTTCCTTCTTTTCTTCTTCATTTTTGTGATTCATCATCATTATCATCAAAGATTCATGTTTTGTAACTTGAATCTTCATAACACTTGTAGATTCAAACTTTATTTTGAAAAATGCAAGAACATGGAGGATTAAAGCTCTTTAGCTTTAAATCTTATTTACTTATGTTAGATCTAAGTTCCATAACTTAATATCTCTTTATTTATGTTTAAAGATCAAAACCTATGTTTATGATCTTCATGTAACTTGTAGATCCACCACTTTACTTTATGGATCTTCAAGAAAGTTTGAAATACAAGCTTACTAGCTTGAAGTTTCTACAAAAAGTTAGTTAAGATCAAAAGTTACTAACTTATGATCTTCTTTAGTTTGTTGTACTTTAGATTTGTGACTTGTGTTTTCATTAAAGGATACAAGCTTACTAGCTTGAGATCTCATAAGTATTGTTAGGAATCCAAGCTCTTTAGCTTAGGGTTTCATTTTTGTGTTTGATCTAAGTTCCATGACTTAAGATCTTGCTTATTTAGTTTGATTCAAAGCTTGTAGCTTAATAGAACTTGTACTTGTGTTGAAACTAAGAAATTGATGTAACTTTGGTTCATCACCTTGCTCAAACTCTCACATGAGTTGTGTTTTATTTATTAGTCTTAACTTTGTGTTTTTATGGTTAAACCTTGGTTAAAGTGATGCTAAAACATCAAGATTTGTACACTTGAGGCTTATACGCATCAAGGATGAGAACCGTGATGAACATCAAGCACCAAGAAACCCACCGGAGCATTTCTTTCTGTTTTCAAGGTTTGATCAGGCCCCTAGGCTTCTGGAAAAGGTGATTTCCAGATATTTCGGTTCGAGTAGATGACTTTTCGTTTAAGACTCGTCTTAATTCGATATACGGATTAGAATTTATAGCCTTTCGAAAGTCACTACGCCTTTGTAACGTTGTGCTGAAATTTCTGACCTACTCGCACTTAAACCGTCGCCACGGTCAAACGAAGATGAGTTAGGTTCTGAAAATAGGTCAGAGGTTAGAGGACTCACATACGGAGCCTTGACCACTTGTCTCACGTCATTTTAGTTTGTATAGAGGTCGTAGCAGCTGAAAGAAGTTAGCCTTTGTTTCGATCTCTATTCTTGATTGAAAACTTACTTTACTTTTTACATATGATGTTGATGATGATGACACTTAAGATTTAACTTACATACTTTTAAACCCTTTTGGGACGATTTACTGACTTAGTAACTTTTGACTTAGGTTGAGGACCTTTCGGACCGACCTACTTGCTTACTTATTCGTATTAACTTTTACCGTATTTTCACTGTGAGTTATAGTTTCCTTTTTACTTTAACTATTTTTGGGACTAAGAATACATGCGCTTTTTATGTTTTACTTACTAGGAACGAGTACTTAAACTTTATATATGTGTGGGTGATATAACGGCATAAACTTTCCCCTTAGCTCGGTAACGTTTAGTCATTGGTTTTGAACCGGTGAACGTGAATCTTAGATCTGGATCCATAGGGTTTGACATCCCCACTCGGGCTAGTCGCGCTAGCATTTAAAGGGTGTTTAATACTTCGAGAACATACGCACTCGCCAAGTGTACTTTTAGGGGGTGATATTTACATTAAGTTAGTTACCAAGTGCCCACAGTTAATCATATACTTTTCATACTGTTTTAAATACGAAATCTCGTGGCCTACATTACATTACTATTACAATTAAACTATAGCTCACCAACATTCGTGTTGACATTTTAAAGCATGTTATTTCTCAGGAGCTTAGATGTTTGTTGCTTCCGCTGTATTAGTCTAGCTATTGTAGACCTGCTGTGTTAGACTTCCGCTGCATTGCTTAGAGATATCTCAATTACGAAACTTTTACTCTACATTCATAACTTATGCTACATTTGAACAATGGCTTTGTAATAACCTTTGTGTCACGTACTTATGTTAATGCTTTCTATTCGTAGAAACACGCTATCTTTTGTAAAACGTTATATTTTCATGAATGCAAACTTGTTTTATAACAGCATATAGTATTGTAACCTTGTAATGGACCTGTTGTTGATGATCGGTACACGTTGATTTTTTACGGGGCGTCACAACCAACTTGTGTTTCTCAAGCTTTAAAACATCCAGAATGGCGTCAAGCTATGTCAACTGAGTTTAATGCACTACTTCAAAATCAAACATGGGAGCTTGTTCCGAATTCTGGCCAAAACATACTTGGTAACAAATGGGTCGTTCTGGTAAAACGCAACCCGGATGGCACAATTCAAAGATTTAAGGATCGTCTAGTTGCTAAGGGCTTCCATCAAAGGCCCGGTGTTGACTTTCATGACACCTTCAACCCAGTTACTAAGCCCACCACCATTCGAATTGTGGCGCGTGGATGGCAGCTTCGACAGTTGGATATAAATAATGCCTTTTTAAATGGCACATTGACAGAAGATGTATAAATGGCACAACCACCCGGTTTTGTGCACCCACAATATCCAACGCATGTTTGCAAGCTTCGAAAAGCTCTCTATGGCCTCAAACAGGCCCCACGAGCATGGTACCTTGAACTTAAATGATTTCTGCTCTCGGTTGGCATTATAAATTTTGGTGCTGACACCTCACTATTCATTTACACGAGCAAAGGCATTACTATTGATATGGCCAAAACGGACGGTTTTATTTCGTGCGATGTCATTAGGTCGCAACGCGTCAGAGTCAGCCACCAAGAGGGAGGGTAATTGTTTTAAATTTATATTTAGCGGGGCTTAAATCATACTACTCCTTATTATGAGTAAGGAAAGTATGACCTAGAGTCGTATTTTTGAGATATCAGTAGAATCAAACCTATATCTAAAACTTAAGATAATTCTAAGGTGCAGGAGTAGAGGTTGATTACCTAATTTTGAGTTTTCTAAATAAAGTAAAGTAAATGCGATAAAATTTGTAATTCAGATAAGGCTAAAACAAGTGCATGCTATGGTTTCATCCGTTACTTTGCCGATATTATGGTGTGCTGGCTCATGGATAGGCAGTGACCTTGTATTTACTACACTAGTCCTAAACGCCCCTGTCATAAGACATGTCACTGGGTAATGCGATAGGCTTGAAGATTCTAAATAGACAGCAACATCCCTTACCCTCGACGCCCGTGCAGTCTGACTACAGACATACACGTTCTGACTGCTCATCCAATTGAATACATGGTTTTCCATATCCGAGAGACGTGATGTGTCTCGATGCTTTCGTTAATGATTGGTTTAAAAGATAGTTAGGCCCTTAAAAGAGTTCAACCATAAAGAACACCATGGCCAAGTCAAGCTAACTTCCATGAATACGTTCGGTTATCCTAATGTTCCAATCCTTTATGTGAAATATCCCGTTCTTATTGATTAAAAACGTTCCATATTAATTGATTTCGTTGCGAGGTTTTGACCTCTATGTGAGACGTTTCTCAAGGAATGCATTCATTTTTAAAAAAAACCATAACCTTTATTTCATAAATAAAGGTTTAAAAAGCTTTACGTAGATTATCAAATAATGATAATCTAAAATATCCTGTTTACACACGACCATTACATAATGGTTTACAATACAAATATGTTACGTCGAAATCAGTTTCTTGAATGCAGTTTTTACACAATATCATACAAACATGGACTCCAAATCTTGTCCTTATTTTAGTATGCAACAGCGGAAGCTCTTAGTATTCACCTGAGAATAAACATGCTTTAAACGTCAACAAAAATGTTGGTGAGTTATAGGTTTAACCTATATATATCAAATCGTAACAATAGACCACAAGATTTCATATTTCAATACACATCCCATACATAGAGATAAAAATCATTCATATGGTGAACACCTGGTAACCGACATTAACAAGATGCATATATAAGAATATCCACATCATTCCGGGACACCCTTCGGATATGATATAAATTTCGAAGTACTAAAGCATCCGGTACTTTGGATGGGGTTTGTTAGGCCCAATAGATCTATCTTTAGGATTCGCGTCAATTAGGGTGTCTGTTCCCTAATTCTTAGATTACCAGACTTAATAAAAAGGGGCATATTCGATTTTGATAATTCAACCATAGAATGTAGTTTCACGTACTTGTGTCTATTTTGTAAATCATTTATAAAACCTGCATGTATTCTCATCCAAAAAATATTAGATTTTAAAAGTGGGACTATAACTCACTTTTACAGATTTTTACTTCGTCGGGAAGTAAGACTTGGCCACTGGTTGATTCACGAACCTATAACAATATATACATATATATCAAAGTATGTTCAAAATATATTTACAACACTTTTAATATATTTTGATGTTTTAAGTTTATTAAGTCAGCTGTCCTCGTTAGTAACCTACAACTAGTTGTCCACAGTTAGATGTACATAAATAAATCGATAAATATTATCTTGAATCAATCCACGACCCAGTGTATACGTATCTCAGTATTGATCACAACTCAAACTATATATATTTTGGAATCAACCTCAACCGTGTATAGCTAACTCCAACATTCACATATAGAGTGTCTATGGTTGTTCCGAAATATATATAGATGTGTCGACATGATAGGTCGAAACATTGTATACGTGTCTATGGTATCTCAAGATTACATAATATACAATACAAGTTGATTAAGTTATGGTTGGAATAGATTTGTTACCAATTTTCACGTAGCTAAAATGAGAAAAATTATCCAATCTTGTTTTACTCATAACTTCTTCATTTTAAATCCGTTTTGAGTGAATCAAATTGCTATGGTTTCATATTGAACTCTATTTTATGAATCTATACAGAAAAATTATAGGTTTATAGTCGAAAAAATAAGTTACAAGTCATTTTTGTAAAGGTAGTCATTTCAGTCGAAAGAACGACGTCTAGATGACCATTTTAGAAAACATACTTCCACTTTGAGTTTAACCATAATTTTTGGATATAGTTTCATGTTCATAATAAAAATTATCTTCTCAGAATAACAAATTTTAAATCAAAGTTTATCATAGTTTTTAATTAACTAACCCAAAACAGCCCGCGGTGTTACTACGACGGCGTAAATCCGGTTTTACGGTGTTTTTCGTGTTTCCAGGTTTTAAATCATTAAGTTAGCATATCATATAGATATAGAACATGTGTTTAGTTGATTTTAAAAGTCAAGTTAGAAGGATTAACTTTTGTTTGCGAACAAGTTTAGAATTAACTAAACTATGTTCTAGTGATTACAAGTTTAAACCTTCGAATAAGATAGCTTTATATGTATGAATCGAATGATGTTATGAACATCATTACTACCTTAAGTTCCTTAGATAAACCTACTGGAAAAGAGAAAAATGGATCTAGCTTCAACGGATCCTTGGATGGCTCGAAGTTCTTGAAGCAGAATCATGACACGAAAACAAGTTCAAGTAAGATCATCACTTGAAATAAGATTGTTATAGTTATAGAAATTGAACCAAATTTTGAATATGATTATTACCTTGTATTAGAATGATAACCTACTGTAAGAAACAAAGATTTCTTGAGGTTGGATGATCACCTTACAAGATTGGAAGTGAGCTAGCAAACTTGAAAGTATTCTTGATTTTATGTAACTAGAACTTTAGAATATATGAAGAACAGTTAGAACTTGAAGATAGAACTTGAGAGAGATCAATTAGATGAAGAAAATTGAAGAATGAAAGTTTTTGTAGGTGTTTTTGGTCATTGGTGTATGGATTAGATATAAAGGATATGTAATTTTGTTTTCATGTAAATAAGTCATGAATGATTACTCATATTTTTGTAATTTTATGAGATATTTCATGCTAGTTGCCAAATGATGGTTCCCACATGTGTTAGGTGACTCAAATGAGCTGCTAAGAGTTGATCATTGGAGTGTATATACCAATAGTACATACATCTAAAAGCTGTGTATTATACGAGTACGAATACGGTGCATACGAGTAGAATTGTTGATGAAACTGAACGAGGATGTAATTGTAAGCATTTTTGTTAAGTAGAAGTATTTTGATAAGTGTATTGAAGTCTTTCAAAAGTGTATAAATACATATTAAAACACTACATGTATATACATTTTAACTGAGTCGTTAAGTCATCGTTAGTCGTTACATGTAAGTGTTGTTTTGAAACCTTTAGGTTAACGATCTTGTTAAATGTTGTTAACCCAATGTTTATAATATCAAATGAGATTTTAAATTATTATGTTATCATGATATTATCATGTATGAATATCTCTTAATATGATATATATACATTAAATGTCTTTACAACGATAATCGTTACATATATGTCTCGTTTAAAAATCATTAAGTTAGTAGTCTTGTTTTTACATATGTAGTTCATTGTTAATATACTTAATGATATGTTTACTTATCATAGTATCATGTTAACTATATATATATCCATATATATGTCATCATATAGTTTTTACAAGTTTTAACGTTCGTGAATCACCGGTCAACTTGGGTGGTCAATTGTCTATATGAAACATATTTCAATTAATCAAGTCTTAACAAGTTTGATTGCTTAACATGTTGGAAACATTTAATCATGTAAATATCAATCTCAATTAATATATATAAACATGAAAAAGTTCGGGTCACTACAGTACCTACCCGTTAAATAAATTTCGTCCCGAAATTTTAAGCTGTTGAAGGTGTTGACGAATCTTCTGGAAATAGATGCGGGTATTTCTTCTTCATCTGATCTTCACGCTCCCAGGTGAACTCGGGTCCTCTACGAGCATTCCATCGAACCTTAACAATTGGTATCTTGTTTTGCTTAAGTCTTTTAACCTCACGATCCATTATTTCGACGGGTTCTTCGATGAATTGAAGTTTTTCGTTGATTTGGATTTCATCTAACGGAATAGTGAGATCTTCTTTAGCAAAACCTTTCTTCAAATTCGAGACGTGGAAAGTGTTATGTACAGCCGCGAGTTGTTGAGGTAACTCAAGTCGGTAAGCTACTGGTCCGACACGATCAATAATCTTGAATGGTCCAATATACCTTGGATTTAATTTCCCTCGTTTACCAAATCGAACAACGCCTTTCCAAGGTGCAACTTTAAGCATGACCATCTCTCCAATTTCAAATTCTATATCTTTTCTTTTAATGTCAGCGTAGCTCTTTTGTCGACTTTGGCCGGTTTTCAACCGTTGTTGAATTTGGATGATCTTCTCGGTAGTTTCTTGTATAATCTCCGGACCCGTAATCTGTTTATCCCCCACTTCACTCCAACAAATCGGAGACCTGCACTTTCTACCATAAAGTGCTTCAAACGGCGCCATCTCAATGCTTGAATGGTAGCTGTTGTTGTAGGAAAATTCTGCTAACGGTAGATGTCGATCCCAACTGTTTCCGAAATCAATAACACATGCTCGTAGCATGTCTTCAAGCGTTTGTATCATCCTTTCACTCTGCCCATCAGTTTGTGGATGATAGGCAGTACTCATGTCTAGACGAGTTCCTAATGCTTGCTGTAATGTCTGCCAGAATCTTGAAATAAATCTGCCATCCCTATCAGAGATAATAGAGATTGGTATTCCATGTCTGGAGACGATTTCCTTCAAATACAGTCGTGCTAACTTCTCCATCTTGTCATCTTCTCTTATTGGCAGGAAATGTGCTGATTTGGTGAGACGATCAACTATTACCCAAATAGTATCAAAACCACTTACAGTCCTTGGCAATTTAGTGATGAAATCCATGGTAATGTTTTCCCATTTCCATTCCGGGATTTCGGGTTGTTGAAGTAGACCTGATGGTTTCTGATGCTCAACTTTGACCTTAGAACACGTCAAACATTCTCCTATGTATTTAGCAACATCGGCTTTCATACCCGGCCACCAAAAATGTTTCTTGAGATCCTTGTACATCTTCCCCGTTCTAGGATGTATTGAGTATCTGGTTTTATGAGCTTCTCTAAGTACCATTTCTCTCATATCTCCAAATTTTGGTACCCAAATCCTTTCAGCCCTATACCGGGTTCCATCTTCCCGAATATTAAGATGCTGCTCCGATCCTTTGGGTATTTCATCCTTTAAATTTCCCTCTTTTAAAACTCCTTGTTGTGCCTCCTTTATTTGAGTAGTAAGGTTATTATGAATCATTATATTCATAGATTTTACTCGAATGGGTTCTCTGTCCTTCCTGCTCAAGGCATCGGCTACCACATTTGCCTTCCCCGGGTGGTAACGAATCTCAAAGTCGTAATCATTCAACAATTCAATCCACCTACGCTGCCTCATATTCAGTTGTTTCTGATTAAATATGTGTTTAAGACTTTTGTGGTCGGTATATATAATACTTTTGACCCCATATAAGTAGTGCCTCGAAGTCTTTAATGCAAAAACAACCGCGCCTAATTCCAAATCATGCGTCGTATAATTTTGCTCTTGAATCTTCAATTGTCTAGACGCATAAGCAATCACCTTCGTTCGTTGCATTAATACACAACCGAGACCTTGCTTTGATGCGTCACAATAAATCACAAAATCATCATTCCCTTCAGGCAATGACAATATAGGTGCCGTAGTTAGCTTTTTCTTCAATAACTGAAACGCTTTCTCTTGTTCATCATTCCATTCAAATTTCTTCCCTTTATGCGTTAATGCAGTCAAGGGTTTTGCTATTCTGGAAAAGTCTTGGATGAACCTTCTGTAGTAACCAGCTAGTCCTAAAAACTGGTGTATGTGTTTCGGAGTTTTCGAGGTTTCCCACTTTTCAACAGTTTCTATCTTTGCCGGATCCACCTTAATACCTTTTTTATTCACTATGTGACCGAGGAATTGAACTTCTTCCAACCAAAATGCACACTTTGAAAATTTAGCGTACAATTCTTCCTTCCTCAATACTTCTAACACCTTTCTCAAATGTTCACCGTGTTCTTGGTCATTCTTTGAGTAAATAAGTATGTCATCAATGAAAACAATGACAAACTTGTTAAGGTATGGTCCACACACTCGGTTCATAAGGTCCATGAACACAGCTGGTGCATTAGTTAAACCAAACGGTATGACCATAAACTCGTAATGACCGTAACGTGTTCTGAAAGCAGTCTTTGGAATATCATCTTCTTTCACCCGCATTTGATGATACCCGGAACGTAAGTCAATCTTTGAATAAACAGACGAGCCTTGTAGTTGATCAAATAAGTCGTCGATTCTCGGTAGTGGGTAGCGGTTCTTGATGGTAAGTTTGTTCAACTCTCGGTAGTCGATACACAACCTGAATGTACCATCTTTATTCTTGACAAACAAAACAGGAGCTCCCCACGGTGATGTGCTTGGTCGAATGAAACTACGCTCTAAAAGTTCTTGTAATTGGCTTTGCAGTTCTTTCATCTCGCTGGGTGCGAGTCTGTAAGGAGCACGAGCTATTGGTGCAGATCCTGGTACAAGATCTATTTAAAATTCAACGGATCGATGTGGGGGTAATCCCGGTAATTCTTTCGGAAATACATCGGGAAATTCTTTTGCGACGGGAACATCATTGATGCTCTTTTCTTCAGTTTGTACTTTCTCGACGTGTGCTAGAACAGCATAGCAACCTTTTCTTATTAGTTTTTGTGCCTTCAAATTACTAATAAGATGTAGCTTCGTGTTGCCCTTTTCTCCGTACACCATTAAGGGTTTTCCGTTTTCTCGTATAATGCGAATTGCATTTTTGTAACAAACAATCTCTGCTTTCACTTCTTTCAACCAGTCCATACCGATTATCACATCAAAACTCCCTAACTCTACTGGTATCAAATCAATCTTAAATGTTTCGCTAACCAGTTTAATTTCTCGATTCTGACATATATTATCTGCTGAAATTAATTTACCATTTGCTAATTCGAGTAAAAATTTACTATCCAAAGGCGTCAATGGACAACTTAATTTAGCATAAAAATCTCTACTCATATAGCTTCTATCCGCACCCGAATCAAATAAAACATAAGCAGATTTATTGTCAATAAGAAACGTACCCGTAACAAGCTCCGGGTCTTCCTGTGCCTCTGCCGCATTAATATTGAAAACTCTTTCGCGGCCTTGTCCATTCGTGTTCTCCTGGTTCAGGCAATTTCTAATAATGTGGCCCGATTTTCCACATTTATAACAAACTACATTGGCATAACTTGCTCTGACACTACTTGCTCCGCCATTACTCGTTCCGACACCATTTTTTCCTTTCGTTCTGTTAACCCCTGGTCCGTAGACCTCACATTTCGCCGTGCTATGACCATTTCTTTTACACTTGTTGCAAAATTTGGTGCAGAACCCCGAGTGATACTTTTCACACCTTTGGCATAGCTGCTTCTGATTGTTGTTGTTGTTGCGGTTGTTATTGTTGTTGGGATGATTGTTGTAGTTGCTGCTGTTGTTGTTGTTGTTATTGTTGTTGTTGTTGTTGTTGTTGGGCCGTTTGTTGTAGTTGCGATTAATGTTGCGATTGTTAGGATAGTTGTTGCGATTATTGTTGTAATTACTGTTGTTGTTGTATTGGTGATTCTTATCACCGTTTTCCTCCCACTTTCTTTTGACTTGCTTCACATTGGCCTCTTCAGCAGTCTGTTCTTTAATTCTTTCTTCAATCTGGTTCACTAGTTTGTGAGCCATTCTACATGCCTGTTGTATGGAGGCGGGCTCGTGTGAAGTTATATCTTCTTGGATTCTTTCCGGTAATCCTTTCACAAACGCGTCGATCTTCTCTTCCTCATCTTCGAACGCTCCCGGACACAATAGGCACAATTCTGTGAATCGTCTTTCGTACGTGGTAATATCAAATCCTTGGGTTCGTAACCCTCTAAGTTCTGTCTTGAGCTTATTGACCTCGGTTCTGGGACGGTACTTCTCGTTCATCAAGTGCATGAATGCTGACCACGGTAGTACGTACGCATTGTCTTGTCCCACTTGCTCTAGATAGGTATTCCACCATGTTAACGCAGAACCTGTGAAGGTATGCGTAGCGTACTTCACTTTGTCCTCTTCAGTACACTTACTTATGGCAAACACCGATTCGACCTTCTCGGTCCACCGTTTCAATCCGATCGGTCCTTCGGTTCCATCAAATTCCAAATGTTTGCAGGTAGTGAATTCTTTGTAGGTGCATCCTACACGATTTCCTGTACTGCTAGATCCAAGGTTATTGTTGGTATGTAGCGCAGCCTGTACTACGGCTATGTTTGAAGCTATAAAAGTACGGAATTCCTCTTCATTCATATTCACGGTGTGTCGAGTAGTTGGTGCCATTTCCTTCAAAATAGTCAAATGAAACGAGTTAATCATATAGAATATCAAGAGTAGTCAATAGTATTTCGTAGCGTAATATGAACTCATTTATAAAAGCTTTTTCTTCATATTAGCGTTTTATAAGTTTAAATTCGGGTAGTACCTACCCGTTAAGTTCATACTTAGTAGCTAATATACAATTCAACTACTACAATTCTATATGAAAAACTGATTATAATAATATTTCGCGTTCAAACTTTTATACAATATTTTACAAACTTAAAATACCGCTTATTTTACATAAAGCATGAAATATAGCACACAATAACTTTGATACAAGATAGTTGTGAAGATAATTCTAGCTAGTACACAAGTCGTTCAGCAAAGGCAAAAAAGACACGTAATTCATACGTCCAGAAACAAGTCATGCATTCTGGTTTTACTAGGACTACTTCCCATCCTTGGTCTTGTGGAACATAACCGTTATGGCCGTTGATAAGACAGCGTGTTGTAACGTCATCAAAGGGACGAGGGTTACGTAATATCCAACAGTCCCGTAACAATCTAAAAACCTCATTTCTTACCCCAATTACCGACTCCGTCACTTGTGGGAACGTTTTGTTTAATAGCTCTAGCCCGATGTTCTTGTTCTCACTTTGGTGAGAAGCGAACACTACTAATCCGTAAGCATAACATGCTTCTTTATGTTGCATGTTAGCCGCTTTTTCTAAATCACGAAGTCCAATATTCGGATATATTGAGTCAAAATAATTTCTTAACCCATTGCGTAAAATAGCATTTGGGTTCCCCGCAATATATGTGTCAAAGTAAACACATCGTAACTTATGGATTTCCCAATGTGATATCCCCCATCTTTCGAACGAAAGCCTTTTATAAACCAAGGCATTCTTGGAACGTTCTTCGAATGTCTTACAAACTGATCTCGCCTTAAATAGTTGTGCCGAAGAATTCTGACCGACTCTAGACAAGATTTCATCAATCATGTCTCCGGGTAGGTCTCTTAAAATATTGGGTTGTCTATCCATTTTGTGATTTTATACTGTAAAATAGACAAGAGTTAGATTCATAAAAAAAAATACTTATTAATACAAGCAATTTTTACATATATCATAAAGCATAAGCACACTATATTACATATATTACACCACACGAATACAACTATCTTATTCCGACTCGCTTGTTTCTTCTTCTTCGGTTTTAGTTCGTTTTGCCAAGTTTCTAGGGATATATGATGTTCCCCTAATACGAGCCGTCGTTTTCCACATTGGTTTAGAAAAACCTGGTGGTTTAGAGGTTCCCGGGTCATTGTTACAACTTAAGGACTTCGGGGGTTGACGATACATATAAAGTTTATCGGGGTTGGAATTAGATTTCTCTATTTTTATGCCCTTTCCCTTATTATTTTCTTTTGCCTTTTTAAATTCAGTTGGGGTAATTTCTATAACATCATCGGAATTCTCGTCGGAATCCGATTCATCGGAGAATTGGTAATCCTCCCAATATTTTGCTTCCTTGGCGGAAACACCATTGACCATAATTAACCTTGGTCGGTTGGTTGAGGATTTTCTTTTACTTAACCGTTTTATTATTTCCCCCACCGGTTCTATTTCTTCATCCGGTTCCGATTCTTCTTCCGGTTCCGATTCTTCTTCCGGTTCCGACTCTTCTTCCGGTTCCTCTTCGGGAACTTGTGAATCAGTCCACGAATCATTCCAATTTACATTTGACTCTTCATTATTATTAGGTGAGTCAATGGGACTTGTTCTAGAGGTAGACATCTATCATATAATATCAAACGCGTTAAGAGATTAATATATTACATAATATTCACATGTTAAAAATATATAGTTTCCAACAAAATTTGTTAAGCAATCATTTTTCAAGTAAACACGGTCGAAGTCCAGACTCACTAATGCATCCTAACAAACTCGATAAGACACACTAATGCAAAATTCTGGTTCTCTAAGACCAACGCTCGGATACCAACTGAAATGTCCCGTTCTTATTGATTAAAAACGTTCCATATTAATTGATTTCGTTGCGAGGTTTTGACCTCTATGTGAGACGTTTTTCAAGGACTGCATTCATTTTAAAAAAAACCATAACCTTTATTTCATAAATAAAGGTTTAAAAAGCTTTACGTAGATTATCAAATAATGATAATCTAAAATATCCTGTTTACACACGACCATTACATAATAGTTTACAATACAAATATGTTACGTCGAAATCAGTTTCTTGAATGCAGTTTTTACACAATATCATACAAACATGGACTCCAAATCTTGTCCTTATTTTAGTATGCAACATCGGAAGCTCTTAGTATTTACCTGAGAATAAACATGCTTTAAACGTCAACAAAAATGTTGGTGAGTTATAGGTTTAACCTATATATATCAAATCGTAACAATAGACCACAAGATTTCATATTTCAATACACATCCCATACATAGAGATAAAAATCATTCATATGGTGAACACCTGGTAACCGACATTAACAAGATGCATATATAAGAATATCCCCATCATTCCGGGACACCCTTCGGATATGATATAAATTTCAAAGTACTAAAGCATCCGGTACTTTGGATGGGGTTTGTTAGGCCCAATAGATCTATCTTTAGGATTCGCGTCAATTAGGGTGTTTGTTCCCTAATTCTTAGATTACTAGACTTAATAAAAAGGGGCATATTCGATTTTGATAATTCAACCATAGAATGTAGTTTCACGTACTTGTGTCTATTTTGTAAATCATTTATAAAACCTGCATGTATTCTCATCCCAAAAATATTAGATTTTAAAAGTGGGACTATAACTCACTTTCACAGATTTTTACTTCGTCGGGAAGTAAGACTTGGCCACTGGTTGATTCACGAACCTATAACAATATATACATATATATCAAAGTATGTTCAAAATATATTTACAACACTTTTAATATATTTTGATGTTTTAAGTTTATTAAGTCAGCTGTCCTCGTTAGTAACCTACAACTAGTTGTCCACAGTTAGATGTACAGAAATAAATCGATAAATATTATCTTGAATCAATCCACGACCCAGTGTATACGTATCTCAGTATTGATCACAACTCAAACTATATATATTTTGGAATCAACCTCAACCCTGTATAGCTAACTCCAACATTCACATATAGAGTGTCTATGGTTGTTCCGAAATATATATAGATGTGTCGACATGATAGGTCGAAACATTGTATACGTGTCTATGGTATCTCAAGATTACATAATATACAATACAAGTTGATTAAGTTATGGTTGGAATAGATTTTGTTACCAATTTTCACGTAGCTAAAATGAGAAAAATTATCCAATCTTGTTTTACCCATAACTTCTTCATTTTAAATCCGTTTTGAGTGAATCAAATTGCTATGGTTTCATATTGAACTCTATTTTATGAATCTAAACATGAAAATTATAGGTTTATAGTCGGAAAAATAAGTTACAAGTCATTTTTGTAAAGGTAGTCATTTCAGTCGAAAGAACGACGTCTAGATGACCATTTTAGAAAACATACTTCCACTTTGAGTTTAACCATAATTTTTGGATATAGTTTCATGTTCATAATAAAAATTATCTTCTCAGAATAACAACTTTTAAATCAAAGTTTATCATATTTTTTAATTAACTAACCCAAAACAGCCCGCGGTGTTACTACGACGGCGTAAATCCGGTTTTACGGTGTTTTTCGTGTTTCCAGGTTTTAAATCATTAAGTTAGCATATCATATAGATATAGAACATGTGTTTAGTTGATTTTAAAAGTCAAGTTAGAAGGATTAACTTTTGTTTGCGAACAAGTTTAGAATTAACTAAACTATGTTCTAGTGATTACAAGTTTAAACCTTCGAATAAGATAACTTTATATGTATGAATCGAATGATGTTATGAACATCATTACTACCTTAAGTTCCTTGGATAAACCTACTGGAAAAGAGAAAAATGGATCTAGCTTCAACGAATCCTTGGATGGCTCGAAGTTCTTGAAGCAGAATCATGACACGAAAACAAGTTCAAGTAAGATCATCACATGAAATAAGATTGTTATAGTTATAGAAATTGAACCAAAGTTTGAATATGATTATTACCTTGTATTAGAATGATAACCTACTGTAAGAAACAAAGATTTCTTGAGGTTGGATGATCACCTTACAAGATTGGAAGTGAGCTAGCAAACTTGAAAGTATTCTTGATTTTATGTAACTAGAACTTGTAGAATATATGAAGAACACTTAGAACTTGAAGATAGAACTTGAGAGAGATCAATTAGATGAAGAAAATTGAAGAATGAAAGTGTTTGTAGGTGTTTTTGGTCGTTGGTGTATGGATTAGATATAAAGGATATGTAATTTTGTTTTCATGTAAATAAGTCATGAATGATTACTCATATTTTTGTAATTTTATGAGATATTTCATGCTAGTTGCCAAATGATGGTTCCCACATGTGTTAGGTGACTAACATGGGCTGCTAAGAGCTGATCATTGGAGTGTATATAACAATAGTACATACATCTAAAAGCTGTGTATTGTACGAGTACGAATACGGGTGCATACGAGTAGAATTGTTGATGAAACTGAACGAGGATGTAATTGTAAGCATTTTTGTTAAGTAGAAGTATTTTGATAAGTGTATTGAAGTCTTTCAAAATTGTATAAATACATATTAAAACACTACATGTATATACATTTTAACTGAGTCGTTAAGTCATCGTTAGTCGTTACATGTAAGTGTTGTTTTGAAACCTTTAGGTTAACGATCTTGTTAAATGTTGTTAACCCAATGTTTATAATATCAAATGAGATTTTAAATTATTATATTATCATGATATTATCATGTATGAATATCTCTTAATATGATATATATACATTAAATGTCTTTACAACGATAATCGTTACATATATGTCTCGTTTAAAAATCATTAAGTTAGTAGTCTTGTTTTTACATATGTAGTTCATTGTTAATATACTTAATGATATGTTTACTTATCATAGTATCATGTTAACTATATATATATCCATATATATGTCATCATATAGTTTTTACAAGTTTTAACGTCCGTGAATCACCGGTCAACTTGGGTGGTCAATTGTCTATATGAAACATATTTCAATTAATCAAGTCTTAACAAGTTTGATTGCTTAACATGTTGGAAACATTTAATCATGTAAATATCAATCTCAATTAATATATATAAACATGAAAAAGTTCGGGTCACTATATTATGTGTTCGAACAAAAAGTTCCTTAATTAACCAAGAATCCCTCAAGCGGGGTGCAATGTTTGAGATCGCGTTATGGTGAAGTGTACTAGTCAACACTCCCCTCAACTGATCAGCCATCATCAATTCTGGATGAATTGGGGATGGGTTCGTAGTTTACTAAATCATTGGAGGCAAGAAGAAGGTGACCCCTTCCATCCCGCACACTCCCCTCTTGGCGAAAAAACTGAAGCACTTACCGGCGAACCTTTTCATGATACTATTTTCTCTCTCATTTCCAGGGTATCTCGTCATGACTGTATACTATCTCAAATTCTAGATCTTATTCATCCGCTCGTCCGAACCGACAATCACCCCGGTGTAATAGAAGAAGTCAACGAGCTTCGCGCACGGGTAGTGGCTTTGGAAAATATGGTGCAAAGGTTACGAGCATCAGCAGCAGCACCGGCAGCAACAGTACCAACATTAGAAACACCAACAGTACCATTACCACCACCACCAACAACATCCGCATCCCACACCTCAACATCACAGTCTGTACCTCGAACATCATCGACACACGCACCATAGATACCAAGGAGTACCAGCAACAATAACCGATGAAGTATTAATTCATAACTACATTGGAGAAACATTCGGCGGCAATTATGTAATCTCTAAAGTCTTAGAGATTATCTATTCTAGCCCTAACCATAAATCAGATGAGTAAACCAAAATGATAGAAGGAAGAGTAGGAACCCTGATAAGAAGGGTGCGTAATTTACAAGCTAGACTTGTTTTACCAGCAGCATCAACAGTACCGTCAACATCACCAGCACAGTCAGTGTCGTCAGAATCAGCATCATCTACAACCTCATAAGCTCCGCCAGTTCAAGAAATCACCGTGGACATCATTACGAATCAACAACGAGTATATTGTATCAACGAGTTATGATGTATTAATTCAATTCCTCTGAAGAATTATATATATATATATATATATATATATATATATATATATATATATATATATATATATATATATATATATATATATATATATATATATATATATATATATATATTTGAAATCATCATAAATCTTTTCGTACTAAGCTATTATGTATGAATTGAAAAAGGGTAGATACTACTCGGTTAAATTCATATTACTAATATGCTATAATGTACATCTTTCGAGTACTGACTTAATCATCGTTAAATACAATCTCTGTTATCAAATCAATGAATTCCATTTCATAATAAACCAAGTGTATTATTCAATTATATGTTTGATTTTACACTTTCATCTTCGATGTACTCGAAACTTTCTTGATAACATCATTCGTAACTTGCGAAGTTCGCAAGAATTCCACGAGCACCAACATGATTCACTGAGGAAATATCAATAAGAATAAATAATGAAATATTGATTGTGATAGTTAAAGCTAAGGGGTATAAAAAATAGCTTATATTTTACAAGGAAATACTATTAAATATGATACAATTTTACACAAGATATTTATTTATTTATAGGATAGATATACTTAAACCTTGCTACAACACTTATAGGCAGTGTACCTAATCGTACAGTAGTGTAGTTTTTAGTAAGTCCGGTTCGTTCCACAGGGAATCTTTTTCACAAAGCTTAATGCTATATTAGTTTAAATTTATAAAAATACAAATATATATATAAGTAATATTATTATTATAAAGGGGGGTTTTTACCGTTTAATGACCGGTTTGTCGATTTTAAAAACTTTAGTCGCAGTTAAAACCAAATGTAAAATATTAAAAATAAATAAAAGACTTAATTTAAAGCGTAAAGTAAATAACGATAATGAAATTGCGATAAATAAAAGTGCGATAATTAAAAAGTACGATAATTAAAAGTGCAATTAAATATAATAACAATAAATAAAAGTGCGATAATTAGAAGTGCAATTAAATATAAAATACAGGAAATTAAATGTGTAATAAAAGAATTATGCTTATTTAAAATTTCGTAATCATGATGTTTGACGTGTTGATTTTAGTTTTATGCCCATGGGTTATTTGTCCTTTGTCCTGGATTATTTAATATGTCCGTCTGGTTTTTGTCCATAACAGTCCATCAGTCATAAATATAAAGTGCGAGTGTCCTCGTCAAATTATCCTTATACCCAAAGTTAAATATTCCAACTAATTGGGGATTTAACCTGTAATAATATTTTAATACTGTTTAATAATTACACCAGGATGTCGACTGAGTGTAACCTAAGGTTTTAATACTTTGTTATCAATTATGCCAAGTGTCCTTGTACATAATTTCACCCCTATTTTAATAATTCCATATACTATTAATTCATTCCCGTGTCCGGTTAAATGAACGATTATTCGTACATATAAATACCCCGCCCATCGTGTCCGATCGAGTGTATATGGTAATTTATGGGTACGTCCAATTGTAAATCTTTATATTAACATTAACAAACTATCATTTAGTTAAACAAATATAAAGCCCATTAATAGCCCATAGTCTAATTTCCACAAGTGTCGTTCTTTTGTCCAAACCCCAATTATGGTACAAAGCCCAATTACCCAATTTTAGTAATTAGCCCAACATCATGATTACTTCGGATTAAATAAGCATAATAATAACTTAGCTACGAGACAGTAAATTAAAAAGGTTGAACATAACTTACAATGATTAAAAATAGCGTAGCGTTACACGGACAGAATTTCGAATTACACCCTTACAACATTCGCTAACATACCCTTATTATTAGAATTAAAATTAAAATTAAAATTAAAATATAAATATAAATATTTACGTATAGATATAGAGAGATTGATATTTTTTGAATATTTTTGCGATCAAACTGCGTTTGCTTTTATAGGGATTTGAGTCCAGGTGAGCTCCGCGAGTCGCGGCCTTTTCCCTCTTTGAACTCCGCAAGTCGCGGAGTTCGATTTTACAGCTCACACCATTTTGGAGCCTTTCTTGCCGACGGATTATTATATAAATATAATATATATATATAATTTATATAATTAATTATATATTATATTATATTTATATACATAGTTAACTTGTAATTTTTAGTCCGTTGCGTCGAGCGTTGAGAGTTAACTCTGGTCCCGGTTCCGGATTTTCGAACGTCTTTGCGAATAATTTAATATCTTGTACTTTGCGTTTTGAATCTTGTACTCTTGTAATTTCGAGACATTTCTTATCAATAATTGGAACCTCTTTGATTGTATTTTGTACTTTTGAGCTTTTTGGTTGTTTGCGTCTTCCATTCGTCGAATCTGTCTTTTGTCTTCACCTTTTATTATTTTAAACGAATATTACTTGTAAATAGAACAATTGCAACTAAAAGCTTGTCTTTCTTGAGGAATAATGCTATGAAATATATGTTCGTTTTTAGCATTATCAAATATTCCCACACTTGAGTGTTGCTTGTCCTCAAGCAATATAGTCTTGAAATACTAGAATCACTTCTTTATTCTTCACACTTTGTACATCAGTGATTTCTATACGGCGGTATAAACAATGGTAGTAACGATATGGTTTACGGTCCCACATGACTATAAAATTTAGATCCTTTAAGGAAATTGGATCTTTATGAAAACATTTGATCTTTTGAAAATTTTAATCTAGCTTTTACCCTAGATAAGTTTTCCGGAATAACCCTTCACCGGTGTTTGCAAAATATTTTTGTGGGTTTGGTGGGTTTCAGATTTGAAAATTTTAGCTCAAAACTTGCGGTTTTGTGTCACCCACTTGCTAACCTTGTATTAGGAAAGCAACACGTCCAGTATACTTGCTCCGTATATTACCTTTCGATAAACTACCGTCCGGTTGTAAAGGAAAGCGTTGAACAAGCAACTGTTAAGGCAATGTCCCCTGACATGCTTTTAATTATGGTCTATAACGTGTCGGACGCAATTACTATCCTTGGTAGGAGCAATAGTAAAGCTCACCCTTATGATTTTTCGATCTGGCACAAGGTCCTGTCTTTGACCATGCTATGCAACCACCGTTCTTACGGTTGAAACCCGATTTGGTTCAGGTGACCTAATGAATTCCAGATGAATTCCTAGGGTTTTACGTTCAATGGTAATGAACGTATTGAAAATGGGTTTCCAGAAAACAAATCGGTTTGTAATTTTTGATCAAAATATTTTCTCGTTCAAGCTCGAGTTTAGATATCATTGAATTCCATGAGTTTGAATTCTCAATCTTTAAGGTCAATCTCAAGGATTGAGTAATATCAGTCTTAAAAGCTGATTTTTAATCTTTAAGGAGATTATCCTTTCTGGGGATCTGATTCATTAGTCTTATCCAGCTAATTTGCAAGGTGCCCCCACCATTGTACGAGATAAATCCTTCTCATGGTTAGGATAAATCTGACCACTTGGCGACCCTGTTTTATGCTGAGGTCCGTGGATTTTCTGCTGATTTTAGAGATGACTTTTCTAGATTTTTCATCAACCTACAGCTGGTCTGGACGACAACTTCCTGACCTAAATCAAGAAGCGCGTTTCTTTTTCGGAAGACTTTACTTCCTTTTAATGATGGAATTGATTCATCGTGTAGATCCATCTCTTCTTTTCTTTCATCGGGTAAAACAGTTTAGTTTAGTCTAAAGCAAAAGTATTTTCAGTTATTTGTTACAGAAATATGTGACATATGTTTAAGATAACTTGGTAATTTTTCCCACACTTGGCTTTTATTTTCCTTTTTATTGTCCTCTATTCCATTTTAAATGAATTTTAACATTTTGGTTTGTTTCTCAATTTATGTCCTTTCCGAGGTAACAATAATTTTGGTGTTAAAACCCAGTTTTATCATTCATAAATATGTATAAACATGATTTTGAGTTCATTTAATTGAAAATTTTGAAAAATTTTACTAGAATTGGGTAGTCAGTATATAAGACTAGGGCTGTTCTTTATTATCAGAGATCACTAGATTCTAATACAACTACTGCTTTACTAGTATTTTTAATGGTAACCAAGTGTTTAAGATAAAAATCTGAAAGAATTTAACCCCTTCCCACACAATCTTGCAATGCCCTCACTTGCAAGAAATCAGTAACAATTTAAATTATTGAGGGTGATTAGCGTAGAAAAATGATTAAATTTTACCAAAGTTTCCAAACATATTGGCGTTTGTTTTCTGAATGATAAATGGTGCATATCATTTGTTCATTCCGTCTTGTTGTTATTTCACATATATTTTGCATCTTGTCATCAAAATTAGTTGCTGTTGCTGAACTTAATGCCAGTCTTTGAAAATGCGTTGTTTTTCCCTGTTGTGTACATAAGATAAACTGCAAACATATATACATATTTTTGAAGTTTGGTATATTACCCCACATTCAAAAATTATTAAAATCTAATAATAAAAGTTAGAAAATTATAAAAACTATTACAATATTAACATAAGTATTAAATGTATCAACATTACAAATAATAAAATAAATAAAACTAAGTAGACTAGGGATGATACTGATACCAGTAGGGGTTCCATGCATAACCGTATGTGTTATAGAATGCTTCGGCTGGGTTATACGTAGGATACGGTGGTTGGATCTCTATAGACCAGGGAGGAAATACGGGCGATGGAGTAGGAATATAGTTTCTACCTATTTGTTGGCAATAAGCTATGATTTGGTTTTGATGAACTTGCCAATCTTCAAATGCTCGATGTCTAGAATTTTCGTACTCTTGTGAAGCTATAAACCTTTGCATTTCTGTCATTTCATTTCCCCCTCCCACATTACCTGGCTGTTGGTTTCTCTCAACCTGTGGATGTCTACCATGGTATTGTACTGCGGCGTTATTTCGCCTCTTCAAAACCTTCGCACCATGGTATACATTTAAACCTATTGTATCGCGGGGTTCAGGTTCTTCGACTAATAATCCCCCCCGACTTATATCCATACCGAGATATTCAGCAATCAAAGTAATAAATATACCACCTCCTATTATATTGTGCGGTCTCATCCCTCTAACCATAGCTGATAAATAATAACCTACACAATACGGTATACTTACAGCGCTTTGTGGGTCTCGAATACACATGTGGTAAAACAAATCCTGTTCATTTACCTTTTCCTTATTCTTACCTCTTTGTGTAATCGAATTAGCTAAAAACTTATGAATTACTCTTAACTCTGCTCTATCTATATCCAAATAAGAGTAATTTCCCCCTTTAAATCGGTGATGGCTAGTCATTTGACTCCATACACCATGCGTATCAAAATTTTCGTCTATCTTTCTACCATTTAGTATCAACCCTCTACAATCGGCAGACGCTAACTCCTCAGGCGTATATATACGTAAAGCCTGAGCCATGTCTAGTAAAGACATGTGGCGCATCGAACCTCCTAACAAAAATCTAATAAAAGATCGATCGGTTAAACTAACTACCCGATCATTTATTTCTATACTACACAATAATTCTTCACACCATACTTTATATACAGGTCTACGCATGCTGAATAATCATACCCAATCGTTAAAAGTAGAATTACCATACCTCTGTGTAAGTAATTCTCTAATTGGCCCGGCTAATTCTACAGCTTCTAACGGTGCCCATTCTATTACCCTAGGTACTTCAACAGCTTTAGAATGAAGAGTATGCAAACCCCTTTGGTATTTTTTTATAATCTATCCAACGTCTGTCAAATCTCAAGTTCAGGTGCAACTCTTCCAAGTGCATATCTGAAAATGTCATGACTGGATGAGGTATATCTTGTTTGTAGTAGTTATCCACCTCCTGTTGTTCCGCATTCTCAGCAGGAGCATTGCGAGCTTGGGATGAAGATTCACCCCTTTCAGTCTGCAAAACACATCAAACACAATTTTTGTGCATCCAAATATGCATTAGTGTCAGCAAAATCATCAATCAAAATAATTACAATTACATGTCCAATTTATATCAAACTTATGCTCATTTTCATAATTTTATCAAATGTACACTTTTTCAAATATGCATATACGAAAATGTTCACCAAGTTCATAAGCATTCAACTCAAATAACATGTCAAAATAATCATTACTAGCAATTAAACAAGTTTCAAATGGCATTATCTCTCAAAAATCAAGTTCATGAATTTTAGACTTGAAAAAGTCCACTTTAATTCTCAAAATCATGCTTAGGCTCAAAGTTTGGATTATTTAACTACCTAAACATGTTACACTACTTAATTTAGCAATAATTCATGACAAAAATCGGCCATAACCTGTTTATATCAAAAAGTCCCAAATTTGCTCAAGAACAGAAACCCTAGATTACTCAAAATTTGAAGTTTAAGGCTTCTAATCATGTTAAATAGCATCAATCTAGGTTATACAAGCATAATACACAAGCAATTTAAGCATAATTACACTAAAAAGCATTAAAATCGAATTGGGGAAAAAATTGCTCAAGAACACTAATTTTCGGATTAAATGGTGTTTAGGTGTAGAAATTTACCGTTTTCCTTGAGTAATTCCTTGATAGCATCCTTCTCAACATGATTTTAGTAAAAAATTTGATGAAAAACGGTGAAAAATTTCGATTTTTTTGAGGTTTTAGTGTGTGTTTTTCGGTATTTTTCGCAGTTTTATGTGTGTGGTAGTGTGCAGACTGATCTGTTCGGCCCTTTTATTTTTTTTTCTGTATTTTTGGAACTCCGCGAGTCGTGGTGTTTGAATTTTTTTTATTTTATTATTATTTTTTAACTATCTATACCTTATAAAACAATTAAGTAATTAATTTTAAAATTTTGTTTCCCTTGTTATTTAGGACGAGGTCGTTTCGGATCGATGTTCTAGTTCGTCCCTCGACAAAATTTTAAAATTTGTCTTTTTGTAGCGATTGTTTTAAAAGCTAAGATTTTTGGGTTTTTTTAAATGTTTTTGGCATACTTTAAGTCAATAAGATTAAAAATAATGATAATAAAATTTCTCGTCCCTCCCTCGGGTAAAGCAATTTCGGTTCAAAGACCTAGTCTTCAACTTACGACGAATTTTAAAAATCATATTTTTAACTTAGCGAAATAAAGTAAATTTTTGTTTTTAAATTCACACCACTTCAATTTAAAATGCATAAAATTAAAAATTCATATTTTAAAAATTAAAAATTCACACCAAACTTAATTTAAAAATTAATATTATAAATTCACACCAAACTTAAATTATATTTTTGTTTTTATACATGCAAACTTATATTAAAAATATTAATTTTTCAAATTTTTACAATTTTAAGTATATTGATTTTAAAAAGTTTACAATATTATTTTAATATTAATTTTAAAAACAAAGTAAAAATAAAATTAAAAATCTTTTTGGCTTTTATCCCACTTTAATCAATCAAATATTATCAAAAATATGCGCCCCTCTTTTCGATAAAGTAATTTCGGTTCCATGACCTAATTTAACTCATGATGAATTTTTGAAATATTTTGGTTTGATTGATTAAAGATATTTATACCTTAAGAATAAACGTTAAATTTTGCAGTGATGTAATAAATTTTTGTATGATATTAATAATTTCGGTCGCCAAACCTAATTTTATTCAATACCAATTTAATACTTTATAGCGAACAAATTAGCGTTTATTATTCAATACCATTCATAAGATAGTCGGTTTAATTGATTTTCCATAGCTACATAAGCGTAACCTCGAGCATTCAGTGTTTTTTCTTCTAAACATATGAACGGTCCGTCTCTGCATAAAGTAACAAATTCGGTGTTTGAATAGGTTTGATTATTTGAACATTTACCTCCATGTGACCATTTTCCGCATTTGTGACATCTTTCAAGGTGTCGTGCTCTTCTTTTCGCTGCGGATTTTGATTTTCCTTTACCAAATTGTAACTTATTATCTTCGCATCTGGATTCTTTTCTTACTCCGTCCAATCTTTCTCTGATTACTGATACTATTTCACTCGGAAGTGTGTCATTATTACGTTTAGTGATCAAAGCATGTAGCATTAGACCATGGTTTAGTTCACAGGCAGTCTTCATTTCGTAAAATCCTAAAAAAATAAAAATTCAGAATGGGGGGAGAAGACTAGTTCTTTAGGGTCTGCTAGGGAAAGACCATTCGGGTTCCATTTTCGAGAACTACACGAAAATATAAAATCTAACTCTAACAGAAATACATATTATCCTTTAAAGACTTGATTCTCCCCACACTTAGTTAGCTGTGGTATCGAAATTGTGATTAACTTCGTTGTCAACTTCCATCGGACTATCTATGTAATGTTTAACTCTGTGACCATTAACCTTAAATTCAATCCCATTTGAATTTATTAATTCTATCGTTCCGTATGGGAAAACTCTTTTGACTATGAATGGTCCAGACCATCTTGATTTTAATTTTCCAGGAAATAGCTTGAATCGTGAATTGAAAATAAGAACTCTGTCTCCTTCTTTAAATTCTTTTGAACTTCTGATTCTTTTATCATGCCATTTCTTCGTTCTTTCCTTATAGATTAACGAATTTTCGTATGCTTCATGTCTTAATTCTTCTAATTCGTTTAATTGACTTAATCGTAGACGTCCGGCTTTATGTAAATCAAGATTACATGTCTTCAAAGCCCAAAATGCTTTGTGTTCAATTTCTACTGGAAGATGACATGCTTTTCCGTAAACGAGTCTGAAAGGTGTGGTTCCAATTGGAGTTTTGTAGGCTGTTCTAAAAGCTCAGAGTGCATCCTCCAATTTAATGGACCATTCCTTCGAATTTGATCCTATGGTTTTTTCTACAATACGTTTTAAAGCTCGGTTGGTATTTTCAACTTGTCCACTTGTTTGTGGATGATAAGCAGTGGAGATTTTATGAGTTACTCCATATCTTTTGAGAACTTTCTCAAGTTGATTATTACATAAATGAGTACCCCGATCACTTATTAAAGCTTTCGGTGTTCCAAACCTTGCAAAAAGACGTTTTAAAAAGTTGACTACAACTCGTGCATCGTTAGTTGGGAGATTGTGCTTCCGCCCATTTAGATACATAATCAATGGCTACGAGAATATAGAGATTATTATGAGATTTTGGAAATGGACCCATAAAGTCAATACCCCAAATGTCAAATACTTCACATACTTGAATGACATTTTGTGGCATTTCATCACGTTGACTTATTTTTCCGGCTCTTTGACATGCATCACAGGATTTGCAAAGAAGGTGTGCGTCTTTGTAAATTGTAGGCCAATAGAATCCAGCATCATAAACTTTTCTTGCTGTTAGTTGAGGCCCATAATGCCCTCCTGTTGGTCCTGTGTGACAATGGTTTAAAATTTTACTAGCTTCATCTCCGAATACACATCGGCGTATTATTTCATCTGGACAACTTTTAAACAGATGTGGATCTTCCTAGAAATAGTGTTTTATATCACTGAAGAATTTCTTTCGTTTTTGGTACCATAATCCTTTTTCAAGGAATCCACATACTAAATAGTTTGCATAGTCTGCAAACCATGGAATTTCATTATAATCTATCTTCAATAGATATTCATCAGGAAAGTTGTCTTGTATGGTCGATTCATTTAGAACTTCTAATTCAGGATTTTCAAGACGAGAAAGATGATCAGCGGCGAGATTTTCTGCTCCTCTTTTATCTCGGATTTCAATATCGAACTCTTGTAAGAGTAAGATCCAACGGATTAATCTTGGTATGGCATCTTGTTTCGAAAATAGGTGTCTAAGAGCATAATGGTCGGTATAGACCACCGTTTTTGCTAGAACGAGATATGAACGAAATTTGTCAAAAGCAAAGACAATAGCAAGGAGTTCTTTTTCAGTAGTTGTGTAATTCGTTTGTGCTCCTTGTAACGTCTTACTAGCATAATATATAGGTTGAAATTGTTTTTCAATCCTTTGTCCTAAAACGGCTCCCATTGCAAAATCACTTGCATCGCACATTAGTTCAAACGGTAGATTCCAATTTGGTGTTATCATGATCGGCGCATTAGTAAGTTTCTCTTTAAGAATATTAAAAGATTTGATACATTCATCTGAAAAGATGAATGGAGCATCCTTTTCTAGAAGTTGATTCATAGGAGTGGCAATTTTAGAAAAATCTTTTATGAAACGTCGGTAAAAACCGGCATGCCCTAGAAAACTCCTAACTCCTCTAACATTGGTGGGATGTGGAAGTTTAGCAATTACATCTACTTTAGCTCTATCCACTTCAATTCCTTCTTTTGAAATTTTATGTCCAAGAACGATGCCTTCTTTAACCATGAAATGGCATTTCTCCCAATTAAGAACTAGATTTGATTGTTCGCATCTAATAAGCATTCGTTCCAGATTAATTAGACATGATTCAAATGTATCACCGAAGACTGAAAAGTCATCCATGAAAACTTCCATGCATTCTTCTATCATGTCGTGAAAAATCGCCATCATGCACCTTTGAAAGGTTGCAGGGGCGTTGCAAAGTCCAAATGGCATGCGTTTGTAATCAAAAGTACCATAAGGGCACGTGAACGTGGTTTTCTCTTGGTCCTTGGGTGTTATTGGAATTTGAAAATATTCGGAAAAACCATCAAGAAAACAATAGTAACTATTTCCGGCTAATCTTTCCAACATTTGATCAATAAAAGGTAAGGGAAAGTGATCTTTTCTGGTGGCGTCATTAAATTTTCTATAATCAATACATACACGCCATCCTGTTACAGTCCTAGTAGGAATAAGCTCATTTTTCTCATTTGTAATGACAGTCATGCCACCTTTCTTAGGCAGGCATTGAACTGGGCTTACCTATGGACTATCAGAAATTGGATAAATTAGACCTGCATCTAGCAGTTTAATAATTTCTTTTTTAACAACATCTTGCATATTAGGATTTAGTCTTCGTTGGCGTTGCACATACGTTTTATGACCTTCTTCCATAAGGATTTTATGTGTGCAATACGAAGGACTTATTCCTTTAATATCGTGAATCTTCCATGCAATGGCTGGTTTATGAGCTTTCAACACAGAAATGAGTTGTGATTTCTCATTTTCAGTAAGAGAAGACGATATTATTACAAGTAATTCAGATTCACCATGTAAATAAGCGTATTCCAAATGGTTTGGAAGTGGCTTTAATTCTAATGTTGGTGGTTCTTCTATCGATGATTTATATCGATATCTGTCTTCTTCTTTTAGCATTTGAATTTCTTCTGTTGTTGGTTCATATCCATTAGCTATTAGTGTAGCTAACATTTCAGCTTCATCAATTGGTTCATTACCTTCTCCTAAAGAACATTCTCCTGTTCCTTGTAATTCTGGAAATTCTTCCAACAATTCTGCATGTGAATCTATAGTTTGAATATAATAACATGTATCATCTGCAGATTGCGGTTGTTGCATTGCTCTATCAACTGAAAAGGTAACACTCTCGTCCTCTATACTTAGGGTCAGTTTCTTACCAAACACGTCTATCATTGCTTTAGCCGTGTTTAAGAATGGTCTTCCTAATATGAGAGGAACTTGAGAATCTTCTTCCATGTCCAGAACAACAAAATCTACTGGAAATACTAAAGTACCAACTTTAACTAGCATGTTCTCCATTATCCCTCTAGGATATTTTATTGATCGATCGGCTAGTTGTATGCATATTATTGTTGGTTTCAATTCTCCAAGGTCTAGTTTAGCGTATAGTGAATACGGCATTAAATTTATACTAGCACCTAAGTCTGCCAATGCTTCTATTGAACTAAGACTACCCAGAAAACATGGAATTGTGAAACTTCCTGGATCAGATAATTTTTCTGGTATCTTATTCAACAGCACTGCTGAACAATTAGCATTCATAGTAACAGCCGAGAGTTCTTCCATTTTCTTTCTATTTGTGATTAGATCTTTCAAGAATTTAGCATATCTAGGCATTCCTGAAATTACATCAATGAAAGGAAGATTTACATTTATCTGTTTAAACATATCCAAGAATTTAGATTGTTCGGCTTCAAGTTTTTCTTTTTTCATTTTACTCGGGTAAGGAAGTGGTGGTTGGTATGGTTTAATATAAGGTTTAGCCTTAATTGTGTTATCTTCATTAACCTTTTCAACTACCGGTTATTTTTCCTTATCTTGTTTAGATTGTGGTTCTTGTGGAGTAGGAATAGCTTCATCAGAATTTTTAGGTATTTCAGGTGGTTTAAGTGTTGTACCACTTCTTGTGGTAATAGCTTTAGCTGTTTCATTCCGGGGGTTTGCATTTGTATCATTAGGTAAACTTTCCGGTTTTCTTTCACCTATTAACCTTGCTAGGTTACTTACTTCTTGTTCCAAATTTTGAATAGAAGCTTGTTGATTTCTAAATGCTTGAGCATTTTGTTCATTCGTTTGTTTTTGAGATGTGAAAAACTGCGTTTGAGTTTCAACTAGCTTCGTCATCATATCTTCTAAATTCGGCTTTTTATCATCGGTTTGTGGTGGTTTGTTTTGAAAATTAGGTCTTTGCTGGTTGTAAGTATTATTGGATACTTGTTGATTGCTACGACCTTGTTGGTTGTTGTATGGAATATTTCGGTTATAATTCTGATTTTGATTGTAAATCGGTCTTGGCGGTTGATAATTATTCTGATAATTATTTCCAGGCCTTTGGTTTATGTATGAAATATTCTCTCTTTGTTCCATTGTTAATTCAATACTGAGACAATCTTTTGTCAAATGTGGTCCTCCACACTGCTCACAACTAATTCGTATTGAGTGGATATCTTTAGTCATCTTTTCCATTCGTCTCTCGACAGCATCTATCTTTGCAGAAATGGAATCTAAGTCATGGCTAGAATCGGCTCTAGCTGCTTTAGATGATCTAACGATATCTTTTTCTTGGTGCCACTCATGTGAGTGGGAAGCAGTGTTATCAATAATTTTGTAAGCATCAGTTTCGGTTTTCTTCACAATAGAACCACCAGCTGCTATATCGATGTCTTTCCTTGTAGTGATGTCGCATCCTTGGTAGAATATTTGTACTATTTGACAGGTGTCTAAACCATGTTGCGGACATCCTCTTAATAATTTTCCAAATCTTGTCCACGCCTCATATAGAGTTTTATTCGGTTTCTGTGTGAACGTAACAATTTCTCCTTGAAGTCTTACGACTTTAGATGCTGGAAAGAATTGTTTAAGAAATTTTTCAACTAAAACGTCCTATGTATCAATCGCCCCTTCAGGTAACGATTCCAACCAATCTTTGGCTTCTCCCTTTAAAGTCCAGGGAAATAACATGAGATATATCTGTTCATCCTCCACTTCTCGGATTTTAAATAGTGTGCAGATCCTATTAAAGGTACGGAGATGTTCATTTGGATCTTCCTTCGGCGCACCACTAAATTGGCATTGATTAGTCACCATGTGTAGAATTTGTCCTTTGATTTCATAATCTGGCTCATTAATGTCTGGATGAGTAATTGCGTGACCTTGGCCAGTGCGTTTAGCTCTCATTCGGTCTTCCATACTTAAAGCTTCCAGATTCTCCATAATTGAATTTGTTGAATCGGAATCACTAGAGGATTCTGATTTAATGGTTCGTTCCTCAACAATCTCTGTTTGAATGATTGGTGGTTCCGGAGGAAAATTTAATGGTTCAGGATCTATGAATTGTCCCTGAATATTCTCCGGATTCTCAATTGTGAGGTCGGGTTCAAAAAATGGATTATCGGAAATTTGAATTGGAGTACTTGGTCGACTGGATGACGATTCTAAAGGAAAATCAACGGCGGTAATATTTGCTAGATGTCTTGATCTAGTTACAGGTGGTGAACGTACAAAAGGTGGTGAACGTCTTGCTCGGTGCATTCACTGAATATCCTATTAGTTTTTAAAAGGAAAGAAAAATTATATAAGTTATCCAATTAATAGACTTTTCTGATTTTGCCCACGTTTCGAATAGCCAAAAGATACAGCAGAGGGGCAGGATTCGTTTGGTCTCAATATAATTGAGTACTGTTTGGCTCCAATAACCCGGTCCACGTACAAATCCAACTATTACTAAGAACCAGAAAATTTTGATGTCTATCAATTTAACCACTTAAAATAAATTTTCGTAATTTTAAGAAGTATAGATAAGAAGTAGAAAAAATTCTAAGTCCTAAAAACTAGAATGACGAGAAATAAGATAGAAAAAGAGCGCATCGAAAAAGGTCGAAAAATAAAAGGCGTCGAAAAATACGAAAGAAAAAAAATGACTTTAAAACTTAAAAACACTCGACTAACCCAACCTTATTACTACCACTAACTTAAAATTATAATCGCAAATTGAGATTACTAATTGAAATGATAATTGATACATAGGTAAAAGGCGTCTAAAAATATTAAAGCTTACAGGAAAAACTATATCCCAAATGGCAATATCTTAAAAAGGTACTAAAACTTAAAAAGGTGTCGCAAAATTCTAAAGCACCTAGATCTTAGTCTAAAGAAAAAGCACTTAAGTGATTTTACGACAAAGCCTAAAAATCTATAAATAAAAATAACTATGGCAAAAATTAATTTAAAACTAAAAACTAGCGAAAAACACAAAATGTAACGACCCTGGTTTTTCCAACGTTATTTATTAATAATTATTATTATTAATACGCTTGATTAAACGAATGTATGTTATTACATTTACATGTTGCTTTAATTGCCCGTACTTGAACTTTAAATGCCCGAAACGTCTTTGTGACACCCGGAACTTGCACGAATAATATTTTAAGATATTATTTACATTCATGATTAATTTTATTAATCATTTTAATTAACTAAAGCTATTAGTTAGTTACTTGGGCTTAAGTTGGACTTTTATTGGATTACTTGCTAACTACTTGCAAACTTGGGCCTTTTAGTGTTAATGGACTTGTGTAAGCCCACCCTACTTATATTATGGATTAGTTAGCCCACTCTTGCAACTTGTAAGTATCATTTAACTTGGAACTAGATGGTTAGCTTAGAATTGGAATCTTGTTGCACTTAATCCCCATGTAAACACACTTATTATCCACCTTTTGTAAGCCTTACACACTAGTGACCAAGGAACTAAAGCCACCCCCCTTTGAATGGGCTGCTGGCCGTTGCCCTTGGTGTAGGCCAAGGGTGTGATTTCCTTTCCATTTTGCTTACTTACTCTTCACTAGTCTTCATTCCAAAATACACACACACTAGCATTTCAAATTTTCTCTCAAACTTTCTCTAGTTCTTGTAAGTGTATGAACTTTATTTCTCTTCTTTTTCTTCAACCAAAACTGATTTCCAATCCATCTTCATCATCATTCTTTGTTGTTAAATTGTTACTTGTTCTTGTTTAAGGTTGATTACTTGTAAGTTACTAGTTATTATTTACTTACTTACTTGTCTTTATTTACTAAGTTACAAGATCAAACTTTCTAGTTTTGATTCTTCATCTTTATCTTGTTATAACAAGAACATCAAGAACATAATCTATCTAGTTATGTTCTACATATTTTGTTTCAAAAGATTAAAGTTCATAGTTGTATAAACTCATTACTTGTAGTTCTTGAAGTAACTTTAAAGTTACTTCACTTAAAGATCAACTTGGGTTGAATCTTTAAAAGTATGAGCAACTATGAACCATTTTCTTATTTAGTTAGTTTTCTACTTTATTTTGTTTCAAAAGATTTAAAGTTTATAATCTTTATAATTGTTACTTGTGTTCTTGTTTGTTGTATGTTACTAGAATACCACCTTCATGGTTGGTTTAGGCTTATCATTCATTTTCTTTATTTCTTATTGTTAGTTGCTTACTACACATTTGAACAAGGACATGAAACCAACAAGAGCTTACACTTTGGTGCAAGTATCATGGATCCAACACTTGGTTGTGATCTTTCTTAGTGTTCATGAGCTTGTTCATAAACTTACATGTAACCTTGGTTCATCAAACACTTACAACACTTGCACTTGAGTTATGATGGACAAACCTTGGTCAAAATGATGTTAACACATCAACGAGTTGTACACTTGAAGCTATACGCATCAAGGATGAGAACCGTGATGAACATCAAGCACCGAGACAACCGGAACTCTCCAAAACCCACTGCTCTGTCCAAAACCTACTGACCTGATGCTTCTGGAACAGACCAGTAGACCTGGGCTGTTCTAACCTTGATTTTTAGATAGAACTTTTCGAGTAGATAACTTTTCATATAGGACTCGTCTTAATCCGAGCTACGGTTTAGGATTTATGGCCCTCCGATCGTTACCATGTCCTTTAACGTTGTGCAGAAATTTCTGACCTACTCGCACTTAGACCGTCGCCACGGTCAAACCAAGACGAGTTTGCTTCTGTAAATTTTACCACACTTAAGGGACTCATAGACGGAGCCATGACCACTGGTCTCACCTTAATTCGGTAAGGGTAGAGGCCGTGGTGACTGACCGAAGTCAGCCTTTGTTTTAAACGACTTTCATAAACGAGTCTTACTTGTTACCTTTTGTTCAATGATGATTGATGATGACCCTTATGACCTTAATTACGTACTTGTAAACCTTTTGAGACGACTTATTGACTTAGTGCTATTTGACTTAGGTTGAGGACGTTTGGACCGTTACTTGCACACCACTTTCCGACTACTACCTTACCATTACTACTAATCATTGTGAGTTATAGCATTCCCTTTTTACTTTAACTTATTTTGGGAACTGAGAATACATGCGGATTTTATGTTTTACATACTAGGCACGAGTACTTAAACTTTATATATGTGTGGGTTATATAACGGCAGAAACATTCCCTTTAGCTCGGTAACGTTTAATCATTGGTTTTTGAACCGTGAACGCGAATCTTAGATATGGATCCATAGGGTTTGACATCCCCACTCGGGCTAGTAGCGCTAGCATTTAACGAGTGTTTAATACTTCGAGGTTATACGCACTTGCCAAGTGCACTTTAAGGGGGTACATTAAACGTTAAGTTAGTTACCGGGTGCCCACGGTTAAGCATATTCTTTTACATACTTTTGAAACGCTCGTTGTAGCACTGAAATCTCGTGGCCTACTTACATTACTGTTATACTTAAACTATAGCTCACCAACCTTTGTGTTGACCTTTTTAAGCATGTATTTTCTCAGGTGCTTGAATTCGCTTCCGCTATCTTACTAGTCGTGCTGTAGAACCCGCTGCCTAGAGTTGTTATCGCATGACTACTTATGTTGCATTCAAACTTTTTACTTATGAACTTATGTTATGTAACGACCATTATGGTCACGTACACTTATTTAATGCTTCTACTTAGCGAAGCATACTTTTGATTTGTAAAACAATTGACGTATGTTATGACGTCACTTTTATTTATGAATGTAAACTCTGTTTTGAAAACGCATATAGTACTTAACCTTGTAACGATCCTGTTGTTGATGGTCCGTACATGATGATTTAGTACGGGGCGTCACATTTGGTATCAGAGCATTGGTTGTAGGGAATTAGGATGCATTAGTGAGTCTAAGACCGACCCGAGTAGGATTCACTAATAGGGCTAATCTACAACTTGTTAGTTTACTTGTTTCCGCTGAACTTACTGCATGCTGCTGCTTACTGTTACTGCTATATGCCGTATGCTACTACGTGATTTCACTACTGCATGCTAATACTTACTTTCGATTGCATGCTAGTTTCGTACGATTACTGATATTGCCATGCTACTTATTGTTATACATGATTTAAACTGTTGGCCTATTATTTGCTTGCTTTATGACATACTGACATGGAAAATTTATTTTTCCTTGTTCAGATGTCGGACGTTCCACCTACTGACATCCCGAGCGGCTCAGGCCCCGTTGTTCCACCCACTGCTGCACCTGTTGCTGCTGCTGCTGCTGCCGACATTCCGGCCCCGACACCCACTGGCGACCCCGGCGCCTCTAGTTCTGGAGCTAGCTCTAGTGTGCCTATCCCGGCGTCTTCTTCCAGACCCCTGAGGCAACTGGCTCGCATTGGTGGCATGGAGATCCCCGCGGAGTTCGGGGAAGGACCCTTTCGTAATCACTGGCGCACACCTTGCCGACGCACTGCCGACGGCCGCTTAGCTGTGATTACGCCAGGCCGACACCGACAGATGTTGGCCGCTTTCGGATATGTTGAGCCACCCGCGCCACCACCGCATGATTCAGACGACGGTTCTTCCAGCGATGCTTCTTCAGACGACACCTCATCTGACGACTCCAGTGATGAGGAGGATCCCGCTGACCGACCGATTCAGGCACCTTCTACCCCGCCGAAGAAGCGGTATCGCTTTGCTGGCATAATTCCTGGTCGAACTGTCACTGACGCTTATGGTCGGCGTCGTAGGATCACTGCTCGTAAACGGCTGGTGCCGTACCCCGCCGACCCACTGATATTACCTTCTCCACCCAGAGCCGGACCATCCACTTCAGCACCACCGGCTCCACCTGCACCGCCAGCACCACCTGCCCCACCATCTTCCTCTAATGAGGAAATGAGGCGGGAGATTGAGATTCTCCAGACTCGAGTTACTGAGCTCGAGGAGCAGTTGACTCATGTTTTGGACATCTTGTACCCACCATCGCCGTAGGACTTTGTACTAGATTCTGTATTGTAATTTCTTTTGTAATTTCATATTTCACTTATGTAATGTACGAACTTATTGTAATGTATGAACCTATTATCATTAATGAATGGAATTTGTGTTGCTTACTTCTTGCGCAAGTGTTCTATTTACGTTATCATCTCATGGTTTTGTGGTACTTATATATGCTTGCGTTATTTAATCAACATGTGTTGTGCTGTTTTCATGTTGGTTGTTATATAATGTACTATTATTATTTGCATAATGGATTTTGACTTGAGTCAAAATGTTTGTATAGAACATCATGGCCAACGGGAGATCTATCCCCACCGCGGCACAAATTGAGGAAATGATTAACGAGCGAGTCGCTGCTGCACTAGCTGAAAGACAACCCCAAGTTCCACCACCACCGCCTGTCAATCCACCTGTCGTCCGAGATGGGTGTACTTACAAGGAATTCCAAAACTGCAAGCCACACTACTTCAGTGGCACTGAGGGACCCGTCGGTCTCACCAGATGGTTCGAAAAGTTGGAATCGGTATTCAGGGTTAGCAATTGTTCTGAGGCTAACAAAACGAAATTTGCATCTTACACGCTGTCTGATGGCGCGCTCACATGGTGGAATACCATGGCCCAAGCGAAAGGAATTGATGAGGCGTATGCTACGCCTTGGGAAGAATTTAAATGTGCTATGATCGAGGAATACTGTCCGAGAACCGAGATTCAAAAGATGGAAATCGAATTTATGCAATTGAAAACCGTAGGGAACGACCTTAACAACTACAACCGTAGGTTTTTGGAATTGGCTCTTATGTGTCCAACCATGGTCACCCCCGAATTTAAGCGTTTGGAGAAATACTTCTCGGGACTTCCTAAGTCCATCAAGGGTAATGTTACCTCATCCAAGCCACCAAGCGTTCCCGAAGCAATGCGCATGGCGCATACTCTCTTGAATCAAATCATCCTGGACGAGCCGGAGAAGGCTAAGTTTGAAACTGTTAGTGGTGAAAAGAGGAAATGGGACAACAACCACAACAACAACAGGGGTAGGAACTATGATCAAAACCCGGCAAAACGACATGAAGGGTTCAGGCAAAACAACAACATGCACAACAACAACACCAACCCCAACAACAACAACCGCACCAATCCGAACTACAAAGGAACCTTACCACAATGCAATAGGTGCTACAAGCACCACACTGGGTATTGCAATGTTATCTGTGAGAAGTGCCAACGATCTGGACATGTTGGCAAGGATTGCAAGGTTACCACTTTGAATGTGAAGCCAAACCATAACAACAATGGGCCTAAGAAGTGTTATGAATGTGGAAAGACGGGCCATTTCAGAAACGAGTGTCCTAACAAGCGTAAGGATGGCGGACCACCACGTGCTAGAGCCTTCAATGTTAATGCAAGGGACGCTCGCGACAACCCCGACTTGGTGACAGGTATATTCAAGATCAACAATCTTTTAGCTTCTGTCCTATTTGATACTGGTGCCGATAGGAGCTATGTGTGTAGCCATTTTTGTGATAAGTTAGATTGGTCGTTAGTTCCTTTGAAGGAAAGTATGCTTGTCGAGGTCGCCAATGGAAAACTTGAAAAGGTTGACCATATTAGTCGTGGAGCTATTATCAACATAGCTGGTGCAGATTTCGAAATTGATTTGATACCTATCAAACTGGGAAGTTTTGACGTGATCGTCGGTATGGATTGGTTGAGCAAGATAAAGGCCGATGTTATCTGTGGAGATAAAGCACTTCGCATGCCACAAGGAGATGGCGAACCACTGGTTATCTATGGAGAGAGATGTACCTCGAAGTTGAACCTCATTAGTTGCGTAAAAGCGCAAAAGATTATGAAGAAGGGACGCTTTACTGTCCTAGCACATGTGAAAGCGGTAGAAACTGAGATGAAGAACGTGAACGACGTTCGAATTGTGAACGAATTTTCTGATGTCTTCCCAGAGGAATTGCCTGGATTACCGCCGCAGAGAGCAGTAGAGTTTCAGATTGACTTAGTGCCAGGAGCTGCACCTGTAGCTCGCGCACCTTATAGACTCGCACCTTCCGAGATGCAAGAATTACAGAGTCAACTACAAGAGCTATTAGATCGAGGGTTTATCCAACCAAGCTTCTCACCTTGGGGCGCACCTATGTTGTTTGTAAAGAAGAAGGATGGATCCTTCCGTATGTGTATCGACTACCGTGAACTCAACAAATTGACTATCAAGAATCGATATCCTCTTCCACGAATTGATGACCTTTTTGATCAACTACAAGGATCGAGCGTTTATTCAAAGATCGATTTGCGATCCGGATATCACCAGCTGAGGGTGAAGGAAAGTGACGTGATGAAAACTGCATTCAGGACCCGTTATGGTCATTATGAGTTCCTCGTGATGCCATTCGGTTTGACAAATGCCCCTGCCGTGTTCATGGATCTCATGAATCGTGTCTGCAAGCCTTACTTGGATAAGTTTGTTATCGTCTTCATAGATGATATCCTCATCTACTCTAAGAGCGAAGAAGAACATGAGCAGCACCTTCGGCTAGTGCTTGAACTCTTAAGGCAAGAGCAACTTTACGCCAAATTCTCCAAGTGCGAATTTTGGTTGAAGGAAGTACAGTTTTTGGGTCATGTTGTGAGCGACCAGGGTATCAAAGTTGATCCCGCCAAGATTGAAGCCATCAGCAAGTGGGAGACCCCCACTACTCCAACGCATATTCGCCAATTTCTAGGTCTCGCCGGTTATTATCGAAGGTTTATCGAAGGATTTTCTCTGATTGCGCGTCCTTTGACCGCACTGACTCACAAGGGCAAGAAGTTCATTTGGGAACCCACACAAGAATCAGCATTCCAAACTTTGAAGAAGAAGTTAACCTCCGCACCTATCCTATCACTTCCTGAAGGCAGTGACGACTTTGTTGTTTATTGCGATGCATCGAAGAGTGGTTTTGGTTGTGTACTGATGCAACGATCAAAGGTTATTGCCTATGCCTCCCGCCAATTGAAGATTCACGAGCGGAACTACACTACACATGATCTTGAACTTGGAGCCGTTGTCTTTGCACTCAAATTGTGGAGACATTATCTGTATGGAACTAAGAGCACTATCTTCACCGACCACAAGAGTCTCCAGCACATCTTTGATCAGAAGCAACTAAATATGAGACAGCGTCGATGGATTGAGA
Source organism: Rutidosis leptorrhynchoides (assembly GCF_046630445.1). NCBI lineage: Eukaryota > Viridiplantae > Streptophyta > Magnoliopsida > Asterales > Asteraceae > Rutidosis > Rutidosis leptorrhynchoides. The sequence continues at coordinate 134,422,633 of NC_092334.1, forward strand.
CGCTCAACGACTACGATTGTGAACTCCGTTATCACCCTGGCAAGGCCAATGTTGTAGCTGACGCTTTAAGCCGAAAGGAGAGGACGGCACCTCTCCATGTTAGGGCTCTGAACATCACCATCCATTCGAACCTCAACAACCAGATCAGAGTAGCCCAAGTTGAGGCTCTCAAGGAGGAGAACATATCTCACGAGCATTTGAACATACTTGTCTCTCGATTCGAGGTTAGAGAGTCTGGACTCCGATGTTATGCCGGAAGAATTTGGGTACCTTACTATGGAGATCTACGAAGCCTGATACTTGATGAAGCACACAAATCGAGATATTCGATTCACCCCGTGCAGGTAAGATGTACCACGACCTTAAAGAACAGTATTGGTGGCCGAATCTTAAGAAGGACGTTGCGACTTATGTTGGTAAGTGTTTGACTTGCTCGAAGGTTAAAGCCGAGCATCAGAGACCTTCTGGGTTACTTCAACAGCCGGAAATCCCACAATGGAAGTGGGAAAGGATCACAATGGATTTCATTACTAAGCTGCCGAAGACGGTGGGCGGATGCGATACTATTTGGGTTATTGTTGACCGCCTCACCAAATCTGCACACTTCCTAGCGATGAAGGAAACTGATACCATGGAAAGACTTGCTCAGCTGTACATCAAAGAGGTTGTATCTCGTCATGGTGTACCTTTATCAATCATCTCCGATCGCGATCCCCGTTTTGCTTCCAGATTTTGGCGTTCTTTGCAAGAAGCCATGGGAACTCGTCTTGACATGAGTACTGCTTATCATCCTCAGACTGACGGGCAAAGCGAACGAACGATTCAGACCTTGGAGGACATGCTGCGTGCATGTGTCATTGATTTTGGAAAGGCCTGGGAAAGGCATTTGCCACTCGCCGAATTCTCGTACAACAACAGTTATCACTCAAGCATTAATGCTGCACCTTTTGAAGCATTGTATGGTCGTAAGTGCCGATCTCCTATTTGTTGGGCCGAAGTAGGCGAAAAGCAAATCACCGGACCCGAGGTAGTTCACGAAACCACGGAGAAGATTGCTCAGATCCAAGCTAGACTTAAGACTGCCCGTGATCGCCAAAAGAGCTATGCCGATCTTAAACGGAAAGACTTTGAATTTAATGTTGGTGATCGTGTAATGTTGAAGGTTGCACCTTGGAAAGGTGTGATCCGTTTTGGAAAACGTGGAAAGTTGAACCCACGATACATTGGTCCATTCGAGATCTTGGAACGTGTTGGACCAGTTGCATACCGTTTGGATCTACCAGCACAATTGAGCTCAGTTCATCCTACCTTCCATGTGTCAAACTTGAAGAAGTGTCTTGCTGCACCCGAACTCATCATACCTTTGGAAGAACTTACTATTGATGACAAACTCCACTTTGTGGAGGAACCTGTTGAGATTATGGATCGTGAGATCAAAACTTTGAAACGCAACAAGATTCCGATTGTACGAGTACGATGGAATGCCAAACGAGGACCTGAGTTTACTTGGGAACGAGAGGATCAAATGATGCGGAAATATCCTCATCTTTTCCCGACTCCTCCATCTACTTCAGCTTAAATTTCGGGACGAAATTTTCTTTAACAGGTGGGTAATGTAACGACCCTGGTTTTTCCAACGTTATTTATTAATAATTATTATTATTAATACGCTTGATTAAACGAATGTATGTTATTACATTTACATGTTGCTTTAATTGCCCGTACTTGAACTTTAAATGCCCGAAACGTCTTTGTGACACCCGGAACTTGCACGAATAATATTTTAAGATATTATTTACATTCATGATTAATTTTATTAATCATTTTAATTAACTAAAGCTATTAGTTAGTTACTTGGGCTTAAGTTGGACTTTTATTGGATTACTTGCTAACTACTTGCAAACTTGGGCCTTTTAGTGTTAATGGACTTGTGTAAGCCCACCCTACTTATATTATGGATTAGTTAGCCCACTCTTGCAACTTGTAAGTATCATTTAACTTGGAACTAGATGGTTAGCTTAGAATTGGAATCTTGTTGCACTTAATCCCCATGTAAACACACTTATTATCCACCTTTTGTAAGCCTTACACACTAGTGACCAAGGAACTAAAGCCACCCCCCTTTGAATGGGCTGCTGGCCGTTGCCCTTGGTGTAGGCCAAGGGTGTGATTTCCTTTCCATTTTGCTTACTTACTCTTCACTAGTCTTCATTCCAAAATACACACACACTAGCATTTCAAATTTTCTCTCAAACTTTCTCTAGTTCTTGTAAGTGTATGAACTTTATTTCTCTTCTTTTTCTTCAACCAAAACTGATTTCCAATCCATCTTCATCATCATTCTTTGTTGTTAAATTGTTACTTGTTCTTGTTTAAGGTTGATTACTTGTAAGTTACTAGTTATTATTTACTTACTTACTTGTCTTTATTTACTAAGTTACAAGATCAAACTTTCTAGTTTTGATTCTTCATCTTTATCTTGTTATAACAAGAACATCAAGAACATAATCTATCTAGTTATGTTCTACATATTTTGTTTCAAAAGATTAAAGTTCATAGTTGTATAAACTCATTACTTGTAGTTCTTGAAGTAACTTTAAAGTTACTTCACTTAAAGATCAACTTGGGTTGAATCTTTAAAAGTATGAGCAACTATGAACCATTTTCTTATTTAGTTAGTTTTCTACTTTATTTTGTTTCAAAAGATTTAAAGTTTATAATCTTTATAATTGTTACTTGTGTTCTTGTTTGTTGTATGTTACTAGAATACCACCTTCATGGTTGGTTTAGGCTTATCATTCATTTTCTTTATTTCTTATTGTTAGTTGCTTACTACACATTTGAACAAGGACATGAAACCAACAAGAGCTTACACTTTGGTGCAAGTATCATGGATCCAACACTTGGTTGTGATCTTTCTTAGTGTTCATGAGCTTGTTCATAAACTTACATGTAACCTTGGTTCATCAAACACTTACAACACTTGCACTTGAGTTATGATGGACAAACCTTGGTCAAAATGATGTTAACACATCAACGAGTTGTACACTTGAAGCTATACGCATCAAGGATGAGAACCGTGATGAACATCAAGCACCGAGACAACCGGAACTCTCCAAAACCCACTGCTCTGTCCAAAACCTACTGACCTGATGCTTCTGGAACAGACCAGTTGACCTGGGCTGTTCTAACCTTGATTTTTAGATAGAACGTTTCGAGTAGATAACTTTTCATATAGGACTCGTCTTAATCCGAGCTACGGTTTAGGATTTATGGCCCTCCGATCGTTACCATGTCCTTTAACGTTGTGCAGAAATTTCTGACCTACTCGCACTTAGACCGTCGCCACGGTCAAACCAAGACGAGTTTGCTTCTGTAAATTTTACCACACTTAAGGGACTCATAGACGGAGCCATGACCAGTGGTCTCACCTTAATTCGGTAAGGGTAGAGGCCGTGGTGACTGACCGAAGTCAGCCTTTGTTTTAAACGACTTTCATAAACGAGTCTTACTTGTTACCTTTTGTTCAATGATGATTGATGATGACCCGTATGACCTTAATTACGTACTTGTAAACCTTTTGAGACGACTTATTGACTTAGTGCTATTTGACTTAGGTTGAGGACGTTTGGACCGTTACTTGCACACCACTTTCCGACTACTACCTTACCATTACTACTAATCATTGTGAGTTATAGCATTCCCTTTTTACTTTAACTTATTTTGGGAACTGAGAATACATGCGGATTTTATGTTTTACATACTAGGCACGAGTACTTAAACTTTATATATGTGTGGGTTATATAACGGCAGAAACATTCCCTTTAGCTCGGTAACGTTTAATCATTGGTTTTTGAACCGTGAACGCGAATCTTAGATATGGATCCATAGGGTTTGACATCCCCACTCGGGCTAGTAGCGCTAGTATTTAACGAGTGTTTAATACTTCGAGGTTATACGCACTTGCCAAGTGCACTTTAAGGGGGTACATTAAACGTTAAGTTAGTTACCGGGTGCCCACGGTTAAGCATATACTTTTACATACTTTTGAAACGCTCGTTGTAGCACTGAAATCTCGTGGCCTACTTACATTACTGTTATACTTAAACTATAGCTCACCAACCTTTGTGTTGACCTTTTTAAGCATGTATTTTCTCAGGTGCTTGAAGTCGCTTTCGCTATCTTACTAGTCGTGCTGTAGAACCCGCTGCCTAGAGTTGTTATCGCATGACTACTTATGTTGCATTCAAACTTTTTACTTATGAACTTATGTTATGTAACGACCATTATGGTCACGTACACTTATTTAATGCTTCTACTTAGCGAAGCATACTTTTGATTTGTAAAACAATTGACGTATGTTATGACGTCACTTTTATTTATGAATGTAAACTCTGTTTTGAAAACGCATATAGTACTTAACCTTGTAACGATCCTGTTGTTGATGGTCCGTACATGATGATTTAGTACGGGGCGTCACACAAAAGTTACGCTAAAAACAAATAAAAAGGGACAAAATATAAAAATATACTAAAGGTTGTAAAAAAAAAGTACAATTTTTTATAAAAATATTATTTTTATATTATTTATTTTATAAAACTATTAATTTTTATATATTAATAAAACTAAATAAACTTAATATTACAAATTAAATAAATATACCTAAATTAATTAAAATTAATTAACTAATTAAACCCTAATTAGGTTTTAAAATTAATAATAATAATAATTATCCAGTAATTAATGCTGTTAGGGTTACTGTGTGGCCCGTGTCAGACGGCTCTGCGAGTCGCAGTTGGTCCGGTTCAATAACTCCGCGAGTCGCGGAGGGTTCAGGCTCAGACGAGATGCAGGTCAAAATTCAACAGGTCAGTTTTATTTATATTTTATTTATTTATTTTTCTGTTTTAAATAAAATATATTTATATAAATTTAATAAAACTTATATTTTAAAACCTAAAATAAAAATAGAAATATTTTATAATTTTATAAATAAAACTCTTAAAACTAGATTTATAAATGTTTTTTTTTTGTTTTTGGTTTTATGTTTTAAATAAAAACAAAATATTTAAATAAAACTTATATTTTTATAAAATAAAAATAAAGAAACTTTATAAAACTTAAATATTTAACAAATTCTTAAAAATATTTATATTTTTGTTTTCTTTTTATGTTTTCGAATATTTAAAACGTATTTTTACAAAAGCAAACTAAAAATAAAATTTTTTTTTTTATATATTAGCGTTGCGCTTCCGGCTTTTAAGCTAGAAATTGAGTTCCCCGGCAGCGGCGCCAAAAATACTTGATAGTTAAAGCTAAGGGGTATAAAAAATAGCTTATATTTTACAAGGAAATACTATTAAATATGATACAATTTTACACAAGATATTTATTTATTTGTAAAATGGATATACTTAAACCTTGCTACAACACTTATAGGCAGTGTACATAATCGTACAGTAGTGTAGTTTTTAGTAAGTCCGGTTCGTTCCACAGGGAATCTTTTTCACAAAGCTTAACGCTATATTAGTTTAAATTTATAAAAATACAAATATATATATAAGTAATATTATTATTATAAAGGGGGATTTTTACCGTTTAATGACCGGTTTGTCGATTTTAAAAACTTTAGTCGCAGTTAAAACCAAATGTAAAATATTAAAAATAAATAAAAGACTTAATTTAAAGCGTAAAGTAAATAACGATAATGAAATTGCGATAAATAAAAGTGCGATAATTAAAAAGTACGATAATTAAAAGTGCAATTAAATACAATAACAATAAATAAAAGTGCGATAATTAGAAGTGCAATTAAATATAAAATACAGGAAATTAAATATGAAATAAAAGAATTATGCTTATTTCAACTTCCGTAATCATGATGTTTGACGTGTTGATTTTAGTTTTATGCCCATGGGTTAATTGTCCTTTGTCCTGGATTATTTAATATGTCCGTCTGGTTTTTGTCCATAACAGTCCATCAGTCATAAATATAAAGTGCGAGTGTCATCGTCAAATTATCCTTATACCCAAAGTTAAATATTCTAACTAATTGGGGATTTAAACTGTAACAATATTTTAATACTTTGTTTAATAATTACACCAGGATGTCGACTGAGTGTAACCCAAGGTTTTAATACTTTGTTATCAATTATGCCAAGTGTCGCTGTACATAATTTCACCCCTGTTTTAATAATTCCATAGACTATTAATTCATTCCCGTGTCCGGTTAAATGAACGATTATCCGTACATATAAATACCCCGCCCATCGTGTCCGATCGAGTGTATATGGTAATTTATGGGTACGTCCAATTTTAAATCTTTATATTAACATTAACAAACTATCATTTAGTTAAACAAATATAAAGCCCATTAATAGCCCATAGTTTATTTTCCACAATTGTCGTTCTTTTGTCCAAACCCCAATTATGGTACAAAGCCAATTACCCAATTTTAGTAATTAGCCCAACATCATGATTACTTCGGATTAAATAAGCATAATAATAACTTAGCTACGAGACATTAAATTAAAAAGGTTGAACATAACTTACAATGATTAAAAATAGCGTAGCGTTACACGGACAGAATTTGGACTTACACCCTTACAACATTCGCTAACATACCCTTATTATTAGAATTAAAATTAAAATTAAAATTAAAATTAAAATTAAAATTAAAATTAAAATATAAATATAAATATTTACTTACAGATATAGAGAGATTGATATTTTTTGAATATTTTTGCGATCAAACTGCGTTTGCTTTTATAGGGATTTGAGTCCAGGTGAGCTCCGCGAGTCGCGGCCTTTTCCCTCTTTGAACTCCGCAAGTCTTGGAGTTCGATTTTACAGCTCACACCATTTTGGAGCCTTTCTTGCCGACGGATTATTATATAAATATAATTTATATATAATTTATATAATTAATTATATATTATATTATATTTATATACATAGTTAACTTGTAATTTTTAGTCCGTTGCGTCGAGCGTTGAGAGTTGACTCTGGTCCCGGTTCCGGATTTTCGAACGTCTTTGCGAATAATTTAATATCTTGTACTTTGCGTTTTGAATCTTGTACTCTTGTAATTTCGAGACGTTTCTTATCAATAATTGGAACCTCTTTGATTGTATTTTGTACTTTTGAGCTTTTTGGTCGTTTGCATCTTCAATTCGTCGAATCTGTCTTTTGTCTTCACCTTTTATTATTTTAAACGAATATTACTTGTAAATAGAACAATTGCAACTAAAAGCTTGTCTTTCTTAAGGAATAATGCTATGAAATATATGTTCATTTTTAGCATTATCAGATTGCATTAGTGAAATACTCCACCAAGATTATGTAATCTTTAATGTTTTAGAGATTATTCATTTCTAGTTCTAGCCGAAAATCAAATGAGTTTAATTTAATACTAACTCATTAAATCCGTATCACGTCTGAAGAGAATATAAATATATTTTCATAAAGACTGTAATAAAATTCCTGGTACAATATTACTTTTGAAACTTTTAACGGGTAGGTAACACCCGAGAGATATTTAAATTCACAATTAATATGTTACATTCTTCGATTCTGATTCAACAATCATCGCCTATACCCATTACTTTCACAATGATATACAGTCTCTCATAGAAATCAAAACAACCATTCGCATCTAAATTAGATTACATATTCTGATTTTGGCAAATCAAAATCCAAGTCAAGATTTAACCGAAGACATCACACTTAAACTCCTACATCTATCAAAGCTATACTTTGACTTCAAAACTGTGATAGAACATCACTTTTATTCATAACACTCAGAAGTATATTAGAATCATTCGTGATTCATGACGATTTCATCATTTGGATATTGACAATGACAATCTGCATTTAAAACCCTTCGAAATTTCTGAAGACACTCGAGATGATGATCCAACCACATGCTAACCACAGTCATGTACATGAAAAAAACTCTCGAAACCAAAATCATAGTTCAACACGTATCCGTGTCAGACCCTTTGGCATTTATTAGCAAAAATAACTTTGGAATTCCTTTCAAAAATAGCTAAATTTGTCACACCTTCAGCAAAATCAATTTCAACTTTTCATTCGGATTAGCCTTATTATAACCTCAATATATATATACGTTGCCCTTTCGCCATCATTACCAGAGAACCTTTTATATTCCTCTATATTATCAGCAGATGTACCAGCAACTTCGGCTTTAGTCTCTCTGGAAAATATCTATATTATTCATGAAACCCCATCATGTACTCACCTACATCCTGTAACAATAATTGCCATACCAATTACCGCGAATCATCAATCATCAATCTCGAATTTCGCAGTGTTTTCACTTCAACAATTATAGGTATACATATAACGTGTAACTCCTGGAAATTTTGACCTTCAATTCTGAAATTCTGAAAAGCACCCAGCCTACGAATTAATACCCTAAATTCTGAAAAAGCAAAATGAAGCAGCAGAAACTGTAGACAACCGTAATAGTCAAAAGTCTGATAATAAAGAATAGTGTGTTGGAAAAACTCAGAAAAAGAGAAGGTTTGGAACTGAAAAACGGATTGAGCAAACCATAAAGGAGGCTGTGGACAAATCACAAGGACTAAATCTGCCTTCAAAGAATCCAAATGATTTCTTGTGTGCTAAAGTCATTATCGAATACCTTGCTCCTGACTCTAAACCCTTACTGACAATCTTCATCATCATTCATCGATATTAGAAATTCTAAGATATCATCGTATCTTTCATTATAAATATAATCGATATTTCTGAAGATATTTTTATATCTATTCTTATCTGAAATCATTTATCTCTTCGCGATATCAGTGTTACATTAGAAAGGAAATGTTTTAGTTTCTAAATTCTAAAACATTCAAACTTAAAATATGAATGCTATTGAATTAGTGTTGGGAACTGAAGCATGAGTTAGTATAATATAATGACACTTGATCAATGTGATTATATTATAATAAGTCATGCTGAGTTTTTAATGGAACATGATGATTCACAGATCATAACGTCATCATGTGCCATGTTACACGACTCTTTCATTCTACCTCATTTCCAAACACATTAAGAACATACCTTCTTGAAAGTTCTATGATTCCGGATATTTTGGTAATTTGACAAATCAAGATCGTGCCATTTCAATTTTCCTTCTTAGAACATTAATTATGTTCATTCCGAAATTCATATCTACGTATTCTGGACCATTATTCGCTTAATTTAAAGTCGGGAAGATAAAGGAAAAGCATGAAGCTTCAAAATATCAATGGGAATATAAATCACAGTAAATTGGAGAGAGTATTAACTGTGGATGTCAATGATTATGGAAAGACAGAAGCAGAGACATCTAAATATAAGGGAAGATATTAAACCCAACAACAACGCAGAAATTACAAACCGTATATATCGATGCATATAGCAATATAAAGACAAGGGAAGACTAAAAATACTATAAAACCAAGAGTATAATAGAAGTGGATAGATTTGTCCGGCGGAAGATGAAAAAGTAGAATGACAGATATAAAAGTTAGGAGTATATCAAGAATCAGAACTGGATGGAGCATATTGAAGAATATTTTAGAAGCATGAATTAGGAAAGAAAGTATAGAAGGTGGGAGTGTGGAAATAAGAAAACAAAGGGAGTGGATTTATAGCGAAAGATCTGACAGAGCAATCAAGACAGATCATCGCATTTAATCAAAGAAGACCCTAATTCCCTTGATTACCGAAGAATCAAATCTTATTACGAAGATTTTCTCCAAATCTCTTGAATTGGAAATCAACCCTATCTACGTCAAAAGATATGACGAATCTACGTTTACTCATTTCACTCTTTTGCAATAGCTTCACTCGTACTCTTCGTGAAATTGAATTGTTTTATCTATATTACTCAATGATGATAAAACTCTAATTTTCAGCTTGTATGCGTCATGAAAACATACTTATTGTCAGCCATGATCATCCTAATCAAATTTCGGGACGAAATTTCTTTAACGGGTAGGTACTGTGACAACCCGGAAATTTCTGACTAAATTTAAACTTAATCTTTATATGTTTTCGACACAATAAGTAAAGTCTGTAATGTTGAAATCTCAAAAACTTTGAAACTATGTTCATGTATTCATTTACCCTTCGACTGCTCTTGATGATTCACGAACAATTATGTGTAAATAGATATATATGAGTATATATATATATATATATATATATATATATATATATATATATATATATATATATATATATATATGTATGTATGTGTGTGTATGTGTGTGTGTGAATATTAAATTGAGAAATATTAATAAAACATTAAACGGTTTGATTGATATGAAAATAAGTTATGGAGTCTATTATATGAATTGAGAACGTTAACAAAGTATTAGATGAAATATACTTTACATGAACGTAATTATTTCAATATAATTATCGACGGAAGTAAAAGATAATATCAAAGGATTGATTTATCAGATACATTATATGATTATGAGTCTCTGTTGAGAGGTCCACTTTGATGTAGGAAACTTTTCTTTTAACGGTATTCGGAAATATTGGTAAAGTGATCTTCGAGTAAGGACAAAGTGTCAAGTAGCGAGAACTATACAGATAGATGGAAATTCCTATTGATTTGCAATACATGCCTTATATTAATTTACCTCGTGACTTTTGATAAGATAAACTATTTAACTTTTATATTATTAGGGAATATAAATATAGATAACTTAGAAAATGAATATCGATAAGTTAAGTAAATTGACGTTTTACACGCTTATCTAATCTTTGGACTTTATCATGCTTCACCAACAAACGGTAATTTAAAAACTTGAAAACCTGTTATGAATTATATATGATTTTACTTTTAGAAAACATTTTATAAGATACTTTATTAATGAACTTTGAAAGAATTAATTAAAACTTTATATTATAAATTACAAATATATATATATTGTGTTTCAAAAACTTAAATGTAATATAACATAATATTTTCTGTCATTTAAATGATTATAAATGAGTCTTGAAATATAATTACTTTTGAAAAACTAAATATTATATCATTAAATAAATATTTTCAACTTATATTTTAAGATATATATATATATATATATATATATATATATATATATATATATATATATATATATACTTTACAATGTAACGAGAAATAATAATAACGTAGTCATAAAACGTTTGATTTAAAATATAACTAGACGTTGATTTATAGAAACAAATGACCAAAACACTCAAATGATTAAGATACATCTTGAGTGATATAGTTTACTAATAATCTAAGTCTATATTTTGATAAGGGTACGAGTCACTAAACGAAAAGTGCTAGTTTTCTAAGTGTACGAAATAGCGTTTGAGAAACCAGAACCAAGACATAAGTCGAGTGACAACGTACGAAGCATTAGGACTAAAATTATAAGTTAACTATGCACGTGAATATAATATAATATATAATTAATTATATATATTAATATATATTAAAAAGTGTCGGCAACGTGAAATGAATGGAACATGAGCTAGAGAGAAGCCTCATGCGATCGCATGGGCTCTCTATGCAACCCTCATGCAATCGCATTAGGGAGTTGTTGAGGTCACATCCTTTTTAAGTCGAACGAAGTCAGTTTGTGGATTCATAATTCACATTCATATCTCTCATTCTCTCTCGATATACATATTATTATTATTATTATTATTATTATTATTATTATTATTATTATTATTATTATTATTATTATTATTATTATTATTATTATTATTATTATTATTATTATTATTATTATTATTTATTATTATTATTATTATTATTATTATTATTATTATTATTATTATTATTATTATTATTATTATTATTATTATTATTATTATTAATATTAATATTAATATTAATCATATGATAATTATTAAGAATAATAGTATTATTAGTATTAGTACTTATACATAAAATACTACGACGAGGTCATGAGAGTGTTATTTCAAAACGTGTTTTTACGAGCGGGGCAGAGCTAAGGAAATTTAGGTTATAGCTATGGAGGTTATGGGTATGGTTCGAGGGTATGCTCGTAAGGTCAATCTAGTGTTTATTATCTCCGTTGTGTCTGCGTACTTTCCTGCAATATTGAATCTCAATATTGATATGTGAGCACTCATAACTTAACTTTTATATATTAATAGTGTATCCCTGACTAGTGCTCGAGTATATAGGATTATGCATGCTTGTACGCTTAATATTGTCGTTAGATAGTTTATGATGAATCCTGAATTTAATACATATGCCACTAGGATAAGGTACATGATATGCATGTCGTTAGAAAGCTGACGAAAAATCAATAACTTTTCATTTAGATATCGAATAGTTTCGATGAACAGATTAGAAGTTATAGTCAACTGAATTTTAGTATTATTATTAAAATGATTATTATTATTGCTATTGTCGTTATTATCGTCGTTATTATTATTATCATCTAATAATTATTATTATTATTATTATTATTATTATTATTATCATTATCATTATAAGTGTTATCATTAAAAATTGTCATTTTTATTTGTATTACTATTATTATTATCATTAAGATTATTATTAAACATTATTATTATTAATATTATTATTATTATTTTATCATTATTATCATTAAAATAGTTATTAGTATTATCATTAATAATATTATAATATTTATTATTATTAGTATCATTATCATTAAAACTAATATTAGTATCATCTAATTATTATGATTACTATTATTATCATTATTACAAATACGATATAAAAACTATTAAACAAATCGATTAGGAAATAATGAGTACAAGTATCATGATGAAATTTAAATATTGTAAGATGTTGATTTAGAAAAATATCGTTTTTTATTATTTTTAGCATTAATATTATTATTAAAAGTATTATTAATATTAAAACTATCATTGTTAATAAAATTATCATTTTAATAGGAATATCATTGTTATTATAAATATCATTATTAATTATTATTATCATTTTAGTATTATTTAAAATTATCATTTTTAGTAGAATTGTTATTTTTATATAAAATATTATTATTACAGTTAATATTAAAAAGTATTATTATTATTAAGATTATCATGATTAGAATTATCATTTTATTTTAATCATTAGTAAATATAAATATTGTTATTATTAGTAGAATAATAGTAATTATTATTATTACAAAATAATACAACTTTTACTCATTATGATTATCAATATTATTTTATCAAATAAATATGTGATACAAAGATATTTTTACCATACGTAGTATAATTACAATAATAGTACATATCACCATATTTTTATTAAGTAAACTTTATAAATTTTATTACTTAAGATATATAAAAGTATATTTTTATTATATATAAAACTTTAATATAAATTTTTATTTATTAATAAATGATTTATATTATTTACATTACTAAAAATCTGTTAAATATATTTAAATATATAAAATGACTATGTTTAAGTTATATTATAATCATGTACAGATTTTGGAAGTTATTTTGGGTCAAGTTGACCTTTGTTGACTTTTGCATATTAGTCTCGAGCATTAGGATTGTGATACACTACGGCTTGACCTAAATTGTTAGACAGATATTGATCAACATATAATTATAAATAATTAATATAGGTTCGTGAATCCGAGGCCAACCTTGCACTTGTTCAATGCCATCATATGCATAATTACTACGAAATACAGTATTGTGAGTTTCATTACTTCCTTTTTAAATGCTTTTGCAATATATATTTTTGAGACTGAGAATACATGCGCTTTTATAAATGTTTGACGAAATAGACACAAGTAATTGAAACTACATTATATGGTTGAATGATCAAAGCCGAATATGCCCCTTTTTGCTTGGTATCCTAAAAATTAGTAAACCAGTCTACTAATTGACACGAATCCTAAAGATAGATCTATGGGCACTAACGAGCCCCAGTCAGATAATTTGAACTGCTTTAGTACTTCGATTTTATCATGTCCGAAGGATGTCCCGGAATGATGGGGATATTCTATATGCATCTTGTTAATGTCGGTTACCAGGTGTTCGACCCATATGAATGATTTTTATCTTTATGGAAGATATGTATATTTATGAGAAATGGTAATAAAAATCTTGTGGTCTATAAAAATGATGGAAATGAATATTGATGATAAACTAATGAACTCACCAACCTTTTAGTTGACACTTTTAAGCATATTTATTCTCAGGTATTAAAGAAATCTTTCGTTGTGCACTTGCTCATTTTAAAGATATTACTTGGAGTCATTCATGACATATTTCAAAAGATGTTGCATTCAAGTCGTTGAGTTCAATAGAGATTATTATTAAGTAAATGACAGATTAGGTCATTTATAAGTTGGATATTATGAAATGGTATGCATGCCTGTCAACTTTCGATGTAATAAAAGGTTGTCTTTTAAAAATGAATGCAATGTTTGTAAAATGTATCATATAGAGGTCAAATACCTCGCGATGTAAGCATATGTTATTGTATTCGTCCTTATGGATTAGGACGGGTCTTCTTAGTTGCTTACCGTATTGGACCTTAAACGTTAAGTTTTGTGAGGACATTTTTCCTTTCAAACAATCAATTTCCTCTTCTGATCTACCACCAGTCACTACCTCCTATGATGATTCAGTCACTACCTCCTATGATGAATCTCCTCCTGTGCCTTTTTCGATTGTACTTATTCCTACATCTACTGTGATTCCTACTCCAGATACTAATACCACACCTACTGAACCAACTTCCACATCACCCTTACCCAGTGCACCTCAACCACTTCTGCTAAACTCTGCCACAGATGATCAACCATCGCCACCTCAACCATCCCCCGAAGTGCTCCTATATCCATCTCCACGACCTGCTCGAGCACGCAAGAAAAATTCTAAGTATTACAACTCCATGTTTGTTAACACCACCACTGTGCACCACTTCCAACTACTATTGAACCAATGTAACGACCCGACTTTTTTTTGACTTTTTTGACTTTTAATTATATTTATTACTTTTACGAAACTGCGTATTTGTGTGTACTGAGTTAGATTATATTCTGGGATCATTAATTATGTTAATTACTTTCGTTAATGCCTTACAATGTGATATTAAGTGCTTAATCACATAACATGATCCTTGAATACATTTACGACCGTTAGTGTCACTTATTATTTAAAACGAGCTACGTACTTGGTACACGTTAAACTTCTGTCATAATTGGAATATTATGACCACGTAAACATAATTGTTATTTATTAATGACAATTACTTGTCTTTATGGTTCCTTAATTACGCTTAGTGTTTACTAAGGCTCACTAGTTACCTTAATGGACTTAGCACCTTAATGGACTTCTATGGCCCAACCTACTCAACTTAATGGGCTAGTTAGTGGATTAATTAATCCAAGTAATTAATAATTAGCCCATGAAAGAATGAGACAAGTAATATGCATGCTTATGTACTAATACTTATCCTTTGTTGCATGCCACCCAACATTCCAACATAAATTTGTACCACCACCATGGTCCACACCAAGCCACACCACATGAGGCCAAGATGGTCCCCCCACCCCACCTCAAACCGTCGGCCACCATCACCCCATCACCACCACTTTATTTTTTTTAAAACTCTTATTTCTCTTATTTTCATTTCATTCAAACACACACACTTCTCTCTACTTTCTCACTCTAGAGTTTTTGTCTCAAACTTTGAAGAACTTGTAAGTGTTCTTGATTTTCTTTCCTTCTTTTCTTCTTCATTTTCGTGATTCATCATCATTATCATCAAAGATTCATGTTTTGTAACTTGAATCTTCATAACACTTGTAGATTCAAACTTTGTTTTGAAAATGCAAGAACATGGAGGATTAAATCTCTTTAGCTATAAATCTTCTTTACTTATGTTAGATCTAAGTTCCATAACTTAAGATCTCTTTATTTATGTTTAAAGATCAAAACATATGTTTATGATCTTCATGTAACATGTAGATCCAACACTTTACTTTATGGATCTTCAAGAAAGTTTGAAATACAAGCTTACTAGCTTGAAGTTTCTACAAAAAATTAGTTAAGATCAAAAGTTTACTAACTTATGATCTTCTTTAGTTTGTTGTACTTTAGATTTGTGACTTGTGTTTTCATTAAAGGATACAAGCTTACTAGCTTGAGATCTCATAAGTATTATTAGGAATCCAAGCTCTTTAGCTTAAGTTTTCATTTTTGTGTTTGATCTAAGTTCCATGACTTAAGATCTTGCTTATTTAGTTTGATTCAAAGCTTGTAGCTTAATAGAACTTGTACTTGTGTTGAAACTAAGAAATTGATGTAACTTTGGTTAATCACCTTGCTCAAACTCTCACATGAGTTGTGTTTTATTTCTTAGTCTTAACTTTGTGTGTTGATGGTTAAACCTTGGTTAAAGTGATGCTAAAACATCGAGAGTTTTACATTTGAGGCTTATACGCATCAAGGATGAGAACCGTAATGAGCATCAAGCACCAAGAAACCCACCGGAGCACTTTCTTTCTGTTTTCAGGGTCTGAACATGCCCTGGACTTTTGGAAAAGTTGATTTCCAGATAGTTCGGTTCGAGTAGATGACTTTTCTCTTAAGACTCGTCTTAATCTGATATACGTATTAGGATTTATAGCCTTCCGAAAGTCACTACGCCTTTGTAACGTTGTGCTGAAATTTCTGACCTACTCGCACTTAAACCAGCGCCACGGTCAAACGAAGACGAGTTAGGTTCTGAAAATTGGTCAGCGGTTAGAGGACTCACATACGGAGCCTTGGCCACTGGTCTCACGTCATTTTAGTTTGTATAGAGGTTGTAGCAGCTGAACGAAGTCAGCCTTTGTTTCGATCTCTATTCTTGATTGAAAACTTACTTTACTTTTTACGTATGATGTTGATGATGATGACACTTAAGATTTAACTTACATACTTTTAGACCCTTTTGGGATGATTTACTAACTTAGTAACTTTTGACTTAGGTTGAGGACCTTTCGGACCGACCTACTTACTTACTTATTCGTATCGACTTTTACCGCATTTTCACTTTGAGTTATAGCTCCCTTTTTACTTTAACTATTTTTTGGACTGAGAATACATGCGCTTTTTATGTTTTACTTACTAGGCACTAGTACTTAAACTTTATATATGTGTAAGTGACATAACGGCATAAAATGTCCCCTTAGCTCGGTAACGTTTAGTCATTGGTTTTGAACTGGTGAACGTGAATCTTAGATATGGATCCAAAGGGTTTGACATCCCCACTCGGGCTAGTCGTGCTAGCATTTAATGGGTGTTTAATACTTCGAGAACATACGCACTCGCCAAGTGTACTTTTAGGGGGTGATATTTAAGTTAAGTTAGTTAAAAAGTGCCCACAGTTAAGCATATACTTTTCATACTGTTTTGAATATGAAATCTCGTGGCCTACATTACATTACTGTTACAATTAAACTATAGCTCACCAACATTCGTGTTGACATTTTAAAGCATGTTATTTCTCAGGTGCTTAGACGTTTGTTGCTTCCGCTGTATTAGTCTCGCAGTGGTAGACCTGCTGTGTTAGACTTCCGCTGCATTGCTTAGAGATGTCTCAATTACGAAACTTTTACTCTGCATTCATAACTTATGCTACATTTGAACAATGGCTTTGTAATGACCTTTGTGTCACGTACTTATTTTAATGCTTTCTATTCGTAGAAACACTCTATCTTTTGTAAAACGTTATCTTTTCATGAATGCAAACTTGTTTTATAACAGCATATAGTATTGTAACATAGTAATGGACCTGTTGTTGATGATTTATACACGTTGATTTTGTACGGGGCGTCACAACCAACTTGTGTTTCTCAAGCTTTAAAACATCCAGAATGGCGTCAAGCTATGTTAACTGAGTTTAATGCACTACTTCAAAATCAAACATGGGAGCTTGTTCCAAATTCTGTCCAAAACATACTCGGTAACAAATGGGTCGTTCGGGTAAAACGCAACCCGGATGGCACAGTTCAAAGGTTTAAGGCTCGTCTAGTTGCTAAGGGCTTCCATTAAAGGCCTGGTGTTGACTTTCATGACACCTTCAGCCCAGTTACTAAGCCCACCACCATTCAAATTGTGGAGCGTGGATGGCAGCTTCGACAGTTGGATATAAATAACGCCTTCTTAAATGGCACATTGACAGAAGATGTATACATGGCACAACCACTCGGTTTTGTGCACTCACAATATCCAACGCATGTTTGCAAGCTTCGAAAAGCTCTCTATGGCCTTAAATAGGCCCCGCGAGCATGGTACCTTGAACTCAAACGATTTCTGCTCTCGGTTGGCATTATAAATTCTGATGCTGACACCTCACTATTCATTTACACGAGCAAAAGCATTACTATTGATAAGGCCAAAACGGACGGTTTTATTTTGTGCGATGTCGTTAGGTCGGAATGCGTCAGAGTCAACCACCAAGAGGGAGGGTAATTGTTTTAAATTTATATTTAGCGGGGCCTAAATCATATTACTCCTTATTATGAGTAAGGAAAGTATGACCTAGAGTCGTATTTTTGAGATATCAGTAGAATCGACCTATATCTAAAACTTAAGATAATTCTAAGGTGCAGGAGTAGAGGTTGATTACCTAATTTTGAGTTTTCTAAATAAAGTAAAGTAAATGCGATAAAATTTGTAATTCAGATAAGGCTAAAACAAGTGCATGCTATGGTTTCATCAGTTACTTTACCGACATTATGGAGTGTTGGCTCATGGATATGCAGTGACCTTGTATTTACTACACTAGTCCTAAATGCCCCTGTCATAAGACATGTCACTGGGTAATGCGATAGGCTTAAAGATTCTGAATAGACAGCAACATCCCTTACCCCCGATGCCCGTGCAGCCTGACTACAGGCATACACGTTCTGACGGCTCATCCAATTGAGCGACTCAGTTGGGTGACGTATTAACATTCCAAAATGGTCTAAACTTTCTTAAGTATAATAGAATACATAGTTTTCCATATCCGAGAGACGTGATGTGTCTCGATGCTTTCGTTAATGATTGGTTTAAAAGATAGTTAGACCCTTAAAAGAGTTCAACCATAAAGAACACCATGGCCAAGTCAAGCTGACTTCCATGAATACGTTCGGTTATCCTAACGGTCCAATCCTTTATGAGTTCGAACAAACAGTTCCTTAATTAACCAAGAATCCCTCAAGCGGGGTGCAATGCTTAAGATCGCGTTATGGTGAAGTGTACTAGTCAACACTAACCATGTTCCATGGCCTTACTTAGCAAAGGTGCAGCTTACAACTGTTATGCTTCAGCGTGCACGTACGAAGTTTATATGCTTGGTGACTACACTAGCATGGTCTAAGACCGACAATGTACTAGGGGTCTAGTTAGATGTTTCACTACGTCAGAGTCCTCAGGTGGAATCCAAGGCTTGGTGGACTTACTACAACCGGTGTGCCTCAGTCAAACTCACATTGTATCCGATAGACTTCTCTTACCAAGGGGTGACACAGATAGTGTACTCTGAATCGGGGTTCGCGACTTCCCAATAACAGAGCCAATAACTACGTTCTATTAGTTGGAAAAGGGATTGAGTTCAAAGCATAATCGAAAAGCATTTTGACAGCATACACGAACCATAATATAATTTCGGCATTATAACTGATTATGTCATAACATACACTAAAGATAACTACTCGCTAATCATGGCAACAATATCACAAATCATAATAATGGAAGACATTCTATAAAGACAAGGGACAGAAGTACTAGTAGATTAAACGAGTTCCGAATACAAAAGTGACTACTTCAAGACTCCAGACCGCTCCTAATACAATCTTCGGCGTTCTTCTCCGGGTACTAGGTTTCCTGCACGGAGTCGAAGACCTTGAAAGTATGACTAATATTGTACAAGAGAGAGAAAAAAGTGAATTGAATTTTGTGTTGGAATGAATGACAAATGCCCTTTAAATAAGCCTAAATTTTCCCTGCAAATAGCTAGCAGGCCGTTTGGCAGGCCGTTTGCAGGGGCCTTTTGCCAAGGCAAGCCGTTTAACGAGGCCATTTGCTTGAGCCGTTTGACAGGCCATTTTTGAGCCAGGCAGGCCGTTTGGCAGGCTGTTTGGCTTGCCTGGTTCCCTGGATCGTAATTGATTTCTTGTCTTTCACCATTTTCGCTCTAAAATCTTCGTTTTAGCTCCGATTCTCTTGATTCTTTTTGCACCGTCTTCGTAATTACTTGTTCTTCAATATTGACCGACGAAGCGGGTATTTTGGTGATAAAGTTTGGAACTTTATTGTTTTTGGTCCTTAATACCAAGGTGAAAACGTGACTTTTTAGCCGATATCAAATATCTCACACTTAGACTTTACTTGTCCTCAAGCAAACTTCTCGTTTTTACTTCGAGAAATCTTTTCGGAGTTTCTTTTCTGATAGCCTAAGTTGCATTTTATTATAAGAGCGAAAGATAGGGTGAGTCATCTATGTTAGGGTTGAAACTATCTCTGCAAGCATGCTAGGAGGTTACATGAGTTAGGCTAGGTTTCACGGGTCACTCAAATCAATCAAGTGTTTAAGGTTCCCTATGGATCTAAGAAATGAATTTCACTCATAGCCAGTCATGTTGTACTCATCGTCATAGGCTTGATAAAGACTCAAATCCTTGCTACTAATGTGAAAACGGTAGTAACCATAGCTTCTAGGTCATTTGTCAATGATGGAAACGAATTTTGGAGTGGCAGTGAAGTTGTTTTAAGGGGTAAAGGGTAACATAGTCTCAAAATACTTTTTATTTCAGAAAATTTTAAGATAGATAGGAGTGCTGATATTTTTGAGAAGGACTTTTGAACTATTCTTCTTTTTTAAGTGATAGGCATTTGTGGTCAAGTTCTTCTTCGGCGTTTCTCTTTATAAGTTCTGCTCCTTTTCTCAGAACTTTGAAAACAACATCTTTTTTTTTTTTTTTTTTTTGGAGATTTCATCTCAAGAAACTTTTTGCTGGTAAACTTTTTGAAGACCTTTGCCGTGATACTTGAGAAGTTTGTAACATCGAGTTTACGGAAGGAATCTCATTTTATGGGTTTTTGAGTGATAGTAAAGATGATGTGGGAGGTGGTGTGGTAGAAGTAGCGGAAGTGTGAGGGAGTTGTTTTGACAAATGGTTAGCTCTTCTGATTATAACCGAATCGCATTTCGTTACTTGGAAATGCAGATCTAAAGGAAGTTCTGATTCCGAGCACAGACATCGGCAGTCTCAACGGAATATAGTGGAGCATTAAAGATGAATGATGGTCTTATTTGGGTGCCTCACTATAATCAATTTAGGTCGATAATACCTAGTCATGCAGTGCTCTTTTAGAGATTCGGTTCGTCCTAACAATATTTCCACCTTACTTAAGCCATATTTTTATTTACAAACGTTTCAGGTTTTCAAAAATACTTTTTCGAAAAGGCTTTATTTTGTTAAAAATTTGAAATTTGACTTAAGAACTTGGAATCTTTGTAATGGGTTATTTTAATACCACATAAAAAGATTATACCAACATCTCACACTTAAACGAATATTGTCCTCAATGTTCCTAGTGTAACCCCCACTTAGGAGTTTTAGTTGAAGATTTGAGATTATTCATTTAGTGTTTATTTGGGTCGGAATCCCACACTTGGTGATAAGCTTAGGATGTGGCATAATTTAAGAATTTGAGCTAGTAGCGGGAAGAAAGGGTACCCCCAGCAGACGTGGTTGCTTGTGAAGAGCTGGCTGGCTTGGAAGTTTCGTCCTTTATTCATCGGCTCACTTGTCATCCATTATTCTTATACTCTACTTTATTGCACGGGTTGCCTTCTGATATCGCATATTTTATACACATTTTTCTTAGCGATATCGATCACATTTTAGTCCTTTCAGATACGATTTGGTGGTTATGTTGATAATATTGAGAACATTCGAGTTTGAAGAGCTAAATATAGAAGAGTTGCGTTTTATGGAGTTATTGAGGTATTATGTTAATCTATTATTATTATTGGTGCACCGAGGTTGGAAATGTGAAGTACATATTGAGTATCTTGGTTTTGAGTTAGTTTAAGTGAGGAAAAAGTGCAAAAGAAACGTGAATGTCAGGTTACACAGGAGGCCGCGACGCGATGCTATTTGCCGCGATGTGGGGATCAACAGGATTCGACTTCAGAATAGGGGTTAAAGAAGGTTTCAGATGCAGTTTTGGGCCGCGACGCGATGGTTATGGCCGCGGCGCGGCGTGGCGTTTGCCGTATTTCAAGATTAGGAGAGGGTTTAAAGGTGTCCCAGTGCAAGCGTAATGTCGCGGCGCAACAGGTTTTGACCGCGGCGTGACAATGGCTCGGCCCAGATGATTTCGTAAGGGTATTTAAAGCCCGAAAAAATACCCTAATGATCATATCTTATTCCCAGACGAATTGCAGCAGCTCTAAGATGAAAAAGGTGATTTTTGGGGAATCCTAAGATCATTCTAACATTCAATTATTACGGGAACGTGCTTCGATTCGTTCATCATTCAAGATTCATTCATCAATTAGGTTTATCTCTTTGTTTCAAACAATGAATTCATCTTTTATTTTGATTGTAATTTTGATTTTAGCCATGATTGTTGGCTAATTATTTAATGTTTGTCTAGACTAATAACCGAGGTTTTGGATGTTTATTTGATTAATCAAGGATTTTATGCATGTTAATTTGGTTTTGATTAAAAGATCCATGCTTGTTCATGTTTGATTGTTTGCTCTCAATTGATTATTGTGTTTGTTTGATCAAGGAAATCCTGGGTTAATTTAACACTTTAATTTACAACTAGTTTGTCTTAAGTAGTTATTTGCTAAACCGGACCAAGGGGGTAAATTGAGTAAAGACTAGTAGATTGGATAGGAATGAATTGTGTAAGAGAACGTAAGCACAATTGTTAATTGAATACTAAGTTAGTTAATTAGTTAAACACAAACAATAAGTGCAAGGGAACCCTACACTGTGTAATTAGAGTTTGAGTGGTCGTTAAGAGAACTCTTGATGACCCGTTTGGTTAATTTGCATGCATAGATGAGATAAACGATCTTAATAACACGAACATCCATTACCGAGGGTAGAAGGTCTAGATGAACATTCTTGTTTGAATTGAATACAAATATATCTTTATTATTTGTTAAGTGCTAGCTCATAAACTAAAAAGAACAAAAATACTGTTTGTACTTTTATAAACCAATTCTTGATTCGGCTAATCGTTAAATAGCTAAAACTACAAAAACAGTAATTTCATTAAGTTTCTAGATAAAGTAGCTTAATTACTTGTAGTTACTATTTTAAGTTAACACGAAAACTTTCCTTGGAACGAACTTTGGACTTTACCAAATCATACTAATACACGATCGGGTACACTTCCCGTTAGTGTGCTTAATCAATTAAACCGGTATTTTTCACTGATAATTTATATACGCGATTCAACACATCAAGTTTTTGGCGCCGCTACCGGGGAAAGTTGTGTCAATTTGAGATTGCTATCTATTAGTGATTAATTAGGATTTTTTTTTTTAGATTTTAGATATCTCTTGAGTCGGTGCGTTTAATCGTTTTATCGTTTGTGTTTTGCAGATAACAGGTAGTGCATGCCTCATATGCGTTCTTCAGATTCTCCAATTCTTCGACTATTTGAAGAACCCTAAAGAGAGTTATTTAGAGTATTAAGTCAAGAGCAATAGTCTACAGTGGATTCATCAGCTTCTTCAAATGATAATATAATTCATTTGGGTAGTAGTTCTGAGACTGTGGTGCCCAATACACCGCTTGAAATCAAAGAAGAGTGATAATGCTAAAAACGAACATATATTTCATAGCATTATCCTTTAAGAAAGACAAGCTTTTGGTTGCAATTGTTCTATTTACAAGTGATATTCGTTTAAATAATAAAAGGTGAAGACAAAAGACAGATTCGACGATTTGAAGACGCAAACGACCAAAAAGCTAAAAAGTACAAAGTACAATCAAAGTGGTTCAATTTATTGATGAGAAACGTCTAAAAGTTACAAGAGTACAAGCCGCAAAACGCAAAGTACAAGATATTAAATAGTACGCAAGGACGTTCGAAAATCCAAAACCGGGACATGAACCAACTATCAACGCGCGACGCAACGGAGCTAAAATGACAAGTCAACTATGCACATGAATATAATATAATATATAAATAATTCTTAAAATTATATATATTATATTATATATTAAAAACAGTCGGTAAACTAGCAAACAAGAGGATGTGGTCTGATCCAGCTGGCCATGCGATCGCATGGCCTGGAAGAACAAAAACCATGCTGTCGTATTGTGTACTGTAGCAGGCCACATTCTATAAAAAGCACGATTTCTGGCCGAAATATACACATCCTTTTTCTACTTCTTACTCTCAATTTATATTTATATTTATATTTATATTTTAATTATAATTTTAATTTTAATTTAAGATTAATAATAATAAGGTTATGTTAACGAATGTTGTAAGTGTGTAAGTCAAAATTCTGTCCGTGTAACACTATGCGATTAATACTCATTGTAAGTTATGTTTAACCTTTTTAAATTAATGTCTCGTAGCTAAGTTATTATTATGCTTATTTAAGCCGAAGTAATCGTGATGTTGGGCTAAATATTAAAGACGGGGTAATTGGGTTTTGGACCATAATTGGGGTTTGGACAAAAGAACGACACTTGTGAAAATTAGACTGTGGGCTATTAATCGGCTTTATATTAACTAAACGATACCTCGTTAATTTAATATAAAGATTACAATTTGACGTATCTATATATAACCACATACGCTTAATCGGGTACGGTGGGTGGGATATCTATAAATACGAATTATCGTTCATTTTACCGGACACGGGGATGGATTAATAGTTAATGGACTCATTAAAACAGGAGTGGATTACATTCAAGGGTAATTGGTGTAATTGTTAACAAAGTAGTAAAACCTTGGATTACACGCAGTCGATAACCTGGTGTATTCATTAAACAAAGTATTAAGACCTTGTTACAGTTCGAATCCCCAATTAGTTGGAATATTTGACTTCGGGTATAAGGATAATTTGACGAAGACTCTCGCACTTTATATTTATGACTGATGGACTATTATGGACAAAACCGTATGGACATATCAAATAATCCAGGACAAAGGACAATTAACCCATGGTAATAAACTAAAATCAACACGTTGAACATCATGATTACGGAAGTTTAAATAAGCATAATTCCTTTATTTTATATCTTATCGTACTTTTAATTATCGCAATTTTATTTATCGTCATTTTATTTATCGCACTTTAAATTATCGCACTTTTATTTATCGTTATTTACTTTACGCTTTAAATTAAGTTGTATTTATTTTTAATATTTTACATTAGGTTTTAATTGCGACTT
Source organism: Rutidosis leptorrhynchoides (assembly GCF_046630445.1). Taxonomy (NCBI): domain Eukaryota; kingdom Viridiplantae; phylum Streptophyta; class Magnoliopsida; order Asterales; family Asteraceae; genus Rutidosis; species Rutidosis leptorrhynchoides. The sequence goes on from NC_092334.1 coordinate 134,448,081, forward strand.
AAGACATAAAATCGACAAACCAGTCATTAAACGGTAAAAACCCCCTTTTATAATAATAATACTACTTATATATATATATATATATATATATATATATATATATATATATATATATATATATATATATATATATATATATATATATATATATATATATTTATTTATTTATTTATTTATTTATATTTTTACAATTATAGGTTAAAATAATTATAGCGTTAAACTTGGCTAGTTCCCTGTGGACGAACCGGACTTACTAAAAACTACACTACTGTAGGATTAGGTACACTGCCTATAAGTGTTGTAGCAAGGTTTAGGTATATCCACTCTACAAATAAATAAATAACTTGTGTAAAATTGTATCGTATTTAATAGTATTTCGTAGTAAAAATATAACTATTTCGTATACACCTCTGCGCACATCAAGTATTTTTGGCGCCGCTGCCGGGGAACGCCGAAGCGAAACGCTATTAAAAAAAGATTTTTATTAAGATTTAATTCATTTTTATAAAAATACTTTTTATATAATACAATCAAAAATATAAAAGAAAAAGAAAAATATATATCTATATTTTTAAGTTTAGTTAAATTTAAAAAATTTATATTTCTATTTATTGTGAAAAGTTATAAAAACTAATAAGTAAATTTTTCTTATTTATAAGTTTTATATAAATATTTTACAAAAATATAAAACAGAAAAAAAAGTAAAAAAAATATATACGGGCCGAAAACTGTAGCAGCCCAAACATTTGGCCTGGTATCCACTGCCATGCGACCGCATGGAAAAACAACTAACACCTCATGCGACCACATGAGGTGATTTGACAGCCCTGATCCTAGTACGTACGAATTAGGGTTTTGGTTAATAATTATTATTATTAATTAATTTTAATTAGGGTTTTAATTTAATATTAATTAGTTTTAGTTTTAATTAATTTGTATTTTAAGTTTTAATTAGTTTTAAAATTAATAATTTTATAAAATAAATAATATAAAAATAATATTTTTATAAAAAAAAAATTTATTTTTATAACTTTAAGCTTATTTTTATATTTTGTATATTTTTATCGTTTATTTGTAATATTTGTATATTTATCGTTCGTAATTAGTTTTAAGATTAGTTTTTGCCGTAGTTTATTTTTATTTCTAGATTTCTAAGCTTTGCCGTAAAATCCCTTAAATGTTTTTTCTTTAGACTAAGACTTAGACGCTTTAGAATTTACGACGTCGCTTATCGCTTTAGTTCAATAAACTTTAGTGCCTTTTTTTAAGTAATTGCCGTTTTGGATATAGAATTCCTTTTAAGCTTTAATACCTTTAGACATAAGTTTTTAGTATTTAGTACCATTTAAGTTTCGACGCTTATTTTCTTATTTTTATTTTTCGACTGTTTTTTTCGACGCTTATTTTTTCGACCTTTTATTTTTCGACGTTTTTCGACGCACTCTTTTTCTTTCTTATTTCTCGCCGCTCTAGTTTTTAGGACATAGAATTTTCTATTTCTTCTTTAAATTTCAACGAAAAATTATTTTAAGCGGTTAAATTGATAGACATCTAAAATTTTCTGGTTCGTAGTAATAGTTAGATTTGTTAGTGGCGAGTTGTGGGTTCCGATTTAAAGGGTCCTGGATACCTGTTTCATCTATTGGATATTCGAAACGTGGGCAAAATTAGAAAAGTCTATTAATTTGATAACTTATATAATTTTTATCTTTTATAACTAATAGGATATTCTGTGAATGCACCGAGCAAAACGTTCACCACCTTTCATACGTTCACCACATGTAACTCGATCAAGACATCTAGCCAATATTGTCGCCGTTAATTTTTCTTTAGAATCGTCATCTAGTCGACAAAGTACTCCAATTCAAATTTCTGATAATCCATTTTTTGAACCCGACCTCACAATTGAGAATCCGGATGATATTCAGGGAGAATTCAGAGATCCTGAACCACTAATCATTCCTCCTGAACCACAAATCACTCATCCAGAGATTGTCGAGGAAGAAACCATTAAATCAGAATCCTCTAGTGATTCTGATTCAACAAATTCAATCATGAAAAATCGGGAACCTCTAAGTATGGAAGACCGAATGAGAGCTAAACGCACTGGCCAAGGTCATGCAATTACTCAAACAGACATTAATGCGCCAGATTATGAAATCAAAGGACAAATCCTACACATGGTAACTAATCAACGCCAATTTAGTGGTGCGCCGAAGGAAGATCCAAACGAACATCTTCGTACCTTTAATAGGATGTGTACTCTATTTAAAATTCAAGAAGTGGAGGATGAACAGATATATCTCATGTTATTTCCCTGGACTTTAAAGGGAGAAGCCAAAGATTGGTTAGAATCGTTACCTGAAGAGGCGATTGATACATGGGACGTTTTAGTTGAAAAATTTCTTAAACAATTCTTTCCGACATCTAAAGCCGTGAGACTTCAAGGAGAAATTGTTACGTTCACGCAAAAGCCAAATGAAACTCTATATGAGGCGTGGACAAGATTTGGAAAGTTGTTAAGAGGATGTCCGCAACATGGTTTAGATACTTATCAAATAGTATAAATATTCTACCTAGAATGCGACATCACTACACGAAAAGACATCGATATAGCAGCTGGTGATTCCATTATGAAGAAAACCGCAACTGAAGCTTAAAAAATTATTGATAACACTGCTTCCCACTCACATGAGTGGCACCAAGAAAAATATATCGTTAGATCATCTAAAGCGGCTAGAGCCGATTCTAGCCATGACTTTGATTCCATGTCCGCAAAGATAGATTCTTTCGAGAGACGAATGGAAAAGATGACTAAAGATATTCACGCTATACGAATTAGTTGTGAGCAGTGTGGAGGACCACATTTGACAAAAGATTGTCTCAGTATTGAACAAACAATGGAACAAAGAGAGAATGTTTCATACATGAACCAAAGGCCTGGAAATAATTATCAAAGTAATTATCAACCGCCAAGACCAATCTACAATCAAAACCATAATTATAACCGAAATGTTCCATACAACAATCAACAAGGTCCTAGCAATCAACAAGTATCCAATAATACTTACAATCAGCAAAGACCTATTTTTTCCAATTAAACTACCACAAACCGATGATAAAAAGACAAATTTAGAAGACATGATGTCGAAGCTAGTTGAATCTCAAACGCAATTTTTTACATCTCAGAAACAAACGAATGAACAAAATGCTCAAGCATTTAGAAATCAACAAGCTTCTATGTAAAATTTGGAACAAGAAGTGAGCGACCTAGCAAGGTTGATAGGTGAAAGAAAACCGGGAAGTCTACCTAGTGATACAAATGCTAACCCCCGGAATGAAACAGTTAAAGCCATTACCACTAGAAGTGGTATTACACTTAAACCACCTGAAATACCTGTAATTTCTAATGATTCTATTCCTACTCCACAGGCATCACAACCTGAGCAAGAGAAGGAAACAGAACCGGTAGTTGAAAAGGTTAATGAAGATAACACAGTTAAGGCAAAACCTTATGTTAAACCATACCAACCACCACTTCCTTACCCAAGTAAAATGAGAAAAGAAAGACTTGAAGCCGAGCAATCCAAATTCTTGGATATGTTTAAACAAATAAATGTAAATCTTCCTTTCATTGATGTAATTTCAGGAATGCCAAGATATGCTAAATTTCTGAAAGATCTAATCACAAATAGAAAGAAAATGGAAGAACTCTCGACTGTTACTATGAATGCTAATTTTTTTGCAGTGCTATAGAATAAGATACCAGAAAAACTCTCTGATCCAGGAAGTTTCACAATTCCATATTTTCTGGGTAGTCTTAGTTCAATAGAAGCATTGGCAGATTTAGGTGCTAGTATAAATTTAATGCCGTATTCACTATACACTAAACTAGACCTCGGAGAATTAAAACCAACATGAATAAGCATACAACTAGCCGATCGATCGGTAAAATATCCTAGAGGGATAATGGAAAACATGCTAGTTAAAGTTGGTACTTTAGTATTTCCAGTAGACTTTGTTATTCTGGACATGGAAGAAGATTCTCGAGTTCCTCTTATATTAGGAAGACCATTCTTAAACACGGCTAAAGCAATAATAGAATGGTTCGGTAAGAAACTGACCCTAAGTATAGAGGACGAGAGTGTTACCTTTTCTATTGATAGAGCCATGCAACAACCGCAATCTGCAGATGATACATGTTATTATATTCAAACTATAGATTCACATGCAGAATTTTTAGAAGAATTTCCAGAATTAAAAGGAACATGAGAATGTTCTTTAGGAGAAGGAACTGAACCAATTGATGAAGCTGAAATGTTAGCTACACTTATGGCTAATGAATATGAACCAACAACAGAAGAACTTCAAATGTTAAAAGAGGAAGACAGATATCGATAAAAATCATCGATAGAAGAACCACCGACATTAGAGTTAAAGCCACTTTCAAACTATTTGGAATATGCTTATTTACATGGTGAATCTGAATTACCTATAATAATATCGTCTTCTCTTACAGAAAATGAAAAATCTCAACTCATTTCTGTGCTAAAAGCTCATAAACCAGCTATTGCATGGAAGATTCATGACATTAAAGGTATAAGTCCTTCGTATTGCACACATAAAATCCTTATAGAAGAAAACGTATGTGCAACGCCAATGAAGACTAAATCCTAATATGCAAGATGTTGTTAAGAAATAAATAATTAAACTGCTAGATGCAGGTTTAATTTATCCAATTTCTGACAGTCCATGGGTAAGCCCAGTTCAATGTGTACCTAAGAAGGGTGGCATGACTGTCATCACAAATGAAAAAAATGAGCTTATTCCTACTAGGACTATAACAGGATGGCGTGTCTGTATTGATTATAGAAAATTAAATGATGCCACCAGAAAAGATCACTTTCCCTTACCTTTCATTGATCAAATGTTGAAAAGATTAGCCGGAAACAGTTACTATTGTTTTCTTGACGGTTTTTCCGGATATTTTTAAATTCCAATAGCACCCGAGGACAAAGATAAAACCACATTCACGTGCCCTTATGGTACTTTTTCTTACAAACGCTTGCCATTTGGACTTTGCAACACCCCTGCAACCTTTCAAAGGTGCATGATGTCGATTTTTCACGACATGATAGAAGAATGCATGGAAGTTTTCATGGATGATTTTTCAGTCTTCGGTGATACTTTTGAAACATGTCTAGTTAATCTTGAACGAATGCTTATTAGATGCGAACAATCAAATCTAGTACTTAATTGGGAGAAATGCCATTTCATGGTTAAAGAAGGCATCGTTCTTGGTCATAAAATTTCAAAGGAAGGAATTGAAGTGGATAGAGCTAAAGTAGATGTAATTGCTAAACTTCCATATCCCACCAATGTTAGAGGAGTTAGGAGTTTTCTAGGGCATGCCGGTTTTTATCGACGTTTCATAAAAGACTTTTCTAAAATTGCCACTCCTATGAATAAACTCCTAGAAAAGGATGCTTCATTCATCTTTTCAGATGAATGCATCAAATTTTTTAATATTCTTAAAGAAAAACTCACTAATGCGCCGATCATGATAACTCCAAAGTTGAATTTACCGTTTGAACTCATGTGCGATGCAAGTGATTTTGCAATGGGAGCCGTTTTAGGACAAAGGATTGAAAAACAATTTCAACCTATTTATTACGCAAGTAAGACGTTACAAGGAGCACAAACGAATTACACAACTACTGAAAAAGAAATCCTTGCTATTGTCTTTGCTTTTGACAAATTTCGTTCAAATCTCGTTCTAGCAAAAACGGTGGTCTATACCGACCATTCTGCTCTTAGATACCTATTTTCAAAACAAGATGCCAAACCACGATTAATACGTTGGATCTTACTCTTACAAGAATTCGATATTGAAATCCGAGACAAAAAGGGAGCAGAAAATCTCGCAGCTGATCATCTTTCTCGTATTGAAAATCCTGAATTAGAAGTTCTAAATGAATCGGCTATACAAGACAACTTTCCTGATGAATATCTATTGAAGATTGATTATAATGAAATTCCATGGTTTGCAGACTATGCAGACTACTTAGTATGTGGATTACTTGAAAAATGGTTGTCGTACCAAAAACGAAAGAAATTCTTTAGTGATATAAAACACTATTTCTGGGAAGATCCACATTTGTTTAAAAGTTATCCCGATGGAATAATACGCCGATGTGTATTCGGGGATGAATCCAGTCAAATCTTAAACTATTGTCACACAGGACCAATAGGAGGGCATTATGGGCCTCAACTCACCGCAAGAAAAGTTTACGACGCTGGATTCTATTGTCCTACAATTTTCAAAGACGCACACCTTCTTTGTAAATCCTGTGATGCTTGTCAAAGGGCCCGAAAAATAAGTCAACGTGATGAAATGCCACAAAATGTCATTCAAGTATGTGAAGTATTTGATGTTTGGGGTATTGACTTTATGGGTCCATTTCCAAAATCTCATAATAATCTCTACATTCCCGTTGCCATTGATTATGTATCTAAATGGGCGGAAACACAAGCTCTCCCGACTAACGATGTGCGAGTTGTAGTCAACTTCTTAAAACATCTTTTTGCTAGGTTCGGAACACCGAAAGCTTTAATAAGTGATCGGGGTACTCATTTTTGTATTAATCAACTTGAGAAAGTTCTCAAAAGATATGGAGTAACTCATAAAATCTCAACCGCTTATCATCCACAAACAAGTGGACAAGTTGAAAATACCAACCGAGCATTAAAACGTATTCTAGAGAAAACCATAGGATCAAATCCGAAGGAATGGTCCATGAAATTAGAGGATGCACTCTGGAATTTTAGAACAGTCTACAAAACTCCAATTGGTACCACACCTTTTAAACTTGTTTATGGAAAAACATGTCACCTTCCAGTAGAAATTGAGCACAAAGCATTTTGGGCTTTGAAGACATGTAATCTTGATTTACATGAAGCTGGACGTCTACGGTTAAGTCAACTAAACAAATTAGAAGAATTAAGACATGAAGCATACGAAAATTCGTTAATTTATAAAGAAAGAACGAAGAAATGGCATGATAAAAGAATCAAAAGTTCAAAAGAATTTAAAGAAGGAGACAGAGTTCTTCTTTTCAATTCACCATTCAAGTTATTTCCTGGAAAATTGAAATCAAGATGGTCTGGACCATTCATAGTCAAAAGAGTTTTCCCATATGGAACAATAGAGTTAATAAAGTCAAATGGGATTGAATTTAAAGTTAATGGTCACAGAGTTAAACCTTACATACATGGTCCGATGGAAGTTGACAATGAAGTCAATCATAATTTCACCACCCAAGAAAACCCTCAGAATGAAAACATAAATATGTTATCAACAACATATGAAAAACCAAAATTGGAAGACGTGGAAGCTTCAAATTGGAGTGATGAAGAAGAATTCCTATACAAACCTCCCATTCCAAGAAACGAAGAAAAATGTGAACAAGAAGTTCAAGTAGAAGTGAAAGAACCAAGAAAAGATCACTTGGAAAAGGTTAACAAACCAACTCTACTTACTAAAGTAGGAGACCCAGGTGAATTTATCATTTCTTGCTTGCTTAACGATAGTGCTATGTATAATGGACTCGCAGATTTAGGAGCAAGTGCAAATGTTATGCCTCTTTCCTTATACAAAAGATTAGGTGTGGGTAAATTAAGACCAACAAGAATAGGTGTTCAATTATTTGATCAAACCATTAAACAACCGGTTGGAATAGCAAACAATTTACTTGTTAAAGTGGAAAGTTTGACCTTTGTTGCAAACTTCATAGTTATTAATATGGAGGAAGACCTTGATATTCCTCTAATTTTAGGTCGCCCATTTTTAGCAACCACCGAGGCGTTCATTGATATAAGAGAAGGTAGAATGGCACTAAGGGATGGTGACAAATTGGTCACCTTTGTGAACCGAAAGTTTAGATCTCCACCAACCAAAACTGTTGAACTAATAAAAACGCCTAAGTGTGGGGAAGATGAAGAAATAACCAATGATGACCTGCTAACAAAGAACCCCGTTGTTGATACGAAATTAGATGAACCCGTTTTTAACAGTTCAACGAAGAAACTTTATAAACGGATTCAAGATGCTAGGATTAAGGGGAACTTTAAGTTATGTAACCGATTAGTATCCAATTTGTCGCCTAAAGAAAAGGCCATGTTAGTTAAATTTGTGAAAGTTACAGAGGAAATCAACAATTGGCTTGAAGCAAAAGTCAGAGATATACAAGTTATTGATAGTCCAATTGAAAACGAAGTTAATCACAATTTCGATACCACAGCCAACTAAGTGTGGGAAGATTCGAATCTTTTAAGGGTAATATGTATTTCTGTTAGAGTTAGATTTTATGTTTTCGTGTAGTTTCCGAAAATGGAATCCGAATGGTCTTTCTCTAGCAGACCCTAAAGAACTAGTCTTCTCCCTCCATTCTGAATTTTTATTTCTTTTAAGTTTTATGAGATGAAGAATTCCTTTGATCTGAACCATGGTCTACTACTACATGCTATGATTACTAAACGTAATAATAACATCTTCCCGAGTGAACTGGTATCATTCATAAGAGGCAAAATGGACGAAGTGATGAAAGAACTCAAGAAAGATCATCATAAGATACATTTTGGTAAAGAAAAATCAAAATCCGCAACAAAAAGAAGAGCACGACACCTTGAAAGATGTCATAAATGCGGAAAATGGTCACACGAAGGTAAATGTTCGAACAATCAAACATATTCAAATACCAAATTTGTTACTCTATGCAGAGAAGGACCGTTCATATGTTTAGAAGAAAAGTTATTGAAGAATCGTGGTTATGCTTATGTAGCTATGGAAAACCAAATCACACGACTCTCCTATGAGTCGGCGAAAGCATGTCTCTGAGAATTCTTTCTCACAGGTAAGTATGTACAGTTTTTATTTTTATTTTATTGCTTTTAACCTTTTGATAATAAACGCTGAATTGTTTACTATAAAGTATTAAATTGATATTCAATAAAATTAGGTTAGCGAAATCGAAATTATTGATATCATACAAAAATTTATTACATCACTGCGAAATTTATCGTTTATTCTTAAGGTATAAATATCTTTAATCAATCAATCCAAAATATTTCAGAAATTCGTCAGGAGTAAAACTAGGTAATATAGCCGAAATTACTTTACCCAAAAGAGGGGCGTATATTTTTGATAATATTTGATTGATTAAAGTGGGATAAAAGACCAAAAAGATTTTTAATTTTAATTTTTACCTTGTTTTTAAAATTAATATATAAATATTAAATTTTTAATGTAAATTTTTAAAATCAATATATTTAAGTTTTTAAATATTTTAAAAATTAATATTTTTAATATAAGTTTGTAAAATTAATGTATAAAAATATTAATGATATTTATATGAATTTTTAATTTTATGCATTTTAAATTTAAGTTTGGTGTGAATTTAAAAACAAAAATTTACTTTATTTCATTAAGTTAAAAATTTGATATTTAAAATTCGTCGTGAGTTGAAGACTAGGTCATTGAACCGAAATTGCTTTACCCAAGGGAGGGACGGGAAATTTTGTTGTCATAATTTTTAATCTTATTGATTTAAAGTATGCCAAAAACATTTGAAAAACCCAAAAATCTTTGCTTTTAAAACAACGCTTTAAAGTGACAAATTTTAAAATTTTGTCGAGAGACGAACTAGGACTAAGATCCGAAACGCCCTCATTCATAAGTTAAAGGTTTTATAAAAAATAAATAATAAAAAACGGTACCAGACCCCATGCGATCGCATGGGGTTTACATGGGAATTTCATGTGATCGCATGACCCCCTAAATCTGGGCAGAAATAAATGGCCAGCGAGCTGCTTCTGCCTTCTCACAAAAACACACAAACATATCCGAAAACTCTCCCAAATCACCCCTAAAATCACAAATTTTTCATCAAAATCAACCAAATTTCTTGCTATAATCCGCTTTAATCATGAAATTGTTCAGAAGTTTTTCAAAGAAGATAAAGATTTCACCCCTAAAACTCTTTAAATTTGAATTTTAGTGTTCTTGAGCTAATTTTTATCTAATTTGATTTTGTTAATTTCTAGTGTAATTAGAGTTAAATTGTTAGTATATTATGCATGTACAACCTAGATTGATGCTATTTAACATGATTTGAAGCCTTAAACTTCAAAATTTTTAGGAATCTAGGGTTTGTGTTCTTGAGCAATTTGGGGCTTTTTGATATAAACAAGTTATGGCCAATTTTTGTCATGAATTATTGCTAAATTAAGTAGGGTAACATGTTTAGGTAGCTAAATGATCCAAACTTTGATCCTAAACATGATTTTTGAGAATTAAAGTGGACTTTTTAAGTCTAAAATTCATGAACTTGATTAAATTGATGTAAATGCCATTTAAAACTTGTTTAATTGCTAGTAATGGTTATTTTAACATGTTATTTGAGTTGAATGCTTATGAACTTTGTAAACATTTTCATATATGCTTATTTGAAAAAGTGTAGAATTGATAAAAATATGAAAATGAGTATACGTTTAATATGGATTAAACATGTTATTGTAATTGTTTTATTTTGTTATTTTGCTAACACTAATGCATATTTGGATGCACAAATTTTGTGTTTAATGTGTTTTGCAGAGAAATACCGATACTGATGGTGCATCATCATCATCTAGGCAACCTGCTCCGGAACCACAGCCAGAGATGCAATATCACGAACCGGAGCAACAACAGGAACAACAACAACAACATGATGATCAACATGTACCATACTATGAGCCGGATCCACAATTTTTTATTACCTAGTATTTCCCGCTCACCACATAGTAGAACACCCAACAATTCATGAAGAATAGTTGCATCCCAATTTAAGGATTGATAGAAGTTGGAGAGATTACCTGACGTACTAAAGTAACAAATATAAACTGGTAACGAAAAATATGGAAGTACCGAGGGTAATCGATTGGGAGCCTTTGGAAAGGGTCCACCTAGCTAACCCAGTTAGGCAGCATCTAATCCAAAAGTATGGCAGCTCTTCTTTTTCCGATTGGGAACATTTATTTACCACTCGTAGGCCTGTATATAAAGAGTGGTGTGTTGAGCTTATGAGTTCTATAGCTTTTAATAAGGATGTAGATAGGTTAGACGATAAGAGTTTTCTTAGATTTTTACTTGGCCGTAGGATGTACAGGATGTCCATGCTGGACATGCCAGGGCTCTACAGATTTACACTCCCACTAAATTACTACTACCTAATTGTACAAATTTGATTTATCATGGTGAGAGGGCAGATAGAAATTTTGACGCTGACACCGTCTGGAGGCGTATGTCAAATTTTAATGTGTTTACGCGGGGAGGAAGACACTCCTATTTAGATTTTAATAAAGCAGAGCTTCGTATTATACATAGATTTTTAGCTAATTCGATTACACAAAGAGGTAACAACAAGGATAAAATAACCTTACACGTTTTATTTGACCTTAAGTGTATTCGAAACACTAGAAGCTTTGTTAATATCCCCTACTGTGTTGGTTTTTATCTGTCCAAAATGGTGGAAGGTATACAGGACGGGGGAATAATAGGAGGAGGTATTTTTGTTACTCTCATTGGAGAGTATTTGGGTATAGATAGGGATCAAGGGGGTCCACTGATGGTGTGTAGGGAATAGGATGAGACTTTAGGATTGTGGGTCTATCAAGGTGCAAAGGTATTAAAGAGCAGACGCAATCAGGCAGTACCATATCAGGGCCCTCATCCACAGGTAGAGAGAGGTTCAGATGAGGAAATGGAGGAAGCGGATGACATTAGGGATGTCATTAGGGAGGCTGTTACTGATGTTTACCAGTGTATAGATGAGGTAGAAATGACAAACGAGGCTCGACATAGTCAGTACGAGCAGTGGCACGCCGAGAATGTGTACGAGCATTCCAGGCAACGATGGCATGATAGATGGCACTATCATCAGCATCAGATCATGATCCAGCTATCACCTCAGGTACCAAATAACTACGTATCGACCCGACCTGCTTACTATCCGCCACACCAGCCCGATATGCGACCACCATTTACTCTCTACGACCCCAACCAAGCCTATCAGCACACCTATAACCAACCGTGGAACCCGACCGACGACATGAACTGGAACCCCTATCCAGATTGATACAGTTCCCGTTGGTGATTTTTATCTTTTATTATTTTTATTTACTTATGTTTAAAACATATAATATTGTGATACTTTTATGTAATTTTTAATAATTTTTTATTTTGTTACTAATATTTTGTATTTATAATTTGAAAGTGGGATGTTAAGTCCCATTTCAAATTACCATGCATGTTATTATTTGTATGTATGTATGTATATTGTCAATTGTACACAACAGGATAAAACAGTGAACTTTCAAAGACTGGCATTAAGTTCAGCAAAAGCTACTAATTTTGACGACAAAACAAAAAACAAATGTGATATAACAACCAGACGGAATGAACAAATGATGTGCACCATTTATCATTCAACAAATAAACGCCAATATGTTTGGAAACTTTGGTAAAATTTAATCTTTTTTCTACGCTAATCACCCTCAATAATTTAAATTGTACTAATTTCTTACAAATGAGGGCATTGCAAGATCTTAAGTATGGGAAGGGGTTAAATTCTTTCGGATTTTTAAAATTTTAAATTTAAACACTTGGTTACCATTAAAAATACTAGTAACGCAGTAGTTGTATTAGAATCTAGTGCTCTCTGATAATAAAGAACAGCCCAAGTCTTATATACTGACTACCCAATTCTAGTAAAAATTTTCAAAATTTTCAACTAAATGAACTCAAAATTATGTTTATACATATTTATGAACGATAAAACTAGGTGTTAACACCGAAATTATTGTTACCTCGGAAAGGACATAAATTGAGAAACAACTCAAAACGCTTGAAATTCATTTAAAATAGAATAGAGGAAAATAAAAAGGCAAAGAAAGGAAAATAAAAGTAAAGTGTGAGAAAAATTTACCAAGTTATTTAAAACATATATCACATATTTTTGTACAAATAATTGAAGATACTTTTGTTTTGGACAATTTTATCAGTTTTACCCAATTTCTTATAATATATTTAAAAGAAATGTTCCACTTGATTTAAAAGGAAGTAAAGTCTTCCGAGAAAAAGACACGCGCTTCTTGATTTAGGTCAGGAAGTTGTCGTCCAGACCAGTTGTAGAGTCTACGAAAAACCTTGAAAAGTTTTCTCGAAAATCAGCTGGAAATCCACGGACCTCGGCATCAAACAGGGTCGCCAAGTGGTCAGACTTATCCTAACCATGAGAGGATCTGTCTCGTACAATGGGGGGCACCGTGCAAATTAGCTTATAAGACTAATGAATTAGATCTCCAGAAAGGATAATCTCCTTAAAGATCAAAAATCAGCTTTTAAGACTGATATTACTCAATCCTTGAGATTGACCTTAAAGATTGAGAATTCAAACTCATGGAATTCGATGATATCTAAACTCGAGCTTGAACAAGAAAATATTTTAATCAAAATTACAAACCTATTTGTTTTCTGAAAACCCTATTTTCAATGCGTTCATTACCATTGAACGTAAAATCCTAGGAATTCACCTGAAATTCATTAGGTCACCTGAACCAAATCGGGTGTCAACCGTAAGAATGGTGGTTGCATAGCATGGTCGAAGACAGGACCGTGTGCCAGACCGAAAAAATTATAGGGTGATCTTTACTATTGCTCCTACAAAGGATAGTAATTTCATCCGACACGATATACACCATAATCAAAAGCATGTCACGGGGCATTGCCTTAACAGTTGCTTGTTTAACGCTTTCCTTTACAACCGGACGGTAGTTTACCGAAAGGTAATATACGGAGCAAGTATACTGAATGTGTAGCTTTCCTAATACAAGGTTAGCAAGTGGGTGACACAAAACCTCAAGTTTTGAGCTAAAATTTTCAAATCTGAAACCCACCAAACCCACAAAAACATTTTGCAAACACCGGTAAAGGGTTATTCCGAAAAACTTGTCTAGGTTAAAAGCTAGATTGAAATTTCAAAAGATCAAATGTTTTCATAAAGATCCAATTTCCTAAAGGATCTAAATTTTTATAGTCATGTGGGACTGTAAACCACATCGTTACTACTATTGTTCATACCGCCGTATTAAAATCACTGATGTACAAAGTGTGAAGAATAAAGAAGTGATTCTAGTAATGTTATATTCAAGTTCTATATTGCTTGAGGACAAGCAACGCTCAAGTGTGAGAATATTTGATAATGCTAAAAACGAACATATATTTCATAGCATTATCCTTCAAGAAAAATAAGCTTTTGGTTGCAATTGTTCTATTTACAAGTGATATTCGTTTAAATAATAAAAGGTAAGACAAAAGACAGATTCGACGATTTGAAGACGCAAACGACCGAAAAGCTAAAAAGTACAAAGTACAATCAAAGTGATTCAATTTATTGATGAGAAACGTCTAAAAGTTACAAGAGTACAAGCCGTAAAACGCAAAGTACAAGATATTAAATAGTACGCAAGGACGTTCGAAAATCCGGAACTGGGACATGAACCAACTATCAACGCGCGACGCAACGGACCTAAAATGACAAGTCAACTATGCACATGAGTATAATATAATATATAAATAATTCTTAAAATTATATATATATATATATATATATATATATATATATATATATATATATATATATATATATATATATATATATATATTATATATTAAAAACCGTCGGCAAACTAGCAAACAAGAGGATGTGGTCTGATCCAGCTGGCCATGCGATCGCATGGCCTGGAAGAACAAAAACTATGCGGTCGCATGGTGTACTGTAGCAGGTCACATTCTATAAAAAGCACGAGTTCTGGCCGAAATATACACATCCTTTTTCTACTTCTTACTCTCAATTTATATTTATATTTATATTTTAATTATAATTTTAATTTAAGATTAATAATAATAAGGTTATGTTAACGAATGTTGTAAGTGTGTAAGTCGAAATTCTGTCCGTGTAATACTACGCGATTAATACTCATTGTAAGTTATGTTCAACCTTTTTAAATTAATGTCTCGTAGCTAAGTTATTATTATGCTTATTTAAGCCGAAGTAATCGTGATGTTGGGCTAAATATTAAAGACGGGGTAATTGGGTTTTGGACCATAATTGGGGTTTGGACAAAAGAACGACACTTGTGGAAATTAGACTGTGGGCTATTAATGGGCTTTATATTAACTAAACGATACCTCGTTAATTTAATATAAAGATTACAATTTGACGTATCTATATATAACCACGTACGCTTAATCGGGTACGGTGGGCGGGATATCTATAAATACGAATTATCGTTCATTTTACCGGACACGGGGATGGATTAATAGTTAATGGACTCATTAAAACAGGGGTGGATTACATTCAAGGGTAATTGGTGTAATTGTTAACAAAGTAGTAAAACCTTGGATTACACGCAGTCGATAACCTGGTGTATTCATTAAACAAAGTATTAAGACCTTGTTACAATTCGAATCCCCAATTAGTTGGAATATTTGACTTCGGGTATAAGGATAATTTGACGAAGACTCTCGCACTTTATATTTATGACTGATGGACTATTATGGACAAAACCGTATGGACATATCAAATAATTCAGGACAAGGGACAATTAACCCATGGTAATAAACTAAAATCAACACGTCGAACATCATGATTATGGAAGTTTAAATAAGCATGATTCCTTTATTTTATATCTTATCGTACTTTTAATTATCGCAATTTTATTTATCATCATTTTATTTATCGCACTTTAAATTATCGCACTTTTATTTATCGTTATTTACTTTACGCTTTAAATTAAGTTGTATTTATTTTTAATATTTTACATTAGGTTTTAATTGCGACTTAAGACATAAAATAGATAAACCAGTCATTAAACGGTAAAAACCCTCTTTTATAATAATAATACTACTTATATATATATATATATATATATATATATATATATATATATATATATATATATATATATATATATATATATATAATTATAGGTTAAAATAATTATAGCGTTAAACTTGGCTAGATCCCTGTGGACGAACCGGACTTACTAAAAACTACACTACTATATGATTAGGTACACTGCCTATAAGTGTTGTAGCAAGGTTTAGGTATATCATAAATAAATAAATAACTTGTGTAAAAGTGTATCGTATTTAATAGTATTTCGTAGTAAAAATATAACTATTTCGTATACACCTCTGCGCACATCAAAGAGCAAGACAGTTATGTTTCATTAGATATTTTCGAGACTGAAGAGATGGCCGAATTACCACCTCGTCCTCAGACTATGGCAGAAAATTTGAAGGCCACCCGAGCTGGCCAAGGAAATTCGATTACTCAACCAGACATTACTCAGCCTTTCCAAATCATACGTCCAATTCTGAGTTTAATAGCTACTGACTGCCAATTTCATGGCAAGGATAGTGAGGATGCTAACGAGCATCTTCATGTTTTCAATGATGTTTGCAACTTATTCAAGCTGAATCAGGTGAATGATACTTCAATCAAGACAAGGATTTTTCTCTGGACTCTTAAGGGAGAAGCTAAGAGGTGGTTAGATAAGCAACCCGAGGGTACGTTTACCTCTTGGGATGGGTTGGTAGATAAGTTCTTATCAAAGTTTTTCCCTGCGTCTCGAGCTTCTAGACTTCAAGCAGAAATTTCACAATTCAGACAAAAGAGCAGTGAGACATTATTTGATGCTTGGGACCGATTTTCTAAAATTGTTACACTCGTGTTCGCAACACGGGTTGAATGATTTACAAAAGGTCCAGATTTTCTAGAAAGGTTGTGACATACCAACTCATCAGAGTATTGATCAAGCAGCAGGTGGTACTTTAATGGATAAGACAGAAGAAGAGGCGTTAGAGATTATTGAAAAGCAAGCTGCTTACACTAACGAATGGCATCAAGATCTTGAGTTAGCCCGTTCAGCTTCAGTTAAGAGAACTGAAACCACTGGTGCGTATGATGATTATGGGTCTATAAATGCTAAGTTAGATAAATTTGGCAAGCGTTTAGAGAAGATGGATAAGGATATTCATGGTATGAAGGTTGGTTGTGAATATTGTGGGGGATTACATTTAGCAAAAGATTGTGATGCGGGTTTGATGATAAGTCTGAATGAAGAGATAGCGTACATCAGTCAGCAGAATAATAATCAATTTCAAGGGTGTGCTCAGTTCAACCACAACTTCAATAGTCCCTACAATCCTCAAGGTCGACAAGGGTGCAGTAGTAATAATAATTATCAGAATCAGCCGTGTGGAGGATTTCAACAACAAGCTCCCGGGTATTTTCAGAAGCCCTAAGCCAAAGAGAAAAAGTCCAACCTTGAAGCTATGATCGAAAGGTTGTGATATCTCAAACTCAGCTTGTTACCACTATTACCCAAAACAATGAGAAGAATGATCAAATGTTTCAAAATCAACAAGCAGCTATTCAGAATTTAGAGAAACAAATTGGTCAACTTGCTAATCAGAGTTATGAGAGGAAACCGGGGGAGTTAACGAGTAAAACATATACTAACCCGAAGAACGGGTACATTAATGTTATCACCACCCGAAGTAGTTTAGCATATGATCCACCGAGGAAGCCCGATGAGTATGATTTGCGAGTGTCATTAGCTAAGGACAGTGAGCCGGTTGTTGTTAGTGAACTGGAGGGGGAAAAGGAGCCGGAACAGGTGATTGAGAAGGTTATAAGAGTACCGGTAACCGTTGCTGCTAAACCGGTAGTTAAAGAGTATCAACCACTGCTCCCATTCTCGAGGAAGCAGAGATTAGAGAAGCTAGAGGCAGAAAAATCCAAGTTCATGACTTCATTAAAAAAAGTTAACATAAACATGCCTTTTATTGATGTGATTGCAGGTATGCCAAAGTATGCAAAGTTTCTTAAGGATTTGCTAACTAACAGGAAGAAGCTGGAGAACGTGTCTTCAGTTAGGTTGAATGCCGTATGCTCAGCGTTAGTTGCAAACAAGCTTCCCGAGAAGCTTGAGGATCCTGGGAGTTTTACCATTCCTTGTTTACTTGGTAATTTGGATTGTATGAGGGCATTGGCAGATTTGGGGGCTAGCATAAATTTAATGCCTTATCCTATTTATTTAAAGCTAGACCCTGGGGAGTTAAAACCCAGGCATATGGCTATTCAGCTAGCTGACCGCTCTATTAAATTCCCTCGTGAAATTATAGAGAATATGCTAGTTAAGACCGGGTCGTTGGTTTTTCCGGCCAATTTCGTAGTTTTGGATATGGAAGTGGATGAAAGGATTCCACTTATTTTGGGTCGGCCATTTTTAAATACGGCTAGATGTATCATCGATGTTTATGGCCAACAGTTGACCCTTAGGATAGATGACTTGAGTGCAACATTCTCAATCGACCATGCTTTAAAATACCCTGCGTACACTGATGATACATGTTATTTTCTTAATGCTGTAGATGTCCATCTGAGTTTTTGCAAGAATTCCCAGAGTTACAGGGTTCAGGAGAATGCTCATTAGTTGAAATTGATGAAGAGTTGCAGGTTGAGGAGGTGGATATTTTAACCGCCTTGATGGAAAACGGCTATGAGCCAACTGAGGAGGAGTTCAAAGAACTCGATTATGATGCTGATTACCGGAGTAAGTCTTCAATTGAAGAACCTCCCGAGTTAGAATTGAAGCCACTTCCAGATCATTTGGAATACGCTTATTTGTAGGAGGAATCTAAGCTCCCGGTAATTATTTCTTCTTCTCTTACTGCAGGTCAGAAAACTGAGATTGTAACCATGCTAAAGGCCCATAAATCGGCCATTGCGTGGAAAATTCACGACATCAAGGGTATTAGTCTCTCCTATTGCACCCACAAAATCCTAATGCAGGATAACTCCAAACCTGTGGTGCAACATCAAAGGAGGTTGAACCCTCACATGCAGAATGTCGTGAAGAAAGAGATTATTAAGCTCCTCGATGCAGGTCTGATTTACCTGATTTCTGACAGTCCGTGGATTAGCCCGGTACACTGTGTACCCAAGAAAGGTTGTATGACTGTTACCACTAACGATAAAAATGAGTTAATTTCCACTCGGACTGTCACGGGGTGGCGTGTTTTTATTGACTACCGAAGGTTGAACGACGCCACACGCAAAGACCACTTCCCGTTACCTTTCATGGATCAAATGCTAGAGAGGTTAGCGGGAAACAGCTTTTATTATTTTCTTGATGGTTTTTCGGGCTATTTCCAAATTCCTATTTCGCCCGAGGACCAGGAGAAAACCACTTTCACGTGCCCGTATGGCACATTCTCATACCGTCGCATGCCCTTTGGCCTTTGTAACGCTCCAGCCACTTTTCAAAGGTGCATGATGGCCATATTCCATGATATAATAGAAGATTGCATGGAGGTGTTCATGGATGACTTTTCGGTCTTCGGTGACACTTTCGATTCATGCCTTCTTAATTTAGAATGGATGTTGGTAAGGTGTGAGAAATCTAATCTTGTGCTCAACTGGGAAAAGTGCCATTTCATGGTACAAGGGGGCATAGTTCTAGGGAAAAAGATTTCTAAGAACGGTATTGAGGTGGATCCAGCAAAGGTAATAGCTATTAAGAACCTTCCACCTCCCACCGATGTTAAGGGTGTTCGGAGTTTTCTCGGGCACGCCGGTTTTTACCGACGGTTCATTAAGGATTTTTCCAAAATCGCTAACCCGATGAACAAACTCCTCGAAAAGGACACACCTTGGAATTCTCCGAAGAGTGCCAAAAGGCATTCGAACTTCTTAAGGAGAAACTCATCAATGCACCTATCATAATTGCTCCGAATTGGTCCCTTCTGTTCGAGCTTACGTGTGATACATCCGATTTTGCTGTTGGCTCTGTTTTGGGCCAAAGGGTCGAGAAACATTTTCAACCCATTTATTATGCAAGCAAGACCTTGCAAGGAGCACCGTTGAATTACACTACCACTGAAAAAGAGCTCCTTGCGGTGGTCTTTTCGTTCGATAAGTTCCGGTCCTATTTAGTCTTGTCTAAGACTATTGTTTTTACGGACATTCCGCTCTAAAGTACCTCTTCTCAAAATCGGATGCCAAACCTCGATTGCTTAGATGGATCTTGCCTTTACAAGAATTCGATATCGAGATTCGGGATAAGAAAGGTGCTGAAATTCTAGTCGCCGACTACTAGTCTAGACTCGAGAATCCAAATCTCGAAGTCCTTCATGAGTCGAGTATTCATGATGATTTTCCCGATGAGTATCTCATGAAGTTGGACAAGGTGAACGAGCCATGGTATGTGGACATAGCTAAATTTCTTGTTGGGGGATTCTTGGAGAAAGGGTGGTTACATCAAAAGAGGGAGAAATTCTTCAGTAACCTGAAATGCTATTTTTTTCGTAGTTGTCCGGATGGAGTCATTCGAAGGTGCATTTCCGGTGAGGAATGCACTCATATTTTGTTAGAGTGCCATCGTGGCCCAACGGGTGGGCATTTTGGTCCCCAAATCACGGGGAGGAAGGTTTATAAGGCCGATTTTTATTGTCCTAGTACTTTCAAGGATGCCCATCTAATTTGAAAATCTTGTGATGCGTGTCAACGGGCCGAAAAAATCACCAAAAGAGATGAGATGCCTCAACATAGCATTCAAGTATGTGGGATGTTTGACATTTGGGGGATCGATTTTATGGGCCCGTATCCTAAATCTCATTCGAATATTTACATTCTCGTTGCAATCGATTATGTTTCTAAATGGGCAGAGGCCAAAGCTCTCCCAACTAATTGATGTGTGCGAGGTGTAGTACGAAATACTATTATTTTTACTACGAAGTACTATTAAATATACTACAATTTTACACAAGTTATTTATTTATTTATAGAATGGATATACCTAAACCTTGCTACGACACTTATAGGCAGTGTACCTAATCGTAGAGTAGTGTAGTTTTTAGTAAGTCCGGTTCGTTCCACAGGGATCAACTGAGCTTACACTATATTTTTATTAACTATATTTGTATAAATATATATGTATATAATTAGTATTATTATTATTATAAAAGGAGGGCTTTACCATTTAATGACCGGTTTGTCGATTTTAAGTCTTATATCACAGTCAAAACCTAATGCAAAATATTAAATATAAATATAACTTATTTTAAAGCTTAAAGTAAATGACGATAAATAAAAGTGCAATAATTAAGGTGCGATAATTTAAAGTACGGTAAATAAAAGTACGATGAGATATAAAATAAAGGAATTATGCTTATTTAAACTTCTGTAATCATGATGTTTAACGTGTTGATTTTAGTTTATTACCATGGGTTAATTGTCCTTTGTCCTGGATTATTTGATAAGTCCATCTGGTTTTGCCCATAATAGTCCATCGGTGATAATTATAAAGTGCGAGGGTCTTCGCCAAATTAACCTTATACCCGAAGTCAAATATTCCAACTAATTGGGGATTTAAACCGTAATAAGGTCTTAATACTTTGTTTAATGATTACACCACGTTATCGACTGCGTGTAATCCAAGGTCTTAATACTTTATTAACAATTACACCAATTACCCTTGAATGTAATCCACCCCTGTTTCAATGAGTCCATTGACTATTAATCCATCCCCGTGTCCGGTCAAATGAACAATTATTAGTATTTATAGATATCCCGCCCACCGTACCCAGTCAAGCGTATGTGGTTATATATAAATACATCAAGTTATAATCTCTATATTAAATTAACAAGATATCATTTAGTTAATTAAATATAAAGCCCATTAATAGCCCATAGTCCAATTTCCACAAGTGTCGATCTTTTGTCCAAACCCTAATTATGGTCCAAAGCCCAATTACCCAGTCTTTATAGTTAGTCCAACATCACGATTACTTCGTCTTAAATAAACATAATAATAACTTAGCTACGAGACATTAATTTAAAAAGGTTGAACATAACTTACAATGAGTATTAATCGCGTAGTGTTACACGGACAGAATTTTGACTTACAAAACCTTAAAACATTCGCTATAATAACCTTATTATTATTAAACCTAAATTAAAATTATAAATATATATATATATATATATATATATATATATATATATATATATATATATATATATATATATATATATATATATATATATATATATATATATATATATATGTTTATAGAAGGAAGATTGAAGATGGTGTAAATATTTCGTCGAATTGCATTACCTTTTATAGTGGGATTTGGGTCCTGGTGTGCTCCGCGAGTGCTGAGGTTTTGTGCCTCACAGCTCCGCGAGTGCGGAGCTTCGAATTCCAGCTCATGCAAAAATTGGATCCTAGCTTGCCGACATTTATTTATTTCATATATAAATATAATATATATATATATATATATATATATATATATATATATATATATATATATAATTTACATAATTAATTATATATTATATTATATTTATGTGCATAGTTAATTTGTAATTTTAGGTCCGTTGCATAGCGCGTTGATAGTGGGTTCATGTATCGGTTCTGGATTTTCGAACGTCCTTTCGTACGCTTAGATATCTTGTACTTTACGTTTCTCGGCTTGTACTTTTGTAATTTTTAGACGTTTCTCATCAATAAATTGAACCACTTGGATTGTATCTTGTACATTTGAGCTTTTTGGTCATTTGCGTCTTCAAATCATTGAATCTGTCTTTTATCTTCACCTTTTATCATTTAAACGAATATTACTTGGAATTAGAACAATTGCAACTAACAGCTTGTCTTTATGGAAGGATAATGCTATGAAATATATGTTCGTTTTTAGCATTATCAAATATTCCCACACTTGAGCGTTGCTTGTCCTCAAGCAATATAGAACTTGAATATAACTTTACTAGAATCACTTCTTTATTCTTCACACTTTGTACATCAGTGATTTTAATACGGCAGTATGAACAATGTAGTAACGATGTGGTTTACAGTCCCACATGACTATAAAAATTTAGATCCTTTAGGAAATTGGATCTTTATGAAAACATTTGATCATTTTGAAAATTCAATCTAGCTTTTACCCTAGATAAGTTTTCTGATTTAACCCACCATCGGTGTTGCAAAATATTTTTGTGGATCAATATTTTGGATAAAACTTTTAGGTTCGTGTAATCCACTGCTATCCCTGTATCGGAAAGCACACAACCAGTTTACTTGTTCCGTATATTACCTTTCGGTAAACTACCATCCGGTTGTAAAGGAAAGCGATGAACAAGAAACTGTTAAGGCAATGTCTAATGACATGCAGTTAATCATGGTCCACAACGTGTCGGATGCAATTACTATCCTTTGTAGGAGCAATAGCAAAGATCACCCTATAGTTTTTTGGTCTGGCATAAGGTCCTATCTTCGACCATGCTATGCAACCACCATTCTTACGGTTGACACCCGATTTGGTTCAGGTGACCTTATGAATTCCGGTGAATTCTCAGGATTTTACGTTCAATAATAATGAACGTATTGAAAATAGGGTTTTCAAAAAACAAATCGGTTTGTAATTTTGATCAAAATATTTTCTCGTTCAAGCTCGAGTTTAGATATCATTGAATTCCATGAGTTTGAATTCTCAATCTTTAAGGTCAATCTCAAGGATTGAGTAATATCAGGCTTAAAAGCTGATTTTTTTAATCTTTAAGGAGATTATCCTTTACTGGGAGTCTGATTCATTAGTCTTATCAAGCTAATTTGCACGGTACCCTGCCATTTTACGAGATAAATCCTTCTCATTGCTAGGATAAATCTGACCACTTGGCGACCCTGTTTGATGCTAAGGTTCCTGGATTTCCTGCTGATTTTAGTGATGACTTTTCTAGATTTTTCGTCAACCTACAGCTGGTCTGGACGACAACTTCTTGATCTAAATCAAGAAGCGCGTGTCTTTTTCGGAAGACTTTACTTCCTTTAAATGATGGAATTGATTCATCGTGTAGTTTCATCTTTCTTTCAAATATATTACAGTAAATCGGGTAAAACTGATTAGTTTAGTCCAGAACAAAAGTATCTATAATAATCTTGTGCAAAATATGTGATATATGTTTTAAAGAACTTGGTGCATTCTTCCCACACTTAGCTTTTATTTATTTCTTTCTTTGCCATTTTATTCTCCTCTATTCCATTTTAAATGAATTCTAGCGTTTTGGGTTGTTTCTCAATTTATGTCCTTTCCGGGGTAACAATAATTTCGGTATTAACACCTAGTTTTATCGTTCATAAATATGTATAAACATGATTTTGAATTCATTTAGTTGAAATTTTTTCAAATTTTCACAAAATTTGGCAATTAAACTAAGTGTATTAATCAATGTTTAAACCGAAAGAATTTAATCCTTTCCCACACTTAAGATCTTGCAATACCCTCATTTGCAAGAAATTAGTAACAATTTAAATTATTGAGGGTGATTAGCATAGAAAAATGATTAAAATTTTTACCAAAGTTTTCAAACATATTGTTGTTTGTTTGAATGATAAATGGTGCACATCATTTGTTCATTCCTGCAGTTTGTTATTTCACATATATTTTGCATCTTGTCATCAAAATTAGTTGCTTTTGCTGAACTTAATGCCAGTCTTTGAAAGTGCGCTATTTTACCCTGTTTTGTACATGAGATAAACTACAAACATATATACATATTTTTGAAATTTGGAATATCACCCCACATTCAAAAATTTATAAAATTCTTATAATTAAAACGTTTGAAAATTATAAAAACTATTACAATACCAAAATAAGTATTAAAAGTAGCAACATTACAAATAATAAAATAAATAAGACTAAGGAAACTAGGGTTGATGCGGATACCAGTAGGGGTTCCAAGGTTAGCCGTATCTGTTTTGATACGCTTGGAATGGGTCATAAGTAGGAAAAGGTGGTTGTGTATCGTCGGTCTATGGAGGAAAATAGGCCGGTTCAGTAGGAATGTAGTTCCTACCTTGGGAGGCTAAATAGGCTTGGATTTGATTTTGATGATATTGCCAAGCCTGAAACTCACGTTGCATAGCCTGATGGTATGCATTTTGGGTTACTATTCTTTGCATATCTGTCATTTGGTTTCCTCCACCCACATTACCTTGCTCCTGATCTCGTTCTACCGGTGGATGCGCGCCATCATATGGTACTGCAGTGTTATGTCATTTCTTTAAAACCTTTGCACCATGATACACGCGTAAATCAATTCTATCACGGGGTTCTGGTTCTACAACTAATAATCCTCCCTGACTTCTATCCAGATTGAGATGCTCAGCAATTAAAGTAATGAAAATTTCACCTCCTATTATACTATTATTTCGCATACCCCTTACCATTACCGATACGTAATAACCCATACAATAAGGTATGTTCACAAAGCTCTGTGGGTCTCTAATACACATGAGGTAAAATAGATCATTTTCATTTAACTTCTCTTTATTCCTACCTCGTTGTGTAATTGAGTTTGCTAAGAACCTATGAATTACTCTTAGCTCAGCTCTATAAATATCGGTATAAGAGTAAAATCCCCCACGAAATCGATTATGCCTAGACATTCTACTCCATATTTCATTCGCATCAAAATTATCATCAACCCTTCTACCATTAAGTATTAACCTTTGACAATCAGTAGATTCTAGTTCCTCAGGTGTATATATACATAAAGCTTGAGCTATATCTAATAGAGACATATGGTGCATCACACCTCCTAATAAAAATCTAATAAAACTCTGATCAGTTAAGCTAGCTACCTGATCATTTATTTCAATAGTACATAATAATTCCACGCACCATTCCCTATATACAGGCCGTATATTGATTAAACGTTCCCAATCGTTAAAGTAGAATTACCATACCTTTGGTAAAGTAATTCCCTGATTGGTTCGGCCAATCCCACTATCAGTAACGGTTCCCACTCTATTACCCTGGGTACTTCAACATTCTTAGACTGAAGAATGTGTAAGTTCCTCCGATATTTTGGATAATCTATCCAAAATCTATCAAATCTTAAATTAGGGTGCAAATCTGCCTCGTGTATATTTGAATATGCAATGAATGGATGCGGTAAATTTTGTCTGTATTGATCGTTAATCTCCTGTTCGTCTGCATTCTCAGGAGGAGTATTGTGAGCCTGGGACGCGGATGAAGATTCACCCCTTTCAGTCTACAAAACATATTAAACACAATTTTTGTGCATCCAAATATGCATTAGTGTTAGCAAAATCATAAATCAAAACAATTATAATGACATGTTTGAACAATATTAAACTTATACGCATTTTTCATAATATTAACAATTCTACATTTTTACAAATAATCATATATGAAAATGTATACAATTATCCTAAGCATTCATCTTCTAAAACATGTCAAAAATAATCATTATAGCGATTAAACGAGTTCCAAACGGCATTCATATCAATTAAATCAAGTTCATGCATTTTTGACTCAAAAAGTCAACAATCTTGCTCAAAAATCATGTCTAGGATCAAAGTTTGGATCAATTAGCTACCTAAACATATTACACTACTTAATTAAGCATGAACTAACAACGAAATTCGGCCATAACCTGTGTTTATCAAAAAGCCCCAATTTTGCTCAAGAACACAAACCCTAGATTGTTAAAAATTTGAAGTTTAAGGCTTCTAATCATGTTAAATAGCATCAATCTAGGTTATACAAGCATAATATACAATCAATTTAAGCATAACTAAGCTAGAATTCATCGAAATCAACTTAGGTATAATTTTGCTCAAGAACACTACAAATCCGAATTAAAGAGTGTTTGGTGTAGAAATTTACCAATTTTCTTGAGAAACTTCGTGTTAAGAATCTCCCAATCATGATTTTAGTGAAGATTTGGTGAAAATGGGTAAAAATAGCGAGTTTGCGTGTGTTTTTCGTGGGTTTTTCGCAGAAAAATAGGTGTGTGATGTGTTTGGGACTGGTCTGTCGACCAGTTAATCTGGTCTGGAATTTTTTTAAGCTCCGCGAGTGCTGAGCTTTTCCACTCAAGGGCTCCGTGAGTGTTGTGGTTTTTTTTTTAAACCTTTAACTAATAAAACAGTTAATTAATTTATTTTTAAAATTTTGTTTTCTTTTTATTTAGGCAGAGGTTGTTTCGGTACGTTTACCTAGTCCGTCCCTCGACAAAATTTAAAAATTTTCATTTAAAGCGATTGTTTTAAAAGCAAAGCTTTTTGGGTTTTTTTAAATGTTTTTGGTATACTTTAGATCAAAAAAAATGATAGTAAAATTTCTCGTCCCGCCCCCGGGTAAAGCGATTTCGGTTCAACGACCTAGTCTTCAACTCACGATGAATTTTGGAAATCATATTTTTAACTTAATGAAATAAAGTATATTTTTGTTTTTAAATTCTCACCAAACTTTAATTTAAAATGCACATTAATAAAATTTCATACAAATATCATTAATATTTAAATATATTAGTTTACAAACTTATATTTAAAATAATATAATTATATATTAATTTTATATATTTATATATTAATTTTAAAATAAGATAAAAATAAAATTAAAAATCTTTTTGGTCTTTTATCCCACTTTAATCAATCAAATATTTACAAAAATATACTGATAGGTCAGATCATGATGAGATTGAGAGAAATGATATGATAGAGTGCGATTCGGTATGTAGAAAGGAGACTCGGTATGAGAGAGAATCGGTAAAATTACATTCCACAGCTTCTAGAACTTATTTACAATGCAATGGCTATCTAATTAGGACTACTTAGGTTCCTTATATAGCCCTCTTCTAAGGAACCTTCATTTAAGCTTAATTCACATTAACACTATACAACTTCGGGGTCCTAACAATCTCCCCCTTAGTGGTAAATGTGAACTTTACAATATAATCCTATCGAAAATATCTAAAGGAACTTTGTTCCTCTGAAGTGAACTTTAGATTTGAATCCCTTGAGATTCTCATATCTTCGTATATTCACTCTTGTCTTGAGACGACTTTTCAATCTTGTGAGAATGTATTTGACAATCTCATTATCTTCAGTTGAATAGCAATTATTGATCAGTCTCCATCTCATGTATTTGAAAGCATACATCAACGTTCCGTCTGAGTATCTTCTGAAATCTGAGACTCTGATGAAGATCTTTGTATAATGAGAATTGACAAATGCAAACCCATATGGACAGTCGCTCACTTCAAGTAAGGACATGTATCTTAGCTCTTCAATCACTTGATTTGGCGGTTTGATTCCGAGCTTTTTGTGTCCAGATTCCAATCCCATTTGAAAATCATGAACAGACATCCATCTCATCGAATCAAGAATAAACCTGTAGACTGCCTTCATTGTAGTAGCATGATAAGTTGTTGCAGATTCATTCAAGTTAATCAGATAATTGTAAATGAAAATAATGTCATCCATCTTTAGTTTATCAAAATCCGCTTCTGAAAACTGATAATCCTCATCATCCATTCTTGTAACTTGAAACAATGGCATCTTCACTCCATCCTTATTAATCATCAAAACCTTATTAATGCTTTTGATCTCTGAATTCCGCTGAATTTGAAGTTTCTCTTCATTCTTCAATTTGAATTTATTGCGAACACTCAGATAAGCTTTGAGATATTCTGGCTTCTTATGAAATTTCCATGCACCCAGAACACTCATTGATGCAGAAAGAACGAGATCAGAATCACCATAGATTCTATACGCTTGTTGTTCAATGAATGGTGAATGAAGAATCTTTTTCTCTTCATCCTCACTTAGTTGGTAATCAGCATCACGCTCAAGAACAATCTCTGCAGTTTGAAATGGAACATTCAAATCAGGAGGAGTCGTAGTATCTTCTTTGCCATTAGAGAAAATTTCCTTTTCGAAGTGTATTCCAAATTCATCAGTTGGAGATGTCAAGTTAACAAATTGATGATCATTGAATTCATTGGCGATACTCGGTGACCCCTTCAAAATATCTTTAATGTTGTCAAAGTTTTGATTGTTCTCTTGAGATGACTTATTCTCTGATTGATCAGCTGTATCCATAATCATTAACATTCCTGAGTCACCCTCTCTCTGACTTTCTGATTCATCTAGAAAACTTTCACACTGGATTTCCTCAATTTCGTCACTACCGGAATCAGAAATATCAACAACATCTTTATCCTTCTGTTGACTAGATGTACCAGCTTCATAACCACTGGACCTATAACCACTTTGTCTATTCTCCCCTCATGAAGATTGTCGGGAACGAAATCATTATGATCAGGCATGTGAATTAGTCCAGGTGACTTGCATGGAGAGAAAGGATACACTATCCTTGCTTGCTCAAGATAAATCATCATAGTCTCGCGAACTTCATCAAGATCAGTTCGTTTAGCAAACTCAGCAAGATAGAGCTCCTCCACCTCATTGTCAGAGAGATACTGTAATCCATATCTCTTTGAAATCCGAGAAGGTGACCCAGTTGGTGAAACAACGGTGTAACCATGAACAAAAGCAGCATTAGCAGCATTTGTTGAAGGCGATGTCGATGGAAGTGTTTGAGTTGCCGTGAGGGCAGGTAAGGATGATTGTGCGGTATTATTCTTATATGTAGGGTTGTACATACTACTAGTCAGATTCATGATATCCCCTTCTGATGGAGGTTGGGTAACAACTGGAGTTGTCACCGGCGAATTTTCTTTCGAAGCATCCGCCTCCATGACTTTAGTCTCATGGGACTCTGACAGAGTAGCAGAACTACCCGTCGGTTTAGCTCTTGCAGAGATATTACTATCTTCGACTCCTGAAATCATTGATATACCATGAGGTGGCACATCTCTTTCAGTTAAAGACTCTTCCTCCAGACCCTGAGATTTAGAATCCAAAAGAGAAGTGGTTTGATCCAATGGATCACTTTCATGAACCAAGGGATCAGTCTGCTGGAAGTCTGATAAATATCCCTAAGGATTGTCATGTTGACTCGTTTCTATGGGACGCGGCAGATCTCCCTCATCAAGATAAGCAGGACCTCGAGACACTGTTGTACGTTGAGGCAAAGGAGGATTTCCAGCCGATACGCAGGGTGCCTTTTCAAGACTTTTCGGCTCCCCTTCGGCCGTTCTGGACTTCAATGATTGAGTTGCCTCAATCAATTGAGTCAACGCAGACTTTACTGCAGAGGAAGACTTTTATTCCTTAGATGCCGAAGCACCTTGCTTTGTAGGATTTATTATTAAGTCCTGTTTAGATTGGATGGGCTTAGTGGTCTTTTTACCATCCGCGCGTTTAGATCTCTTGCCTACCGAAGCTTGCGCTTCATTTAGCGTAGAGCTTACTGTTATTATTGGATGTGATACGGAAATGGGTAAGGGTGACCTAATTGATTCTAGGTCTTGGTCCGTATCACCAATGGTTGTAGTAACTGCTTGGCGGATGATAGGTGTCGAAGTCCTAGATCTAGTTACTCGTTGGGTTGGCGGAGTCTAAATCATCTCATTAGGTATAAATCGAGTTCTCTTAGGAGAATATTCGGGAGATGATTCAGATGTTGTTGCTGAAGTGTCGGTGTCACTGCTCACTTCGGGTGTTGTGGAAAGGGTTGGTTCAATCCTAGTTGGACTAGGTTCCCTGATCCTCATGGGTTGAGCTTAGTGTGCTGCCCTCGAATGTTTAAGGTTCACCCTAAGTGGAGGATTAGCTGGTCCGGGTGGTTGTACTAAAGGTTCCTCTACAACCTCTGGGGCTGGAACCGCGGTGGGTTCAACTTGTTCTTGTTGTACCGAGTTCGGAAGAGGTATTCCTACAGCCTCAAAATAAGAAAGCATAGAGCGTCTTGGGGTTCAGCTAGCCTCACTCGCCAATTTGGAATCGGTGCAGTGAATTGATTATCAGATACCATCGGGGTATTCATCTTCAGCTCCCCAAATCGTTTCATCTGTAATCCATGTGTACCTGGTACAAATATATTTGCATTTCTGCAAGCATTTATAGCATCGTGGATAAAGATATAGAAAAACCTTTCTCAAGGGATGTATGAACCCCTTGGTTTATCAACTTGAGCTTGAACCAAATCTCGTATTAGTTCTGCATAGTCAGGAGCTTCTACTCTAATGAAAGAGTAGAACAACTTCAGCATAGGCACAGTCAGGCTATCGAATCCACTCCTTGTCAGCAGCAAGCATCTGTTGATGATTGAGAAGATCACATACCACCTTGAGTGCAGATATTTCTTCTGAAACTTAGCCGGAGGAACATTGCGAGCTCCAACATAACCAAGATCGAAGACAGATGACATCATCTGCTAAGTAGCAGGAAAAGCAGGAGCATTCTGCACAACAGGAAGTCTGAATATCCTCCTGAAATCAGCCTTAGTGATACTCCTCCTCCCTTGAACTCCTCTCAGTTGAAATTCAAAACGAGCTTGTGTTCCCTCTGGATTTTCAGCAGTAGGTTGTGTAGCTTCCACAAACCTAATTGTTCTATTAAGTAGCTCTAGATCTATTACAGATACACTGACTGTAGAGTTTAGAGCAGGCCACAGAGTGTGTATCTCTAGAATTGCAGTCTAGTAGTTGCAGGGAATGTTAGTTTCAGAGTTGATGAAGTGATTGTTCGTCATTTAGCAGTATAAATAAGAAATAGAAGACCACAAGATATTTAACATAAAGCATATATCTCTATTCTTATTTGCCTTTGAAATCCTTTGTATATGTTTTATCTTTTATATTTTATGATTTTTGGTTTTTCAAAGATATAAAAATCCTTTATACTCAAATATGAACAAGTAATTGACAATCATGACATTCATATGATATTCATCACAATACAAATTCATCATGCAAAATCAATTATATAACACAAAGAATCAGAACAACACTTAGTCAATTTTTAAAAACAATACAAGCAGATTCGGTAGTCATGAAAACTTGAGATTCTGTAACCAAATAAGCTTGAGTTTTCAGATCAGAAAGATATAAAATAA
Organism: Rutidosis leptorrhynchoides; assembly: GCF_046630445.1. Lineage (NCBI taxonomy): Eukaryota > Viridiplantae > Streptophyta > Magnoliopsida > Asterales > Asteraceae > Rutidosis > Rutidosis leptorrhynchoides. The sequence continues at coordinate 134,480,086 of NC_092334.1, forward strand.
ACATGTTAAGTGTTTGAAGATAAAAATCAGAAAGTTTCAAGGTACCAAAAGTTAGACTCGGTATCAAGAGAAGAACAGATTCGGTATCTCCAAAATTAACATAAAGTCACTCAAACATGCATATTCTATCATGTAAAATCACAACCATAATCAATTAACCACTCAATTAGAAGCAGATCAACATGTTAATCGTATGAACAGACTCGGTACTATAGATAGAACATATTCGGTAGATACAGAATCCATCAAACAATCAATTAAACATGTAATCAAACTTGGTCAAATGATAGATCAATTAATATAACTTAGAGTAGACAAGAATTCATGTTAATTAACCAAATCAATTGAGTTTAATCAAAGATTAGTAAAATACGACTCAGACTCGGTATAATCAACCAAATTTCAAAATTGAGAGTCACAATCCAGTTATTTTGATCTTTTCTGGTTGAAAAACATTTAATTATCTCAGATCTACACGTATGTATCTAAAGCAATGATTAAAATGAAATTATACCAAAGATTTGAAGAACAGAAGAACGGATTCGGTAGATTAGGCAGATTCGGTATGTTCAATAAGACTCGGTAGGTAATTAAGCATAGTAAGAGAGTTAGTTTGACTTTGACCCTCCTTTTATAGATACCGAAGATAAAGTACCGAATGGGCTTTACCGAATGGGCCTATTTTACCGAATACAGTCCACTTTTCAAAATTTTATCAATTTAACTTCAAAATCTTGACAAATTGATTTTTTCTATTAAAATTCATTTCAATCTTTTCATGATAAATAATTCTGAGACAATTTTTAAAAACTTTGAACTTACCGAATCTGTACTGTTGGATGTCAGATTCGGTATAATGCTAAAAATAGCATTTACTCAGTAAAAATCAAATATTTTTGGATTTTATCTTTTCCAATTTTTATGAATTTTTTAAAATAAGATTTGTACTTAAAAGAACTTTGAATTAGTGAACAAAGTACAAATCTTCAGTGATACCAATTGTTAAAATGGGTTGCATACTGAGATGTATACAAGCCTTAGTGAATTATTTCAGATATAAAACAAAGAATTTATGAATTCACTTTTGAAAAACAATATTTTCTCAAGAATGTAAACAATATTTTTAGTAAATTTTCTCATTTTCTCCCTTTTTCTCCCCCTCAAAATGTGATATACAAGAATGTAAATCAGCATTTTGATAAAATTTCCAAAAAAATGAATTAACTCCCCCTTGAAATATGGTATCAATGAGTTACCTCCCCCTTACGTAACCAGTGAATCAATTATATCCAGGAAGTTATCAAAAATCTAAAGGCTCCCCCTTAAAAGATGATATCCAAAGCATATGAAAGTAGTTGCTCCCCCTAGAATGTATCTACTCCCCCTAAACACAAGATCCCAAGAATAAGTCCCAACAGATCTATGGAATATCAAGCACTATACTCTACCATGCCAATCTCTTTGATCAAGAACTTTAGCCTAAGTTCATCTAAGAGCTTAGTGAACATGTTAGCTAATTGCACTTTGGTAGGCACAAAGTATAACTCTACATCCCCTTTCTCTACATGGTCCTTAATAAAATGATAGCGAATATCTATGTGTTTAGTCTTAGAATGTTGGACCGGGTTTCTTATTATTGCAATAGCACTTTGTGAATCATAGTAAATTGGGGTCTTAGAAAACTTAAAGCCATAGTCTGAAAGTTGAATTTGCATCCACAAAACTTGTGAACAACAATGAGCTGCAGCAATGTACTCAGACTCAGCTGTTGATAAAGACACACAGTTCTGCTTTTTGGATGACCAACCAACTAGCCTATTCCCCAACATCTGAATTGATCAAGATGTGCTTTTTCTATCAACATGGCAACCGCCATGATCCGCATTAGTGTAGGCAGTGAGATTGAAATCGGATCCATGAGGATACCAGATCCCAAGGTTAGGTGTACCATTAAGGTACTGAAAAATCCTAACAACCGCTTTGGAATGAGATTTCTTAGGGTTTGACTGAAAGCGGGCACAGGCAGTTACAGCAAGTGTAATGTCAGGTTGACTTGCAGTCAGATACATTAAAGAACCAACCATGCTTCGATAAAGCATAATATCAAAGGGTTCCCCATTAGTATCAGCATCCAGTAAAGTTCTCATTGGGGTTGTCATTGGTTTTAAAGCAGTCATTTTAAAGCGTGTTAGCATATCATTGATATACTTTGTTTGACTGAGAAAAATCCCGTTTGGTAATTGTTTTACTTGTAACCCCAAAAAGAAATTTAACTAGTCAAGCATGCTCATTTCAAATTTGTTGGCCATAAGGTCACCAAATTCTTTGCATAAGGCCAGGGACGTGGAACCAAAAATAATGTCATCAATGTAAATTTGAACCAAGAGAATGTGACCGTGGTTTTTACGAATGAATAGCGTTGTATCAATCGTTCCATGAGAGAAGCCATTGTCCAGCAAATACTTTGTTAAGGTCTCGTACCATGCACGCGGTGCTTGCTTCAGACCATATAAAGCTTTCTCCAAGTAGTATACGTGATTTGGATGAATGGGATTGACAAAGCCTTCTGATTGATCGACATAGACTTCCTCTTGAAGATGACCGTTCAGAAAAGCAGTTTTGACGTCCATTTGAAACACTGTGAACTTCATATGAGAAGCAAATGCAAGGAAAAGACGAATAGCCTCAATCCTAGTAATCGGAGCAAACGTTTTGTCATAATCAATACCCTCTTGTTGTCGATATCCCTTGGCCACAAGACGTGCCTTATTCCGGACCACAATTCCATCAGAATCCTTCTTGTTCTTAAAAATCCACTTAACCCCTATTGTTCGTTGACCCGTTGGTCTTGGAACTAATCGCCATACTTTCAACCGTTCAAATTGATTGATCTCTTCTTGCATTGCAACCACCCATTTCAGATCTAGTAAAGCTTGAGCAACCATTGTTGGTTCAATCTTACTAAGAAAGGTAGTTTATAAACACATATTCCAAGTAGCCCTTCGAGTTGAGACTGGAGCAGATGCATCACCAATAATAAGATCTATTGGATGACTTTTAGTCCATCGGTTATGTGGAAGATGTTTTACATCAGTGGCATCCATTGAAACATCAACCGTTGTTGACGTTGAGCCTTGATCCGCTTGATCTGATGTGACATGATCTAATGGATTCAATTGATTTTCTGGAGAAACAGCTGGAGTTGTATCAACTGATGAATCTTGAATTGGTTCAAGATTATCTGTAACAGGAGGTGGTAGGGAGGATGAAGAAGCAACAGGTGAATCAGTTGGAGTTGTATCTTCATCAAAAAGACTTTGTTGAGTCTCTACAGTAGTTGACTGTGACGGTGTAGCCGGTACGGGTTGAACATTTGAATTCCGTTGAGGAGTATAAAGACTATCAAACAAAATATCCAGTTCCTCTGATGTAACCGTAGGAACACCCTTCGTCGAGAAAATTGAGTTTTGCGCGGAAGAAGAAGTATTCAGGTTAGGATCGGGTGTTGAACTGAGTTGTTCAAAATCCATTCCCGAAAATTCATCGAACTTGACATTGATGCTCTCTTTAATCGTTTTTGTCCATTTGTGATAAACCCGATAAGCAACTTTGTTCGAAGAATAACCGAGAAATATGGCTTGATCGCCATTTGGATTAAACTTTCCGAAGCTGTCAAAATCGTTAAGCACATAGCATATACAACCAAAGACACAGAAATATTTGACATTCGGGCGTCTACCATATAATAAATCATATAGAGTTTTATCAAAACGTTTATTAACAATACAACGATTTTGGGTATAGCATGCAGTTGAAATGGCCTCCCCCCACATTTTTGGAGGTAGTTTGGAGTAAGCAAGCATCGTTCGAGCTGCTTCGCACAATGTACGATTAGGTCGTTCGACTACACCATTCTGTTGGGGGGTCCGAGCAGCAGAGAACTGATATTCAATGCCTTGGTCTTTCAAATAACTATCAAGCGGGGCATTCTTAAATTCCGTCCCATTATCAGTTCGAATGCTCTTAACATGTTTGTTAAAAGAGCGTTGAGTCTTTTTAATGAACTCAATGATAATGGCGGGGGTTTTTGACTTAGTTCGCAAAAGAAAAATCCATGTAAACCGGGTATAGTCATCGACAATGACAAGCACATGTTTCTTGCCACCGAGGCCAGAAATACGCATGGGTCCACATAAGTCCATATGCAATAATTGCAAAGATGATGAAGTACTGGGGTTTTGCTTAAGCGGATGATTAGACCGTTTCGGCTTACCCATCGCACATGATGGACACACATGATGCTTATCATATTGAAAGGTTGGAATACCATCAACTATGTCTTTAGAGACTAGTCGATTGATACCCTTGTAATTCAGGTGTGACATCCGATGATGCCATAACCATGAATTTTATTTGGTAGAACGAGTAGCCAAACACATGGTTGCATGTGAAGGTGCATCATTGTGGTCAATAGTGTATAGTGAAGCACAACGTTTACCAACAAGAAGATCATTTCCTTTGGTGGATTGCACCGAGCATTGTCGACATTCAAACAGAACTTTAAGATCTCCAACGCAGAATTGACTCACACTAAATAAACTGCACCCCAAACCTTCAACATATGAAACCCGTTTGATTGTTATGCCATTTTGCACATACTCTCCGTAACCCGTTATCGCGGCAATTTCATCATTTCCAAAAGTAACCGTTCCTAGGCATTTGTCAATGAAGTTGACAAGCAAGGATTTATCGCCCGTCATGTGTCGAAACAACCAGAATCGATATACCAAACACATACGTCGAAACCCTGTAAATGTGAATTTCCTAGAGTTTAGGTACCCAAAGTTTCTTGGGTCCTCTACGGTTAGTACCAGCAATAAACTTTGGATCAAAAACAAGATAATCACGTAAAGCATTATGCAGTTTTGACAATAAAGCATCATTTAAAACCACATTACATGAAGCATCATACGCAATATCAAGTTTTACATCGTTATCAGAAGTCTTAACACACAATTTATTCCAAGTAGATGTTTTGTTCACAGACGAAAATTGAAAAACATGGGATGATTTCCTAGGCCGACTAGCAGATTGCGTTGGTTTAGTTGCGACTTTCTTAGTCGTGGACTTAGAAACCCATACAGATTTGTAATTCAAGTTTGGATTATGACCTGTGACACGAAAAACACCTTTGTTAGTTAGACGTCCAAACTTTTCAGTTGACACATGAGATGATTGATTTTGTAAAATTTCCAATTTGATTTTATGTTCTTTTGCATCATACTCGCTTAAATCTGGTTTAGGACTTGTGTGTTGTGTGGACTTAACTGATATCATTAAAAGACTCGCTTTTGAAGTTTTTGACAATGGAATCATAGGAATCTTTTCAGTTGACAAAGAACCATCGGGACAATGAACCTTTTTGACAACAAACTGAGTTGTAGAAACAAATTTTGAACCACGATTGCCAAATTGAGAACGTAGAGGATTTTTAAGAATAGTAATGGGTTTTACATCCTTAGATGTTGTTGTTCCCTTCCCCTTCTCAGTAATCCCACCAATACATTCAAGCACATTGGTTGCAACATTAGACGATCGCTTAAGTGTGTTAGCCTGTTTCAGTTGAATTATCTTTTGTTTTAAGCTTTTAATCTCAAGACATAATTCTTCAGCAGAAACTATCACTTCACCCTCCTTAAAAGCATAGGTACATTCTTTCTTAGGCAGTGAAGGCAATTTATCACACAAAGCAAGCATTTGTTCTAATGATTGGCACTTAAGTTGCAAGTCAATATTCTCCTATTCTAGTTGAGCTACTATACGATTCAAATTACGTACAGCATGTAAATGCAAATAATAATCGTGCAAAGGATCAAGTTGACTTTCAAAATCTATCAAAGGTTCAATGAATGGTTCATTATGAGGTTCTACTTTATCATCTAAAGACTTTTGACCGAGAGATTCTGTCTTAAAGAAAACAGTTAGTTCATGTGCTAGGTCTTCACGAAAAACATTATCAGAACATGCAAGTAAAGTAGGTAGAATTGGTTTCACATCAAAAGTTGATTCATCAAACACCTCATCAATGTTAACAATGCTAGAACTAGGTTTGTTAAACACTTCATTCTCAAGCATTAAAATGTATTTCTCTAGCATGAGTGTAGGAATGTAAACCAATCTACGTGTTGGTACATAATTAGCACATTGCACATTCTTTTCAGTTTCAACAAGTTCCTTCAAGAAATCAGGATTTGATTTACCCATATTTGCATTAATTTTCTCATACATTAAGCTAATTTGATGGTATTTTTTAGATTTGAGATTAACAATAATATCATCAAAATCAGCATCAGAAGAATGCACAAAATGAAGTGGTAAACCAGCTTGAAAGTAATCAGAATGATATAATCCTGGAATCTTTTTGGAAGCTCCATCTAAGATCTTAGGATCTTCATAACCCAACCCCCACTTTTCACCATGAATCGTTTTTGGTATATTCATGCAAATCGTTTATTTTGAAAGTTCCATATCCATGATAGCTTTGGATTGCTCTGTTCGATAGAGTTTCTCCTCATATCGAGCAAGTTGTGCTTTCATTTGAACAGACTCTTTTGATAACGAAGAAATTTCAGTGTCTTTTTCAATTATGGCGTTTTCCAAATGAATAATTTTCTTGTTTAGCTTTGAAAGTTTGGGTTCATGTTGGTTTTTTAAATCAGAAAGATCTTTTTCTAAGAATTGAACTTTTTCTGCAAGTCGTTCAGATTTTAAACGATAATCAGTTCGTTCGACTTTAATCGGATGAATTGTCTTCTTAAGATCTTCCAACTCAGTTTCCGTAGAGTTGAGTTAGAGAATCAATTGTTGCACATCCATTTGCAATTTGGATGAGGAAGGTCTGGTCTCATTTAGTTTGATTTTATCTTTTAAAATCTTGTTTTCAGATTTTAAGCCTTTGACTTCTTTTGACATTGAGACCAGATTCTTCAACAAGTCATTTTGAATTTTTATAAAATCAGGTGAGATTTCAGTTGATTGTACCTCATCATCGTTAGATGTTGAGTCAGAATTCTCCAATGCTTCCTTAGCTTTGATGAGCTTAGTTACCTTGCAGACATTTGCATGTTCCACCTCTGAGTCTGAATCATCAGTCCAGTTAAACCAAGTATCATCAACCGGTTTCAGCTCTCCCCCAGTTTCCATAATCTTAGCCATCAACATTTTCTTCTTGTAGTAAGCTGCGTCCTTCTTCTTAGGCATCTTGCACTCACGAGAATAATGACCAGCTTTGCCATAATTGAAACAGATTGAATCTTCCTTCTTGGAATCATCAGCACGTTGCTGTTTGGATTGATCAGCTTTCTTGTAGTATGAGGAAGATGATGAGTGTTTGTGTTGATTGCTTGATTTGCGTTTAAACTTGTGTTTGTTCAAGGCGTTTGTGAACATGGCTGCCATCTTGACTAATTCAAGGTGAGAATCATCAACATCAGAAAGATTCAACTCTTCAGAATCAGTTGATTCTTCAACAAGCACTTTCTTGGACAAGCTTTTGGAAGTCGTAAATGATTTGCTCTTCTTTTTGGCAATTAGGGCAAGAGGATCGCCCGGAGAAGACTCTTTCCTTCCTTCTTGAAGTTTAGACACCTCAGGTTGGTAATGCATAAGAACTTCAACAAGCTCATGAATAGTCAACTTGTCAATCTCTTTGGTAGATCGAACAATGGTTCCATAAGGAAGCCAATCAGCATTGAGCTTTTTGAGGAATTTCATGTTGACTTCAGCATGTACTTTTACAATCTTATACCTTTTCAACTCATTAAGAACATCATTGAAACGATGGTAGGTATCCTTGAGTTGTTCTTCTGGTTCCTGCTTGAAATCTTCATACAATCCCAGAGCCTTATTTAATTTAGTAACGTCTGACATGTCATAACCTTCTTGTTGTCATTTGATCTCATCCCATATATCTTTTGCAGTAGTGTTGCTATCAATATTTTAAAATAGCTCATATGGGATAGCTTGCATGACAATATTCTTAGCCTCTATGTCACCCTGAGCTCTTTCACGTTTATCACCAGAAAGTTCATAGACTGGAATTGGCATACCAGTTTCCGGATGAAAATCAACAACTGGACCATCTCTCAGAGAAGCCCATATATGTTTAGCTTTCTCACCCTTATAGTCTATGTACTGAGTGATACGATGAAGCCACTGAGTGTACTTGCCATCAAACAACACTGGAGGTTGGGAATCTGATCCAATGATAAGAGTATCTTATGTAGACATCTTAAATTGAGGTAGATTCGATATAGATTCGGTATTAAACACAATCTATGATCAGGGTTCAGTATAAAATCTAACAAGAATGTCAAATTCGGTAAAGATTCGGTACAGTAGCAGATTCGGTAAGTGGTTCGGTACTGTAGCAGATTCGGTAACGATTCGGTAACAATTCGGTAAACCAGATTCTGTATCAGAAACTGATAAAAATTACAAGTAACACACCCAATTTCGGTATGGATTCGATAACCACACAACTTGAAGCCTCGGAATACTTAAAACCAAAGAATTAAGTGAAACCGAGATTCTGATTCGGTAAATGACTCGGTAGTCAAATTCTGTAAAATATTATGTGTAAACTCAATCCAATACCCTTGAATTAGATTAGGTAACCTTGCTGCACAAGAAAACAAGTTAGTAACAAATAGAATATCAATGATACCGAAGATTCAGGAACCCGAATGTCAACTGTAGCAGTTGACAATTGATAATGCTAAAAATGAACACATATTTCATAGCATTATCCCTCAAGAAAGACAAGATTTTAGTTGCAATTGTTCTATTTACAAGTGATATTCGTTTAAATAATAAAAGGTGAAGACAAAAGGCAGATTTGACGATTTGAAGACGTAAACGACCAAAAAGCTAAAAAGTACAAAGTACAATCCAAGTGGTTCAATATATTGATGAGAAACGTCTAAAAATTACGAACGTACAAGCCGCAAAATGCAAAGTACAAGATATTAAATTATACGAAAAGGCGTTCGAAAATCCGGAACCGAGACATGAACTAACTTTCAACGCTCGACGCAACGGAGCTGAAAGTACAAGTCAACTATGCACAAGAATATAATATAATATTTAAATAATTCATAATAAGAATAATAATAAATAATAAAAAGTTGTTAATTGAGCATAGTTAAGGGGTCATAAGTGAAAATTTCAAATCAACATTTGCCTATAAAACGAGACTACGGAGAATGAAGAAAGACACACCTTTTTCCAATCTTCTTTCTCTATATATGTAATTTATATATATTTATAATTTTAATTTTAATTTAAGTTTAATAATAATTGAGTTATTGTAAGAAATGTTTTATGGGTTTTAAATTCAGAACTCTGTCCGTGTAACGCTACGCGATTATTCACCACTATAAGCTATGTTCTTCCTTTTTAAATTAATGTCTCGTAACTAAGTTATTATTATGCTTATTTGAGCCGAAGTAATCATGATGTTGGACTAAATATTAAAGATTGGGTTATTGGATTTTGTACCATAATTAGGGTATGGACAAAAGACCGACACTTGTGGACATTGGACCATGGACCATTAATAGATGGGGGGTATTGTCTAATCGAATGACAACTCTTTGGAGTCTGTCGAACCTATCTTCAAATTAGTTAATCTAATAATTATTAAATGATTATGCATGTCCTATTTAGTGACGTTTATACGACATCTTTTACAATCATTTAATTAATCAATTGGGTTGGGTAATTTATTATTCATTCTGGCCAAGTGGGTAAATTAATAATCATGGACTAATTAAAACAGAGGTGGATTACATACAAGGGTAATTGGTGTAATTGTTAACAAAGTATTAAGACCTTGGATTACACACAGTCGATAACCTGGTGTAATTATTAACAAAGTATTAAGACCTTGTTACAGTTCGAGTCTCCAATTAGTTGGAATTTTTGACGTCGAGTATAAGGTTAATTTGACGATCATTTTATAATTATGACCGATGAACTATTATGGGCAAAAACCAGATAGGTATCAAATAAATTCAGGACAAAAGACAATTAACCCAGCATAATAAATTAAAATCGAAACGTCAAACATCATGATTATGGAAGTTTAAATAAGCATAATTCTTTTATTGTATTTCTCATCGTACTTTCATTTACTCGCAATTTTATTTATTGTCATTTTAATATTGTTATTTATTTTACGTACTTTAATTATCGTCATTTATCTGTACGCTTAAAATATAAAATCGACAAACCGGTCATTAAACGGTAAATCCCCCCAAAGTTACCTATAATTACTATATCTAGTTTAACTACTTAATTAACTAATTTGACCTAGTAAGACACTCAATAATAGTGTCCACGGATCGACCTCCCGGACTTTACCTTAGCTATATTATTACACGATAGGTATACTTGCCTTTTGTGTTTTAGTTTAATTTAGGTGATTTCCTGTAGTAAATAAATATAAAACTGATAGCCGTTTCATACACACCTTAGAGAACACATCAAGTTTTTGGCGCCGCTGCCGGGGACACTTTTTGTGTCTTCACGGGGTATTTAAGTTTTTTTTTTTAATTTTTTTGATTGATTAAAGATATGTTAATTTAAAAATAATAATTTAATAAATATAATAATATAATAATATTGAAATAAAATATAATAATATAATAATATTGAAATAAAATATAATAATATAATAATAATTTTGAATCAAATTTGAATGGTAAAGTTTTAAAAAGTCGTATTTATTAAATACTTCATGGGTATATTATGTAACTTATAATTAATAATTTCTATCATGTCACTTTCATGTAAATAGTAAATTAATTAATTTCATTTCATTTACTATTCATGAATAGTAAATGAGTTAAAAAAAGTTTTTAAAAAAAATAATAAAAAAAATTATTAATTTCGTGAAAAAAAAAGAAAAAAAATTTTTTTAAAAAAAAATTTAAAATCCTTAAAAAAGAAATATTAAAATCGTTAAAAAATATATAAAAAAATATAAAAATAAAATTTTTTTTTGAAAAAAAAAATTAAAAAAAAATATATATATATATTTTTAAGATTTTGTCTATAAAATTAAAAAAATATATATATTTATTTTAAGTTTTATTACCTTAAGATTTTTAGACTCTAGTTAGAACTTTTAGTATTAAGTTTAGTTTTGCCATAGTTATTTTTATACTTTTAGATTTTTAGGCTTTGCCGTAAAATCCCTTAAGTGCTTTTTCTTTAGACTAAGATTTAGGTGGCTTAAAATTTTGCGACGCCGTGTGAAAATTTTAGTATCATTTTAAGTAATTGTCTGTTTTTCGTTTAGAATCCCTTTTAAGTTTCGACGCGCTACTTTCTTATTTTTATTTTTCGACCTTTTATTTTTTCGACGTTTTTCGACGCAATCTTTTTCTTTCTTATTTCTCGACGCTCTAGTTTTTAGGACATAGAATTTTCTATTTCTTCTCTAAAATTTCAAACGAAAATTTATTTTAAGCGATTAAATTGATAGACATCCAAATTTTCTGCTTCGTAGTAATAGTTGGATTTGTTAGTGGCGAGTTGTGGGCTTCCGATTTAAAGGGTTCTGGCTACCTGCTGCATCTATTGGCTATTCGAAACGTGGGCAAAATCAGAAAAGTCTATTAATTTGATAACTTATATAATTTTTATTTTTATAACTAATAGGATATTCAGTGAATGAACCGAGCAAAACGTTCACCACCTTTTATACGTTCACCACCTGTAACTCGATCAAGGCATCTAGCCAATATTGTTGCCGTTGATTTTTCTTTAGAATCATCATCTAGTCGGACAAGTTCTCCAACTCAAATTTCCGATAATCCATTTTTTGAACCCGAATTCACAATTGAGAATCCGGAGGATATTCAAGGACAATTCCAAGATCCTGAACCACTAATCATTCCTCCTGAACCACAAATAGTTAAATCAGAATCTTCTAGTGATTCGGATTCAACAAATTCAATTATAGAAGTAACGGAACCTCAAAGTATGGAAGATCGAATGAGAGCCACACGCACGGGCCAAGGTCACGCCATTAATCAGCCAGATGTTAGAGCATCAGATTTTGAAATCAAAGGACAAAATCCTACACATGATCACCAATCAGTGCCAATTTGGTGGTACAACAAAAGAAGATCCAAACGAACATCTTCGAACTTTTAATAGGATTTGTAATCTATTTAAAATCCGAGAAGTTGAGGATGAAACTATTTATCTTATGTTGTTCCCATGGACTTTAAAAGGAGAAGCCAAAGATTGGTTAGAATTATTACCTGAAGGAACGATTGACTCATGGGATATTTTAGTTGAGAAATTTCTTCAAAGATTCTTTCTGGCATCTAAAGCGTGAGACTTCAAGGAGAAATTGCCACGTTCGTGCAAAAGCCAAATGAAACGTTATATGAGGCATGGACAAGATTCGGAAGGATGTTGAGAGGATGTCCTCAACACGGTTTAGATACTTTTCAAATAGTGCAAATTTTCTATAAAGGCGTCGACATCGCCACACGAAAAGACATCAACACAGCAGCTGGTGGTTCCATTATGAAGAAAACCGCAACCAAAGCTCACAAGATCATTGATAACACAGCATCCCACTCTCATGAGTGGCATCAGGAAAAAAGATATTTTTCATTCATCTAAAGCGGCTAGAGCCGATTCTAGCCATAACTTTGATTCTGTTTCTGCAAAAATAGATGCTTTCGAGAGACGAATGAAAAAGATGACTAAAGATATTCACGCAATACGAATCAGTTGTGAGCAATGCGGTGGACCACACTTAACGAAAGATTGTAATGTTGAGCAAACAATGGAACAATGAGAGAATGTTTCCTACATAAACCAAAGGCCGGGAAATAATTATCAAAATAATTATCAACCGCCAAGGCCAAACTTTAATCGAAATCAAAACATTCTTTACAATCCAAATGGACCCAATAATAACTCATACAAACAACAAGGTCCGAATAACCAACCAACTCAAAACAACACTTTCAATCAACAAAGACCTGGCTTGTATAAACCACCACAACAAACCGAAGAGAAAAAGTCAAATCTGGAAGAAGTGGTATTTAAGCTAGTTGAATCTCAAACACAATTTATTGAAACTTAAACCCGAATGAATGAGAGGTTTGATCAGTCATTTAGAACTCAACAAGCTTCCATTTTGAATCTAGAAAAATAAGTAGGTACTCTTGTTAGATTGATGAGTGAGAGGGAACAAGGAAAGCTACCGAGTAATAATGAAGTAAATCCTTTGAATGAAAATGTTAACATGGTATCAACAAATTCTGAAAAAAACCAACACCAGAAGATGGGAAAGTTTTAGATGTGAGTAACAATGAAGAAGTTACAACACCACCACCACCCGAGTATGTAAAGCCAGTGGTGGCACCATACAAAACACCCATCCCGTTTCCAAGAAAAGGAGTTGAGTATGAGCAAATGATAGGTAATAAAGTTTGTGATACCTTTGGAAAAAAGAAGAAGAAGAAGAATAAGAAAGTACAAGAAACAAAAACCATAGAAGTAAACCCGGTGAAGACAGTTCCACCAAAACCTCCACCTAGGGTAGGTGATCCGGGTGAATTTATTGTTCCTTGTCTACTAAGTGACTGTGTCATGTATGATACACTAGCAGATTTAGGTGCAAGTGTGAGTGTTATGCCTCTTTCATTATATAAGAGATTAGGAGTAGGTGAGTTAAGTCCAACAGATATGAGTGTTCGACTCCTTGATCAAACCATTAAGCAGCCAGTTGGAATTACTGACAACCTACCCGTTCAAGTAGGTAATTTAACCTTTCTAGTCGAATTCATTGTCATTGACATAGAAGAGGACCCAAACATTCCTCTAATTTTAGGTCGACCATTCTTAGCATCCACCGGGGCGTTTTTTGATGTAAGAAAGGGTAGAATGACACTTAGTAATGATGAGAAATCGATCACCTTTATGATTCGAAAGTCTAAATCTCCACCAATCAAAACCGTTGAACCAGCAAAAACGATTGGCAAGAACCATGTTGTTTTACCAACTCCAATGGTAGTGCTCAACAATAATAAAACGCCTAAGTGTGGAGAAAATGAAGTAACACCTAATGGTGACCTGATAACAAAGAACCCCGTTGTTGATACGAAATTAAATGATCCCGTTATTAATAGTTCAATGAAGAAACTTATTAAACGAATTCGCGATGCTAGAACCAAGGGGAACTTTAAGTTATGTAACAGGTTAGTATCCAATCTGTCGCCTAAAGAAAAGGCGAAATTAATTGAATTTGTGGATATTACACAAGAATCCGACCAATGGCTTAACGCAAAAGTCACAGATATGCAATTTGATTATGGTCCAAGAAAAATTGACGATGAAGTTAATCACAATTTTGACACCACAGCTACCTAAGTGTGGGGAGATTCAAAATGTTCTAAAAAGAAAATGTTGTCTAGAGTTAGTTGTTCTATTCTCGTGTAGTTCCGAGAATGGAATCCGATTGGTCTTTTCCACTAGCAGACACTAAAGAACTAGTTTTCTCCCCCCATTCTGAATTTTTTTTTTTTTGTTTTGTAGGTTTTATATGAAATTAATATGCTTTTTAAATTTAAGTTTTGTGTGATTTTAAAAACAAAAATTTACTTTATTTAATTAAGTTTAAAAAAAATGATTTCTAAAATTCGCCGTGAGTTAAACACTAGGTCATTAAACCAAAATTGCTTTACCCGAGGGCGGGACGACAAATTTTGTTATCATTATTTTTAATTTTATTGATTTAAAGTATGCCAAAAAAATATTATATTTTATAAATTTTTGAAAGTGGGGTAATATACCAAACTTCAAAAATATGTATATATGTTTGTAGTTTATCTTATGTACAAAACAAGGTAAAACAACGCACTTTCAAAGACTGTCATTAAGTTCAGCAAAAACTACTAATTTTGACGACAAGACGCAAAATATCAAATGTGAAATAACAACAATATGTTTGCAAACTCGGTAATTTTAATCATTTTTCTACACTAATCACCCTCATGAATTTAAATTTTTACTGATTTCTTGCAAATGAGGGCATTGCAAGATCTCAAGTGTGGGGAAGGGTTATAAATTCTCTCGGGTTTACACTTGGTTTAATTGCCAAATTTTGTGAAAATTTGAAAAATTTTCAACTAAATGAATTCAAAATCATGTTTATATATATTTATGAACGATAAAACTAGGTGATACTACCGAAATTATTGTTACCTTGGAAAGGACATAAATTGAGAAACAACCCAAAACACTTGAATTCATTTAAAATGGAATAGAGGGGAATAAAAAGGCAAAGAAAGAAATAAATAAAAGCTGAGTGTGGGAAGAATTTACCAAGTTCTTTAAAACATATATCACATATATGTACAAGCTTATTGCAGGTACATTTGTTTTGGACTAAACTAACCAGTTTTACCCGATTTACTGTAATATATTTGAAAGAAAGACGGATCTACACGATGAATCAATTCCATCATTAAAAGGAAGTAAAGTCTTCCGAAAAAGACACGCGCTTCTTGATTTAGGTCAAGAAGTTGTCGTCCAGACCAACTGTAGGTTGACGAAAAATCTAGAAAAGTCATCTCTAAAATCAGCAGGAAATCCACGGACCTCAGCATCAAACAGGGTCGCCATGTGGTCAGACTTATCCTAACCATGAGAGGATCTGTCTCTTAAAATGGAGAGGGCGCCGTGCAAATTAGCTTGATAAGACTACTGAATCAGACCCCCAGTAAGGATAATCTCCTTAAAGATTAAAAATCAGCTTTTAAGCCTGATATTACTCAATCCTTGAGATTGACTTTAAAGATTGAGAATTACAAACTCATGGAATTCGATGATATCTAAACTCGAACTTGAACGAGAAAATATTTTGATCAAATTACAAACCAATTTGTTTTCTGAAAACCTATTTTCAATGCGTTCATTACCATTGAACATAAAACCCTGAGAATTCATCAGAATTCATTAGGTCACCTGAACCAAATCGGGTGTCAACCGTAAGAACGGTGGTTACATAGCATGGTCAAAGACAGGATCTTGTGCCAGACCGAAAAACCATAAGGGTGAACTTTATTATTGCTCCTACAAAGGATAGTAATTGCATCCGACACGATATAGACCATAATCAAAAGCATGTCATTAGACATTGCCTTAACAGTTGCTTGTTCAACGCTTTCCTTTACAACCGGACGGTAGTTTACTGAAAGGTAATATACGGAACAAGTAAACTGGACGTGTTGCTTTCCTAATACAAGGTTAGCAAGTGGGTGACACAAAACCATAAGTTTTGAGCTAAAATTTTCAAATCTAAAACCCACACAACCCACAAAAACATTTTGCAACACCGGTGAAGGGTTATTCCGGAAAACTTATCTAGGGTAAAAAGTAGATTGAATTTTCAAAAGATCAAATGCTTTCATAAAGATCCAATTTCCTAACGGATCTAAATTTTTATAGTCATGTGAGACTGTAAACCACATCGTTACTATCATTGTTCATAACCGCCGTATTGAAATCACTGATGTACAAAGTGTGAAGAATAAAGAAGTGATTCAAGTATGTTTTTATTTCAAGACTATATTGCTTGAGGACAAGTGTAACAACCCAAACCAACCCGCATTAAACCGCGTTAAATTTACAAAATAAAAAAAAAATTGCTGAACTGCCACCTGGCGCGGCGCGCCATATAGGCCCCGCGGCGCGCCAAACCTGACTGTCCGGAAAGTCTTTAAATGCGAAAATGTTTGACTAGTTCCCGACATATTTAGGCGTAACGCTTTTAACCCCATGTTCCATATATAAAAACTAGCAAGTTCTATTAATAAAATTATGTTTACGAAGCGGGGCCCACATTGACCCAAATTACCCCTTAAGTACCAAAATACAATTTTCGACCATAAGACTTTTAATACAAAACAAAGCCGAGCATGGCGATTGGGGATACGCTACCCAATCCTAATAAATCCAAAAGCAAGCCTTCTACGCAAACTGTGAAAGTCCTCTAATCCTCGCGCTTACCCGAGCCACCATCCGCATGCAATCTATAAAAAGAGTCAACAACGAGAGGGTAAGCTAACGCTTAGTGAATGATAATATACTACATACATATATATGTATAAAATGGACACGCCACAAAATAACAAATACCGCATACCGAGGCATCCATATAAGGCACTACACTAAGCATACCGTACGATCTCTAAGCAACGAGCTAAAGATACAATAACAATATAAGTTCACCAACGACGATGTGAACAACGCCAAATAGCTACACCCGGAGGGTTAGCTACAACACAACAATACATTAATATATAACAATATAAACGAACAAGGTTAACACCTTAACCCAATACCGAGAACCAAATACCACAATGAAGATTGGCCGAACTACACGAGCCTTAGTAATCCGAAACCACACGAGATTACTATCTTCACAACATCGAGGTTGGCCGAACTACACGAGCCTTAGTAATCCGAAACCACACGAGATTACTACCTCAATAAGATGACCGAACTACACGAGTCACCATGAATCTGAACTACACGAGATTCATTTGATAAGATGACCGAAACCACACGCGTCATCGTGAATCCGAAACCACACGCGATTCACATCTCCAACTCAAACCCACGGTCACGGGATTATAAAATCCACCACATCGGGGCTACAACATCCAAATCACAATCATGTGTGATAATGTACACACGAACGTGTACTTCGCCAAAGATGGTCAACCAAACGCACAACCGTGCCAATTGGACTTATACAAAAGTCCATCAAGTCCACCTACATGTGAAGTGAGCTCTATAGCCGAGAATCACTCCACCCGACCCGCACCCATCCTACACATACATATGTACATAGGATAATATCACTCACCTTGAAGTCTTGAAGAGTGCTTCCAAGTAATCCGCAAGTCGCCAATGGGAAATACCTAATCCATTATCACAATTACAACATTACACTTAGAGTGGATTCACAATTCAACCCAATTCAACCATTAGTGCAATTTCGACCCAAATGCACTTCCAAGCACAAACCGTACCCAAACTAACCCATAATCACTAACACAAGTGAGAATGGTCCCAATATGTCAATTAAACTCGAACTCAAGTGTTAAACACGTGTCATACCCATTTTGACACTTAAACCCTAATTTTGACCCATAAAGGTCAAAATCTCATCCTTTACAAGTTTTGACACCTAAACACATTTAACTCGGTTCTATACTTCAACTTAATCCATTTTAAGTTTATAAACATCATTAAATCGCCAATTGGGTCATAATTACCACCGAACCCTAATTTGACCCAAAGTCACAATTAGTCAACCATAATACCCTAAATGGGTTCCAATACTTCAATAATCACTATACCTAGTGATTAAACTCCAAACCAAAGCCTAATCAAGGCCAAATCATCATCCAACCCAAAACCCGCCAAGTGACAAGAATAACTAGTCACCATAAACCCATTTCATCACCAGAAGGGTTACACAACAATTTAACTCAAAACTCTAACTTGAATATCAAATCAAATAAATGAAATTCGGAGTTTGAGCTTACCAATACCACCACAACGTAGCTAGGAACGAAAGGAACAACTTTAAAACCCGAGACTTTGAACGATTCGAGCTTCTTCTTCCAAAACCTCAAATCTCTCTCTAGACCTCTCTCTCTCTCTAAGAATGGATGAAGATGATGAATGGATGTGAAATGATCCAAAGTTAGATCTAAACCAACTGATATGGCTCACAAATCCAGCCCCAAGTGAATTTACCAAATTACCCTTCATTTAAAATAATTAAAAACAAAGGATTCTGTCAGCGCGATTCGGCGCGGCGCGCACCAGACCCGCGCGGCGCGCAAGTAGTCAGTTTCAGGTTCTTTTGCTTTTTAACTAAATATAAATATTAAACGAAGCCCGTTCTCGTATGTCTTTTATAAACAAGTATACAAAATAAATATTCGGGTCTTACAACTCTCCCCCACTTAAACTCGATCACGTCCTCGTGATCCTCGTCACTTAACCAAACGGACCCCACTTACGGTCCTAAACATAAGTTCCAACCCGACTTTCCTAGGCAACTATTCTCATTGAAGCACCTTTAACACTAAAATCGTCATCCGCGATTTTCTCAAATCCACAATCCGAGCACTAAAACCATGCTCCTTCCCTAACATCGGGAAAACTCAACCAATCTCGTACTGAGATATAAATCCCTTAGCGTACTATTACCGAGTACAACGCTAAAAGCACCCAAGTCCCAACCTAAGGTCAACAACCCGAACCGATGAAGACCGATCCAAACGAATCCTTACGGATAACACCACTCAATAGACATCCCTTGTAGTGCGCAATACGACCAATACGCAACTACCGTAACATCATAATCCAACGGTTAAAAACCGATAGCGCCCAAACGACTATGGAAACGCAAATCCCAAGGTGTACGAAATCAACCATCGTCACACCCGTAACCAACATGTGAGCGAAACACGGCTATCGCATCACTAATCTCACAACATGGTCCTCACGACCCCACCATCGGTGTATAAAACAACCGACAGATCACACAACACGAAGGCTGGCCGAAAACACACGCGCCTTAGTGAATCCGAACTACACGCGACTCACTACCTTCACCACAACACAATCGGGAATGGCCGAACTACACGCGCCATAGTGAATCCGAACTACACGAGAGTCACTATCCCAGAGGAATGACCGAACTACACGAGTCATTTGTGAATCCGAACTACACGAGACTCACTCCTCAATACAATGACCGAAACCACACGAGTCATTTGTGAATCCGAACTACACGAGATTCACTTCCACAACATCGAGGTTGGCCGAACTACACGAGCCTTAGTAATCCGAAACCACACGAGATTACTACCTCAATAAGATGACCGAACTACACGAGTCACCATGAATCCGAACTACACGAGATTCATTCCGATAAGATGACCGAACTACACGCGTCATCGTGAATCCGAAAACACACGCGATTCACAACCATGATGAAGTCAGCGGACCCGAAGATCATGCTTCACCAATCTCAACACCGGATGAAGTCAGCGGACCCGAAGATCATGCTTCACCGATATAACACCACGCTCATGATGAAGTCAGCGGACCCCGAAAGTCATGCTCCACCAATCACGTACTCCCATGATGAAGTCAGCGGACCCTAAAGATCATGCTTCATCAATCAACCATACCATAATGAAGTCAGCGGACCCCGAAAGTCATGTTTCATTAATCACAATCCCATGATGAAGTCAGCGGACTCCGAAAGTCATGCTTCATCAATCAACAATCCCACGATGAAGTCAGCGGACCCCGAAGGTCATGCTTCATCTATCACATACGCACTTTCGGCCTCAAACACCGAGTCGCGCAACATCACGCTCTACTACACTACAGTGAACCCTAGCGGACCACTAACCATCCATAATCGAGCAAGAACCACCTATACCAAACATAGGTACCAAACAATAATTCTCCACAAGAGAACCCGACACACACCTCCCTTAACCGGAGGATTTCACCTTGCTCGCCAAACACGTCCATTATCTCTCTACGAGATTTACTACGTTACCACCTCAGTGATGATTCAAATCCAAACCATAAGTACAATTTATCCGAAATTGTACTCTACCACAAATCGACCCAACCAGGTCTCGACAACATTTTTCGGATCTACCAATAGCATCATCCGAAATCTCACACTAAAACTTCCTCGTGCGGGAGTGTAACTCCCCCACTTAGAACCACGTTCCATATCTACAACTCGTACAACCGCACAATGCTACCACAGGTAGACTTTACCAACAATTGGGCTCACACGACCCATTACCACATCTTGCTCCAACCTTGAGCCCACGAAGGATTTTAACCAACCCTTAAACACTTTGTACGAAAAGTGTACCGCAACACAATCGCAGTCGAACACCACGCTAGTAGGTATAAAAGAGGCACCTAATATCGCGTCATAAAGACTCCATTACCAACACACATCGAGATTTAAAACACTCGATCTCAAGGATTCCAACCAACCGACGAACCTCGTGATTCGTCACTTCAACATAAAAGCGAACACGCGCTTAACAACCAAACACCAAAACCATTTCTGTGGCTTGGTAGAAACGTTTCCCAAATACTAAGGAATGCTTGGTTGCACTAAGTCTTACGCCCTTCGCCCGTCAATCAATCATCAACATAGGGTACTTCCATTAGGAACGTCACCCATAGCATAACATGCACAACAAAGGCACGCAACTCAAACTCAAACGGCATTTAATAAATAATCAAAAGACATATTTATCAAAATTAAACGTACCTTAACGTCTCCTGGCCGCACCCGTCCCCGCTAACTTGGGACATTCCGACTTACGATGTCCTTCTTTTTGGAAATTGAAGCACACCATACCATCACCCTTTGGTACCGAACATTCCCAAGACTTGTGACCCCTCATGCCACAATTGTAACATCTAGCCGCACTAGAATCTGACATACCCGTTCACGTACCTCCCGTGCTCACACTCGGACCCTTAGACCTCTTACTCGGAGCACCGTAAGAAACGACCCTTCGCTCACTTGAAGGTTCACCCCTTTTCGATCGTGAATACGACTCGAAACCTCTAGCCAAGTCGAATAATTCCGAAAACGATTTCGCTTGACCCCGACTAATTTTAATTTTCAAGTCATCATTCAAGGTCCGATAGAAATCTCCCATCAACAAACGATCATTCCCCAAATACTCCGGACAAAAACGAGCCTTCGCCATAAAGGTCGTCTTGAGAGTACTCAAATCCATAGATCCTTGTCGCAAATTTCGCAACTCATTACGCAATTCCCACAAATCGGCCGAAGTCCGGAACTCCTCGAAGAATTCCTCCTTAAAGTCGTCCCACGATAAAGCCATAAACGTCTCGCCACCGACAAGATCAATCTTACCATCCAACCAATCCCTTGCCCTACCCCGCAACAAACTCGTAGCGAGTCTCGTCTTTTTCTCGGGAGGGCAATCAATAGTACGGAAACACCCTTCGACGTCCGAAATCCAAGTTGTGCTTACCAAAGGATCCGGCTTTCCGTCATACATCGGGGGTTTAGTCCTCATGAAGCTCTTAAGATAACGCTCCATTTCACCACTACTTTGAAGTTCGGAATACCTCCTTTCCATTCTTTCTTCTAACGCACCCATTTGCTCCGCAACGGCGGCCGCAACCCTAGCGTTAAACTCCACGTCATTCGCCTCGGTCTCGTTTCGCGTCGTCATTCTAAAGAATGCAAAACGATTAGTCCACGAACGTGTAAAACCGTACGCACGACACAGCCCCATCTTGCTAAACACTCATCGTACATCACTTGTTAGACACGATTTGCACCCGTAATAAGGTTTGCAAGTTCTTATTACGCACACATGCCGCATCGACTCGTTAGTACAACGACCGTCTCGCTCGATGATATACACAAACACAACCAAAATTCTACGCGGTACAAACACACGCGAGAATTATTATCACAACACAACAACATATTAATAATATCCGCATTACTAATATAAACGTTAGTCAACCTATAGCCAAGGCACTAACCAAACCCATTCCGACCCGTAATCCTACAAGTCCCGCAACAATTTAAGCACACACAAGTCTAAGTCTAGGCACCTATCTCAAGCCACCTAAATCCCTTAGACCATGCTCTGATACCACTTGTAACAACCCAAACCAACCCGCATTAAACCGCGTTAAATTTACAAAATAAAAAAAAAAATTGCTGAACTGCCACTTGGCGCGGCGCGCCATATAGGCCGCGCGGCGCGCCAAACCTGACTGTCCGGAAAGTCTTTAAATGCGAAAATGTTTGACTAGTTCCCGACATATTTAGGCGTAACGCTTTTAACCCCATGTTCCATATATAAAAACTAGCACGTTCTATTAATAAAATTATGTTTACGAAGCGGGGCCCACATTGACCCAAATTACCCCTTAAGTACCAAAATACAATTTTCGACCATAAGACTTTTAATACAAAACAAAGCCGAGCATGGCGATTGGGGATACGCTACCCAATCCTAATAAATCCAAAAGCAAGCCTTCTACGCAAACTATGCAAGTCCTCTAATCCTCGCGCTTACCCGAGCCACCATCCGCATGCAATCTATAAAAAGAGTCAACAACGAGAGGGTAAGCTAACGCTTAGTGAATGATAATATACTACATACATATATATGTATAAAATGGACACGCCACAAAATAACAAATACCGCATACCGAGGCATCCATATAAGGCACTACACTAAGCATACCGTACGATCTCTAAGCAACGAGCTAAAGATACAATAACAATATAAGTTCACCAACGACGATGTGAACAACGCCAAATAGCTACACCCGGAGGGTTAGCTACAACACAACAATACATTAATATATAACAATATAAACGAACAAGGTTAACACCTTAACCCAATACCGAGAACCAAATACCACAATGAAGATTGGCCGAACTACACGAGCCTTAGTAATCCGAAACCACACGAGATTACTATCTTCACAACATCGAGGTTGGTCGAACTACACGAGCCTTAGTAATCCGAAACCACACGAGATTACTACCTCAATAAGATGACCGAACTACACGAGTCACCATGAATCCGAACTACACGAGATTCATTTGATAAGATGACCGAAACCACGCGCGTCATCGTGAATCCGAAACCACACGCGATTCACATCTCCAACTCAAACCCACGGTCACGAGATTATAAAATCCACCACATCGGGGCTACAACATCCAAATCACAATCACGTGTGATAATGTACACACGAACGTGTACTTCGCCAAAGATGGTCAACCAAACGCACAACCGTGCCAATTGGACTTATACAAAAGTCCATCAAGTCCACCTACATGTGAAGTGAGCTCTATAGCCGAGAATCACTCCACCCGACCCGCACCCATCCTACACATACATATGTACATAGGATAATATCACTCACCTTGAAGTCTTGAAGAGTGCTTCCAAGTAATCCGCAAGTCGCCAATGGGAAATACCTAATCCATTATCACAATTACAACATTACACTTAGAGTGGATTCACAATTCAACCCAATTCAACCATTAGTGCAATTTCGACCCAAATGCACTTCCAAGCACAAACCGTGCCCAAACTAACCCATAATCACTAACACAAGTGAGAATGGTCCCAATATGTCAATTAAACTCGAACTCAAGTGTTAAACACGTGTCATACCCATTTTGACACTTAAACCCTAATTTTGACCCATAAAGGTCAAAATCTCATCCTTTACAAGTTTTGACACCTAAACATATTTAACTCGGTTCTATACTTCAACTTAATCCATTTTAAGTTTATAAACATCATTAAATCGCCAATTGGGTCATAATTACCACCGAACCCTAATTTGACCCAAAGTCACAATTAGTCAACCATAATACCCTAAATGGGTTCCAATACTTCAATAATCACTATACCTAGTGATTAAACTCCAAACCAAAGCCTAATCAAGGCCAAATCGTCATCCAACCCAAAACCCGCCAAGTGACAAGAATAACTAGTCACTATAAACCCATTTCATCACCTAAAAGGGTTACACAACAATTTAACTCAAAACCCTAACTTGAATATCAAATCAAATAAATGAAATTCGGAGTTTGAGCTTACCAATACCACCACAACGTAGCTAGGAACGAAAGGAACAACTTTAAAACCCGAGAATTTGAACGATTCGAGCTTCTTCTTCCAAAACCTCAAATCTCTCTCTAGACCTCTCTCTCTCTCTAAGAATGGATGAAGATGATGAATGGATGTGAAATGATCCAAAGTTAGATCTAAACCAACTGATATGGCTCACAAATCCGGCCCCAAGTGAATTTACCAAATTACCCTTCATTTAAAATAATTAAAAACAAAGGATTCTGTCAGCGCGATTCGGCGCGGCGCGCACCAGACCCACGCGGCGCGCAAGTAGTCAGTTTCAGGTTCTTTTGCTTTTTAACTAAATATAAATATTAAACGAAGCCCGTTCTCGTATGTCTTTTATAAACAAGTATACAAAATAAATATTCGGGTCTTACAACAAGCAACGCTCAAGTGTGGGAATATTGATAATGCTAAAAACGAACACATATTTCATAGCATTATCCCTCAAGAAAGACAAGATTTTAGTTGCAATTATTCTATTTACAAGTGATATTCGTTTAAATAATAAAAGGTGAAGACAAAAGGCAGATTCGACGATTTGAAGACGCAAACGACCAAAAAGCTAAAAAGTACAAAGTACAATCCAAGTGGTTCAATATATTGATGAGAAACGTCTAAAAATTACAAACGTACAAGCAGCAAAACGCAAAGTACAAGATATTAAATTATACGAAAAGGCGTTCGAAAATCCGGAACCGAGACATGAACCAACTTTCAACGCTCGACGCAACGGAGCTGAAAGTACAAGTCAACTATGCACAAGAATATAATATAATATTTAAATAATTCATAATAAGAATAATAATAAATAATAAAAAGTTGTTAATTGAGCATAGTTAAGGGGTCATAAGTGAAAATTTCAAATCAACATTTGCCTATAAAACGAGACTACGGAGAATGAAGAAAGACACACCTTTTTCCAATCTTCTTTCTCTTTATATGTAATTTATATATATTTATAATTTTAATTTTAATTTAAGTTTAATAATAATTGAGTTAATGTAAGAAATGTTTTACGGATTTTATAGTCGAAACTCTGTCCGTGTAACGCTACGCGATTATTCACCACTATAAGCTATGTTCTTCCTTTTTAAATTAATGTCTCGTAACTAAGTTATTATTATGCTTATTTGAGCCGAAGTAATCATGATGTTGGACTAAATTATAAAGATTGGGTTATTGGATTTTGTACCATAATTAGAGTATGTACAAAAGACCGACACTTGTGGACATTGGACCATGGACCATTAATAGATGGGGGGTATTGTCTAATCGAATGACAACTCTTTGGAGTCTGTCGAACCTATCTTCAAATTAGTTAATCTAATAATTATTAAATGATTATGCATGTCCTATTTAGTGACGTTTATACGACATCTTTTACAATCATTTAATTAATCAATTGGATTGGGTAATTTATTATTCATTCTGGCCAAGTGGGTAAATTAATAATCATGGACTAATTAAAACAGAGTTGGATTACATACAAGGGTAATTGATGTAATTGTTAACAAAGTATTAAGACCTTGGATTACACAGTCGATAACCTGGTGTAATTATTAACATAGTATTAAGACCTTGTTACAGTTCGAATCTCCAATTAGTTGGAATATTTGACTTCGGGTATAAGGTTAATTTGATGATCATTTTATAATTATGACCGATGAACTATTATGGGCAAAAACCAGATAGGTATCAAATAAATCCAGGACAAAAGACAATTAACCCAGCATAATAAATTAAAATCAAAACGTCAAACATCATGATTACGAAAGTTTAAATAAGCATAATTCTTTTGTTGTATTTCTCATTGTACTTTCATTTACTCGCAATTTTATTTATTTTCATTTTAATATTGTTATTTATTTTACGCACTTTAATTATCGTCATTTATCTGTACGCTTAAAATATAAAATCGACAAACCGGTCATTAAACGGTAAATCCCCCCAAAGTTACCTATAATTACTATATCTAGTTTAACTACTTAATTAACTAATTTGATCTAGTAAGACACCCAATAATAGTGTCCACGGATCGACCTCCCGGACTTTACCTTAGCTTTATTATTACACGATAGGTATACTTGCCTTTTGTGTTTTAGTTTAATTTAGGTGATTTCCTGTAGTAAATAAATATAAAACTGGTAGCCGTTTCATACACACCTTAGAGAACACATCAACAATACCGAGTCTAAGTCTAAAACTTAGAAATATAACAGAATCCTTTCTCAAACCACACCAATTAGATGCGTATGATCAAACCGAATGTGATAGAATCACAAACACACCACAATCTGCAACACTTAAGATGAATTTTCAGTAATGAAGCAGATTCGGTATGACAGTTACGATACCGAGTGTTGATTAAATCTTCAAAACTTGAAGAATTGGAGAAATTGAACCGACAGAAATGTGATTTAACACCTCACGAACACAACTGAATCTTTAAATCTTCACAAAACTCCAGAATCAAGCTTGAATTAAGCAATACCGAGAGTTTTAGCCACAAACTCTAAAAATCAACTTGATTCTCCATAATTGAAGTTAAAAAGCTGTAATGATGATCGAAACTCTTTCTAATAGACCTAATACACCTTCGCTGAACTTATCACAAGAATTTGAACGTCAGATTATCAAATTCGATAATACCAAATCTGATTCATTTTACCGAGAGTATTCAGATTCTGTAATCTACAATCTCTGGATCGATATAGTGATGTAGAATCACTTCCTGGAAGCTCTGATACCAAATGATAGGTCAGATCATGATGAGATTGAGAGAAATGATAAGATATAGTGAGATTCGGTATGTAGAAAGGAGACTCAGTATGAGAGAGAATCGATAAAATTACATTCCACAGCTTCTAGAACTCATTTACAATGCAATGGCTATCTAATTAGGACTACTTAGGTTCCATATATAGCCCTCTTCTAAGAAACCTTCATTTAAGCTTAATTCACATTAACACTATACAACTTCGGGGTCCTAACATATACGTCCCTCTTTTGGGTAAAGTAAATTCGGTTATATTACCTAATTTTACTCTTGATGAATTTCTGAAATATTTTGGATTGATTGATTAAAGATATTTATACCTTATGAATAAACGGTATATTTCGCAGTGATGTAATAAATTTTGGTATGATATCAATAATTTCGGTTTATTATACCTAATTTTATTGAATATCAATTTAATACTTTATGGCGAACGATTCAGCGTTTATTATCAAAAGGTTAAAAGCAATAAAATAAAATAAAAATAAAAAATGTACATACTTACCTGTGAGATAGAATTCTCAGAGATTTGCTTTAATCGACTCATAGGAGAGTCGTTCGATTTGGTTTTTCATAGCTACGTAAGCGTAACCTCAATTTTTCAATAACTTTTCTTCTAAGCATATGAACGGTTCTTCTCTGCATAGAGTAACGAATTTGGTATTGGAATATGTCTGATTGTTCGAACATATCCCTTCGTGTGACCATTTTCCGCATTTATGACATCTTTCAAGGTGTCGTGCTCTTCTTTTTGTTGCGGATTTTGATTTTCCTTTACCAAAATGTATCTTATTATGATTGTTTCTGAGTTCTTTCCTCACTTTGTCTATTTTGCCTCTTATAAATGATGCCAGTTCACTCAGGAAAGTGTTATTATTTCGTTTAGTAATCATAGCGTGTAGTAGTAGACCATGGTTCAGATCAAAGGAATTCTTCATCTCGTAAAACCTAACAAAAATAAAAATTCAGAATGGGGGGAGAAGACTAGCTCTTTAGGGTCTGCTAGGGAAAGACCATTCGGATTCCATTCTCAAGAACTACACGAAAACATAAAATCTAACTCTAAACAGCATTATATCTTAGAACATTTAAATCTCCCCACACTTAGTAAGCTATGGTGTTGAGATTATGATTAACTTCATTGTCAACTTCCATCAGACCATGTATGTAATGTTTAACTCTGTGACCATTAACTTAAAATTCTATCCCATTTGAATTTATTAACTCTATTGTTCCGTATGGGAAAACTCTTTTAACTATGAATGGTCCAGACCATCTTGATTTCAATTTTCCAGGAAATAGCTTGAATCGTGAATTAAAGAGAAGAACTCTGTCTCATTCCTTAAATTCTTTTGAACTTCTGATTCTTTTATCATGCCATTTCTTCGGTCTTTCCTTATAGATTAACGAATTTTCATATTCATCATGTCTTAATTCTTCCAATTCGTTTAGTTGACTTAATCGTAGACGTCCAGCTTCATGCAAATCAAGATTACATGCCTTCAAAGCCCAAAATGCTTTGTGCTCAATTTATACTGGAAGGTGACATGCTTTTTCGTAAACAAGTTTAAAAGGTGTGGTTCTAATTATAGTTTTGTAGACTGTTCTGAAATCCCAGAGTGCATCCTCCAATTTTATGGACCATTCCTTCGGAGTTGGTCCTACGGTTTTCTCTAGAATACATTTTAATGCTCGGTTGGTATTTTCAACTTGTCCACTTGTTTGTGGATGATAAGCGGTTGAGATTTTATGAGTTACTCCATATCTTTTGAGAACTTTCTTAAGTTGATTATTACAGAAATGAGTACCCCGATCACTTATTAAAGCTTTCGGTGTTTCGAACCTAGCAAAAAGATGTTTTAAGAAGTTGACAACAAATCGTGCATCGTTAGTTGGGAGAGCTTGTGCTTCCATCCATTTAGATACATAATCAATGGCAACGAGGATGTAGAGATTATTATGAGATTTTGGAAATGGACCCATAAAGTCAATACCCCAAATGTCAAAAACTTCACATACTTGAATGACATTTTGTGGCATTTCATCACGTTGACTTATTTTTCCGGCCCTTTGACATGCATCACTAAAGAATTTCTTTCGTTTTTGGTACGACAACCCATTTTCAAGGAATCCACATACTAAGTAGTTTGCATAGTCTGCAAACCATGGAATTTCATTATAATCGATCTTCAATAGATATTCATCAGGAAAGTTGTCTTGTATGGCCGATTCATTTAGAACTTCTAATTCGGGATTTTCAAGGAGAGAAAGATGATCAGTGGCGAGATTTTCTGCTCCCTTTTTGTCTCAGATTTCAATATCGAACTCTTGGAAGAGTACGATCCAACGGATTAATCGTGGTTTGGCATCTTGTTTTAAAAATAGGTATCAAAGAGCAGAATGATTGGTATAGACCACCGTTTTAGCTAGAACGAGATATGAACGAAATTTGTCAAAAGCAAAAACAATAGCAAGGAGTTCTTTTTCAGTGGTTGTATAATTCGTTTGGGCTCCTTATAATGTTTTACTAGCTAATAGATAGGTTGAAATCGTTTTTCAATCATTTGTCCTAAAACGGCTCCCATTGCAAAATCACTTGCATCGCACATGAGTTCAAATGGTAGATTCCAATTTGGAGTTATCATGATCGGCGCATTATTGAGTTTTTCTTTAAGAATATTAAAAGATTTAATGCATTCATCCGAAAAGATGAATGGAGCATCTTTTTCTAGGAGTTTATTCATAGGAGTGGCAATTTTAGAAAAATCTGTTATGAAACGTCGGTAAAAACCGGCATGCCCTAGAAAACTCCTAACTCCTCTAACATTGGTGGGATGTGAAAGTTTAGCAATTACATCTACTTTAGCTCTATCCACTTCAATTCCTTCACTTGAAATTTTATGACCAAGAACGATGCCTTCTCTGACCATGAAATGGCATTTCTCCCAATTAAGTACTAGATTTGATTTCTCGCATCTAATAAGCATTCGTTCAAGATTAAATAGACATGTTTCAAAAGTATCACCGAAGACTGAAAAGTCAACCCTGAAAACTTCCATGCATTCCTCTATCATGTCGTGAAAAATCGCCATCATACACCTTTGAAAGGTTGCAGGGGCGTTGCAAAGTCCAAATGGCATGCGTTTTTAGGCAAAAGTACCATAAGGGCACGTGAAGGTGGTTTTCTCTTGGTCTTCTGGTGCGATTGGAATTTGAAAATATCCAGAAAAACTGTCAAGAAAACAATAGTAACTATTCCCAGCTAACCATTCCAACATTTGATCAATGAAAGGTAAGGAAAAGTGATCTTTTCTGGTGGCGTCATTTAATTTTCTATAATCAATACATACACACCATCCTGTTACAGTCCTAGTAGGAATAAGCTCATCGTTTTCATTTGTGATGATAGTGATGCCACCTTTCTTAGGTACGTATTGAACTGGGCTTACCCATGGACTATCAGAGATTGGATAAATTAAACATGCATCAAGCAGTTTAATAATTTCTTTCTTAACAACTTCTTGCATATTTGGATTTAGTCTTCATTGGCGTTGCACATACGTTTTATGACCTTCTTCTATTAGGATTTTATGTGTGCAATACGAAGGACTTATGCCTTTAATGTCATGAATTTTCCATGCAATAGCTGGTTTATGAGGATTTAACACAGAAATGAGTTGAGATTTTTCATTTTTCATAAGAGAAGACGAGATTATTACAGATAATTCAGATTCACCATGTAAATAAGCATATTCCAAATGGTTTGGAAGTGGCTTTAACTATAATATTGGTGGTTCTTCTATCGATGATTTGTATCGATATCTGTCTTCCTCTTTCAGTACTTGAAGTTCTTCTGTTGTTGGTTCGTATTTATTAGCCATGAGTGTAGCTAACATTTCAACTTCTTCGTTTGGTTCAGTTCCTTCTCCTAAAGAACATTCTCCTGTTCCTTGTAATTCTGGAAATTCTTGTAACAATTCTTCTTGTGAATCTATGATTTTAACATAATAACATGTATCATCTGCAGTTTGCGGTTGTTGCATGGCTCTATCAACAGAAAAAGTAACACTCTCGTCCTCTATACTTAGGGTTAGTTTCTTACCAAACACGTCTATTATTGCTTTAGCCGTGTTTAAGAATGGTCTTCCTAATATAAGAGGAACTCGAGAATCTTCTTCCATGTCCAGAATAAAAAAGTCTACTGGAAATACTAAAGTACCAACTTTAACTAGCATGTTCTCCATTATCCCTCTAGAATATTTTATTGATCGATTGGCTAGTTGTATGCTTATTCGTGTTGGTTTCAATTCTCCGAGGTCTAGTTTAGCGTATAATTAATATGGCATTAAATTTATACTAGCACCTAAGTCTGCCAATGCTTCTATTGAACTAAGACTACCCAGAAAACATGGAATTGTAAAACTTCCTGGATCTGATAATTTTTTTGGTATCTTATTCAACAACACTGCAGAACAATTAACATTCATTGTAACAGCCGAGAGTTCTTCTATTTTCTTTCTATTTGTGATTAGATCTTTCAGGAATTTAGCGTATCTTGGCATTCTTAAAATCACATCAATGAAAGGAAGATTGACATTTATTTGTTTAAACATATCCAAGAATTTGGATTGCCCGGCTTCAAGTCTTTCTTTTCTCATTTTACTCGGGTAAGGAAGTGGTGGTTGATATGGTTTGACATAAGGCTTTGCCTTAACTGTGTTATCTTCATTAACTTTTTCAACTACCAGCTCTGTTTCCTTCTCTTGCTTAGGCTGTGGTGCCTGTGTATTAGGAATAGAGTCATCAGAAATTACAGGCATTTCAGGTGGTTTGAGTGTAATACCACTTCTTGTGGTAATGGCTTTAGCAGTTTCATTTCGGGGGTTAGCATTTGTATCGCTGGGTAGACTCCCTAGTTTTTTTTCTCCAAATAACCTTGCTAGGTTGCTCACTTCTTGTTCCAGATTTTGGATGAAAGCTTGTTGATTTCTAAATGCTTGAGCATTTTGTTCATTAGTTTGTTTCTGAGATGAGAAAAACTGTGTTTGAGATTCAACTAGCTTCAACATCATATCTTCTAAATTTGGCTTTTTATCATCGGTTTGTGGTGATTTATTTGGAAAAATAGGGTCTTTGCTGGTTGTAAGTATTGTTAGATACTTGTTGATTGCTAGGACCTTGTTGGTTGTTGTATGGAACATTTCGGTTATAATTCTGATTTTGATTGTAGTTTGGTCTTGGAGGTTGATAATTATTTTGATAATTATTTACAGGCCTTTGGTTCATGTATGAAACATTCTCTCTTTGTTCCATTGTTTGTTCAACACTGAGACAATCTTTTGTCAAATGTGGCCCTCCACACTGCTCACAACTAATTCCTATTGCGTGAATATCTTTAGTCATCTTTTCCATTCGTCTCTCGAAAGCATCTAACTTTGCGGAAATGGAATCAAAGTCATGGCTAGAATTGGCTCTAGCCATTTTAGATGAACGAAAGATATCTTTCTCTTGATGCCACTCATGTGAGTGGGATGCTATGTTATCAATAATTTTGTGAGCTTCGGTTGTGGTTTTCTTCATAATGAAACCACTAGCTGCTGTGTCGATGTCTTTTCTTGTAGCGATGTCGACTCCTTTGTAAAATATTTGAACTATTTGATAAGTATCTAGACCGTGTTGAGGACAACTTCTCAACATTTTTCGAATATTGTCCATGCCTCATATAGCGTTTCATTAGGCTTTTGTGCGAACGTGGCAATTTCTCCTTGAAGTCTCACGACTTTAGATGCCGGAAAGAATCTTTTAAGAAATTTCTCAAGTAAAACATCCCATGAATCAATTGCTCCTTCAGGTAACGATTACAACCAATCTTTTGCTTCTCCCTTTAAAGTCCAGGAAAATAACATGAGATAGATCTGTTCATCTTCAATTTCTCTAATTTTGAATACAGTACAGATCCTATTAAAGGTTCGGAGATGTTTGTTTGGATCTTCTTTTGGCGTACCACTAAATTGGCACTGATTAGTTACCATGTGTAGGATTTGTCCTTTTATTTCATAATCTGGCGCATTAACGTCTGGTTGAATAATTGCGTGACCTTGGCCAGTGCGTGTAGCTTTCATTCGATCCTCCATACTTTGAGGTTCCGTTTCTTCCATGATTTAAATGGTTGAATCTGAATCACTAGAAGATTCTAATTTAATAGTTCATTCCTCGATAATCTCCGGATGAGTAATTTGTGATTCAGGAGGAATAATTAGTGGTTCAGGATCTCTGAATTCTCCCTGAATATCCTCCGGGTCCTCAATTGTGAAGTCGGTTTCAAAAATTAGATTATCGAAAATTTGAGTTGGAGTACTTGTTCGACTAGATGATGATTCTAAAGAAAAATCAACGGCGACAATATTTGCTAAATGTCTTGATCGAGTTACTGGTGGTGAACGTATGAAAGGTGGTGAATGTTTTGCCCGGTGCATTCACTGAATATCCTATTAGTTATAAAGATAAAAATTATTAAAGTTATCAAATTAATAGACTTTTCTGATTTTGCCCACGTTTCGAATAGCCAATAGATGCAGCAGGTAGCCAGGACCCTTTAAATCGAAAGCCCACAATTCTCCACTAACAAATTCAACTATTACTACGAACCAGAAAATTTTGGATGTCTATCAATTTAACCGCTTAAAATAATTTTTCGGCGAGATTTAAAGAAAATATAGAAAATTCTATGTCCTAAAAACTAGAGCGTAGAAATGAAAAAGAAAAAGCGCGTCGAAAAATAAGAAGTCGAAAAACAAAAAGTCGAAAAATAATAATAAGAAAGTCAAGCGTCGAAACTTAAAAGTCTAAAAACTAAAAATTAAAAATTTACGTCTAAATGTATTAAAGCTTAAAAGAAATTCTATATCCAAAACGCCAATAACTTAAAAAGGCACTAAAATCTATTAAATATTAAAGTGATAAGCGACGTCGTAAAATTCTAAAACGTCTAAATCTTAATCTAAAGAAAAAGCACTTAAGGAATTTTACGGCAAAGCCTAAAAATCTAGAAATATAAAGTAACTACGGAAAATACTAAGTTAAAACTAATTACGAACGATAAAAATACAAATTACAAATTAAATGAATAAAGATACAAAATTTAAAAATAAAACTAAAATTATAAAAATACAATTTTTATAAAAAATATTATTTTTATAAAAATATTATTCTATATATTTAATAATAATTATAATACTTAATAATATTAATTAAAACTAAAATTAAAAATAAGATAAACTAATTAATATTTAATTAAACCCTAATTATAATTAATAATAACTAGATTATAACCCTAATTTCGTAATAAATGCAGGCTGAGGGTTTGATCTGTTAGATGTCTCTGCGAGTGCGGTGCCACGTGCCAGAAAAGCTCCGCGAGTGCGGTGATACGCAGTCTCAGATTGATGCAGGCCAAAATATGCAGGTTCAGCGTAATTTTTTTTTTTTTAATTTTCTATTTTAAACTCTATTTCTGATTTTAATTTATATAAATATAATTTAAATAAAACTTATATTTTAAAAATTACTTATTAGTTTTATAACTCTAAAAAAAATTAAACTTTTTAATTTCATACTTAGAAATATAGATATATATTTTTCTTTTTTATGTTTTTATATTTTTTTAAAAACTTATATATTTTTACAAAAATAGCTTAAAAACTTATTTTTTTTTAATATAGCATTTTGCTTTTCTTCCCCGGCAGCGGCGCCAAAAATACTTGATGTGTGCGAGGTGTAGTACGAAATACTATTAATTTTACTACGAAGTACTATTAAATATGCTACAATTTTACACAAGTTATTTATTTATTTATAGAATGGATATACCTAAACCTTGCTACGACACTTATAGGCAGTGTACCTAATCGTAGAGTAGTGTACTTTTTGGTAAGTCCGGTTCATTCCACAGGGATCAACTGAGCTTACACTATATTTTTATTAACTATATTTGTATAAATATATATATGTATATAAGTAGTATTATTATTATTATAAAAGGGGGGTTTTACCGTTTTATGACCGGTTTGTCGATTTTAAGTCATATATTACAGTCAAAACCTAATACAAAATATTAAATATAAATATAACTTATTTTAAAGCGTAAAGTAAGTGATGATAAATAAAAGTGCAATAATTAAGGTGCGATAATTTAAAGTACGGTAAATAAAAGTACGATGAGATATAAAATAAAGGAATTATGCTTATTTAAACTTCCGTAATCATGATGTTTGACGTGTTGATTTTAGTTTATTACCATGGGTTAATTGTCCTTTGTCCTGGATTATTTGATAAGTCCATCTGGTTTTGTCCATAATAGTCCATCAGTGATAATTATAAAGTGTGAGGGTCTTCGCCAAATTAACCTTATACCCGAAGTCAAATATTCCAACTAATTGGGGAATTAAACCGTAATAAGGTCTTAATACTTTGTTTAATGATTACACCAGGTTATCGACTGCGTGTAATCCAAGGTCTTAATACTTTATTAACAATTACACCAATTACCCTTGAATGTAATCCACCCCTGTTTCAATGAGTCCATTGACTATTAATCAATCCCCGTGTCCGGTCAAATGAACAATTATTAGTATTTATAGATATCCCGCCAACCGTACCCAGTCTAGCATATGTGGTTATATATAAATACGTCAAGTTGTAATCTCTATATTAAATTAACAACATATCATTTAGTTAATTAAATATAAAGCCCATTAATAGCCCATAGTCCAATTTCCACAAGTGTCGATCTTTTGCCCAAACCTCAATTATGGTCCAAAGCCCAATTACCCAGTCTTTATAGTTAGTCCAACATCACGATTACTTCGGCTTAAATAAATATAATAATAACTTAGCTACGAGACATTAATTTAAAAAGGTTGAACATAACTTACAATGAGTATTAATTGCGTAGTGTTACACGGACAGAATTTCGACTTACAAAACCTTAAAACATTCGCTATAATAACCTTATTATTATTAAACTTAAATTAAAATTAAAATTAAAATTAAATATATATATATATATATATATATATATATATATATATATATATATATATATATATATATATATATATATATATATATATATATATATATATATGTTTACAGAATGAAGATTGAAGATGGTGTAAATATTTTGTCGATTTGCGTCGCCTTTTATAGAAGGATTTGGGTCCTGGTGTGCTCCGCGAGTGCTGAGGTTTTGTGCCTCACAGCTCCGCGAGTGCGGAGCTTCGAATTCCAGCTCACGCAGAAATTGGATCCTAGCTTGCCGACGTTTATTTATTTAATATATAAATATAATATATATATATATATATATATATATATATATATATATATATATATATATATAATTTACATAATTAATTATATATTATATTATATTTATGTGCATAGTTAATTTGTAATTTTAGGTCCGTTGCGTCGCGCGTTGATAGTGGGTTCATGTATCGGTTCTGGATTTTCGAACGTCCTTTCGTACGCTTAGATATCTTCTACTTGGCGTTTCTCAGCTTGTACTTTTGTGATTTTTAGACGTTTCTCATCAATAAATTGAACTACTTGGATTGTATCTTATACATTTGAGCTTTTTGGTCATTTGCGTCTTCAAATCGTCGAATCTGTCTTTTGTCTTCACCTTTTATTATTTAAACGAATATTACTTGGAATTAGAACAATTGCAACTAAAAGCTTGTCTTTATGGAAGGATAATGCTATGAAATATATGTTCGTTTTTAGCATTATCACTAATGATGCACGGGTTGTAATTGCCTTCTTAAAGGGCATCTTTGCCCGATTTGGCACCCCAAAAGCCCTCATTAGTGATAGAAGGACCCACTTTTGTAACGCTCAAATGGAGAAAGTGTTGAAACGATACAGGGTAACCCACAAAGTTTCAACATCTTAACACCCGCAAATAAGTGGGCAAGTTGAGAATACCAACCGGTCATTGAAACGAATCTTAGAAAAGACCGTTGGTACGAATCCTAAGGAGTGGTCTACCAAGCTTGAAGATGCATTGTAGGCTTTTCGTACGGCCT
Source organism: Rutidosis leptorrhynchoides (assembly GCF_046630445.1). Taxonomy (NCBI): domain Eukaryota; kingdom Viridiplantae; phylum Streptophyta; class Magnoliopsida; order Asterales; family Asteraceae; genus Rutidosis; species Rutidosis leptorrhynchoides. The sequence continues at coordinate 134,517,771 of NC_092334.1, forward strand.
ACAAGACACCGATAGGCACGACACTTTATCATTTGGTATATGGTAAAGCATGCCATCTCCCTTTGGAGATTGAACATAAAGCTCATTGGGCTTTAAAGGTGTGCAATATGGATTACCATGAGGCGGGTCGCTTTCGTTTGGATCAATTAAACGAGTTGGATGAGTTGCGCCATGACGCATATGAGAACTCGGTTATTTACAAGAAGAAAACCAAACGTTGGCATGATAACTTAATCAAAAACCCTAAAGAGTTCAAGGAGGGCGATCGAGTCATTCTCTATAATGCTCGTTATAAGTTATCGCCCGGAAAGTTAAAGTCCCGATGGAACGGGCCATTTGTTGTGAAGAAGGTGTACCCATATGGTACAATTGAGTTAGTGAATTTGAGAGGTGAAGAGTTTAAGGTAAATGGCCACCGGGTTAGACCTTACATTGATGGTTTTCTTGAAACTGAAATTGAAGATGAGGTTAACCTCAACTTCGAGCTGGAAAACGAATGAATGCGGAGTTGAGTCCCGTGAATGACTCGATATTAAACTTCACTTTGTTGTATAGTTTGTATGTATAGGTTTGATTGCGGGTTTGCTGAGTCTAAAATGCTATACGATTGATTGGGGTCGATTAATTTTTGTTTTGTTTGGTTGTTTAGTGCTTTATGGTGATAATTAGTTGCTGAATGAGTAAAAAAGTCGAAGTACCAGCTCATGCCTATGGCCGCGGCGCGATGCTTATGGTCGGGGCGCGAGTTTTAACTATTTTCAATATCAGACGGCTTTTTAAATTGATACCTGACCACGATTAAGGCCGCGGCGCGATGGATATTTGTCGCGGCGCCAGTTTCAAGTGGTTTGAGGTCGGAGAGCAAGAGAAAAAAATTAGCATCAGACATTGCCTATCTCCGCGGCGCAGAGAATAAATCGCGGCGCGACATTTCTGCCGTCCAGATTCCAAGCATGTCGGTCAATGTTTTAAAATAAATGGGTCAAACCGATCCAAATTATAACCCAACGGGATTCCAACCCTTTTTAGGAATCCTTTGAGCTCTTTTCACCCACTTTTATGCTATCTATCTCTCACACCTACATTGAGTCACCAAAACCCTAATTTCAATTAACAATCATTCTTCACTAATTGCTTCAAATCTTTGTTCAATCATACCTGTTAAGGTCTGATTTTACTCTTCTCTATTTTTTTCTCTCGTAATTCTATGATTAATTTCATTAATTTTTGGGTTCATGTTTGAATTTTTGTGGGGTTTGTTTAATTGAGACCTTTTATGCTTTTATATGTGATGAATTGTTTATGAATATGATATTTATGTGTTTTCTTCATGAATTCTTGTGTAGTTTATGCATAATATTGATTCTTGAGATTAGGGCAGTGATAAATCCGAATTTGGTGTTGGATGTTTGGGGTTTTTGCTTGTGAGGAAGATGTTTGCTACTAGATACATGTTTTAAGATAGTGTGGGGTGATTTGGGCGGGTTATATGTGATTTTGGTGATTTGTGAAGCTTGATGGTAATTTTGTGAGATGATTATTTGTTTAGTTGGTATTGTTTTAACTTCTTGAAGGTTTAGAAGTTAACTAGTAATTATTGGGATGGTTTATCGTGGGTTGGTTAAATCATTAGATGAATTTGTTCATTTGAGTTAAGTGGTAATTGTTAAATGGGTTAATTGTGTGGCATGATTGTTTTGAGAATTTGTTTGAATTTGGTAAAATGGAACAAAAACACATGTTGTAAAAACTTGCTTTTGTTTAAATGTCGAATTGAAGTTGAAACGAGTAATAAACGGAAGTTGGTGCAAGTATGTGGAACATGTTGGCTTGATGATTATTATTGTCCTAATGATAACTTTACAATGTTTGGTGTTTGGTTTGTTTTTTGTTTCATGTGTGCAGAGAAGCGGAGTTGATGTTCCTTCATCCTCCACGGCTCAATCGCGAAGGGATGCATAAGAGAGAAGAACTAATCCAGAAATTTGGTTGCAAAAGGTTGAGGAAAAATACTCCGAATATTTTGAATTCATTTCGGCCCGGAGTGTGCAAGCAACATGGTACTTTAGTTGGAGTGAGTTGGATAAGGTGACCAATGAGATAAGGGAGGAAATTACTGAGATGTTAGCGATGGTGCGAAATCAGGGAAGTGTCTATATTGACGCTTGGGAACGTGCGATGTCCTTGAGGGATGACATATACTGTGAGTTAGTTGTGGAGTTCTTTTCCTCTTTAAGTGTGCGTTCTAGAAGGGATTCGACGGATCAAGGCTTTATGACATTTCAACTAGGGAAAAAACGAGCTATGATTCGTATGGATTTGGCTCGAGCACTAAACTTGTATGAGGTCCTGGATGATGCGGCTTTGAAAAGGTATTTGAAGAAGGAAACTAAGTTTATCGGGCATCCGGAAGATTACAATGAGCGAGACTTTTGGTTTGAAATCTCGGGTTTGACTCCGTTCATTTCTAATGAGTCAAAGGGGTCAGATATTCAGAGTAGACAGCTTAGGTTACTTCATAAATTGTTAGCGTGTACTTTTTGCGGTAGAAGGAATGGGAATGATAAAGTTAATTCGACAGAGTTGTGGGTTATGAATCGAGTTCGAGCTCATGCAAACGTTGACTTGTGTATGTTGATTGGTACTTATTTGTCTAACCATTCTAGGGACACACAAGCATCGAGGCCACTTCTTGGTGGTCATTTTGTTACAAAAATTGCAAGATTTTTCAACATTGATTTTACTAGGTGCACAAAATTGTGTGAACCATTGCAGGTGATGAAACCTTTTAATTTAAGGTTTTATATTAGTGAAAACTTTGTGATGTGGGATACGAATAGAGTTGGTTTGGTGGAGTATGTGAGGCAAGAAGCACCCAATGTGGCGGCTGAGGATCAAGGCGGTAATGTTGGTGGTAATAATCAAGGAGGTAATGATGTGGAGCCGGTTGCTCCGAATGTTCCTGCAGGTGGTCAATCTTAGGGTGTGACTGAAGCGGTGTGGAATAGCTTGGTGTCTAGTGTTGATAATATTTAGATTGGTGTGTCAAGCAACTTTAATGCATTCCAGGGAGATCAGCAATCACATAATGATCGTATGTGGGGGAGTCAACAATGGGTTGAGGCGAGCACGCTACGACAAGAGGAGATGATGACGAAATCCCTGCATGATCAGCAGTGGATGCAGTATGGTAATGACTGGCAGCATCATAATGCATGTATTTATTATAATTATCCGAATGATTATATGAGTACACCACATGTAGAGCCATTTACTACCGTAATCCAATCAGGCCTCGAGTTTCCGCACCCACATACGACCCGAGCGAAGCTATGGACGAGACGAGGAGGCAGTTCTATGAGAGATATCCACAAGGCCATTGGCCTTTTGGTGATTTTTATTAAGGAGGGCCTGCGAGCCCGATGATCATGTTGTAATTTGTTTAAGACTATTTCCTTTCCTTCGGTCTGTATTTGGATAATTATGTATTTTGTTTCTGTACTTTGAAAACTTATTTTGGGGGCAAGGTGTTTAGGCATCGGGTGGTGCCATCTTGTCCCGTTTATGTAGTTTTTCTGTGTTTCTTTCATTAGGTTGGTTGGTGAAACGAATTTTCAAGTTTGGCATTAAGTTCAGCAAAACTGCATGATTGTTGATATTAGTGTGATGATCAGGAATGGACGATGTTCTTATGCTGGCAGTCAGTTCAGTGCCATCTGTCACTGGTTTTCCACGATCAGTGGTTAAGCTCGATAAGTTTTTATATTTTCTTTCTCACATTAACCTTTCGATTTTTATTTATTTTTGATCTCAAGTGATGGGGACATTACTTGATCTCAAGTGTGGGATGGGGGACGTAGAATCTCTCGGGTTGGTTGATAATTGAGACATCATCATATTAGTTTTGATCTAAAAAAAGAGAGTTGACGTTTCACGGGTTTTGGTCGTAAATTTTTTTTTTTTTGAAAAATTAGGGGAAAAATTAAAAAAAATTAGAAAAGTTAGTTTAAAAAGAAAAAAAAAAGAGAAAAATAGTTGAAAATTCGGCTGAAATCCTTTTGCTATACGAACTGGGAAGTTGTTACCCTTGAATTGACAAGTACAAAATGACATTTCCTGTATTCTTTCCGCCCTACTCCGACACCGGGATTAGTTGGCTCGGAAATTATACTTGTTCCGTGTCGTTTTCCAAAAGCCAGGAAAACTGTGGGTGACACTAGCCTTAACCGAACCACGTTCATTACCATTACATGTGAAATCCTACTAATTCTTCGGAATTGAATATTAGGTCACCTGTACCAAAACGGGTGTCAACCGTCAGAGCGGTGATTGGATCGCATGGTCAAAACCGGGCCATGCGCTAGATCAAAAAACTTAATTAGGGTGATCCTCATTGTTTCTCCTAACAAGGAGAATGTTGCATCCCACACCCTAATAAGACCACACAGGATGTATCCATTCCATCCTAAAGGGAGTCAAGTCTCCCGGCTGACACACTTGATGAATTTTGTCATAAGTTGTAGTCCAGACCAGCTGTAGGTTGATCAACAGTCTTGAAAAGTCTTCTCTATCATCGGCTGAAAATCCACTAGGCCTCAGCATTAAACAGGGAGCTAGTGGTCAGACTTATCTCAATGAGGGAGATTTATCTCGTAAAACGGGGGCACCATGTATACACAAAATATCAGTGATTTATCAGATCCCCGGAAGGATGATCTCCTTAAAGATTAATCAGCTTTTAAGACTGATGAACCTCAATCTTCATGATTGATTTAACAGATTAGATGGTTACCTCATGATTATCGATGATATCTGGACGTAACGTAGTATCCTCCTAAGCTACATAATTTTCTTACCGACATCATTACGATGTTAGGTACTTGTTGGAGGCTTGGCTAGACCAATTGCGAGGTAGCCCATGCGTTGTTTTGGCACACATGTTTGATTGTCATATCTTTGGTGCTCGGCTCCCACTTGATTCCCGGTTTCTTTGAAGATTACATATTATAGCTCGAGATTCTCTACCTCATTATTATGGTACGCTATTTGAGACTACATTTAGCTACTTTGTTCATATTAATTGCTTGAGGTTTGGGAAGTTAATTTCGGGGGAATGCAAGTAGGAGGTATGGTTGATATTTACTCTAAAATCGTGCCCACGCTAGTTGGTGGTTTGTTGGTTGTTCGTTTGGTTCTACATACACGTTCGAAGAAGTTATTATATGGTAGAATATTATTTTCGAGTTCAATTGCTTGAGGACAAGTAAAACTCTAGTGTGGGGTGGTTTGATATCGCATATTTTATACACGTTTTCCTTAGCGATATCGATCACATTTTAATCCTTTCGGATACGATTTGGTGGTTATGTTGATAATATTGAGAACGTTCGAGTTTGAAGAGCTAAATATAGAAGAGTTGTGTTTTATGGAGTTATTGAGGTATTATGTTAATCTATTATTATTATTATTGGTGCACCGAGGTTGGAAATGTGAAGTACATATTGGGTATCTTGGTTTTGAGTTAGTTTAAGTGAGGAAAAAGTGCAAAAGAAACGTGAATGTCTGGTTACACAGGAGGCCGGCGCAATTCTATTTGCCACAGCGCGGGGATCAACAGGATTCGACATCAGAATAGGGGTTAAAGAAGGTTTCAGATGCAGTTTTAGGCCGCGGCGCGATGGCGTTTGCCGCATTTCAAGATCAGGAGAGGGTTTAAAGGTGTCCCAGTGCAAGCGTAATGTCTCAGCGCGACAGGTTTTGGCCGCGGCGTGGCAATGGCTCGGCTCAAATGATTTCGCAAGGGTATTTAAAGCTCGAAAAAATACCTTAATGATCATATCTTATTCCCAGACGAATTGCAGCAGCTCTAAGACGAAAAATGGTGATTTTTGGGGAATCCCAAGATCATTCTAACGCTTCAATCATTACGGGAACGTGCTTCGATTCGTTCATCACTCAAGATTCATTCATCAATTAGGTTTATCTCTTTGTTTCAAACAATGAATTCATCTTTTATTTTGATTGTGATTTTGGTTTTAGTCATGATTGTTGGCTAATTATTTAATGTTTGTCTAGACTAATAACCGAGGTTTTGGATGTTTATTTGATTTATCAAGGATTTTATGCATGTTAATTTGGATTTGATTAAAAGATCCATGGTTGTTCATGTTTACATATTTGCTCTCAATTGATTATTGTGTTTGTTTGATCAATGGAACCCTGGATTAATTTAACACTTTAATTTATAACTAATTTGTCTTAAGTAGTTGTTTGCTAAACCGGACCAAGGGGGTAAATTGAGTAAAGACTAGTAGATTGTATAGGAATGAATTGTGTAAGCGAACGTAAGCACAATTGTTAATCGAATACTAAGTTAGTTAATTAGTTGAACACAAACAATAAGGCCTTAAGTGTAATGGAACCCTACACTGTGTAATTAGAGTTTGAGTGGTCGTTAAAAGAACTCTTGATGACCCGTTTGGTTAATTTGCATGCATAGATGAGATAAACGATCTTAATAACACGAACATCCATTATCGAGGGTAAAAGGTCTAGATGAACATTCTTGTTTGAATTGAATACAAATCTATCTTTATTATTTGTTAAGTGCTAGCTCATAAACTAAAAAGAACAAAAATACTATTTTTACTTTTATAAACCAATTCTTGATTCAGCTAATCGTTAAATAGCCAAAACTACAAAAACCAGTTATTTCATTAGGTTGCTAGATAAAGTAGCTTAATTACTTGTAGTTACTATTTTAAGTTGACACGAAAACTTTCCTTGGAACAAACTTTGGACTTTACCAAATCTTACTAATACACGATCGGGTACACTGCCCGTTAGTGTATTTAATCAATTAAACTGGTATTTTCCACTTATAATTTATATACGCGATTCAACACATCACCTCCCGAGAAGCGCTTTTGTTTAAGGTCGTTGGTTCTACCTTAGTGATGCTTAAAGAGTAGTCATTCCCCTCTGGCAGTTGTGATCTTGGTCTTCTCGAGGGAATGTGAGTCTTGGTGGATAAATTCTAAGAAAGTGTCAGATCAACAGTGGTAACAGATCTGGTACATCTCTTAAAGGTCTTCTGAAAGAGAGATAATGCGCGGTTTCAGCTCGTGACAAATCTTGAAGTCCGATAAGAATATGATCCAATGCTCTACTGATTGATCCATGAATGTCGATCATTGAAGCAGTGTTGGTGGTGATTATCTCTCTGATAGGATGCTCATTTTGGAGGTTTTCAAATAATGTCAGAAATTGTATCTTTAATATTTCAAAATCTTCTGATCGGTGGTCTCCACAATAGGAGTCCGTAGCTTTGCACAGAGTAGTCAAAAGGCAAAGCTGAAAAGATGTGAAGATCAGCCCTGACCTAAGCATTAATGTCACCGTCTTTGAGTATATCCGGCCTTGAATGTGAAACTAGGATCCGTGGATTCTTGAAAGATACGTGTTATCTGCTTTGTAACGTAGGTGGCAATGTTGACTCGGTCTGGTTCAAGATGAGAAAACGGATTGTTGCGTCTTACTTCCTCTGTGACTGCGTCTTGTAACTCTTTGAAAATTAGATCAGCGTGGTGATCAATTGTTACGTAAATTACTAGCCTCTCTGGTGTGCTTTCGAAATTATCTCTCTCCAAGAGGGCGAAAAAGCTGTGAATATCCTCGATCATTTGCAAATCAGAGTGATAAGTCGGGCGTCCGGTGGAATGATCCATATGCTTCTGGATGAGAGTCAGCAGTGCTCGTTAGTTTCCTGAGAACGGAAGTGCAGATCCGGTTAAGGCGTTGTAGACCTTAGAGTAAATGATCTTCTGATCTCGACAAAATCTCGTCTCAAGAATAGTGCGAACTACTGAATTGTGCTCTCATTGCCTTTCTTCGCGGTAGATATGATCGTGAAGGGTATTGATAAAGTTTTGAATGCGTTCTTCTAGGATTTCAGCATTATTGTCTTCTTTCTGGAGATAAAGGTTGTATTCATCCTTGATAGCCATGATTCTTTCGGTTAAGCGTAACGTGTTATAAAATGTTGATTTATGGATGGCTTCGAGAATCTCTTCAAATTCATCGGTGTCATTGATGAAGGTTATCATGTCGGCGTGAGTGGATATGATCGGAATTCGATCTGAAGAGGAGTTCGGCTCCTCCTGATCTGGTTCGGATGGAGAATATAAGTTATACATAATGTCTTCATGTTGCTCTTCCTCGTCATCATCGGTAGAATAATTGTCTGAAGATTCGTCTGATGAACGGGTTTCTTCAGTATTCTGGTCCTTTGCTTTGACACTTTCGGGAGCAATTTCTATGTCCTTAACTTCAACCTTATCAGTCTTCTTTTTGAAGCAAATGATTAAACTGTGATCTTTAGTCTCAAGCCTCATTAATTCTTCATGACGCTCTGGGCTTGGAGATGGTATTATCACAGTTTCTTTTACGTCTTCCATTTCGTCTTCCTCCTCAGATTCTTCCTCTTCCTCTATTTCTTCACTGGGATCCTCTTCTTCCATTTCTGGGTTGTCAACAGACTGTGATTCGACACCCATCTCGATATCATCGGTTGGTGATGGGGACTCATCATCGGAAGTGATCTGTCTGGTGGAAATAGCAAACATCTCTGCCTGTCCAGTAAGATCGGTAGGTCGGTCAATTTTGAAGGTGATGCTCTCTCTATGTGATCGTAAGATCAGGGTTTGATTGTACACATCAATGACAGTCCTAGTCGTATTCATGAAAGGTCTTCCTAATACTATAGGTGTGTGTAGGTCTTCCTGAATGTCCATCACTACAAAATCCGTATGATACAAGAATTTGTCGACTTTCACCAAGACGTTCTCAACTATGCCCTTAGGATATCGAATTGTATGATCGACAAGTTGGATTGTCATTATAGTCGGTGACAAGTCTCTTAACTCTAGAGAGAGTAGGGGATTAGGTTGATACTTGCTCCTAAATCTGCTAGCGCATGAATGGTTCCAGATTGGTAGATTAAACACGGGAAAACGAATCGGCCCGTTTCTCCTAGCTTCTGCGGTTGAGAGTTTCTGAGTACTGCTGAACAGTCTTCACTAAGTGGAATCTTGTTAGAATCTGGTATCTTTTCTTTTGTAGAGAGAAGCCTTCAAATATATTTCTTTTGATTAGGCACTTTGGACACGGTGTCCAGGAATCTTCCATTAAGTTCGAAGGAATCAAGCTTGGAAGGTTCCTCCTGCAACCTTCCAGGGTAGGGTACACGAACCGGAGTTGCGGTGGATAACTGCTGAGTATATGTCGATTTGTTCTTGATTCTAGCTGACCTTCTCCGTGGTTCTTCTCCTGGGATTACTGAGTCCATTTGCTTAGCTTCCTCTATGTGGGGATTTTGGATAGTATTACTAGGTAACCTCCCTTGCAGTCGGGTTTCAAGGCGTTGTGATAACTGTCCGAGCTGCGTTTCTAGACTTTTGAGCAGAGCTAGTTGATTTCTCATTAGTATTTCTGTCTGGTCTTGTCTAGATGCAGTTCTCTGATTTAACTGTTGTTGTCCTTGAATGAACTGTGTCAACTGATCATCAGTTCTGAGAGTAGGGTTGGCTACTTTTGTAATTTGGGTGGTTGGGGAATTTTCCTCAGCTGGTGGACCAGTGAGTGGAAGTGATTGATCGTAGGTCAATTGATATTGTTGGGGTGGATAAGGTGGGTAACGATAGTGAAAAGGTTGGTTGTTTCTTTGGAATTGGTTAACCCTAGGTTGTTAATTGAATCCGGGATTTGATTGGCGAGCTAGGTATTGAACGTAACATACTGAACCGTCAGGGTTTTCGTACTCAACTTGATATTCTTCAGCGGGTTGCGGGTTAGTACAATTAACACAGGCATGGACCTAGTTAACTTGCTGCGGCTGCATCTTCAATTCTCCGAGTTGTTTGGCAAGAGATTCCATCTTGTCTGTGAGAGATTTGATGGCCTCTGTTTGATTATTAAGTGCAGAGAGTGGTGCAGATGATGAAGTTGTTTCACTATTGTTCCAGTCATGATGATGCATTGTCATGTTCTCGAGTAACTCCCATGCTTCGTCTACAGTTTGGTTCATCAGATTTCCTTGAGCAGTGGCATCGATCGTCATCCTATGATTTACCGTAAGACCATTATAGAAGGTGCAGATTTGGGCTGACCGTTCTAACTGGTGATTAGGGCATTTCTTCAGCAGAGTTTTGAATCGCTCCCATGCAGTGTAAAGAGATTCATCATAACTTTGTTTAAAGTTAATGATGTCATTCTTAAGCATGGTTTGTTTAGAAGGAGGGAAATATTTGGTTAGGAATTTAGTGGCCATCTCCGTCCAAGACGTGATGGAATCTTTTTCCAGTCCTTCGAACCATGTCAGTGCATGATGAGTGAGACAATAGGGGAACAAGTATAGCCGGACTATAGCTTGTCTTATTCCTGGCTGCTTGTAGGAATTTGAAAGAGATATGAATTTATCAAGGTGGGAATTTGGATCGTCATTCGGTAATCCATGGAATTGACAGCCATTTTGGATGAGCTGTATAATATAATGTTTTAACTCGAACGAGTGTCCTTGAATCTCTGGAAATCTAATCGGTCCTCCTCGACCTTCAATCGAGGGTTTAGTGTTTTCTGCTAAAGTAACGCGTAACGCCATTTGTTTTCTGATTCAAGCTTCCTTGCGTGCTTTAGAGATTATGGCGTCTGGATCAGGTACGAATAACAACGGCCCTGGTCTAGATCGGGTTTGGGTCAAACACTGGGTATGCCTCTTTTTGTTGTTTTAAATTTTAAGCAGATAAACTAGGTTCCTAATTTAATCTAAGGCAATCTAAGATTAATCTAAAGTAATCTAAGGTAGTCTAAGGTAATCTTATTCTAAAGTAGTCTAAGGTATTCTAATTATCCTAATTATAGATATATTTTTGGTTCTTGCTACTGATTCCCTGGTATTTCGACAATAGAGCTTCGCACGAACTATTCAACAAACCAAGTGGCCAGGCCGACTACGGAGAGGCAGGATCCTATTGGTTCCAATATAATTGGAGACTGTTCGGAAAATCCAATAACCAAGTCTGTGTATAATTGTCTTTCTTAGACACCACTTAAATGCTTGTGAACGAGTTTGATAGAGAACAGTATTATCTGATACCAGTTCCCCGGCAGTGGCGCAAAAAACTAGTCTCTCTCTTGATATGGCCAAAACGGACGGTTTTATTTTGTGCAATGTCGTTAGGTCGCAACGCGTCAGAGTCAGCCACCAAGAGGGAGGGTACTTGTTTTAAATTTATATTTAACGGGCCTAAATCGTACTACTCCTTATTATGAGTAAGGGAAGTATGACCTAGAATCGTATTTTTGAGATATCAGTAGAATCGAACCTATATCTAAAACTTAAGATAATTCTAAGGTGCGGGAGTAGTGGTTGATTACCTAATTTTGAGTTTTCTAAATAAAGTAAAGTAAATGCGATAAAATTTATAATTCAGATAAGGCTAAAACAATTGCATGCTATGGTTTCATCAGTTACTTTGCCGACATTATGGAGTGCTGGCTCATGGATAGGCAGTGACCTTGTATTTACTACACTAGTCCTAAACGCCCCTGTCATAAGACATGTCACCGGGGTAATGCGATAGGCTTGAAGATTTTGAATAGACAGCAATGTCCCTTACCTCCGAAGCCCGTGCAGTTTGACTACAAGCATGCACGTTCAGACGGCTCATCCAATTGAGCGACTCGGTTGGGTGACATATTAACATTCAAAAATGGTCTAAACTTTCTTAAGTATAATAGAATACATGGTTTTCCATATTCGAGAGACGTGATGTGTCTCGATGCTTTCATTAATGATTGGTTTAAAAGATAGTTAGGCCCTTAAAAGAGTTCAACCATAAAGAACACCATGGCCAAGTCAAGCTGACTTCCATGAATACGTTCGATTATCCTAACGGTCCAATTCTTTATGTGTTCGAACAAACAGTTCCTTAATTAACCAAGAATCCCTCAAGCGGGGTGCAATGCTTGAGACCGCATTATGGTGAAGTGTACTAGTCAACACTAACCATGTTCCATGGCCTTACTTAGCAGAGGTGCGGCTTACAACAACCGTTGTGCTTCAGCGTGCACGTACGAAGTTTATATGCTTGGTGACTACACTAGCATGGTTTAAGACTGTACTAGGGGTCTAGTTAGATGTTTCACTATGAAAGAGTCCTCAGTCGGAATCCAAGGCTTGATGGACTTACTACAACCGGTGTGCCTCAGTCAAACTCACGTTGTATCCGATAGACTTCTCTTACCAAGGGGTTACACAGATAGTGTACTCTGAATTGGGGTTCGCGACTTTCCAATAACAAATCCAATAACTACGTTCTATTAATTGGAAAAGCGATTGAGTTCAAAGCATAATTGGAAAGTATTTTTACAACATACACAAACCATAATATAATTTCGGCATTATAACTGATTATGTCATAACATACACTAAAGATAACTACTCGTTAATCATGGCAACAATATCATAAAGCATAATAATGGAAGACATTATATAAAGATAGGGGATAGAAGTACCAGTAGATTAAACGAGTTCCGAATACAAAAGTGACAACTTCAAGACTCCAGACCGCTCCTAATACAATCTTCGGCATTCTTCTCCGGGTACTAGGTTTCCCGCACGAAGTCGAAGACCTTGATAGTATGACTAATATTGTACAAGAGAGAGAAAGAAGTGAATTGAAGTGTATGTTGGAATGAATGACAAATGCCCTTTAAATAAGCCTAAATTTTCCCTGCAAACGGCTGGCAGGCCGTTTGGCAGGCCGTTTACAGGGGCCGTTTGCCAAGGCAAGCCGTTTAACGAGGCCATTTGCTTGAGCCATTTGGCAGGCCATTTCTGAGCCAGGCAGGCCATTTGGCAGGCTTTTTGGCTTGCCTGGTTCCCTGGATCGTAACTTGATTTCTTATCTTTCACCGTTTTCGCTCTAGAATCTTCATTTTAGCTCTGATTCTCTTGATTCTTTTTGCATCGTCTTCGTAATTACTTGTTATTCAATATTGACCGACAGCAGGTATTTTGGTGATAAAGTTTGGAACTTTATTGTTTTTGGGCCTTAATACCGAGGTGAAAACGTGACTTTTTAGCCGATATCAACTATTTTTTGGTATATGTTGATGATATTATCATGACCGGTAATAACATGTCATTTATTAACAGCTTTGTCAAGCAGCTTCATAATAATTTTGCACTCAAAGACTTGGGTGAACTTCACCATTTTCTTGGCGTTGAAGTAGTCTCCACTCCAACCGGCTTGTTCCTGTCACAACATAATCATATACAGGAAATTCTTATTGGTCATGAAATGGATAGGGCAAAGCACGTTCTCACTTCTATGAGCACCTCAGCCTCACTTTTAGCTGATGCAAATTTACCAGCTGTTGATATCACACTATTTCCCAGAACACTTGGTCAGCTCCAATACCTTGCGATGACGCATCCTGACATCTCATTTGCCACCAATAAATTATCGCAATATATGCATCACCCCACTGCTACTTGTAGTGACCCGAACTTTTCCATGATTATATATTAAATGAAAACTATATTTACATGATTAAATGTTTCCAACATGTTAAGCAATCAAACTTGTTAAGACTTGATTAATTAAAATGAGTTTATGTAGACAATTGACCACCCAAATTGACCGGCGATTCACGAACGTTAAAAACTTGTAAAAACTACATGATGATATATATATATATATATATATATATATATATATATATATATATATATATATATGGATATATATATAGTTAACATGATATTATGATAAGTAAGTATCTCACTAAGTATATTAACAATGAGTTATATACATAAAAATGAGACTATTGAATTAAGAAACTCGAAACGATATATATAACGATTATCGTTATAACAACGTCTTACTAAATACATATGTATCGTATTAAGATATTGATACACTATGTTTAACATGATAAAATGATAATTAAATATATCATTAAATGTGTTAATAATGAACTACATATGTAAAACAAGACTACTAACTTAAGAATTACGAAACGAGTTATATATGTAACGATTATCGTCGTAACGACGTTTTAATATATATATATCGTATTAAGATATATTCATACATCATGTTATCATGATAATGTAACAATTTAACATCTCATTAGATATAATAACAATGGATTAATTACATTAAACAAGATCGTTAACTTAAATGTTTCGAAACAACACTTACATGTAACGACTAACGATGACTTAACGACTCAGTTAAAATGTATATACATGTAGTGTATTAAGATGTATTAATACACTTTTGGAAGGCTTCAAGACATATATCAAAAAACTCATACTTAACCAAAATGGTTACAATTCCATTCTCATTCATTTTCATCAACAATTCTACTCGTATTCATTCAGTATTCGTACTCGTATTATACCCAGCTTCTAGATGTATATACTATTGGTATATACACATCAATTATCATCCTTAGCAACCCTATATCAGCCATCAAACATGTGGGAACCATTCTTTGTAATCTAGTATGAATTATTTAGCAAGATTACAAAATTATTATTAATCATTCATGAATTATTTACAAGAAAACAAACTTACACATCCTTTATATCTAACCCATTATCCATGACCAAAAACACCTAAAAACACTTTCATTCTTCAATTTTCTTCATCTAATTGATCTCTCTCAAGTTCTATCTTCAAGTTCTAAGTGTTCTTCATAAATTCTACAAGTTCTAGTTTCATAAAACAACCTCGAAGCAAGAAGTTTCAAGATTACTTCCAATCTTTTTAATCCAATCCAACTACTCATCAAAGATCAAGAACTTCCATCTAATCTCAGTAACTTTTCATTATTAATCAAGGTAATAATCATATCCAAGCTTTGGTTCAATTCCTATAAACATAACTATCTTAAATCAAGTAGTAATCTTACTTGAACTTGTGTTCGTGTCATGATTCTGCTTCAAGAATTTCCAAGCCATCAAAGATCATTTAATGCTCAAGTTATTTTCTCATCATTTCCAGTAGGTTTACCTACTATACTTGAGGTAGTAATTATGTTCATAACATCATTCGATTCATATATATAATATATATATATATATATATATATATATATATATATATATATATATATATATATATATATATATATATATATATATATATATATATATATATATATATATATATATATATATGACTATCTTATTCGAAGATTTAAACTTGTAATCACTAGAATATAGTTTAGTTAATTCTAAACTTGTTCGCAAACAAAGTTAATCCTTCTAACTTAACTTTTAAAATCAACTAAATACATGTTTTATATCTATATGATATGCTAACTTAATGATTTAAAACTTGGAAACACGAAGAACACCGTAAAACCGGACATACGCCGTCATAGTAAAACCGGGGGCTGTTTTAGGTTGGAAAAATAAAAACTATCTTAACTTTGATTTAAAAGTTGTTCTTATGGTAAAATGATATTTCTTATGAATATGATACTATATCCAAAAATCATGGTTAAACTCAAAGTGGAAGTATGTTTTTCAAAATAGTCATCAAGACGTCGTTCTTTCTACTGAAATGACTACCTCTTTCACAAATGACTTGTAACCTGTAACTCCAACTATAAACCATCACTTTTTCTATTTAGTTTCATAAACTTAAGTTCGATACAAAAATATGGAAATTTGATTCACTCAAAACGGATTTAAAACGAAGAAATTATGGGTAAAACAAAATTGGTTAAAATTACTAGTTTTAGCTACGTAAATTTTATAACAAATCTATACTAACCATAACTTAACTAACTTATATTATATTATACATGTATTCTAACATATATTATGTAATCTTGATAGACCATAGACATGTATGCAATGTTTTGACATATCATATTGACATCATCTATATATATTATTTGGAATAACTCATAAGTCACTCTATATGCGGTAATGCTCGAGTTAGCATATAAAGGGTCGAGGTTGATTCTAAAATAATATATATACCTTGAGTTGTGATCGAGTTTGAGACATGTATACAATGGGTCGTGGATTGATTCGAGAAATATACTATAATTATTCATGTATTACTAACTATAGACTACTAATTGTGGACAACTAACGTTGGACTGCTAACTAAACAACTTAAATCGTCAACACGTAATAAAAAAATGTTATGAATATATTTTGATCATACTTTGATATGTATGTATATATTTGTTATAGGTTCGTGAATCGACCCATGGCCAAGTCTTATTTTCCGACGAAGTGAAAATACGTGAAAGTGAGTTATAGTCCCATTTTTACTATCTAATATTTTTGGGATGAGAATACATGCAGTTTTGTAAATGTTTTACAAAATAGACACAAGTACTTGAAATTACATTCAATGTTTGGATTAATATACCGAATATCACCCTTTTTATCTTGGTAACCTAAGAATTAATGTTTATTATACAACCTTCATGCTAGAAAATGGTATGGAGTCGGTATAATGGCCATTAATTGACGCGAATCCTAAAGGTAGATCTACGGGCACTAACTCCCCCCATACTGGAAAATGGTATGCTTTAGTACTTCGAGTTAATATTATACAGACGAGAGGATTCTATTTGGGGATATTCTATATGCATCTTGTTAATGTCGATTACCAGGTGTTCGCCATATGAATGATTTTTATGCAGATTACATGTTATTGAAAAATGAAATCTTGTGGTCTATTATTACATTTTGATATATATATATATATATATATATATATATATATATATATATATATATATATATATATATATATATATATATGTATATATATATGTATGTATATATATATATATATATATATAGGTTAAACCTATAACTCACCAACATTTTTGTTGACGTTTAAAGCATGTTTATTCTCAGG
Organism: Rutidosis leptorrhynchoides; assembly: GCF_046630445.1. NCBI lineage: Eukaryota > Viridiplantae > Streptophyta > Magnoliopsida > Asterales > Asteraceae > Rutidosis > Rutidosis leptorrhynchoides. Next base: position 134,534,732 of record NC_092334.1, read on the forward strand.
TGATTATTAAAAGCTTCCGCTATTGCATGCTAAATAAAGACTAGAATTGGAGTCTGCATGCTTGTATAAAATTGTTTAAAAACTGCATTCGAGAACTTACTTTATTGTATCATATTATGATTTTTAAACCATTATGTAATGGTCGTGTGTGAGTGTTATATTTTAGATTATCATTACTTGATAATCTAGGTTATGTAAGTTAAACCTTTGTCGATAAAATAAAGGTTATGGTTTGTTTTAAAAACGAATGCAGTCTTTGAAAAACGTCTCATATAGAGGTCAAAACCTCGCAACGAAACCAATTAATATGAAACGTTTATAATCGATATGAATGGGACATTTCAGTTGGTATCAGAGCGTTGGTCTTAGGGAACCAGAAATTTGCATTAGTGTGTCTTATCAAGTTTGTTATGATGCATTAGTGAGTCTGGACTTCGACCGTGTTTACTTTAAAAACGATTTCTTAACATTTTTTGTTGGAAAATATATATTTTTACATGTAAATATTATGTGGTATATTACTAATGTGTTAGTTAATGTGTGATAGATGTCTACTTCCAGTACCAATCCCATCTACTCACCTAATAACAATGAAGAGTCAAATATATTTTGGGAAGATTCACAAATTCCGGAAGAACAGGAACCGGAAGAAGAGGAACCGGAAGAAGAGGAAACGGAGAAGAGGAACTGGAAGAGGAGGAACCGGAAGAAGAAGAAGAAGTTTCGGGGGAGGAAATGATAAGAATCGCAGAAAAACCGTTAAATAAAAGAAAATCTTCAACCAATGGTCCAAAATTAAAAATGGTTTGTAGTGTCTCCGCTGAGGAGGAAAAATATTGGGAAGATTACCAATTTTTCGATGAATCGGATCCCGATGAGGATTCCGATGATGTTATAGAAATTACCCCGGCCCAATTTAAAAAAGCAAAAGAAAATAATAAGGAAAAAGCTATCAAAATAGAGAAAACCGATCCCAAATTTGATGAACTCTATGTTAACATGAAATACCCTGATGGGGTATACCGTAAACACAAGTATTTTGAAAATTTTAACTATAACTCGGGAACATCTAAGCCACCAGGTTTTTCTAGACCATTTGTGAAAAGGAAGGCTCGTATTAGAGGAGCACCATGTATCCCTAGGAAATTAGCAAAACGAACCAAGTCCGAGGAGGAAGTAACAAGTGAGTCAGAATAAAGAGTTGTAATCATGCTGTGTAATATATGTATTGTAGTGTGCTTGTACTTTTATGTTATATGTAAAAATTGGTTGTATTGTTTGTTAATTATCTTTTATGTCGTCTATTTTACAGTATAAAAACACAAAATGGATGTTAAGGATAGACGACCGAATATTTTAGAAGACCTAACAGGGGATATGATTGATGAAATCTTGTCTAGAGTTGGTCAGAATTCATCAGCACAATTATTTATGGCGAGATTAGTTTGTAGAATATTTGAAAGACGTTCCAAGCATGCCTTGGTTTATAAAAGGTTTTCCTTCGATAGATGGTGTATATCACATTAGGGAGACCTTAAGTTACGCCATTTTTTCTTTAAGGCATTGAGTACGGGAAACCCAAATGCAATTTTACGCTACGGGTTGAGAGCTATTTTGACTCCACATATCCCAACATAGGACTTCGTTCTTTAGAAAGAGCTTCAAACATGCAACCTAAAGAAGCATGTTATGTTTACGGGTTAGTGATGTTCGCTTCTCACCAAATTGAGAAAAAGAACATTGGATTGCAACTTTTAAATAAAACATTCCCACAGGTGACGGATTCAGTAGTTGGGGTGAGAGATAAGGTTTTTAGATTGTTACGGAGCTGTTGGGCATTACGTAACCCCCGTCCTTTTGACGACGTTACAACATGCTGCCTAGTCAACGACCACAACGGTTATTTTCCACAAGACCAAGGATGGGAAATAGTATTAGTAAAATTGGAATGCATGACTTGTTTCTGGACCTATGAATTACGTGTCTTTATTTCCTTTGCTGAACGACTTGCGTTAAACTAGAATTGTCTTCACAACTACCTTGTATCAAAGTTATTATGTACTATATTTCATGCTATATGTAAAATAGTGGTATTGTACATTTGTAAAATATTGTATAAAAGTTTGAACACGAAATATTATTGTAATCAGTTTTTCGTATACAATTGTAGTAGTTGAATTGTATATTAGCTACTAAGTATGAACTTAACGGGTAGGTACTACCCGAATTAAAACTTATAAAACGCTAATATGAAGAAAAAGCTTTTATAAATAAGTTCATATTATGTTACGAAATACTATTGACTACTCTTAATATTCTATATGATTAACTTAATTCTTTTGGCTATTTTTGAAGGAAATGGCACCGACGACTCGTCAGAACTTGAACATGAGCGAGGAAGACTTCCGTGTTTTCCTTGCAGCAAACATAGCCGCAGTACAAGTTGCGATGCAAAACAACAATAACTCTGAATCTAGCAATGGAACTAACGCCACAAGAAATCGTGTAGGATGCTCCTACAAAGAATTCACTACCTGTAAACCTTTGGAATTTGATGGAACCGAAGGACCAATCGGATTGAAATGGTGGATCGAGAAGGTCGAATTGGTGTTTGCCATAAGTAAATGTACTGAAGAAGATAGGGTAAAGTACGCCACGCATACCTTCACATGTACTGCATTAACATGGTGGAACACCTATCTCGAGCAGGTGAGACAAGATGCTGCTTACGCACTACCGTGGTCAGCATTCAAACACATGATGAATGAGTAGTACCGTCCCAGAAATGAGGTCAATATGCTCAAGGCAGAGCTTAGAGGATTACGAACGCATGGATTCGATATTACCACATATGAACGACGATTCACAGAGTTGTGCCTATTGTGTCCAAGAGTGTTCGAAGATGAAGAAGTGCAGATCGACGCATTTGTAAAAGGACTACCAGAAAGGATTCAGGAGGATGTGAGTTCAAACGAGCCCACCTCCATACAAAAGACAAGTCAAATGGCTCACAAACTTATAAACCAGATTGAGGGAAGAATTAAAGAGCAGGCAGCCGAAGAAGCCAACGTGAAACAAGTCAAGAGAAAGTGGGAAGAAAGTAGTGATAAGGGTCACCAATTCAACAACAACAACAATCACAACTACAATCGCAACAACAACCACAACAACTGTAACATTAATCGCAACAAAAATCGCAATCCCAACAACAACTACAATAACAACAATAACTACAACAACCGCCCCAACAATAATAAAAACCTTAATAATAACAATTCCAATAACGACAAGAGGCAGAAAAAGCCATGCCAAAGGTGCGAAGGATACCATCCGACTGGGTTTTGCACGATTTTTTGCACCAATTGTAATAGAATTGGTCATGGTGCGACGAAGTGTGAAGTTTTCGGACCAGGGTCTAACAAAATAAAAGGAACAAATAATGTCGGAACAAATAATGCCGCCATTGTTTATTATGGATGTGGAAAACCGGGCCACTTTAGGACTAATTGCCTGAACCAAGGAAATACTAATGGGAAAGGCCGCGGAAGAGTTTTCAATATTAATGCGGCAGAAGCGCAGGAAGACCCAGAGCTTGTTACGGGTACGTTTCTTATTGACGATAAATCTGCTTATGTTTTATTTGATTCAGGTGCGGATAAAAGCTATATGAGTAGAGATTTTTATGCTAAATTAAGTTGTCCATTGACACCTTTGGATAATAAATTTTTACTCGAATTAGCAAACGGTAAATTAATTACAGCAGATAAAATATGTCAGAATCAAGAAATTAAACTAGTTGGTGAAGCGTTTAAAATTAATTGATACTGGTAGATTAGGGAGTTTTGATGTGATAATTGGTATGGACTGGTTGAAAGAGGTGAAAGCAGAGATCGTTTGTTACAAAAATGTGATTCGCGTTATTCGCAAAAAGAGAAAACCCTTAAGGTGTACGAAGAAAAGAGCAACGCGAAGTTAAATCTTATTAGTAACCTGAAGGCGCAAAAGCTAATAAGAAAAGGTTGCTATGTCATTCTAGCACATGTCGAGAAAGTCAATTCCGAAGAAAAGAACATCAATGATGTTTCCGTCGCAAAAGAATTTCTCGATGTATTTCCGAAAGAATTACCGGGACTACCTCCACACCGATCCGTTGAATTTCAAATAGATCTTGTACCAGGAGCGGTACCAATAGCTCGTGCTCCATACAGACTCGCACCCATCGAAATGAAGGAACTTCAGAGTCAATTACAAGAGCTTTTAGAGCGTGGTTTCATTCGACCAAGCACATCACCGTGGGGAGCTCCTGTTTTGTTTGTCAAAAAGAAGGATGGTACATTCAGGTTGTGTATCGACGACCGAGAGTTGAACAAACTTACCATCAAGAACCGTTATCCACTACCGAGAATCGGCGATTTATTTGATCAACTACAAGGCTCGTCGGGTTATTCGAAGATCGATTTACGTTTCGAGTATCATCAAATGCGGGTGAAAAAATATGATATTCCGAAGACTGCTTTTAGGACGCGTTACGGTCATTACGAGTTTATGGTTATGCCATTTAGTTTGACTAACCCACCAGCTGTGTTCATGGACCTCATGAACCGAGTGTATGGACCATACCTTGACAAGTTTATCATAGTTTTCATCGATGACATACTTATTTACTCAAAGAATGATCAAGAGCACGGTGAACATTTGAGAAAAGTGCTAGAATTGTTAAGAAAGGAAAAATTGTACTCTAAGTTTTCAAAGTGTGCATTTTGGTTGAAAGAAGTTCAATTCCTCAGTCACGTAGTGAACAAAGAAGGTATTCAGATTGATCCGTCAAAGATTGAAGTCGTTAAAAACTGGGAAACCCCGAAAACTCCAAAGCATATACGCCAATTTTTAGGATTGGCTGGCTACTACAAAAGATTGATCCAAGATTTTTCCAAAATAGCTAAACCCTTGACTGCATTAACGCATAAAGAGAAGAAATTTGAATGGAAGGATGAGCAAGAGAAAGCGTTTCAATTGTTAAAGAAAAAGCTAACTACGGCACCTATATTGTCATTACCTGAAGGGAATGATGATTTTGTGATTTATTGTGATGCTTCGAAGCAAGGTCTTGGTTGTGTATTAATGTAAAGAAAGAAATTAATTGCTTACGCGTCTAAACAAATGAAGATTCACGAGCAGAATTATACGACTCACGATTTGGAATTGAGCGCTGTTGTTTTTGCATTAAAGACATGGAGGCACTACTTATATGGGGTCAAAAGTATCATATATACCGATCAAAAAAGTCTCCAACATATATTTGATCAGAAACAACTGAACATGAGACAGCGCAGGTGGATTGAACTTTTGAATGATTACGATTTTGAGATTCGTTACCACCCGGGAAAGGCGAATGTGGTAGCCGACGCTTTGAGTAGAAACGACAGAGAACCTATGCGGCTAAAAGCTATGAATATAATTATTCATACTAACCTTACTAATCGTATAAAAGAGGCACAACAGGGGGTTGTAAAAGAAGGAAATTTGAAGAATGAAATACCCAAGGGATCGGAGAAACATCTTAATATTCGGGAAGATGGAACTCGGTATAGGGCTGAAAGAATTTGGGTACCAAAGTTTGGAGATGCAAGAGAAATGGTACTTAGGGAAGCACATAAGACCAGATATTCAATACATCCTGGAGCGGGGAAGATGTACCAAGATCTCAAGAAACATTTTTGGTGGCTGGGTATGAAAGCCGATATTGCTAAATACGTAGGAGAATGTTTGACGTGTTCTAAGGTCAAAGCTGAACATCAGAAACCATCAGGTCTACTTCAACAACCTGAAATCCCAGAATGGAAATGGGAAAATATTAACATGGATTTCATTACTAAATTGCCAAGGACTGCAAGTGGTTATGATACAATTTGGGTAATAGTCGATCGTCTCACCAAGTCAGCACAATTCCTACCAATGAGAGAAGATGACAAAATAGAGAAGTTGGCACGACTATACTTGAAAGAAGTCGTCTCCAGACATGAAATACCAGTCTCTATTATCTTTGATAGGGATGGTAGATTTGTTTTAAGATTTTGGCAGACGTTAAAATAAGCATTGGGGACCCGTCTAGACATGAGTACTGCCTATCATCCATAAACTGATGGGCAGAGTGAAAGAACGATATAAACGCTTGAAGACATGCTACGAGCATGTGTTATTGATTTTGGAAATGGTTGGGATCGACATCTACCGTTAGCAGAATTTTCCTACAACAACAGTTATCACTCGAGTATTGAGGCGGCACCGTTCGAGGCACTTTACGGTAGAAAGTGCAGGTCTCCGATTTGTTGGAGCGAGGTGGGGGATAGACAAATTACGGGTCCGGAAATTATCCAAGAAACTACAGAGAAAATCATTCAAATTCAACAACGGTTGAAAACCGCTCAGAATCGACAAAAGAGCTACACGGACATTAGAAGAAAAGATTTAGAATTTGAAATCGGTGACATGGTCATGCTTAAGGTATCACCTTAGAAAGGTGTTGTTCGTTTTGGAAAACGGGGAAAACTAAACCCGAGATACATTGGGCCATTCAAGATTATTGATCGTGTCGGACCGGTAGCTTATCGACTTGAATTACCTCAACAACTCACCGGCGTACATAATACCTTTCACGTCTCGAATCTGAAGAAATTCTTAGCCAAAGAAGATCTCACGATTCCTTTAGACGAAATTAAGATCAACGAAAAGCTACAATTCGTTGAAGAACCCGTCAAAATAATGGATCGTGAGGTTAAAGGACTCAAGCAAAACAAAATACCAATCGTTAAAGTCCGATTGAATGCTCGTAGAGGACCCGAGTTCACTTGGAAACATGAAGATCAAATGAAAAAGAAATACCCGCACCTATTTCCATAAGATGCGTCAACACCTTCAACTGCTTAAAATTTCGGTACAAAATTTATTTAACGGGTAGGTACTGAAATGTCCCGTTCTTATTGACTAAAAACGTTCCATATTAATTGATTTCGTTGCGAGGTTTTGACCTCTATATGAGACGTTTTTCAAAGACTGCATTCATTTTTAGAACAAACCATAACCTTTATTTCATAGATAAAGGTTTTAAAAAGCTTTACGTAGATTATCAAATAATGATAATCTAAAATATCCTGTTTACACACGACCATTACATAATGGTTTACAATACAAATATGTTACAACAAAATAAGTTTCTTGAATGCAGTTTTTACACAATATCATACAAGCATGGACTCCAAATCTCGTCCTTATTTAAGTATACGACAGCGGAAGCTCTTAATAATCACCTGAGAATAAACATGCTTAAAACGTCAACAAAAATGTTGGTGAGTTATAGGTTTAACCTATATATATCAAATCATAATAATAGACCACAAGATTTCATATTTCAATACACATCCCATACATAGAGATAAAAATCATTCATATGGTGAACACCTGGTAACCGACATTAACAAGATGCATATATAAGAATATCCCCATCATTCCGGGACACCCTTCGGATATGATATAAATTTCGAAGTACTAAAGCATCCAGTACTTTGGATGGGGTTTGTTAGGCCCAATAGATCTATCTTTAGGATTCGCGTCAATTAGGGTGTCTGTTCCCTAATTCATAGATTACCAGACTTAATAAAAAGGGGCATATTCGATTTCGATAATTCAACCATAGAATGTAGTTTCATGTACTTGTGTCTATTTTGTAAATCATTTATAAAACCTGCATGTATTCTCATCCCAAAAATATTAGATTTTAAAAGTGGGACTATAACTCACTTTCACAGATTTTTACTTCGTCGGGAAGTAAGACTTGGCCACTGTTGATTCACGAACCTATAACAATATATACATATATATTAAAGTATGTTCAAAATATATTTACAACACTTTTAATATATTTTGATGTTTTAAGTTTATTAAGTCAGCTGTCCTCGTTAGTAACCTATAACTAGTTGTCCACAGTTAGATGTACAGAAATAAATCGATAAATATTATCTTGAATCAATCCACGACCCAGTGTATACGTATCTCAGTATTGATCACAACTCAAACTATATATATTTTGGAATCAACCTCAACCCTGTATAGCTAACTCCAACATTCACATATAGAGTGTCTATGGTTGTTCCGAAATATATATAGATGTGTCGACATGATAGGTCGAAACATTGTATACGTGTCTATGGTATCTCAAGATTACATAATATACAATACAAGTTGATTAAGTTATGGTTGGAATAGATTTGTTACCAATTTTCACGTAGCTAAAATGAGAAAAATTATCCAATCTTGTTTTACCCATAACTTCTTCATTTTAAATCCGTTTTGAGTGAATCAAATTGCTATGATTTCATATTGAACTCTATTTTATGAATCTAAACAGAAAAAGTATAGGTTTATAGTCGAAAAAATAAGTTACAAGTCGTTTTTGTAAAGGTAGTCATTTCAGTCGAAAGAACGACGTCTAGATGACCATTTTAGAAAACATACTTCCACTTTGAGTTTAACCATAATTTTTGGATATAGTTTCATGTTCATAATAAAAATCATTTTCTCAGAATAACAACTTTTAAATCAAAGTTTATCATAGTTTTTAATTAACTAACCCAAAACAGCCCGCGGTGTTACTACGACGGCGTAAATCCGGTTTTACGGTGTTTTTCGTGTTTCCAAGTTTAAAATCATTAAGTTAGCATATCATATAGATATAGAACATGTGTTTAGTTGATTTTAAAAGTCAAGTTAGAAGGATTAACTTTTGTTTGCGAACAAGTTTAGAATTAACTAAACTATGTTCTAGTGATTACAAGTTTAAACCTTCGAATAAGATAGCTTTATATGTATGAATCGAATGATGTTATGAACATCATTACTACCTTAATTTCCTTGGATAAACCTACTGGAAAAGAGAAAAATGGATCTAGCTTCAATGGATCCTTGGATGGCTCGAAGTTCTTGAAGCAGAATCATGACACGAAAACAAGTTCAAGTAAGATCATCACTTGAAATAAGATTGTTATAGTTATAGAAATTGAACCAAAGTTTGAATATGATTATTACCTTGTATTAGAATGATAACCTACTGTAAGAAACAAAGATTTCTTGAGGTTGGATGATCACCTTACAAGATTGGAAGTGAGCTAGCAAACTTGAAAGTATTCTTGATTTTATGAAACTAGAACTTTTGGAATTTATGAAGAACACTTAGAACTTGAAGATAGAACTTGAGAGAGATCAATTAGATGAATAAAATTGAAGAATGAAAGTGTTTGTAGGTGTTTTTGGTCGTTGGTGTATGGATTAGATATAAAGGATATGTAATTTTGTTTTCATGTAAATAAGTCATGAATGATTACTCATATTTTTGTAATTTTATGAGATATTTCATGCTAGTTTCCAAATGATGGTTCCCACATGTGTTAGGTGACTCACATGGGCTGCTAAGATCTGATCATTGGAGTGTATATACCAATAGTACATACATCTAAAAGCTGTGTATTGTACGAGTACGAATACGGGTGCATACGAGTAGAATTGTTGATGAAACTGAACGAGGATGTAATTGTAAGCATTTTTGTTAAGTAGAAGTATTTTTATAAGTGTATTGAAGTCTTTCAAAAGTGTATAAATACATATTAAAAAACTACATGTATATACATTTTAACTGAGTCGTTAAGTCATCGTTAGTCGTTACATGTAAGTGTTGTTTTGAAACCTTTAGGTTAACGATCTTGTTAAATGTTGTTAACCCAATGTTTATAATATCAAATGAGATTTTAAATTATTATATTATCATGATATTATCATGTATGAATATCTCTTAATATGATATATATACATTAAATGTCTTTATAACGATAATCGTTACATATATGTCTCGTTTAAAAATCATTAAGTTAGTAGTCTTGTTTTTACATATGTAGTTCATTGTTAATATACTTTATGATATGTTTTATTATCATAGTATCATGTTAACTATATATATATATATATCCATATATATGTCATCATATAGTTTTTACAAGTTTTAACGTTCGTGAATCACCGATCAACTTGGGTGGTCAATTGTCTATATGAAACATATTTCAATTAATCAAGTCTTAACAAGTTTGATTTCTTAACATGTTGGAAACATTTAATCATGTAAATATCAATCTCAATTAATATATATAAACATGGAAAAGTTCGGGTCACTACAGTACCTACCCGTTAAATAAATTTCGTCCCGAAATTTTAAGCTGTTGAAGGTGTTGACGAATCTTCTGGAAATAGATGCGGGTATTTCTTCTTCATCTGATCTTCACGCTCCCAGGTGAACTCGGGTCCTCTACGAGCATTCCATCGAACCTTAACAATTGGTATCTTGTTTTGCTTAAGTCTTTTAACCTCACGATCCATTATTTCGACGGGTTCTTCGATGAATTGAAGTTTTTCGTTGATTTGGATTTCATCTAACGGAATAGTGAGATCTTCTTTAGCAAAACATTTCTTTAAATTCGAGACGTGGAAAGTGTTATGTACAGCCGCGAGTTGTTGAGGTAACTCTAGTCGGTAAGCTACTGGTCCGACACGATCAATAATCTTGAATGGTCCAATATACCTTGGATTTAATTTCCCTCGTTTACCAAATCGAACAACGCCTTTCCAAGGTGCAACTTTAAGCATGACCATCTCTCCAATTTCAAATTCTATATCTTTTCTTTTAATGTCAGCGTAGCTCTTTTGTCGACTTTGGGCGGTTTTCAACCGTTGTTGAATTTGGATGATCTTCTCGGTAGTTTCTTGTATAATCTCCGAACCCGTAATCTGTCTATCCCCCACTTCACTCCAACAAATCGGAGACCTGCACTTTCTACCATAAAGTGCTTCAAACGGCGCCATCTCAATGCTTGAATGGTAGCTGTTGTTGTAGGAAAATTCTGCTAACGGTAGATGTCGATCCCAACTGTTTCCAAAATCAATAACACATGCTCATAGCATGTCTTCAAGCGTTTGTATCGTCCTTTCACTCTGCCCATCAGTTTGTGGATGATAGGCAGTACTCATGTCTAGACGAGTTCCTAATGCTTGCTGTAATGTCTGCCAGAATCTTGAAATAAATCTGCCATCCCTATCAGAGATAATAGAGATTGGTATTCCATGTCTGGAGACGACTTCCTTCAAATACAGTCGTGCTAACTTCTCCATCTTGTCATCTTCTCTTATTGGTAGGAAGTGTGCTGATTTGGTGAGACGATCAACTATTACCCAAATAGTATCAAAACCACTTGCAGTCCTTGGCAATTTAGTGACGAAATCCATGGTAATGTTTTCCCATTTCCATTCTGGGATTTCCGGTTGTTGAAGTAGACCTGATGGTTTCTGGTGCTCAGCTTTGACCTTAGAACACGTCAAACATTCTCCTACGTATTTAGCAACATCGGCTTTCATACCCGGCCACCAAAAATGTTTCTTGAGATCCTTGTACATCTTCCCCGTTCCAGGATGTATTGAGTATCTGGTTTTATGAGCTTCTCTAAGTACCATTTCTCTCATATCTCCAAATTTTGGTACCCAAATCCTTTCAGCCCTATACCGGGTTCCGTCTTCCCGAATATTAAGATGCTTCTCCGATCCTTTGGGTATTTCATCCTTTAAATTTCCCTCTTTTAAAACTCCTTGTTGCGCCTCCTTTATTTGAGTAGTAATGTTATTATGAATCATTATATTCATAGATTTTACTCGAATGGGTTCTCTGTCCTTCCTGCTCAAGGCATCGGCTACCACATTTGCCTTCCCCGGGTGGTAACGAATCTCAAAGTCGTAATCATTCAATAATTCAATCCACCTACGCTGCCTCATATTCAGTTGTTTCTGATTAAATATGTGTTGAAGACTTTTGTGGTCGGTATATATAATACTTTTGACCCCATATAAGTAGTGCCTCCAAGTCTTTAATGCAAAAACAACCGCGCCTAATTCCAAATCATGCGTCGTATAATTTTGTTCGTGAATCTTCAATTGTCTAGACGCATAAGCAATCACCTTCGTTCGTTGCATTAATACACAACCGAGACCTTGCTTTGAGGCATCAAAATAAATCACAAAATCATCATTCCCTTCAGGCAATGACAATATAGGTGCCGTAGTTAGCTTTTTCTTCAATAACTGAAACGCTTTCTCTTGTTCATCATTCCATTCAAATTTCTTCCCTTTATGCGTTAATGCAGTCAAGGGTTTTGCTATTCTGGAAAAGTCTTGGATGAACCTTCTGTAGTAACCAGCTAGTCCTAAAAACTGGCGTATGTGTTTCGGAGTTTTCGGGGTTTCCCACTTTTCAACAGTTTCTATCTTTGCCGGATCCACCTTAATACCTTCTTTGTTCACTATGTGACCGAGGAATTGAACTTCTTCCAACCAAAATGCACACTTTGAAAACTTAGCGTACAATTCTTCCTTCCTCAATACTTCTAACACCTTTCTCAAATGTTCACCGTGTTCTTGGTCATTCTTTGAGTAAATAAGTATGTCATCAATGAAAACAATGACAAACTTGTCAAGGTATGGTCCACACACTCGGTTCATAAGGTCCATGAACACAGCTGGTGCATTAGTTAAACCAAACGGCATGACCATAAACTCGTAATGACCGTAACGTGTTCTGAAAGCAGTCTTTGGAATATCATCTTCTTTCACCCGCATTTGATGATACCCGGAACGTAAGTCAATCTTTGAATAAACAGACGAGCCTTGTAGTTGATCAAATAAGTCATCGATTCTCGGTAGTGGGTAGCGGTTCTTGATGGTAAGTTTGTTCAACTCTCGGTAGTCGATACACAACCTGAATGTACCATCTTTCTTCTTGACAAACAAAACAGGAGCTCCCCACGGTGATGTGCTTGGTCGAATGAAACCACGCTCTAAAAGTTCTTGTAATTGGCTTTGTAGTTCTTTCATCTCGCTGGGTGCGAGTCTGTAAGGAGCACGAGCTATTGGTGCAGCTCCTGGTATAAGATCTATTTGAAATTCAACGGATCGATGTGGGGGTAATCCCGGTAATTCTTTCGGAAATACATCAGGAAATTCTTTTGCGACGGGAACATCATTGATGCTCTTTTCTTCAGTTTGTACTTTCTCGACGTGTGCTAGAACAGCATAGCAACCTTTTCTTATTAGTTTTTGTGCTTTCAAATTACTAATAAGATGTAGCTTCGTGTTGCCCTTTTCTCTGTACACCATTAAGGGTTTTCCTTTTTCTCGTATAATGCGAATTGCATTTTTGTAACAAACGATCTCCGCTTTCACTTCTTTCAACCAGTCCATACCGATTATCACATCAAAACTCCCTAACTCTACTGGTATCAAATCAATCTTAAATGTTTCGCTAACCAGTTTAATTTCTCGATTCCGACATATATTATCTGCTGAAATTAATTTACCATTTGCTAATTCGAGTAAAAATTTACTATCCAAAGGCGTCAATGGACAACTTAATTTAGCACAAAAATCTCTACTCATATAGCTTCTATCCGCACCCGAATCAAATAAAACGTAAGCAGATTTATTGTCAATAAGAAACGTACCCGTAACAAGCTCCGGGTCTTCCTGTGCCTCTGCCGCATTAATATTGAAAACTCTTCCACGGCCTTGTCCATTCGTGTTCTCCTGGTTCGGGCAATTTCTAATAATGTGGCCCGGTTTTCCACATTTATAACAAACTACATTGGCATAACTTGCTCCGACACTACTTGCTCCGCCATTATTCGTTCCGACACCATTTGTTCCTTTCGTTCTATTAACCCCTGGTCCGTAGAACTCACACTTCGCCGCGCTATGACCATTTCTTTTACACTTGTTGCAAAATTTGGTGCAGAACCCCGAGTGATTCTTTTCACACCTTTGGCATAGCTGCTTCTGATTGTTGTTGTTGTTGTTGCGGTTATTATTGTTGTTGGGATGATTGTTGTAGTTGCTGTTGTTGTTGTTGTTGTTGTTGTTGTTGTTGTTGAGCCATTTGTTGTAGTTGCGATTGATGTTGCGATTGTTGGGATAATTGTTGCGATTATTGTTGTAATTGTTGTTGTTGTTGTTGTATTGGTGATTCTTATCACCATTTTCCTCCCACTTTCTTTTGACTTGCTTCACATTGGCCTCTTCAGCAGTCTGTTCTTTAATTCTTTCTTCAATCTGGTTCACTAGTTTGTGAGCCATTCTACATGCCTGTTGTATGGAGGCGGGCTCGTGTGAACTTATATCTTCTTGGATTCTTTCCGGTAATCCTTTCACAAACGCGTCGATCTTCTCTTCCTCATCTTCGAATGCTCCCGGACACAATAGGCACAATTCTGTGAATCGTCTTTCGTACGTGGTAATATCAAATCCTTGGGTTCGTAACCCTCTAAGTTCTGTCTTGAGCTTATTGACCTCGGTTCTGGGACGGTACTTCTCGTTCATCAAGTGCTTGAATGCTGACCACGGTAGTGCGTACGCATCATCTTGTCCCACTTGCTCTAGATAGGTATTCCACCATGTTAACGCAGAACCTATGAAGGTATGCGTAGCGTACTTCACTTTGTCCTCTTCAGTACACTTACTTATGGCAAACACCGATTCAACCTTCTCGGTCCACCGTTTCAATCCGATCGGTCCTTCGGTTCCATCAAATTCCAAAGGTTTGCAGGCAGTGAATTCTTTGTAGGTGCATCCTACACGATTTCCTGTACTGCTAGATCCAAGGTTATTGTTGGTATGTAGCGCAGCCTGTACTGCGGCTATGTTTGAAGCTAGAAAAGTACGGAATTCCTCTTCATTCATATTCACGGTGTGTCGAGTAGTCGGTGCCATTTCCTTCAAAATAGTTAAATGGAACAAGTTAATCATACAGAATATTAAGAGTAGTTAATAGTATTTCGTAGCATAATATGAACTCATTTATAAAAGCTTTTTCTTCATATTAGCGTTTTATAAGTTTAAATTCGGGTAGTACCTACCCGTTAAGTTCATACTTAGTAGCTAATATACAATTCAACTACTACAATTCTATATGAAAAACTGATTGTAATAATATTTCGCGTTCAAACTTTTATACAATATTTTACAAACTTACAATACCGCTTATTTTACATAAAGCATGAAATATAGCACACAATAACTTTGATACAAGATAGTTGTGAAGATAATTCTAGCTAGTACACAAGTCGTTCAGCAAAGGCAATAAAGACACGTAATTCATACGTCCAGAAACAAGTCATGCATTCTGGTTTTACTAGGACTACTTCCCATCCTTGGTCTTGTGCAACATAACCGTTATGGCCGTTGATAAGACAGCGTGTTGTAGCGTCATCAAAGGGACGAGGGTTACGTAATGTCCAACAGTCCCGTAATAATCTAAAAACCTCATTTCTTACCCCAATTACCGACTCCGTCACTTGTGGAAACGTTTTGTTTAATAGTTGTAGCCCGATGTTCTTGTTCTCACTTTGGTGAGAAGCGAACATTACTAATCCGTAAGCATAACATGCTTCTTTATGTTGCATGTTAGCCGCTTTTTCTAAATCACGAAGTCCAATATTCGGATATATTGAGTCAAAATAATTTCTTAACCCGTTGCGTAAAATAGCATTTGGGTTCCCCGCAATATATGCGTCAAAGTAAACACATCGTAACTTATGGGTTTCCCAATGTGATATCCCCCATCTTTCAAACGAAAGTCTCTTATAAACCAAGACATTCTTGGAACGTTCTTCGAATGTCTTACAAACTGATCTCGCCTTAAATAGTTGTGCCGAGGAATTCTGGCCGACTCTAGACAAGATTTCATCAATCATGTCTCCGGGTAGGTCTCTTAAAATATTGGGTTGTCTATCCATTTTGTGTTTTTAAACTGTAAAATAGACAAGAGTTAGATTCATAAAAAAATACTTATTAATACAAGCAATTTTTACATATATCATAAAGCATACGAACACTATATTACATATATTACACCACACGAATACAACTATCTTATTCCGACTCGCTCGTTTCTTCTTCTTCGGTTTTGGTTCGTTTTGCCAAGTTTCTAGGGATATATGATGTTCCCCTAATACGAGCCGTCGTGATCCACATTGGTTTAGAAAAACCTGGTGGTTTAGAGGTTCCCGGGTCATTGTTACAACTTAAGGACTTCGGGGGTTGACGATACATATAAAGTTCATCAGGGTTGGAATTAGATTTCTCTATTTTTATGCCCTTTCCCTTATTATTTTCTTTTGCCTTTTTAAATTCAGTTGGGGTAATTTCTATAACATCATCGGAATTCTCGTCGGAATCCGATTCATCGGAGAATTGTTAATCCTCCCAATATTTTGCTTCCTCGGCGGAAACACCATTGACCATTATTAACCTTGGTCGGTTGGTTGAGGATTTTCTTTTACTTAACCGTTTTATTATTTCCCCCACCGGTTCTATTTCTTCATCCGGTTCCGATTCTTCTTCCGGTTCCGATTCTTCTTCCGGTTCCGACTCTTCTTCAGGTTCCTCTTCGGGAACTTGTGAATCAGTCCACAAATCATTCCAATTTACATTTGACTCTTCATTATTATTAGGTGAGTCAATGGGACTTGTTCTAGAGGTAGACATCTATCACATAATATCAAACGCGTTAAGAGATTAATATATCACATAATATTCACATGTTAAAAATATATAGTTTCCAACAAAATTTGTTAAGCAATCATTTTTCAAGTAAACACGGTCGAAGTCCAGACTTACTAATGCATCCTAACAAACTCGATAAGACACACTAATGCAAAATTCTGGTTCTCTAAGACCAACGCTCTGATACCAACTGAAATGTCCCGTTCTTATTGACTAAAAACGTTCCATATTAATTGATTTCGTTGCGAGGTTTTGACCTCTATATGAGACGTTTTTCAAAGACTGCATTCATTTTTAGAACAAACCATAACCTTTATTTCATAGATAAAGGTTTTAAAAAGCTTTACGTAGATTATCAAATAATGATAATCTAAAATATCCTGTTTACACACGACCATTACATAATGGTTTACAATACAAATATGTTACAACAAAATAAGTTTCTTGAATGCAGTTTTTACACAATATCATACAAGCATGGACTCCAAATCTCGTCCTTATTTAAGTATACGACAGCGGAAGCTCTTAATAATCACCTGAGAATAAACATGCTTAAAACGTCAACAAAAATGTTGGTGAGTTATAGGTTTAACCTATATATATCAAATCATAATAATAGACCACAAGATTTCATATTTCAATACACATCCCATACATAGAGATAAAAATCATTCATATGGTGAACACCTGGTAACCGACATTAACAAGATGCATATATAAGAATATCCCCATCATTCCGGGACACCCTTCGGATATGATATAAATTTCGAAGTACTAAAGCATCCAGTACTTTGGATGGGGTTTGTTAGGCCCAATAGATCTATCTTTAGGATTCGCGTCAATTAGGGTGTCTGTTCCCTAATTCATAGATTACCAGACTTAATAAAAAGGGGCATATTCGATTTCGATAATTCAACCATAGAATGTAGTTTCACGTACTTGTGTCTATTTTGTAAATCATTTATAAAACCTGCATGTATTCTCATCCCAAAAATATTAGATTTTAAAAGTGGGACTATAACTCACTTTCACAGATTTTTACTTCGTCGGGAAGTAAGACTTGGCCACTGTTGATTCACGAACCTATAACAATATATACATATATATTAAAGTATGTTCAAAATATATTTACAACACTTTTAATATATTTTGATGTTTTAAGTTTATTAAGTCAGCTGTCCTCGTTAGTAACCTATAACTAGTTGTCCACAGTTAGATGTACAGAAATAAATCGATAAATATTATCTTGAATCAATCCACGACCCAGTGTATACGTATCTCAGTATTGATCACAACTCAAACTATATATATTTTGGAATCAACCTCAACCCTGTATAGCTAACTCCAACATTCACATATAGAGTGTCTATGGTTGTTCCGAAATATATATAGATGTGTCGACATGATAGGTCGAAACATTGTATACGTGTCTATGGTATCTCAAGATTACATAATATACAATACAAGTTGATTAAGTTATGGTTGGAATAGATTTGTTACCAATTTTCACGTAGCTAAAATGAGAAAAATTATCCAATCTTGTTTTACCCATAACTTCTTCATTTTAAATCCGTTTTGAGTGAATCAAATTGCTATGATTTCATATTGAACTCTATTTTATGAATCTAAACAGAAAAAGTATAGGTTTATAGTCGGAAAAATAAGTTACAAGTCGTTTTTGTAAAGGTAGTCATTTCAGTCGAAAGAACGACGTCTAGATGACCATTTTAGAAAACATACTTCCACTTTGAGTTTAACCATAATTTTTGGATATAGTTTCATGTTCATAATAAAAATCATTTTCTCAGAATAACAACTTTTAAATCAAAGTTTATCATAGTTTTTAATTAACTAACCCAAAACAGCCCGCGGTGTTACTACGACGGCGTAAATCCGGTTTTACGGTGTTTTTCGTGTTTCCAGGTTTAAAATCATTAAGTTAGCATATCATATAGATATAGAACATGTTTTTAGTTGATTTTAAAAGTCAAGTTAGAAGGATTAACTTTTGTTTGCGAACAAGTTTAGAATTAACTAAACTATGTTCTAGTGATTACAAGTTTAAACCTTCGAATAAGATAGCTTTATATGTATGAATCGAATGATGTTATGAACATCATTACTACCTTAATTTCCTTGGATAAACCTACTGGAAAAGAGAAAAATGGATCTAGCTTCAATGGATCCTTGGATGGCTCGAAGTTCTTGAAGCAGAATCATGACACGAAAACAAGTTCAAGTAAGATCATCACTTGAAATAAGATTGTTATAGTTATAGAAATTGAACCAAAGTTTGAATATGATTATTACCTTGTATTAGAATGATAACCTACTGTAAGAAACAAAGATTTCTTGAGGTTGGATGATCACCTTACAAGATTGGAAGTGAGCTAGCAAACTTGAAAGTATTCTTGATTTTATGAAACTAGAACTTTTGGAATTTATGAAGAACACTTAGAACTTGAAGATAGAACTTGAGAGAGATCAATTAGATGAAGAAAATTGAAGAATGAAAGTGTTTGTAGGTGTTTTTTGTCGTTGGTGTATGGATTAGATATAAAGGATATGTAATTTTGTTTTCATGTAAATAAGTCATGAATGATTACTCATATTTTTGTAATTTTATGAGATATTTCATGCTAGTTGCCAAATGATGGTTCCCACATGTGTTAGGTGACTCACATGGGCTGCTAAGAGCTGATCATTGGAGTGTATATACCAATAGAACATACATCTAAAAGCTGTGTATTGTACGAGTACGAATACGGGTGCATACGAGTAGAATTGTTGATGAAACTGAACGAGGATGTAATTGTAAGCATTTTTGTTAAGTAGAAGTATTTTGATAAGTGTATTGAAATCTTTCAAAAGTGTATAAATACATATTAAAAAACTACATGTATATACATTTTAACAGAGTCGTTAAGTCATCGTTAGTCGTTACATGTAAGTGTTGTTTTGAAACCTTTAGGTTAACGATCTTGTTAAATGTTGTTAACCCAATGTTTATAATATCAAATGAGATTTTAAATTATTATATTATCATGATATTATCATGTATGAATATCTCTTAATATGATATATATACATTAAATGTCTTTATAACGATAATCGTTACATATATGTCTCGTTTAAAAATCATTAAGTTAGTAGTCTTGTTTTTACATATGTAGTTCATTGTTAATATACTTTATGATATGTTTTCTTATCATAGTATCATGTTAACTATATATATATATCCATATATATGTCATCATATAGTTTTTACAAGTTTTAACGTTCGTGAATCACCGATCAACTTGGGTGGTCAATTGTCTATATGAAACATATTTCAATTAATCAAGTCTTAACAAGTTTGATTGCTTAACATGTTGGAAACATTTAATCATGTAAATATCAATCTCAATTAATATATATAAACATGGAAAAGTTCGGGTCACTACAGTACCTACCCGTTAAATAAATTTCGTCCCGAAATTTTAAGCTGTTGAAGGTGTTGACGAATCTTCTGGAAATAGATGCGGGTATTTCTTCTTCATCTGATCTTCACGCTCCCAGGTGAACTCGGGTCCTCTACGAGCATTCCATCGAACCTTAACAATTGGTATCTTGTTTTGCTTAAGTCTTTTAACCTCACGATCCATTATTTCGACGGGTTCTTCGATGAATTGAAGTTTTTCGTTGATTTGGATTTCATCTAACGGAATAGTGAGATCTTCTTTAGCAAAACATTTCTTTAAATTCGAGACGTGGAAAGTGTTATGTACAGCCGCGAGTTGTTGAGGTAACTCTAGTCGGTAAGCTACTGGTCCGACACGATCAATAATCTTGAATGGTCCAATATACCTTGGATTTAATTTCCCTCGTTTACCAAATCGAACAACGCCTTTCCAAGGTGCAACTTTAAGCATGACCATCTCTCCAATTTCAAATTCTATATCTTTTCTTTTAATGTCAGCGTAGCTCTTTTGTCGACTTTGGGCGGTTTTCAACCGTTGTTGAATTTGGATGATCTTCTCGGTAGTTTCTTGTATAATCTCCGGACCCGTAATCTGTCTATCCCCCACTTCACTCCAACAAATCGGAGACCTGCACTTTCTACCATAAAGTGCTTCAAACGGCGCCATCTCAATGCTTGAATGGTAGCTGTTGTTGTAGGAAAATTCTGCTAACGGTAGATGTCGATCCCAACTGTTTCCGAAATCAATAACACATGCTCGTAGCATGTCTTCAAGCGTTTGTATCGTCCTTTCGCTCTGCCCATCAGTTTGTGGATGATAGGCAGTACTCATGTCTAGACGAGTTCCTAATGCTTGCTGTAATGTCTGCCAGAATCTTGAAATAAATCTGCCATCCCTATCAGAGATAATAGAGATTGGTATTCCATGTCTGGAGACGACTTCCTTCAAATACAGTCGTGCTAACTTCTCCATCTTGTCATCTTCTCTTATTGGTAGGAAGTGTGCTGATTTGGTGAGACGATCAACTATTACCCAAATAGTATCAAAACCACTTGCAGTCCTTGGCAATTTAGTGACGAAATCCATGGTAATGTTTTCCCATTTCCATTCCGGGATTTCGGGTTGTTGAAGTAGACCTGATGGTTTCTGGTGCTCAGCTTTGACCTTAGAACACGTCAAACATTCTCCTACGTATTTAGCAACATCGGCTTTCATACCCGGCCACCAAAAATGTTTCTTGAGATCCTTGTACATCTTCCCCGTTCCAGGATGTATTGAGTATCTGGTTTTATGAGCTTCTCTAAGTACCATTTCTCTCATATCTCCAAATTTTGGTACCCAAATCCTTTCAGCCCTATACCGGGTTCCGTCTTCCCGAATATTAAGATGCTTCTCCGATCCTTTGGGTATTTCATCCTTTAAATTTCCCTCTTTTAAAACTCCTTGTTGCGCCTCCTTTATTTGAGTAGTAATGTTATTATGAATCATTATATTCATAGATTTTACTCGAATGGGTTCTCTGTCCTTCCTGCTCAAGGCATCGGCTACCACATTTGCCTTCCCCGGGTGGTAACGAATCTCAAAGTCGTAATCATTCAATAATTCAATCCACCTACGCTGCCTCTTATTCAGTTGTTTCTGATTAAATATGTGTTGAAGACTTTTGTGGTCGGTATATATAATACTTTTGACCCCATATAAGTAGTGCCTCCAAGTCTTTAATGCAAAAACAACCGCGCCTAATTCCAAATCATGCGTCGTATAATTTTGTTCGTGAATCTTCAATTGTCTAGACGCATAAGCAATCACCTTCGTTCGTTGCATTAATACACAACCGAGACCTTGCTTTGATGCATCACAATAAATCACAAAATCATCATTCCCTTCAGGCAATGACAATATAGGTGCCGTAGTTAGCTTTTTCTTCAATAACTGAAACGCTTTCTCTTGTTCATCATTCCATTGAAATTTCTTCCCTTTATGCGTTAATGCAGTCAAGGGTTTTGCTATTCTGTAAAAGTCTTGGATGAACCTTCTGTAATAACCAGCTAGTCCTAAAAACTGGCGTATGTGTTTCGGAGTTTTCGGGGTTTCCCACTTTTCAACAGTTTCTATCTTTGCCGGATCCACCTTAATACCTTCTTTGTTCACTATGTGACCGAGGAATTGAACTTCTTCCAACCAAAATGCACACTTTGAAAACTTAGCGTACAATTCTTCCTTCCTCAATACTTCTAACACCTTTCTCAAATGTTCACCGTGTTCTTGGTCATTCTTTGAGTAAATAAGTATGTCATCAATGAAAACAATGACAAACTTGTCAAGGTATGGTCCACACACTCGGTTCATAAGGTCCATAAACACAGCTGGTGCATTAGTTAAACCAAACGGCATGACCATAAACTCGTAATGACCGTAACGTGTTCTGAAAGCAGTCTTTGGAATATCATCTTCTTTCACCCGCATTTGATGATACCCGGAACGTAAGTCAATCTTTGAATAAACAGACGAGCCTTGTAGTTGATCAAATAAGTCATCGATTCTCGGTAGTGGGTAGCGGTTCTTGATGGTAAGTTTGTTCAACTCTCGGTAGTCGATACACAACCTGAATGTACCATCTTTCTTCTTGACAAACAAAACAGGAGCTCCCCACGGTGATGTGCTTGGTCGAATGAAACCACACTCTAAAAGTTCTTGTAATTGGCTTTGTAGTTCTTTCATCTCGCTGGGTGCGAGTCTGTAAGGAGCACGAGCTATTGGTGCAGCTCCTGGTACAAGATCTATTTGAAATTCAACGGATCGATGTGGGGGTAATCCCGGTAAATTCTTTCGGAAATACATCAGGAAATTCTTTTGCGACGGGAACATCATTGATGCTCTTTTCTTCAGTTTGTACTTTCTCGACGTGTGCTAGAACAGCATAGCAACCTTTTCTTATTAGTTTTTGTGCTTTCAAATTACTAATAAGATGTAGCTTCGTGTTGCCCTTTTCTCCGTACACCATTAAGGGTTTTCCTTTTTCTCGTATAATGCGAATTGCATTTTTGTAACAAACGATCTCCGCTTTCACTTCTTTCAACCAGTACATACCGATTATCACATCAAAACTCCCTAACTCTACTGGTATCAAATCAATCTTAAATGTTTCGCTAACCAGTTTAATTTCTCGATTCCGACATATATTATCTGCTGAAATTAATTTACCATTTGCTAATTCGAGTAAAAATTTACTATCCAAAGGCGTCAATGGACAACTTAATTTAGCACAAAAATCTCTACTCATATAGCTTCTATCCGCACCCGAATCAAATAAAACGTAAGCAGATTTATTGTCAATAAGAAACGTACCCGTAACAAGCTCCGGGTCTTCCTGTGCCTCTGCCGCATTAATATTGAAAACTCTTCCACGGCCTTGTCCATTCGTGTTCTCCTGGTTCGGGCAATTTCTAATAATGTGGCCCGGTTTTCCACATTTATAACAAACTACATTGGCATAACTTGCTCCGACACTACTTGCTCCGCCATTACTCATTCCGACACCATTTGTTACTTTCGTTCTATTAACCCCTGGTCCGTAGACCTCACACTTCGCCGCGCTATGACCATTTCTTTTACACTTGTTGCAAAATTTGGTGCAGAACCCCGAGTGATTCTTTTCACACCTTTGGCATAGCTGCTTCTGATTGTTGTTGTTGTTGCGGTTATTATTGTTGTTGGGATGATTGTTGTAGTTGCTGTTGTTGTTGTTGTTGTTTTTGTTGTTGGGCCGTTTGTTGTAGTTGCGATTGATGTTGCGATTGTTGGGATAATTGTTGCGATTATTGTTGTAATTGCTGCTGTTGTTGTATTGGTGATTCTTATCACCATTTTCCTCCCACTTTCTTTTGACTTGCTTCACATTGGCCTCTTCAGCAGTCTGTTCTTTAATTCTTTCTTCAATCTGGTTCACTAGTTTGTGAGCCATTCTACATGCCTGTTGTATGGAGGCGGGCTCGTGTGAACTTATATCTTCTTGGATTCTTTCCGGTAATCCTTTCACAAACGCGTCGATCTTCTCTTCCTCATCTTCGAATGCTCCCGGACACAATAGGCACAATTCTGTGAATCGTCTTTCGTACGTAGTAATATCAAATCCTTGGGTTCGTAACCCTCTAAGTTCTGTCTTGAGCTTATTGACCTCGGTTCTGGGACGGTACTTCTCGTTCATCAAGTGCTTGAATGCTGACCACGGTAGTGCGTACGCATCATCTTGTCCCACTTGCTCTAGATAGGTATTCCACCATGTTAACGCAGAACCTGTGAAGGTATGCGTAGCGTACTTCACTTTGTCCTCTTCAGTACACTTACTTATGGCAAACACCGATTCAACCTTCTCGGTCCACCGTTTCAATCCGATCGGTCCTTCGGTTCCATCAAATTCCAAAGGTTTGCAGGCAGTGAATTCTTTGTAGGTGCATCCTACACGATTTCCTGTACTGCTAGATCCAAGGTTATTGTTGGTATGTAGCGCAGCCTGTACTGCGGCTATGTTTGAAGCTAGAAAAGTACGGAATTCCTCTTCATTCATATTCACGGTGTGTCGAGTAGTCGGTGCCATTTCCTTCAAAATAGTTAAATGGAACAAGTTAATCATACAGAATATTAAGAGTAGTTAATAGTATTTCGTAGCATAATATGAACTCGTTTATAAAAGCTTTTTCTTCATATTAGCGTTTTATAAGTTTAAATTCGGGTAGTACCTACACGTTAAGTTCATACTTAGTAGCTAATATACAATTCAACTACTACAATTCTATATGAAAAACTGATTGTAATAATATTTCGCGTTCAAACTTTTATACAATATTTTACAAACTTACAATACCGCTTATTTTACATAAAGCATGAAATATAGCACACAATAACTTTGATACAAGATAGTTGTGAAGATAATTCTAGCTAGTACACAAGTCGTTCAGCAAAGGCAATAAAGACACGTAATTCATACGTCCAGAAACAAGTCATGCATTCTGGTTTTACTAGGACTACTTCCCATCCTTGGTCTTGTGCAACATAACCGTTATGGCCGTTGATAAGACAGCGTGTTGTAGCGTCGTCAAAGGGATGAGGGTTACGTAATGTCCAACAGTCCCGTAATAATCTAAAAACCTCATTTCTTACCCCAATTACCGACTCCGTCACTTGTGGAATCGTTTTGTTTAATAGCTGTAGCCCGATGTTCTTGTTCTCACTTTGGTGAGAAGCGAACATTACTAATCCGTAAGCATAACATGCTTCTTTATGTTGCATGTTAGCCGCTTTTTCTAAATCACGAAGTCCAATATTCGGATATATTGAGTCAAAATAATTTCTTAACCCGTTGCGTAAAATAGCATTTGGGTTCCCCGCAATATATGCGTCAAAGTAAACACATCGTAACTTATGGGTTTCCCAATGTGATATCCCCCATCTTTCAAACGAAAGTCTCTTATAAACCAAGACATTCTTGGAACGTTCTTCGAATGTCTTACAAACTGATCTCGCCTTAAATAGTTGTGCCGAGGAATTCTGGCCGACTCTAGACAAGATTTCATCAATCATGTCTCCGGGTAGGTCTCTTAAAATATTGGGTTGTCTATCCATTTTGTGTTTTTAAACTGTAAAATAGACAAGAGTTAGATTCATAAAAAAATACTTATTAATACAAGCAATTTTTACATATATCATAAAGCATACGAACACTATATTACATATATTACACCACACGAATACAACTATCTTATTCCGACTCGCTCGTTTCTTCTTCTTCGGTTTTGGTTCGTTTTGCCAAGTTTCTAGGGATATATGATGTTCCCCTAATACGAGCCGTCGTGATCCACATTGGTTTAGAAAAACCTGGTGGTTTAGAGGTTCCCGGGTCATTGTTACAACTTAAGGACTTCGGGGGTTGACGATACATATAAAGTTCATCGGGGTTGGAATTAGATTTCTCTATTTTTATGCCCTTTCCCTTATTATTTTCTTTTGCCTTTTTAAATTCAGTTGGGGTAATTTCTATAACATCATCGGAATTCTCGTCGGAATCCGATTCATCGGAGAATTGGTAATCCTCCCAATATTTTGCTTCCTCGGCGAAAACACCATTGACCATTATTAACCTTGGTCGGTTGGTTGAGGATTTTCTTTTACTTAACCGTTTTATTATTTCCCCCACCGGTTCTATTTCTTCATCCGGTTCCGATTCTTCTTCCGGTTCCGATTCTTCTTCCGGTTCCGACTCTTCTTCAGGTTCCTCTTCGGGAACTTGTGAATCAGTCCACAAATCATTCCAATTTACATTTGACTCTTCATTATTATTAGGTGAGTCAATGGGACTTGTTCTAGAGGTAGACATCTATCACATAATATCAAACGCGTTAAGAGATTAATATATCACATAATATTCACATGTTAAAAATATATAGTTTCCAACAAAATTTGTTAAGCAATCATTTTTCAAGTAAACACGGTCGAAGTCCAGACTTACTAATGCATCCTAACAAACTCGATAAGACACACTAATGTAAAATTCTAGTTCTCTAAGACCAACGCTCTGATACCAACTGAAATGTCCCGTTCTTATTGACTAAAAACGTTCCATATTAATTGATTTCGTTGCGAGGTTTTAACCTCTATATGAGACGTTTTTCAAAGACTGCATTCATTTTTAGAACAAACCATAACCTTTATTTCATAGATAAAGGTTTTAAAAAGCTTTACGTAGATTATCAAATAATGATAATCTAAAATATCCTGTTTACACACGACCATTACATAATGGTTTACAATACAAATATGTTACAACAAAATAAGTTTCTTGAATGCAGTTTTTACACAATATCATACAAGCATGGACTCCAAATCTCGTCCTTATTTAAGTATACGACAGCGGAAGCTCTTAATAATCACCTGAGAATAAACATGCTTAAAACGTCAACAAAAATGTTGGTGAGTTATAGGTTTAACCTATATATATCAAATCATAATAATAGACCACAAGATTTCATATTTCAATACACATCCCATACATAGAGATAAAAATCATTCATATGGTGAACACCTGGTAACCGACATTAACAAGATGCATATATAAGAATATCCCCATCATTCCGGGACACCCTTCGGATATGATATAAATTTCGAAGTACTAAAGCATCCAGTACTTTGGATGGGGTTTGTTAGGCCCAATAGATCTATCTTTAGGATTCGCGTCAATTAGGGTGTCTGTTCCCTAATTCATAGATTACCAGACTTAATAAAAAGGGGCATATTCGATTTCGATAATTCAACCATAGAATGTAGTTTCACGTACTTGTGTCTATTTTGTAAATCATTTATAAAACCTGCATGTATTCTCATCCCAAAAATATTAGATTTTAAAAGTGGGACTATAACTCACTTTCACAGATTTTTACTTCGTCGGGAAGTAAGACTTGGCCACTGTTGATTCACGAACCTATAACAATATATACATATATATTAAAGTATGTTCAAAATATATTTACAACACTTTTAATATATTTTGATGTTTTAAGTTTATTAAGTCAGCTGTCCTCGTTAGTAACCTATAACTAGTTGTCCACAGTTAGATGTACAGAAATAAATCGATAAATATTATCTTGAATCAATCCACGACCCAGTGTATACGTATCTCAGTATTGATCACAACTCAAACTATATATATTTTGGAATCAACCTCAACCCTGTATAGCTAACTCCAACATTCACATATAGAGTGTCTATGGTTGTTCCGAAATATATATAGATGTGTCGACATGATAGGTCGAAACATTGTATACGTGTCTATGGTATCTCAAGATTACATAATATACAATACAAGTTGATTAAGTTATGGTTGGAATAGATTTGTTACCAATTTTCACGTAGCTAAAATGAGAAAAATTATCCAATCTTGTTTTACCCATAACTTCTTCATTTTAAATCCGTTTTGAGTGAATCAAATTGCTATGATTTCATATTGAACTCTATTTTATGAATCTAAACAGAAAAAGTATAGGTTTATAGTCGGAAAAATAAGTTACAAGTCGTTTTTGTAAAGGTAGTCATTTCAGTCGAAAGAACGACGTCTAGATGACCATTTTAGAAAACATACTTCCACTTTGAGTTTAACCATAATTTTTGGATATAGTTTCATGTTCATAATAAAAATCATTTTCTCAGAATAACAACTTTTAAATCAAAGTTTATCATAGTTTTTAATTAACTAACCCAAAACAGCCCGCGGTGTTACTACGACGGCGTAAAACCGGTTTTACGGTGTTTTTCGTGTTTCCAGGTTTTAAATAATTAAGTTAGCATATCATATAGATATAGAACATGTGTTTAGTTGATTTTAAAAGTCAAGTTAGAAGGATTAACTTTTGTTTGCGAACAAGTTTAGAATTAACTAAACTATGTTCTAGTGATTACAAGTTTAAACCTTCGAATAAGATAGCTTTATATGTATGAATCGAATGATGTTATGAACATCATTACTACCTTAATTTCCTTGGATAAACCTACTGGAAAAGAGAAAAATGGATCTAGCTTCAATGGATCCTTGGATGGCTCGAAGTTCTTGAAGCAGAATCATGACACGAAAACAAGTTCAAGTAAGATCATCACTTGAAATAAGATTGTTATAGTTATAGAAATTGAACCAAAGTTTGAATATGATTATTACCTTGTATTAGAATGATAACCTACTGTAAGAAACAAAGATTTCTTGAGGTTGGATGATCACCTTACAAGATTGGAAGTGAGCTAGCAAACTTGAAAGTATTCTTGATTTTATGAAACTAGAACTTTTGGAATTTATGAAGAACACTTAGAACTTGAAGATAGAACTTGAGAGAGATCAATTAGATGAAGAAAATTGAAGAATGAAAGTGTTTGTAGGTATTTTTGGTCGTTGGTGTATGGATTAGATATAAAGGATATGTAATTTTGTTTTCATGTAAATAAGTCATGAATGATTACTCATATTTTTGTAATTTTATGAGATATTTCATGCTAGTTGCCAAATGATGGTTCCCACATGTGTTAGGTGACTCACATGGGCTGCTAAGAGCTGATCATTGGAGTGTATATACCAATAGTACATACATCTAAAAGCTGTGTATTGTACGAGTACGAATACGGGTGCATACGAGTAGAATTGTTGATGAAACTGAACGAGGATGTAATTGTAAGCATTTTTGTTAAGTAGAAGTATTTTGATAAGTGTATTGAAGTCTTTCAAAAGTGTATAAATACATATTAAAACACTACATGTATATACATTTTAACTGAGTCGTTAAGTCATCGTTAGTCGTTACATGTAAGTGTTGTTTTGAAACCTTTAGGTTAACGATCTTGTTAAATGTTGTTAACCCAATGTTTATAATATCAAATGAGATTTTAAATTATTATATTATCATGATATTATTATGTATGAATATCTCTTAATATGATATATATACATTAAATGTCTTTATAACGATAATCGTTACATATATGTCTCGTTTAAAAATCATTAAGTTAGTAGTCTTGTTTTTACATATGTAGTTCATTGTTAATATACTTTATGATATGTTTTCTTATCATAGTATCATGTTAACTATATATATATATCCATATATATGTCATCATATAGTTTTTACAAGTTTTAACGTTCGTGAATCACCGATCAACTTGGGTGGTCAATTGTCTATATGAAACATATTTCAATTAATCAAGTCTTAACAAGTTTGATTGCTTAACATGTTGGAAACATTTAATCATGTAAATATCAATCTCAATTAATATATATAAACATGGAAAAGTTCGGGTCACTACAGGTACTGTAGTGACCCGAATTTTTCCATGATTATATATTAAATGAAAACTATATTTACATGAATAAATGTTTCCAACATGTTAAGCAATCAAACTTGTTAAGACTTGATTAATTGAAATGAGTTTATGTAGACAATTGACCACCCAAATTGACCGACGATTCACGAACGTTAAAAATTTATAAAAACTACATGATGATATATATATATATATATATATATATATATATATATATATATATATATATATATATATATATATATGGATATATATATATATATATATATATATATATATATATATATATATATATATATATATATATATATATATATATATATATATATAGTAACATGATATTATGATAAGTGAGTATCTCACTAAGTATATTAACAATGAGTTATATGCATAAAAATGAGACTAATGAATTAAGAAACTCGAAACGATATATATAACGATTATCGTTATAACAACGTCCTACTAAATACATATGTATCATATTAAGATATTGACACTGTGTTTAACATGATAAAATGATAATTAAATATATCATTAAGTGTGTTAACAATGAACTACATATGTAAAACAAGACCACTAACTTAAGAATTACGAAATGAGTTATATATGTAACGATTATCGTTGTAACGACGTTTTAATATATATATATATATATATATATATATATATATATATATATATATATATATATATATATATATATATATATATATATATATATATATATATATATATATATATATATATATCTTATTAAGATATATTCATACATCATGTTATCATGATAATGTAACAATTTAATATCTCATTAGATTAACAATGGATTAATTACATTTAACAAGATCGTTAACTTAAAGGTTTTGAAACAACACTTACATGTAACGACTAACGATGACTTAACGACTCAGTTAAAATGTATATACATGTAGTGTATTAAGATGTATTAATACACTTTTGGAGGGCTTCAAAACATATATCAAAACACTCAGACTTAACAAAAATGGTTACAATTCCATTCTCATTCATTTTCATCAACAATTCTACTCGTATTCATTCAGTATTCGTACTCGTATTATACCCAGCTTCTAGATGTATATACTATTGGTATATACACATCAATTATCATCCTTAGCAGCCCTAGATCAGCCATCAAACATGTGGGAACCATTCTTTGTAATCTAGTATGAATTATTTAGCAAGATTACAAAATTATTATTAATCATTCATTAATTATTTACAAGAAAACAAACTTACACATCCTTTATATCTAACCCATTATCCACGACCAAAAACACCTACAAACACTTTCATTCTTCAATTTTCTTCATCTAATTGATCTCTCTCAAGTTCTATCTTCAAGTTCTAAGTGTTCTTCATAAATTCTACAAGTTCTAGTTTCATAAAACAACCTAGAATCAAGAAGTTAAGATTACTTCCAATCTTTTTAATTCAATCCAACAACTCATCAAAGATCAAGAACTTCCATCTAATCTCAGTAACTTTTCATTCTTAATTAAGGTAATAATCATATCCAAGCTTTGGTTCAATTCCTATAAACATAACTATCTTAAATTAAGTAGTAATCTTACTTGAACTTGTTTTCGTGTCATGATTCTACTTCAAAAACTTCCAAGCCATCAAAGATCCTTTGAAGCTCAAGTTATTTTCTCATCATTTCCAGTAGTTTTACCTACTATACTTGAGGTAGTAATGATGTTCATAACATCATTCGATTCATATATATATATATATATATATATATATATATATATATATATATATATATATATATATATATATATATATATATATATATATATATATATATATATATATATATATATAACTATCTTATTCGAAGATTTAAACTTGTAATCACTAGAACATACTTTAGTTAATTCTAAACTTGTTCGAAAACAAAGTTAATCCTTCTAACTTAACTTTTAAAATCAACTAAACACATGTTTTATATCTATATGATATGCTAACTTAATGATTTAAAACTTGGAAACACAAAGAACACCGTAAAACCGGACATACGCCGTCATAGTAAAACCAGGGGCTGTTTTGGGTTGGAAAAATAAAAACTATCTTAACTTTGATTTAAAAGTTGTTCTTCTGGGAAAATAATATTTCTTATGAATATGAAACAATATCCAAAAATCATGGTTAAACTCAAAGTGGAAGTATGTTTTTCAAAATAGTCATCAAGACGTCGTTCTTTCGACTGAAATAACTACCTCTTTCAAAAATGACTTGTAACCTGTAACTTCGACTATAAACCATCACTTTTTCTGTTTAGTTTCATAAACTTAAGTTCGATACGAAACTATAGCAATTTGATTCACTTAAAACGGATTTAAAACGAAGAAATTATGGGTAAAACAAAATTGGTTAAAATTACTAGTTTTAGCTACGTAAATTTTATAACAAATCTATACTAACCATAACTTAACTAACTTATATTGTATTATACATGTATTCTAACATATAATATGTAATCTTGATAGACCATATACACGTATGCAATGTTTTGACATATCATATTGACATCATCTATATATATTATTTGGAATAACTCATAAGTCACTCTATATGCGGTAATGCTCGAGTTAGCATATAAAGGGTCGAGGTTGATTCTAAAATAATATATAAACCTTGAGTTGTGATCGAGTCTGAGACATGTATACAATGGGTCGTGGATTGATTCGAGAAATATACTATAATTATTCATGTATTACTAACTGTGGACTACTAATTGTGGACTACTAACGTTGGACTGCTAACTAAACAACTTAAATCGTCAACACGTAATAAAAAATGTTATGAATATATTTTGATCATACTTTGATATGTATGTATATATTTGTTATAGGTTCGTGAATCGACCCTTAGCCAAGTCTTATTTTCCGACGAAGTGAAAATACGTGAAAGTGAGTTATAGTCCCATTTTTACTATCTAATATTTTTGGGATGAGAATACATGCATTTTTGTAAATGTTTTACAAAATAGACACAAGTACTTGAAATTACATTCTATGGTTGGATTACTATACCGAATATCACTCATTTTAGCTTGGTAACCTAAGAATTAATGTTTATTATACAACCTTCATGCTGGAAAATGGTATGGAGCCGGTATAATGGCCATTAATTGACGCGAATCCTAAAGGTAGATCTACGGGCACTAACTCCCCCATACTGGAAAATGGTATGTATTAGTACTTCGAGTTATTATTATACAGACGAGAGGATTCTGTTTGGGGATATTCTATATGCATCTTGTTAATGTCGGTTACCAGGTGTTTGCCATATGAATGATTTTTATGAAGATTGCATGTTATTGAAAAATGAAATCTTGTGGTCTATTATTACAATTTGATATATATATATATATATATATATATATATATATATATATATATATATATATATATATATATATATATATATATATATATATATATATATATATATATATATAGGTTAAACCTATAACTCACCAATATTTTTGTTGACGTTTAAAGCATGTTTATTATTCTCAGGTGATTATTAAGAGTTTCCGCTATTGCATGCTAAATAAAGACTAGAATTGGAGTCTGCATGCTTGTATAAAATTGTTTAAAAACTGCATTCGAGAACTTACTTTATTGTATCATATTATGATTTGTAAACCATTATGTAATGGTCGTGTGTGAGTGTTATATTTTAGATTATCATTACTTGATAATCTAGGTTATGTAAGTTAAACCTTTGTCGATAAAATAAAGGTTATGGTTTGTTTTAAAAACGAATGCAGTCTTTGAAAAATGTCTCATATAGAGGTCAAAACCTCGCAACGAAACCAATTAATATGAAACGTTTATAATCGATATGAACGGGACATTTCACTACTCATTGGAAAGCTCTAAAGAGGCTTCTTCGATATCTCAAAGGTACAATTCATTTTGGTCTCTTTCTCAAAAAACAACAGTCAACATACTTAAGTGTCTTTAGCGATTCCGATTGGGGTAGTACAATCAATGGTCGATCTACCACAGGTTACCTAGTATACGTGGGAAGCAACATCATTTCATGGAAGTCCTCACGCCAAAAATCAGTCTCTCGTTCCTCTACCGAAGCTGAATATAAGGCAGTGGCCAATGCTACATCTGAACTCATTTGGGTTCGTAATTTACTATCTGAAATGGGTGTCACTTCTCATGGGTCTCCCACCCTATATTGTGACAATGTGGGCGCCACATATCTATGTGGTAATCCAGTTTTCCATAGCAAGATGAAACATATTGCGTTGGATTATCACTTTGTCCGGGAAAAATTCAGGATGGATCTCTTCGAGTACAACACATAAGTACAACGGATCAACCAGCTGACACACTCACTAAGCCTTTACCACGGGTCTCGTTTCTCAAGTTTCGTTCCAAGATTGGCGTTACTAACGGTACCTCCATCTTGCGGGGGCATATTAGTCAACCCATTACTTCCGGATAACTTGGAGTCAATCTGCATCCTAGGGCTTGTATATATTATACCTATATCTAAATGGTGTAGTGTAAATGAATAGTCCTATTCATTTACACACTTTCAACAAACTTAACCCCTTACCTTTTAATTAAAATACAAATCGAACCCCCCACTTTGTACGTTTATTTTTCCCTAAATTTCACAAGCTTAACCCCCACCTTTTATTAAAATACAAACCAAACCCCCACTTTACTAACTTTTTCTTTTTTTACTAATATTCAATTTTCACAAACTTAACCCCCTAACTTTTATTAAAATACAAATCGAACCCCCACTTTATACGTAAAGTTTTTTCAAATTTCACAAACTTAACCCACTAACTTTTATTAAAATACAAATCGAACCCCCACTTTACTAACTTTTTCTTTTTAAAATAAAACCCGAACGCTAAAAGAAGCAACTTTCACAAAAGGAACAACCCTTCAATGTTATGTAGAAAAAAATTCTTTTTTACAAAATAGATCAAGACTTTTTTTTAACTCGCATTCAAAACGGAGCCTCCGGCGCGAAGCAAGGGCTCCATAACTAGTTATAGCTAACTAACTCTCTAAAATATAGCTAGGATTGTTGCAATTCATTATCACATATGTACTATAAATACTTGTACTCAGTATCAATGTAAACAAACGTTTCTCTCAATTATTCTATTGTGCATTAGAAACACTTATAATATGTGTTTCATGAAAACAACTTAGCTTTACTAACCCTGTTGAATCCGTATTCCATTCCCCAATTAGAAGTACTGCAAAAACAGCAACACCAAAACAAAAATGTAACGAACTTTTTTTTTTTTTTTTTTTTGGAAAGGAAACACGAAGGAATGGAAAAGGTACAGAAAAATACTACTCAATTATCAATTTATCATGTCAAGTCGGAACACGTTTAGTCTGGCTTATAGCATGCATATGAATCGCTGTACATTTTGGTGTGACTTGTGGACTTCCAAGTCTTACACAAATATACATAGACACAAACTATCATCTTCTTCTCATTGTTGTTTCCATTCCCAAACTAGCCTTCTTTACACCAACTCCATATCAAAACAAAACCTGCACATTGAAAGCAAAGCATGCATGTTTTGAAAAAACCATAATATAATTATTATGATTTCTAATTATTGTTAAATATAATATTAAATATTAATTATTAATTACACATACAGTATATAGTATGTACTCCATAATTTACTACGTATATGTTTAAATAATGATAGATAAATCATCGTCTATTGATCAGTTAAGCTGAACATTATTATGTTAGTATATGCATGTGACAACAGGGACATTAGTGGGCTGTGCATTGCAATTTAGAAACAATATATATATATATATATATATATATATATATATATATATATATATATATATATATATATATATATATATATATATATATATATATATATATATATATATATATATATGTATATATATATATGAAAAAACCAATATACTACAAGAACGGACATTTTAAGAATTTAAATTCAATTATTATTAGGATGGGCCCAGGCCCAAAAAAAACCCATTATGGTTTAGGGTTTGCATATAAATATGTAATGTAATGTAATGACACCCATAATTAAATCAAATACTGGGTCAAAAAATGGGGGGTGTGTGAGAGACAATGTGAGGAGTGAGAGGCGTTTTCCGGCGAGCACGAATGTGGAACGAGAACGATACAACGGCGGACTGCATGGTAGATTGATTAGATTATTCGGAATCCACTTGACTTCCTTCATGTTTTTTAACTTTCCGACAAATTGGAGTGTTGGAGAACTATGGCGTACGTTCAAACCCTACGGAGATCTTAGGGATGTATACATGGCAAATAGAAGACTAACCAACGGCCACAGGTTTGCTTTTGTACGATTTGCAAATGTTAAAGACGTTGACCTGCTGCTCTCTTCCTTATCGAAAATCAAATTCAATGACCTACCTATTCGTGTGTTCAAAGCCTTTGACAGAAACCATGCCAACCAACCTAAACCTTTTCCTTCCACCAACCATCCCGATGTCAACCACACCAATAAACACCGCAACAACATCTTCAACAAAACCATCTTCAACCACAATCAACCTAAATCCCATCATGACCAACCTATTCCTCCTAACCATCATTTATCTACCTACAGAAAGCAGCAGGTTAACAATGGCCATGTGGCTGGCAACTTTTATTTTGATACAAGGGATAAATGAAATTGGCCTGACCTACGAGAACAACTACAAAATTCAAAGCCTGATCTCAGGGTATTTCTAAATGATAGGGTAAGGGATAACAAGTCGGGAAAGGTCAGAAACGTCTTCATTCATCGTTCTGAATGCCCGAGCCATTTTGCAAAGCGTTCTATACTTGGCGTTTTAAAAAATTGGGAAAACATTCAACAAATTCGAGATTTAAGTCGGGCAGAAGGTTTGGGTAATTGTGATATAAAATATCTGGGGGGTTTAGAAGTGTTGTGGGTATTCTACTCTTCTATTGAAGCAGATAGAATCTTGGATAACAGTGACCATGTCATTCACAAATGGTGCAGCAAAACTAGACTTCTGGGTAAATTTCATTCTTTTAACAGACGTCTGTGTTGGATTAAGATCTGTGGGGTGTCGATTTCGTGCTGGAATATCCGTGTGTTTACTAAGATTGCGAGGTTTTGGGGAGAGGTATTAGCAACAGAGAATTGTACGGTTGAACAAAACAACCAAAACTTGGATTATGGACGCGTTTTGATACTTACCCATGATCTACAGAAGATTGAAGGAGATGTTAACCTCTTTCATGGATCCTCACAAATTCTAGCATATGTTTCAGAATTACATGATCGCCAATGTGCCATTGATTTTAGTCTGGATAATTATGATGAAGATGAAGAGACGGTTAAGGCAAGTGGTGAGGATTTTAAGAAGGTTGATGATGATGATGACTTCATTGACGACACCTTTGTAAACTCATATGACGAAGAAGAGAGTCTTGGATCATATGATTCTGAAGACGATTTTGATATTGTGAAACCAATGGCAAAGTCCGGTGACAAGTTGAATATTCCGGCATCTGAAATTCCTTCCGGTAACAAGAGGAAATCCGAAGAGACAGGTTCAACTAGCGTTAGCAACAGTTTCCAAGGTGATAATAATTACAAAGGGAATATCGATGACGGCGTTTGTAATTCCAAGGTGGCTAATAACGAACCTGGACCCACGTCTCCACATCATACTCCCAATTCCAAGGTATATGTGGGGCCTGAGAAAAGTAACATTATGCCTACGGTTCCCAACTCAAACCGTTGCAATTCCAATTCCAATAATACATACCAAACTTGAAAAGAGGCGAGTCCAGTTAACAATATAGGCCCACAAAAAAATATTGAGCCCAATGGGCCTCTACCCGTTGATAAATCAGATGAAAATGATTTGATTGGGCCTGATGCCAATCCATTAAATCCTTTGCCAGACCGAAACTCTTCTAATGATGGAAACGGGGTTAACAGACTACCAAGTGAAAAAAACGGTGGCGATGAAGAAGAGATTGGCAAGGGCTCAGATGATTCAGAATCCTGTTCAATTCGGTCAAAACCTAGATCTCGTGGGAAGGGTAAATCCAAGAATAAAAACCTAGTGAATTCTGGTACGGGAGCTAATAGGAAAAAGAAGCAGACACTGGGAAAGGTTGACCGAAAACGAAAGAGATGTTGTTGGGCAAGCATTAGGAAGTGGAAGTCTTCATCTAGAATGTTGAATTTGAAGAACACTGCTAGAAGCGTAAATTAGAACAATCCAATAAGATCAAAATGTTCTTCTTGTATGGTAAATGACTCTATTGTTGAATTTTCAAATGAACCCTCGGTTGGCCTGGACAAAGATGGAGCATCCAATTCATCCTCTACACAATTGATGGGTATTAGAGAGTATGGCACGAAATTGGGACTCAAATGGAAGGAAAAATCTGCCTCTTCTTAAGTATGTTTCTTCCTTTCGATATTAATTGTTTCATTATGAAGATAATCTCACTAAATATTAGGGGTTTTTGCATCGGGACAAAGTTTGATAAATCGGGATGGGTTAGGAATTTGATTGCAAAAGAAAAACCATGTTTCTTTGCATTACAAGAAACTAGGCTCAATTCTGTTGATGATAGATGGATTCATTCGATTTGGGGATCAAACAACTGTGACTTCATTCAAAAAGAAAAGGTGGGTAATTCGGGTGGCCAACTTCTGATATGGGATAGAAGTTATTTTGATGCAATCGGCCTAATAAATTATGATAGCGTGTTAGGAATAAATGGTCGGTGGAAAGAGAAGAATTGTCTCGTGAATATCTTGAATGTTTATGGGCCACATGATGACTTAGGCAAAACAAAATTGTGGGATGTTCTATCAAATTGTGTTGATGGTAGTGATGATGCTTGGTTAATGTGTGGCGATTTTAACGAAGTTAGGAATAAGGAAGAAAGATTCAACTGTGACTTCATTGAGTATCGAGCCAGGAAGTTTAATGATTTCATAACAGGTAATTGTTTATTTGATTTTCCTTTGGGTGGACGCAACTTTACTCGGGTTAGTGATGATGGGGTCAAATTCAGTAAGTTAGATCGTTTCATTGCAAATGAAAAGTTTCTTCACATTTGGGGGGGTCTACTTTGTGTTGCTCTTGAAAGAAAAAATTCCGATCACTGCCCAATTTGTAGTGACCCGAACTTTTCCATGTTTATATATATTAATTGAGATTGATATTTACATGATTAAATGTTTCCAACATGTTAAGCAATCAAACTTGTTAAGACTTGATTAATTGAAATATGTTTCATATAGACAATTGACCACCCAAGTTGACCGGTGATTCACGAACGTTAAAACTTGTAAAAACTATATGATGACATATATATGGATATATATATATATATAGTTAACATGATACTATGATAAGTAAACATATCATTAAGTATATTAACAATGAACTACATATGTAAAAACAAGACTACTAACTTAATGATTTTTAAACGAGACATATATGTAACGATTATCGTTGTAAAGACATTTAATGTATATATATCATATTAAGAGATATTAATACATGATAATATCATGATAATATAATAATTTAAAATCTCATTTGATATTATAAACATTGGGTTAACAACATTTAACAAGATCGTTAACCTAAAGGTTTCAAAACAACACTTACATGTAACGACTAACGATGACTTAACGACTCAGTTAAAATGTATATACATGTAGTGTTTTAATATGTATTTATACACTTTTGAAAGACTTCAATACACTTATCAAAATACTTCTACTTAACAAAACTGCTGACAATTACATCCTCGTTCAGTTTCATCAACAATTCTACTCGTATGCACCCGTATTCGTACTCGTACAATACACAGCTTTTAGATGTAAGTACTATTGGTATATACACTCCAATGATCAGCTCTTAGCAGCCCATGTGAGTCACCTAACACATGTGGGAACCATCATTTGGCAACTAGCATGAAATATCTCATAAAATTATAAAAATATGAGTAATCATTCATGACTTATTTACATGAAAACAAAATTACATATCCTTTATATCTAATCCATACACCAACGACCAAAAACACCTACAAACACTTTCATTCTTCAATTTTCTTCATCTAATTGATCTCTCTCAAGTTCTATCTTCAAGTTCTAAGTGTTCTTCATAAATTCCAAAAGTTCTAGTTTCATAAAATCAAGAATACTTTCAAGTTTGCTAGCTCACTTCCAATCTTGTAAGGTGATCATCCAACCTCAAGAAATCTTTGTTTCTTACAGTAGGTTATCATTCTAATACAAGGTAATAATCATATTCAAACTTTGGTTCAATTTCTATAACTATAACAATCTTATTTCAAGTGATGATCTTACTTGAACTTGTTTTCGTGTCATGATTCTGCTTCAAGAACTTCGAGCCATCCAAAGATCCATTGAAGCTAGATCCATTTTTCTCTTTTATAGTAGGTTTATCCAAGGAACTTAAGGTAGTAATGATGTTCATACCATCATTCGATTCATACATATAAAGCTATCTTATTCGAAGGTTTAAACTTGTAATCACTAGAACATAGTTTAGTTAATTCTAAACTTGTTCGCAAACAAAAGTTAATCCTTCTAACTTGACTTTTAAAATCAACTAAACACATGTTCTATATCTATATGATATGCTAACTTAATGATTTAAAACCTGGAAACACGAAAAACACCGTAAAACCGGATTTACGCCGTCGTAGTAACACCGCGGGCTGTTTTGGGTTAGTTAATTAAAAACTATGATAAACTTTGATTTTAAAGTTGTTATTCTGAGAAAATGATTTTTATTATGAACATGAAACTATATCCAAAAATTATGATTAAACTCAAAGTGGAAGTATGTTTTCTAAAATGGTCATCTAGACGTCGTTCTTTCGACTGAAATGACTACCTTTACAAAAACGACTTGTAACTTATTTTTCCGACTATAAACCTATACTTTTCTGTTAGATTCATAAAATAGAGTTCAATATGAAACCATAGCAATTTGATTCACTAAAAACGGATTTAAAATGAAGAAGTTATGGGTAAAACAAGATTGGATAATTTTTCTCATTTTAGCTACGTGAAAATTAGTAACAAATCTATTCCAACCATAACTTAATCAACTTGTATTGTATATTATGTAATCTTGAGATACCATAGACACGTATACAATGTTTCGACCTATCATGTCGACACATCTATATATATTTCGGAACAACCATAGACACTCTATATGTGAATGTTGGAGTTAGCTATACAGTGTTGAGGTTGATTCCAAAATATATATAGTTTGAGTTGTGATCAATACTGAGATACGTATACACTGGGTCGTGGATTGATTCAAGATAATATTTATCGATTTATTTTTGTACATCTAACTGTGAACAACTAGTTGTAGGTTACTAACGAGGACAGCTGACTTAATAAACTTAAAACATCAAAATATATTAAAAGTGTTGTAAATATATTTTGAACATACTTTGATATATATGTATATATTGTTATAGGTTCGTGAATCAACCAGTGGCCAAGTCTTACTTCCCGACGAAGTAAAAATCTGTGAAAGTGAGTTATAGTCCCACTTTTAAAATCTAATATTTTTGGGATGAGAATACATGCAGGTTTTATAAATGATTTACAAAATAGACACAAGTACGTGAAACTACATTCTATGGTTGAATTATCGAAATCGAATATGCTCCTTTTTATTAAGTCTGGTAATCTAAGAATTAGGGAACAGACACCCTAATTGACGCGAATCCTAAAGATAGATCTATTGGGCCTAACAAACCCCATCCAAAGTACCGGATGCTTTAGTACTTCGAAATTTATATCATATCCGAAGGGTGTCCCGGAATGATGGGGATATTCTTATATATGCATCTTGTTAATGTCGGTTACCAGGTGTTCACCATATGAATGATTTTTATCTCTATGTATGGGATGTGTATTGAAATATGAAATCTTGTGGTCTATTGTTACGATTTGATATATATAGGTTAAACCTATAACTCACCAACATTTTTGTTGACGTTTAAAGCATGTTTATTCTCAGGTGAATATTAAGAGCTTCCGCTGTTGCATACTAAAATAAGGACAAGATTTGGAGTCCATGTTTGTATGATATTGTGTAAAAACTGCATTCAAGAAACTGATTTCGATGTAACATATTTGTATTGTAAACCATTATGTAATGGTCGTGTGTAAACAGGATATTTTAGATTATCATTATTTGATAATCTACGTAAAGCTTTTTAAACCTTTATTTATGAAATAAAGGTTATGGTTTGTTTTAAAAATGAATGCAGTCTTTGAAAAACGTCTCATATAGAGGTCAAAACCTCGCAACGAAATCAATTAATATGGAACGTTTTTAATCAATAAGAACGGGACATTTCAGTTGGTATCCGAGCGTTGGTCTTAGAGAACCAGAATTTTTCATTAGTGTGTCTTATCGAGTTTGTTAGGATGCATTAGTGAGTCTGGACTTCGACCGTGTTTACTTGAAAAATGATTGCTTAACAAATTTTGTTGGAAACTATATATTTTTAACATGTGAATATTATGTGATATATTAATCTCTTAACGCGTTTGATATTATGTGATAGATGTCTACCTCTAGAACAAGTCCCATTGACTCACCTAATAATAATGAAGAGTCAAATGTAAATTGGAATGATTCGTGGACTGACTCACAAGTTCCCGAAGAGGAACCGGAAGAAGAGTCGGAACCGGAAGAAGAATCGGAACCGGAAGAAGAATCGGAACCGGATGAAGAAATAGAACCGGTGGGGGAAATAATAAAACGGTTAAGTAAAAGAAAATCCTCAACCAACCGACCAAGGTTAATTATGGTCAATGGTGTTTCCGCCAAGGAAGCAAAATATTGGGAGGATTACCAATTCTCCGATGAATCGGATTCCGACGAGAATTCCGATGATGTTATAGAAATTACCCCAACTGAATTTAAAAAGGCAAAAGAAAATAATAAGGGAAAGGGCATAAAAATAGAGAAATCTAATTCCAACCCCGATGAACTTTATATGTATCGTCAACGCCCGAAGTCCTTAAGTTGTAACAATGACCCGGGAACCTCTAAACCACCAGGTTTTTCTAAACCAATGTGGACAACGACGGCTCGTATTAGGGGAACATCATATATCCCTAGAAACTTGGCAAAACGAACCAAAACCGAAGAAGAAGAAACGAGCGAGTCGGAATAAGATAGTTGTATTCGTGTGGTGTAATATATGTAATATAGTGTTCTTATGCTTTATGATATATGTAAAAATTGCTTGTATTAATAAGTATTTTTTTTATGAATCTAACTCTTGTCTATTTTACAGTTTAAAAACACAAAATGGATAGACAACCCAATATTTTAAGAGACCTACCCGGAGACATGATTGATGAAATCTTGTCTAGAGTCGGCCAGAATTCCTCGGCACAACTATTTAAGGCGAGATCAGTTTGTAAGACATTCGAAGAACGTTCCAAGAATGTCTTGGTTTATAAGAGACTTTCGTTTGAAAGATGGGGGATATCACATTGGGAAACCCATAAGTTACGATGTGTTTACTTTGACGCATATATTGCGGGGAACCCAAATGCTATTTTACGCAACGGGTTAAGAAATTATTTTGACTCAATATATCCGAATATTGGACTTCGTGATTTAGAAAAAGCGGCTAACATGCAACATAAAGAAGCATGTTATGCTTACGGATTAGTAATGTTCGCTTCTCACCAAAGTGAGAACAAGAACATTGGGCTACAACTATTAAACAAAACGTTTCCACAAGTGACGGAGTCGGTAATTGGGGTAAGAAATGAGGTTTTTAGATTATTACGGGACTGTTGGACATTACGTAACCCTCGTCCCTTTGACGACATTACAACACGCTGTCTTATCAACGGCCATAACGGTTATGTTGCACAAGACCAAGGATGGGAAGTAGTCCTAGTAAAACCAGAATGCATGACTTGTTTCTGGACGTATGAATTATGTGTCTTTATTGCCTTTGCTGAACGACTTGTGTACTAGCTAGAATTATCTTCACAACTATCTTGTATCAAAGTTATTGTGTGCTATATTTCATGCTTTATGTAAAATAAGTGGTATTGTAAGTTTGTAAAATATTGTATAAAAGTTTGAACGCGAAATATTATTATAATCAGATTTTCATATAGAATTGTAGTAGTTGAATTGTATATTAGCTACTAAGTATGAACTTAACGGGTAGGTACTACCCGAATTTAAACTTATAAAACGCTAATATGAAGAAAAAGCTTTTATAAATGAGTTCATATTATGCTACGAAATACTATTAACTACTCTTAATATTTTGTATGATTAACTTGTTCCATTTAACTATTTTGAAGGAAATGGCACCGACTACTCGACACACCGTGAATATGAATGAAGAGGAATTCCGTACTTTTCTAGCTTCAAACATAGCCGCAGTACAGGCTGCGCTACATACCAACAATAACCTTGGATCTAGCAGTACAGGAAATCGTGTAGGATGCACCTACAAAGAATTCACTGCCTGCAAACCTTTGGAATTTGATGGAACCGAAGGACCGATCGGATTGAAACGGTGGACCGAGAAGGTCGAATCGGTGTTTGCCATAAGTAAGTGTACTGAAGAGGACAAAGTAAAGTACGCTACGCATACCTTCACAGGTTCTGCGTTAACATGGTGGAATACCTATC
Organism: Rutidosis leptorrhynchoides; assembly: GCF_046630445.1. Lineage (NCBI taxonomy): Eukaryota > Viridiplantae > Streptophyta > Magnoliopsida > Asterales > Asteraceae > Rutidosis > Rutidosis leptorrhynchoides. The sequence continues at coordinate 134,579,454 of NC_092334.1, forward strand.
TAGAGCAAGTGGGACAAGACGATGCGTACGCACTACCGTGGTCAGCATTCAAGCACTTGATGAACGAGAAGTACCATCCCAGAACCGAGGTCAATAAGCTCAAGACAGAACTTAGAGGGTTACGAACCCAAGTATTTGATATTACCACGTACGAAAGACGATTCACAGAATTGTGCCTATTATGTCCGGGAGCATTCGAAGATGAGGAAGAGAAGATCGACGCATTTGTGAAAGGATTACCGGAAAGAATTCAAGAAGATATAAGTTCACACGAGCCCGCCTCTATACAACAGGCATGTAGAATGGCTCACAAACTCGTGAACCAAATTGAAGAAAGAATTAAAGAACAGACTGCTGAAGAGGCCAATGTGAAGCAAGTCAAAAGAAAGTGGGAGGAAAACGGTGATAAGAATCACCAATACAACAACAACAGCAATTACAACAATAATCGCAACAATTATCCCAACAATCGCAACATCAATCGCAACTACAACAAACGGCCCAACAACAACAACAACAACAACAGCAACTACAACAATCATCCCAACAACAATAATAACCGCAACAACAACAACAATCAGAAGCAGCAATGCCAAAGGTGTGAAAAGAATCACTCGGGGTTCTGCACCAAATTTTGCAACAAGTGTAAAAGAAATGGTCATAGCGCGGTGAAGTGTGAGGTCTACGGACCAGGGGTTAATAGAACGAAAGGAACAAATAGTGTCGGAACGAGTAATGGCGGAGCAAGTAGTGTCGGAGCAAGTTATGCCAATGTAGTTTGTTATAAATGTGGAAAACCGGGCCACATTATTAGAAATTGCCCGAACCAGGAGAACACGAATGGACAAGGCCGCGGAAGAGTTTTCAATATTAATGCAGCAGAGGCACAGGAAGACCCGGAGCTTGTTACGGGTACGTTTCTTATTGACAATAAATCTGCTTACGTTTTATTTGATTCGGGTGCGGATAGAAGCTATATGAGTAGAGATTTTTGTGCTAAATTAAGTTGTCCATTGACGCCTTTGGATAGTAAATTTTTACTCGAATTAGCAAATGGTAAATTAATTTCAGCAGATAATATATGTCGGAATCGAGAAATTAAACTGGTTAGCGAAACATTTAAGATTGATTTGATACCAGTAGAGTTAGGGAGTTTTGATGTGATAATCGGTATGGACTGGTTGAAAGAAGTGAAAGCAGAGATCGTCTGTTACAAAAATGCAATTTGCATTATACGAGAAAAAGGAAAACCCTTAATGGTGTACGGAGAAAAGGGCAACACGAAGCTACATCTTATTAGTAATTTGAAGGCACAAAAACTAATAAGAAAAGGTTGCTATGCTGTTCTAGCACACGTCGAGAAAGTACAAACTAAAGAAAAGAGCATCAATGATGTTCCCGTCGCAAAAGAATTTCCTGATGTATTTCCGAAAGAATTACCGGGATTACCCCCACATCGATCCGTTGAATTTCAAATAGATCTTGTACCAGGAGCTGCACCAATAGCTCGTGCTCCTTACAGACTTACACCCAGCGAGATGAAAGAACTGCAAAGCCAATTACAAGAACTTTTAGAGCGTGGTTTCATTCGACCAAGCACATCACCGTGGGGAGCTCCTGTTTTGTTTGTCAAGAAGAAAGATGGTACATTCAGGTTGTGTATCGACTACCGAGAGTTGAACAAACTTACCATCAAGAACCGCTACCCACTACCGAGAATCGATGACTTATTTGATCAACTACAAGGCTCGTCTGTTTATTCAAAGATTGACTTACGTTCCGGGTATCATCAAATGCGGGTGAAAGAAGATGATATTCCAAAGACTGCTTTCAGAACACGTTACGGTCATTACGAGTTTATAGTCATGCCGTTTGGTTTAACTAATGCACCAGCTGTGTTCATGGACCTTATGAACCGAGTGTGTGGACCATACCTTGACAAGTTTGTCATTGTTTTCATTGATGACATACTTATTTACTCAAAGAATGACCAAGAACACGGTGAACATTTGAGAAAGGTGTTAGAAGTATTGAGGAAGGAAGAATTGTACGCTAAGTTTTCAAAGTGTGCATTTTGGTTGGAAGAAGTTCAATTCCTCGGTCACATAGTGAACAAAGAAGGTATTAAGGTGGATCCAGCAAAGATAGAAACTGTTGAAAAGTGAGAAACCCCGAAAACTCCAAAACACATACGCCAGTTTTTAGGACTAGCTGGTTACTACAGAAGGTTCATCCAAGACTTTTCCAGAATAGCAAAACCCTTGACTGCATTAACGCATAAAGGGAAGAAATTTGAATGGAATGATGAACAAGAGAAAGCGTTTCAGTTATTGAAGAAAAAGCTAACTACGGCACCTATATTGTCATTGCCTGAAGGGAATGATGATTTTGTGATTTATTGTGATGCATCAAAGCAAGGTCTCGGTTGTGTATTAATGCAACGAACGAAGGTGATTGCTTATGCGTCTAGACAATTGAAGATTCACGAACATAATTATACGACGCATGATTTGGAATTAGGCGCGGTTGTTTTTGCATTAAAGACTTGGAGGCACTACTTATATGGGGTCAAAAGTATTATATATACCGACCACAAAAGTCTTCAACACATATTTAATCAGAAACAACTGAATATGAGGCAGCGTAGGTGGATTGAATTATTGAATGATTACGACTTTGAGATTCGTTACCACCCGGGGAAGGCAAATGTGGTAGCCGATGCCTTGAGCAGGAAGGACAGAGAACCCATTCGAGTAAAATCTATGAATATAATGATTCATAATAACATTACTACTCAAATAAAGGAGGCGCAACAAGGAGTTTTAAAAGAGGGAAATTTAAAGGATGAAATACCCAAAGGATCGGAGAAGCATCTTAATATTCGGGAAGACGGAACCCGGTATAGGGCTGAAAGGATTTGGGTACCAAAATTTGGAAATATGAGAGAAATGGTACTTAGAGAAGCTCATAAAACCAGATACTCAATACATCCTGGAACGGGGAAGATGTACAAGGATCTCAAGAAACATTTTTGGTGGCCGGGTATGAAAGCCGATGTTGCTAAATACGTAGGAGAATGTTTGACGTGTTCTAAGGTCAAAGCTGAGCATCAGAAACCATCAGGTCTACTTCAACAACCCGAAATCCCGGAATGGAAATGGGAAAACATTACCATGGATTTCATCACTAAATTGCCAAGGACTGCAAGTGGTTTTGATACTATTTGGGTAATAGTTGATCGTCTCACCAAATCAGCACACTTCCTGCCAATAAGAGAAGATGACAAGATGGAGAAGTTAACACGACTGTATTTGAAGGAAGTCGTCTCCAGACATGGAATACCAATCTCTATTATCTCTGATAGGGATGGCAGATTTATTTCAAGATTCTGGCAGACATTACAGCAAGCATTAGGAACTCGTCTAGACATGAGTACTGCCTATCATCCACAAACCGATGGGCAGAGCAAAAGGACGATACAAACGCTTGAAGACATGCTACGAGCATGTGTTATTGATTTCGGAAACAGTTGGGATCGACATCTACCGTTAGCAGAATTTTCCTACAACAACAGCTACCATTCAAGCATTGAGATGGCGCCGTTTGAAGCACTTTATGGTAGAAAGCATTGAGTGAAGTGGGGGATAGACAGATTACGGGTCCGGAGATTATACAAGAAACTACCGAGAAGATCATCCAAATTCAAAAACGGTTGAAAACTGCCCAAAGTCGACAAAAGAGCTACGCTGACATTAAAAGAAAAGATATAGAATTTGAAATTGGAGAGATGGTCATGCTTAAAGTTGCACCTTGGAAAGGCGTTGTTCGATTTGGTAAACGAGGGAAATTAAATCCAAGGTATATTGGACCATTCAAGATTATTGATCGTGTCGGACCAGTAGCTTACCGACTTGAGTTACCTCAACAACTCGCGGCTGTACATAACACTTTCCACGTCTCGAATTTGAAGAAATGTTTTTCTAAAGAAGATCTCACTATTCCGTTAGATGAAATCCAAATCAATGAAAAACTTCAATTCATCGAAGAACCCGTCGAAATAATGGATCGTGAGGTTAAAAGACTTAAGCAAAACAAGATACCAATTGTTAAGGTTCGATGGAATGCTCGTAGAGGACCCGAGTTCACCTAGGAGCGTGAATATCAGATGAAGAAGAAATACCCGCATCTATTTCCAGAAGATTCGTCAACACCTTCAACAGCTTAAAATTTCGGGACGAAATTTATTTAACGGGTAGGTACTGTAGTGACCCGAACTTTTCCATTTTATATATATTAATTGAGATTGATATTTACATGATTAAATGTTTCCAACATGTTAAGCAATCAAACTTGTTAAGACTTGATTAATTGAAATATGTTTCATATAGACAATTGACCACCCAAGTTGACCGGTGATTCACGAACGTTAAAACTTGTAAAAACTATATGATGACATATATATGGATATATATATATAGTTAACATGATACTATGATAAGTAAACATATCATTAAGTATATTAACAATGAACTACATATGTAAAAACAAGACTACTAACTTAATGATTTTTAAACGAGACATATATGTAACGATTATCGTTGTAAAGACATTTAATGTATATATATCATATTAAGAGATATTAATACATGATAATATCATGATAATATAATAATTTAAAATCTCATTTGATATTATAAACATTGGGTTAACAACATTTAACAAGATCGTTAACCTAAAGGTTTCAAAACAACACTTACATGTAACGACTAACGATGACTTAACGACTCAGTTAAAATGTATATACATGTAGTGTTTTAACATGTATTTATACACTTTTGAAAGACTTCAATACACTTATCAAAATACTTCTACTTAACAAAACTGCTGACAATTACATCCTCGTTCAGTTTCATCAACAATTCTACTCGTATGCACCCGTATTCGTACTCGTACAATACACAGCTTTTAGATGTATGTACTATTGGTATATACACTCCAATGATCAGCTCTTAGCAGCCCATGTGAGTCACCTAATACATGTGGGAACCATCATTTGGCAACTAGCATGAAATATCTCATAAAATTATAAAAATATGAGTAATCATTCATGACTTATTTACATGAAAACAAAATTACATATCCTTTATATCTAATCCATACACCAACGACCAAAAACACCTACAAACACTTTCATTCTTCAATTTTCTTCATCTAATTGATCTCTCTCAAGTTCTATCTTCAAGTTCTAAGTGTTCTTCATAAATTCCAAAAGTTCTAGTTTCATAAAATCAAGAATACTTTCAAGTTTGCTAGCTCACTTCCAATCTTGTAAGGTGATCATCCAACCTCAAGAAATCTTTGTTTCTTACAGTAGGTTATCATTCTAATACAAGGTAATAATCATATTCAAACTTTGGTTCAATTTCTATAACTATAACAATCTTATTTCAAGTGATGATCTTACTTGAACTTGTTTTCGTGTCATGATTCTGCTTCAAGAACTTCGAGCCATCCAAGGATCCATTGAAGCTAGATCCATTTTTCTCTTTTCTAGTAGGTTTATCCAAGGAACTTAAGGTAGTAATGATGTTCATAACATCATTCGATTCATACATATAAAGCTATCTTATTCGAAGGTTTAAACTTGTAATCACTAGAACATAGTTTAGTTAATTCTAAACTTGTTCGCAAACAAAAGTTAATCCTTCTAACTTGACTTTTAAAATCAACTAAACACATGTTCTATATCTATATGATATGCTAACTTAATGATTTAAAACCTGGAAACACGAAAAACACCGTAAAACCGGATTTACGCCGTCGTAGTAACACCGCGGGCTGTTTTGGGTTAGTTAATTAAAAACTATGATAAACTTTGATTTTAAAGTTGTTATTCTGAGAAAATGATTTTTATTATGAACATGAAACTATATCCAAAAATTATGATTAAACTCAAAGTGGAAGTATGTTTTCTAAAATGGTCATCTAGACGTCGTTCTTTCGACTGAAATGACTACCTTTACAAAAACGACTTGTAACTTATTTTTCCGACTATGAAACCTATACTTTTCTGTTTAGATTCATAAAATAGAGTTCAATATGAAACCATAGCAATTTGATTCACTAAAAACGGATTTAAAATGAAGAAGTTATGGGTAAAACAAGATTGGATAATTTTTCTCATTTTAGCTACGTGAAAATTAGTAACAAATCTATTCCAACCATAACTTAATCAACTTGTATTGTATATTATGTAATCTTGAGATACCATAGACACGTATACAATGTTTCGACCTATCATGTCGACACATCTATATATATTTCGGAACAACCATAGACACTCTATATGTGAATGTTGGAGTTAGCTATACATGGTTGAGGTTGATTCCAAAATATATATAGTTTGAGTTGTGATCAATACTGAGATACGTATACACTGGGTCGTGGATTGATTCAAGATAATATTTATCGATTTATTTCTGTACATCTAACTGTGAACAACTAGTTGTAGGTTACTAACGAGGACAGCTGACTTAATAAACTTAAAACATCAAAATATATTAAAAGTGTTGTAAATATATTTTGAACATACTTTGATATATATGTATATATTGTTATAGGTTCGTGAATCAACCAGTGGCCAAGTCTTACTTCCCGACGAAGTAAAAATCTATGAAAGTGAGTTATAGTCCCACTTTTAAAATCTAATATTTTTGGGATGAGAATACATGCAGGTTTTATAAATGATTTACAAAATAGACACAAGTACGTGAAACTACATTCTATGGTTGAATTATCGAAATCGAATATGCCCCTTTTTATTAAGTCTGGTAATCTAAGAATTAGGGAACAGACACCCTAATTGACGCGAATCCTAAAGATAGATCTATTGGGCCTAACAAACACCATCCAAAGTACCGGATGCTTTAGTACTTCGAAATTTATATCATATCCGAAGGGTGTCCCGGAATGATGGGGATATTCTTATATATGCATCTTGTTAATGTCGGTTACCAGGTGTTCACCATATGAATGATTTTTATCTCTATGTATGGGATGTGTATTGAAATATGAAATCTTGTGGTCTATTGTTACGATTTGATATATATAGGTTAAACCTATAACTCACCAACATTTTTGTTGACGTTTAAAGCATGTTTATTCTCAGGTGAATATTAAGAGCTTCCGCTGTTGCATACTAAAATAAGGACAAGATTTGGAGTCCATGTTTGTATGATATTGTGTAAAAACTGCATTCAAGAAACTGATTTCGATGTAACATATTTGTATTGTAAACCATTATGTAATGGTCGTGTGTAAACAGGATATTTTAGATTATCATTATTTGATAATCTAAGTAAAGCTTTTTAAACCTTTATTTATGAAATAAAGGTTATGGTTTGTTTTAAAAATGAATGCAGTCTTTGAAAAACGTCTCATATAGAGGTCAAAACCTCGCAACGAAATCAATTAATATGGAACGTTTTTAATCAATAAGAACGGGACATTTCACAATTGTTCTAAAAGGGGATGAGAGGAACTTCGGGCCGAAACCGTTTAAAATTTTTGATGCTTGGTTAGATGAAGAAGGGGCGGTACAAGTAGTTCAAAACGCGTGGTCCCAACCAATTAAAATTGTCAATAGAGAAGATTGCAACTTTCGAAACTGATTAAAAAATGTTAAAAATGCTCTACGAGAATGGAGTAAGGGTAAAATAAATTCACTTGACATTGAAATTGAGATGGCAAAATCTGAAGCTGCTGTTTTAGAGATCAAAGCCGAGACCACTAATCTAAATGACGACGAGCTGCTCAAGTGGAAAGAAAGTCGGAAACGGTGGTTCGAAAAGGAAAAATTCAAGAATGATATGTTAAAACAAAAAGCCAAGATTAAATGGATCTTAGAAGGGGACGAGAACACAAAATTTTTCCAATCGTTCATTCGGAGAAACAATAACAAGAATAATATTCGAGGTATCTCAGTTAATGGAGTTTGGATTGATAACCCGGGTGAGATCAAGGATGAAACGCTCAATTTTTTTTACAAACTTTTCGAAGAATCTGATGTCAATCGACCCTCCATGGAAGATCTGTCCTATCCGGTACTGTCAAGTGCAGATGCATCAGAACTAGAGGCCCCTTTTGATATTCTAGAGATAAAAGAAGTGTTTTCGATTGCGGTAGTAACAAAGCCCCGGGTCCCGACGGTTTCAACATGAGGTTCTTTAAGAAATTTTGGGTTCTTATCAAAGATGAACTTGAAAAGGCAATTTGTTGGTTTTGGAACAAAGGAGAATTCTCACGAGGATGCAATGCTTCTTTTATCACCTTAATCCCAAAAAAATTGGATCCTTGTAGTCTAAAGGACTTTCGACCAATAAGTTTAATCGGGAGCTATTATAAAATAATTGCGAAGATCCTCTCGAATAGACTAAAGAAATCTATTCCTTCACTCATCGGATCGGAACAAAGCGCTTTCATCAAAGGAAGATTTATATTAGACGGTGCTTTAATTGTTAACGAATGTATAGATTATCTAAATTCTAAAAGGAAGAAGGGTATTCTTTTTAAAGCCGACTTTGAAAAGGCGTTCGATAGCCTTAATTGGAATTTCTTGATGGAGGTAATGAAAAGCATGGGATTCAGCACTAAATGGAGAAATTGGATATACTCGTGTTTGAGCTCCGCTTCTATCTCAATCCTTGTTAACGGCTCCCCGACTAACGAATTCACTTTAGGTCGGGGAATACGACAAGGAGACCCATTATCTCCTTTTTTATTCATTATTGTGGCGGAAGGCTTGAACATCTTAACGAAATCGGCCATTGAGAAAGGATTGTTCAAAGGTATCGAAGTAGGTGACGAAAAGGTTCTTGTGTCTCATTTACAATACGCGGATGATACGATTTTCTTAGGAGATTGGAATCATGTAAATGCTCATAATCTCCAAAACCTACTCAAATGCTTTGAACTCGCCTCGGGACTCAAAGTCAATTTCGATAAGAGTTTCTTATATGGTGTTGGGGTTAGTTCGGTTGACGTGATTAGTATGGCAAACTTCATGGGGTGCCAAGTTGGCAAATTCCCATTCACCTACTTAGGCTTACCTATCGGTGCTAGCATGAAGAAACTAAGTGATTGGAAGCCCGTCATTGATAAAATTAAAAGTAGATTGTCGAGTTGGAAAATGCGAACGTTGTCAATTGGAGGAAGAGTTGTCCTTATTAAGTCGATCCTTAGTAGTCTACCATTGTATTACTTCTCTCTATATCGTGCTCCGCCATGTGTGTTAAATATTTTAGAGAAGGTGAGGCGTGATTTCTTTTGGGGCGGGGGGGACGATAGCAAAAAAATCTCTTGGGTTAAATGGGCGGATGTTATCGCTTCATATGATAACGGGGGGTTAAACTTTGGCTCGCTGAAAAATAAAAATATGGCATTACTAGGAAAATGGCGATGGAGGTTTAATATCGAAATCGATTCCTTATGGGCCCGTATTATTCGTGGTATATATGGCAGGCGAGGGGGTATGGATCTGGGGCTTGATGCAATTCGGGCCTTAAGACTTACTCCTTGGCGTGCAATTTTGTTAACTGGTTATCAAATTCAAGAAGCAGATGTACCATTTTCAAACTCATTCGTGGTCAAGGCAGGGGCAAACTCAGCATCATCGTTTTGGGAAGAAAATTGGACGGGACAAGGTTACTTGAAAGAACGTTTTGGGAGATTATTTCGACTAGAGAACAATCGCGGTGCTGCAATCAAAGATCGGATCAGCTTCGTGGATCAGCGAATTGTTTGGAGCAGGGACTGGAGCAGACAAGGTTACTTGAAAGAACGTTTTGGGAGATTATTTCGACTATAGAACAATCGCGGTGCTGCAATCAAAGATCGGATCAGCTTCGTGGATCAGCGAATTGTTTGGAGCTGGGACTGGAGCAGACCTCCTACTGGTCGAACATCTGCTGAACTAACCGAGCTTTGCTCTCTTATTACAGGTTACAATTTCAGTCCTCATCCCGTGGACGAGTGGCGGTGGTCGTTGTCAAGCGATGGATTATTCACTGTAAAAAAATTAGCCTCGTTACTAGATGCGGTCCCTTTCGGTGGCAATACCAATTCAGGCGGTGGTACAATGAGAAACTCCCTGGTACCGAAAAAATTAGAAGTTTTTGTTTGGCGTTTGATTAGGAGGCGGTTACCTACTAGGGTGGAACTAGACAAGAGAAGGATCGATCTAAACAGTGTGAGATGCCCCTTATGTGACGATGCAATCGAATCGGTTGAACACACTTTCGTTTCATGCAAGTTTGCTTCTGATCTATGGTCAAATTTTTTTTCATGGTGGGACATCAACAACACATCCAATCTCAGTTTCAACGATATCCTACGAGGTAATGGACCGACTCACATGACAAAGTTGGGGAAAAAGATATTACAAGCGGTTGAGTGGGTATGTGCGCACCAAATTTGGAAGTATCGGAATAACAAAGTTTTTCGAGATGCAAGTGTGGATGTGAAGATTGCTTTTGATAACGTTCAACTCTTCTCTTATGAATGAATCTCGGTTCGCTTGAAAAGGAAGAAGATTGATTGGTTGTCGTGGCTAAATGATCCTAGGACTTATTTAATTGTTGTAATAGCTATTAGAGTGTATCTTTCTCTTTATTTGGTTTGTTAACTTTACAAACCACTCGAGAACATTGAGGTCATCCCTCAATGCATTGTAAAGTTTCGTGGTTAATATAATCTTACTTGCTTTTCAAAAAAAAAAAAAATGTAATGACACCCATATTTTATCAAATTTGTCCATAACGTTCAAAAACAAAAAAAAATAAAAATGTCCGTGTGGCCGCCACAAGGTGCAAATCATGATGGTTTTCTTCCAGATTGCAAATTTAATTGCTTCGGGACCGGGTGAGTAAACTTTACGTCAGTATTTATTAATTAATGTATTATTATTAGAAGAAGATTAGAAGATAGATATTAGAGATATAGATAAGATATTTAAGATATATTACATTATTAAATAAATGTGCTACGTGTCATATATTAAATACATGATTTAGATTATAATTAATGAGACTTAAATGATTTTGAAACTTTTTATTGACATATAAAATTGTTAAAACTTTAATTAAAGTTAGTTACTTTTTTAATATATTTATTAGTTGATTGATGATGCTTTGTTTTGTTTTTAGTGATGGAAACCCAGCTCAGGATGATCCTCTTCCACCTACACCTCAGCAGAGCATCCTAATTAACCACCCAAATACTCAGTTGACTATTCCAACTAAGCACCCCAATGGTAATATTTTTATTACTGTGCGTCATAGGGTCAACACTCCTCCTGTCGTCAACCCCGATGATGAGGAGAATAACCCTTTTGATGGTAATGTTTACATAACAATACCACCACCTGAGAAAGAAGAGAAAGAGGAACCCGGTCACAAGTAATTATTATTATTATTAAATTACTTAAAATTGTAGTTTCCCTTTTTATGATGATGAACCAAGTTCTTCACCCAATCGAAGTAAACCACAAAGTACAGACTCAAAATCGCCAAACAAAGCAAATCAAGATTGCAGTGATTTTAGCTTTACTGGTCTTTCCAACGAGCATGGAGTGAAAGAATAGGGTAGTAAGAGTGCATATGGTCCCATTGAAAACCAGCATCCCACAACATTACAGGGTGGGGAGCATTGTCAGATACAACAATTCTTGTTCCCAGAACGAGTGTGATAACACCGAACGCAATTCATTTATTTTTTTGTTTTCTTTAAAGGAATCTCGGGACAGTTTTTACCTTTGCGTTCGGTGTTATCACACTCGTTCTGGGAACAAGAATTGTTGTATCTGACAATGCTCCCCACCCTGTAATGTGGGGATGCTGGTTTTCAATGGGACCATATGCACTCTTGCTACCCTATTCTTTCACTCCATGCTCGTTGGAAACACAAGTAAAGCTAAAATCACTGCAATCTTGATTTGCTTTGTTTTGGCGATTTCGAGTATGTACTTTGTGGTTTACTTCGATTGGGTGAAGAACTTGGTTCATCATCATAAAAAGGGAAACTAGTTGGGTTTAATTTGGAACTTTTCTTTATTGTAAGGTCATGACGAATTTCAGTTCAGTCTTTATGTCTTTCTCTGTTTTATGTTGACTCAGAACTATGTTTGAGTTGTTTTTAATTGCTAAGAAACCATGTTTGGAACTTATATTTTGATTGTCAGTTTCTTACTATTACTATGTTTTTAGTTTTATACACTATAACATCATCATGTTTTTCCTTCATTTTACAAAAATCTGTTGACAAGATCAAATAAAAAACGTGTGTTAATCACAGCATTTATGTTGTGCTCAAAACAACCTGAAAATGACAATTATGGGTCCACTAAATTAAATTCTTTCTGGTCATTTTTTTTTTTATTAAACAAAACGAAACATAAAGGACATTTCAAACATTTGGTCTATAAGATATTAACTTGGATCTTATCAAGATCCAAACTTTATGTCATATAACAAACACCCCACAAACATTACTACTATTTTATCACTTAAATTGAAGATGTATGATCTAAATGAATGTCTAGTAGTATAGAAATGGAAAGATAAACAAATTAGACATGCACTTGAGACACGTGTTCAACTCAAGGAATCAGTGTAGATCAAAACACATCAAAATTATGTTGAAGTTGAGCTTTAAATGATTTCTGTGTGTTTATTCATTGCGTTCTTTGTCTCATCGAGCTTTTTTTGAATTTCTTTGACAAATTCGTCCATGGTAAGTTTAGTGGGTGACCAAAATTTCAAGCATTTTCTTGATTAGAGAAGGTGTCCAGATTTTTTTGAGTCGATCTCTTTATGCCCTATATACATAAACACCGAAATCATACATTAATTAATCTGCCTCTACAAACGACTATGGACGCCAGAAACAATCACTAGTTAACTATACACCAAACATGAGAATGATTTTGATATTAATCTGTCACTTTAAGTCTTAGGATAATAAAAATTCACTTTCATGATCAAAACATGTTACACTCACACCATTGATTAAGATTATTACTCCTTTTGATAGATGGAATTTTGATGTCTTGATCACCTTTACTTTCTATTGCCTTGTTAACACAATCAATAAAATCATCCATATCTTAATTCTGATTCAATGTGATGATCTAAAGGATTAAAAAAAAACCCATTCGTGTTTCAAATTTTGAATTCCACAAAGATCCAGAGGAGTTCGAATCACCCATTGGTTAACGGCACATGTCCCAATCTAAACTTACATGTGTAGTAAGAAAAATACAAAGGTGTTGTTTTTGTGAAAAAAAAAATTCCAAACCACCTTATCTTAAGAAAAATTTGGATAGTGCTTTCATGTAAAACAGAAGTGGAGCACACTCAGAGGGTAGCTAAATGACACCATTTACAGTGTACTTTTTTGGGCTTTTGAATTTTTATATTTATAATAATACCATTATTTCAATAGACACCAATTACAAAGTCAACCGGGTGAACAAGTTTGTACTTAATTTTAAGAGGAACAAGTTTTAGTGCTTTCAACCCCATAATAATTCTCAATCATATATATAAATTTCTTATCCATTCTTTGAGTTGTCTAGCATCTTACTAGAATTTATTAATTTATAAGTTTTATGTTTTATATTAATATATATTCCTTAACCTTAATTATAACTTTGTTTGTACCACGTATATATGTACATACAATTCATTCATTAATAGTATAATATAATATAAATGCAACCCACAATTAACATCTGTAAAAAGAAGGTATCATACCAAGAAAGGACCTTCAAATGAAAATATTCTAGTAACTTTTAAGACACCAACTCTACTTTAATGCCAAATATAAAAAATTTGTAACAGACAATCTTGTTAAAAAAAAAAAAAAAAAAAAAAAAAAAAAACCTCGTAAATGACATTTGTGTTAATAGATAACTTATTTTTTCTTGAATCATAACTTTTTAATTAAGATTTAGTGACTCGTTATATTTTAATACCATTTTGTGACACCATCAATGTAAAATTATGGCTTCGCCACTAAACACACTGATGTTGACAATACAGTGCAAGTATGCTCTCCCCATAACACTAAAAATATAGGGGTCGATTTCAATTCCGGACCTAAGTATAAAAAAAAAAGACCTTTGGTTAAGCCCACACCAAATAGGCCAGGTCCATTGAGCCCTGCTTTTGATGTGGAGATCCCTAATAATCCTTCTTTTTTCTTTTTCATTCGGCTCGTTTTTCACATGAGAAACAGAAAATATACGACTGTCCAACGTTAGACTGTAGGTCTGTTGGTTCTTTTTAATAAGAAAAACGCACAAAAGGCTGAGATCAAAAATTGTAAAGAAAATGGTTCGGTGCATAGGAGTCCTTCAAAGGGTCATAAGAGAAAGAAAAATAAGTCTTGTGACTTAGATGAGGATGTGGAATTGGAAATGGAAATCGTGGTGAAGCAGGGGTTGTAAATCAGAGAACCGAGGTCAATAGCTTGCCTCGCGAACCAATTAATGTAGAAGGTAAACTCTTAATTTTAAGAGGAACAAGTTTTAGCGATATTCATCTAACAATTTTTAACTTTCTTTCTCCTTTCAACCCCATAATAATTCTCAATCATATATATAAATTTCTTATCCATTCTTTGAGTTGTCTAGTATCTTAGAATTTATTAATTTATAAGTTTTATGTTTTATATTAATATATATTCCATAATTATCGATCTTCAGTTGTAACTTTGTTTATACCACATATATATGTACATACAATTCATTCATTAATAGTATAATATAAATAAATGCAATCCACAATTAAAATATCTGTAAAAAGAAGATATCATACCTAGAAAGGACCTTCAAATGAAAATATTCTAGAAATTTTTAAGACACCAACTCTACTTTAATGCCAAAAATAAAAGATAAAAAAAAATTTGTAACGGATATTCGTGTTAAAAAAAAAACACTTGTAAATGACATTTGTGTTAATAGACTGTAGGTCTGCTTGTTATTTTTACAAGAAAAATGCATAGAAGGCCAAGATCAAAAATTGTAAAGAACATGATTCGGTGCATAGGATTCCTTCAAAGGGTCATAAGAGAAAGAAAAATAAGTGTTGTGATTAGATGAAGATGTGGAATTGGAAATGGAAAATCGTGGTGAAACAGGGGTTGTGAATCAGAGAATCAAGGTCAATAGCTTGCCTCGCGAACCCATTAAAGTATAAGGTAAACTCTTAAATTCTAAAAATCTCAATAAAGATGGAAAGGAAGATGATGATGCCTTTAGCAATTTTTTAGAATGCCATGTTTAATAGTAATGAAAAAGGTAGCATACAATGAGAATTGTTACATAGAATACAAGTGGCCTAGGTACTACAGATAAAGTCCGTAAAGTAAATAATTTAATAACGAAATTTCAAGTACAATTTGTAGCAATTCAAAAAACAAAAGTTGAAAATGTTTAACCTAGAGTTCTTAATGAGATATGGAGAGGAATGGTATATGAAGGTGTTCAAGTGGCTTCAAATGGACGATCGGGAAGTCTTGTATCAAGTTGGAGGGTAGACTTGTAACACCCCGTTTTTCCCCGTACATGATTTACAGGTGTATCTCGTATGTACGATAGGTGTATGAAGGAATTGAGACGTAGTCGAGGGTTAAAGTTCAAGTATTCGAGGAAGGAACCAGACCACGGCAAAGGTCGCGACGCGACAGGAGGAGCCGCGGCGAGACGAACCAAAGAATTCAAAGTCAGGATGCACGATAAGACAGCCACCAGACCACGTTATATGTCGCGGCGCGACGAAGAGGGCCGCGGCGCGGCGTTCTGGGCGGACTGGTACTAGATTTTAGTAATTTTAAATAAGGTTCAAGGGCATTTTGGTCTTTTCGCATGTGAGCCAGATTTGAGATCTTAATCTCATCCACTCATTTCATTTCTGCATTTTCTTTTTCCTTTTCTTCTCATTTTCCTCTCAAAAACTTCAAACCCCAATTGGTTCAAAGGGATTTTTGGAAAGGAAGAAGAGGGTTTTGATCGAAAGCGTAAGAGACAACTTTGTTCTCCTCGTTCTTAGCTTCAAGATGATACTAGCGGTAAGCTCTAACTCTGAATTTCTTTTTCGTGTTCTTCATCCAAATTTAGGGTTTTTGATTGTATGTTCAAACTTGGAACTCCACTAGTTGTTAATGGAAGATAATAACTAGGATTCGGGTTTATTAGTGATGAAGGCGGGTTTTGGGTTGGTCGATGATTTAGCCTTGTTTGGAGCTTTGAATTGAGTATAATCACTATGATTAGTGATTATGGAAGTGTTGGAACTCATTTGGGTGTGTTTGGTTGACTAATTTTGAAATGGGTCAAAATTAGGGTTTTGGTGTCAAATTGGGCAAGACGAGTGTTTAACACTTGTGTTTGGGTTATATTGGAATATTAGGACCATTGTCACTAGTGTTAGTGATTATTGGTTAGTTTGGGCGCGCTTTGGACTTGGAAGTGCAACTGGGTCGAATTTGCACTAGTTGTCAATATGGGTTGGTTTGTGCTCAACCCTAATTGTGTTGTTTGTTATGTGATAAATGGAATAGGTACATTCCATTGCCGAGTTGCGGATTTTGGTTTGACATCCATCAAGACTTCAAGGTGAGTGTTAATATCCTATGTGCATATGTATGTGTAGGATGGGTGCGGGTCGGGTGAAGTGGTTCTCGGTTATAGAGTTCACTTCACATATAGGTGGATTTGATGGACTTGTGTATGGGTCCAATTGGCACGGTTGTGCGTTTTGGTTGACCACCTTTGGCGAGGTGCACACTTTGTGTGTACGATATCACATATGCTTGTGATGTGGACTATACAACCCCAATGGTGAAGGGTTGGTATTGAGTTGTGATTGGAGAAGTGGATCACGTGTGGATGCGTATTCACGATGACGCATGTAGTTGCAGTCGTCTTATTAAGAAAGTGAGTCTCGTGTAGTTCAGATTCACGATGACTCGTGTTGTTCGGTCATCTTATTGAGGTAGTGATCTAGTGTGGGTTCGGATTCACTAAGGCTCGTGTAGTTCGGCCAACCTCGATGTTGTTGTGGTATTGAAGATAGTAGTCTCGTGTGGATGCGGATTTACTAGGCTCGTGTAGTTCGACCAATCTTCATTTTGGTATTTGGTTTTCGTTATTCGGGTTAAGGGTTTAACCTTGGGCGGTTTACGCTTTGTTATATATATTGTTGTGTTGTTGTGATGTAGCTAACCCTCCGGGTGTAGCTTATTGGCGTTGGTGAATTTATATTTGTTGTTATTTTTAGCTTGTTGCTTAGTGATCGTACGGTATGCTTAGCTTAGCTTGCCTTTATGCTTGAATGCTCCGGTATGCGTTATTTGATTACTTGTATGGCGTGTCCATTTTATGCATATATATGTATGTAGTATATTCTCACTCACTAAGCATTAGCTTACCCTCTCGTTGTTTACATTTTTATAGATTTTGCATGAAGGCGGTGGCACGGGTAAGCGTGGGAATTAGTGGACTCGCGTAGATTGCTTAGAAGATGTGCTTTTGTATTGAATAGGATTGGGTAGCGTATCCCCAATCACCATGCTCGATTTTGTTGGACATTAAAATAGTCGGGTCGTGTTTGCCCGTTCGGATATTCAAACTATGTATTAAATGTTTTAAAAAGTTATTGAACTTATTAATGTATTAAAGAAAATTTTTACGGGCCGGTTTAAATACGGGTTGGATTGTTTCAAGTGGTATCAGAGCATGGTTTAAGGGATTTAGGTGACTTGAGATAGGTGCCTAGACTTAGACCTTTGTGTGTGTGTGTTTTTTTTTTGTTGCAGGACTTGTAGGTGAACGGGTCGAAATGGGTTATAGTTAGTGCCTTGTTTGTAGGTGGACTAACTAGGATTTTTGGCTCGTGTTGTGATGCTATTCCCTTGCGTGTGTTTATATCGCGTAGAATTGTCGTTGTGTTGTTTATATCATCGAGCGAGGCGGTCGTTGTACTAACGAGTTGAGACGACGTGTGTGCGTAATAAGGACTTGCAAACCTTATTACGAGTGCAAATCGTGTCTAACAAGTGATGTACAACGACTGTTGAGCAAGATGGGGCGGTGGTATGCGTGTTGTTTTATACGTTCGTGGACTAATCATTTTGCATTCTTTAGAATGACAATGCGAAATGAGACCGAGACGAACGACGTGGAGTTTAACACTAGAGTTGCAGCCGCCGTTGCGGAGCAAATGGGTGCGTTTCGAGAAGAAATGGATAGGAAGTATTCTAAATTTCGAAGTAGTAGTGAAATGGAGCATTGTCTTAAGAGCTTCATGAGGACTAAACCCCCGATGTATGACGGGAAACCGGATCCTTTGGTTAGCAAAACATGGATCTCGGATGTCGAAGGGTGTTTTCGTACTATTGAATGTCCTCCCGAGGAGAGGACAAGATTCGCTACTAGTTTGTTGCGGGGTAGGGCGAAGGATTGGTTGGATGGTAAGATTGATCTTATCGGTGGTGAGCCATTTATGGCGTTATCGTGGGACGAGTTTAAGGAAGAATTCTTTGAGGATTTCCGGACATCAGCTGACTTGTCAGAATTGCATACTGAGTTGCGAAATTTGCAACAAGGTTCTATGGATTTAAATACTCTCAAGACGACCTTTATGGCGAAGGCTCGTTTTTGCCCGGAGTATTTGGGGAATGATCGTTTGCTGATGGAGGATTTCTATCGAACTTTAAATGATGACTTGAAGAATAAAATTAGCCGGGGTTACGCGAAGTCTTTTGCGGAGTTATTCGCGGTGGCTAGGGGTTTCAAATCGTATTCGCGATCAAAGATTGGTAAACCTTCAAGTGAGAGAAGGGTTGTTTCATTTGGTGCTCCAAGTAAGAGGACTAAGGGTCCGAGTGTGAGCACGGGTGGTACACGGATGGGTATATCGGATTCTAGTGCGTCTAGGTGTTACAATTGTGGCTTGAGGGGTCATAAGTCTTGGGAATGTTCGGTGCCAAAGGGTGATGGTACGGTGTGCTTCAATTGCCAAGAGGAAGGACATCGTAAGTCGGAATGTCCCGAGTTAGTGGGGACGGGTGCGGCAAGGAGACGTTAAGGTACGTTTTGTTTTAATAAATATGTCCTTTGATTATTTATTTATGTGCCGTTGAGTTTGAGTTTATTAGATGCATTGTGTTGTGCATGTATTGTTATGGGTGACGTTCCTAATGGAATTACCCTACGGTGATGTTTTGATTGACGGGCGAAGGGCGTAAGACTTGGTGCAAACAAGCATTCCTTGGTGTTCGGGAGATGTTTCTACCAAGCCTTGGGCATGGGCTTTGGTGTTCGGATGTTAGAGCGTGTTCGCTCTCGTGTTGAAGTTGATGAACCGTGAGGTTCGTTGGGTAGATGAAACCCTTGAGATCGAGTGTTTTGAATCTCGATGTATGATTGGTGAAGGAGTCTACGTGATGCGACGGTAGGTGCCCCTTTTGTACCTACTAGCATGGTGTTCGACTCCGATGGTGCTGTGGTTACATTGTACTTAGGGTACCGGAGAGAAACCCTTAGGTACATGAGTGACTAGGTGGGAATTTGACAAACTTTAGCAATTGGATAATTGCGAGAGTAAAAGTTTGCATACTTGTGGTAAACTCTTCGTTCGAAGTGTTTAGGGATAGGTTAAATCCTTCGTGTGCTCAAGGTTAGAGCAAGATGTGGTGATGGGTCGTGTAAACCCAATTGTTAGTAAAGTCTACCTTTAGTAGCATTGTACGGTTGTACAAGATGCGGTTATGGGACGTAGTTCCAAGTGGGGGAGTTACACACCCGCACGAGGAGGTTTTAGTGTGAGATTTCGGATAATGCTCATAGTAGATCCGGAATTTGTGTTGGGACCTAGATTTGGTCGATTTGTGATAGAGTACAATTTTGGTTAATTTGTACTTATGGGTTTGGATTTGAATTATCACTGAGGTGGTAATGTGGCAAATCTCGTTGAGAGATAATGGGCGTGTTTGACGAGTAAGGTGAGATCCCTCGGTTAAGGGATGTGTGTGTGTCGGATTCTCTTTTGAGGAATTATTGTTTTGTGCCTATGTGCGATATAGGTGGCTCTTGCTTGATTGCGGTAGCGATGTGTACACGTACGTGTGATGCGTGTACAAGGATTTCCAAGTGAGTGGAATAATTATGCGTGTAGGTATATAATGTATTTTTTTATGTAGCGTGGAATGTGGAATTGTCGCGGTGTTTAAGATACCACATTCTATGTAACGAGTGGGATTGTCGCGGTGTTCAAGACACCACTCATTGGTTTGATTGACATGTGGAATAGTCGCGGTGTTCAAGACACCACATTGTCATGGGGGTGAATTAGTCGCGGTGTTTAAGACATCACCCGGGAGTTAGTGATATATGTCGTTGTACACTAACGTATATTTGTGTTGGAGTAGTGTTGTATCGGTATGATATAACGTTATCGGGAAATGCGATTACCGATGGGGAATGGGAGTACCATTCCTGTGTTTAGATTTGGGAAGTGGATCACGTGTGGTTGCGGATTCACGATGACGCGTGTAGTTCGGTTATCTTATTGTGGAAGTGAGTCTCGTGTAGTTCGGATTCACAATGACTCGTGTGGATGCGGTCATTATATTGAGGAAGTGAGTCTCGTGTAGTTCGGATTCACAATGACACGTGTGGATGCGATCATTCTTTTGGGATAGTGATTCTCGTGTAGTTTGGATTCACTGGGGCGCGTGTAGTTCAGCCAATCCCGATTGTTCTCGATGGAGGTAGTGAGTCGCGTGTGGTTGCGGATTCACTAAGGCGCGTGTAGTTTTCGGCCAGCCTTCATGTTGTGTGATCTATTGGTTGTTTCATACACCAATGGTGGGGTCGTAAGGACCATGTTGTGTGATCTATTGGTTGTTTCATACGCCAATGGTGGGGTCGTAAGGACCATGTTGTGTGATCTATTGGTTGTTTTATATGCCAATGGTGGGGTCGTAAGGACCATTTTGGTGTGGATAGTGATGCAATAGTCGTATTTTGCTCACGTGTTTGCGGTGGTTGCGTATTAGACGTGTTTACGCAATACAAGGTATATTAAGAGGTAAGTGTTATCCGTAAGGATTCACTTTTATTCGGTCTTCATCGGTTGATGGTTGACTTTATATTGGTGTGCGGTTACTTTAGCATTGTACTTGGTAAGGGTACGCTAAAGGGTTGATATCTCGGTTCGATATTGGTTGAGTTTTTCGCGAGGAGAGGGAATGAGTAAGGTTTTAGTGCTCGGATTGGAATTTTGATAAATCACGAGTGACGATTTTAGTTGTTAAAGGCGATTCATTGGGAAGAGTTGCCTAGGAAAGTCGGATTGGGACTTATGTTTGAGGACCTTAGAGCGTAGGTCCGATCGGTTAAATGACGAAGATCACGAGAACGTGATCGATTCTAAGTGGGGGAGAGTTGTAACACCCCGCTTTTCCCCGTACATGATTTACAGGTGTATCTCGTATGTACGATAGGTGTATGAAGGAATTGAGACGTAGTCGAGGGTTAAAGTTCAAGTATACGAGGAAGGCACCAGACCACGGCAAAGGTCGTGGCGCGACAGGAGGAGCCACGGCGCGACGAACCAAAGAATTCAAAGTCAGGTGGCACGATAAAATAGCCACCAGACCATGTTATATGTCGCGGCGCGACGAAGAGGGCCGCGGCGCGTCGTTCTGGGCTGACTGGTACCAGATTTTAGTAATTTTAAATAAGGTTCAAGCGTATTTTAGTCTTTTCGCGTGTGATCCAGATTTGAGATCTTAATCTCATCCACTCATTTCATTTCTCCATTTTCTTTTTCCTTTTCTTCTCATTTTCCTCTCAAAAACTTTAAACCCCAATTGGTTCAAAGGGATTTTTGGAAAGGAAGAAGCGGGTTTTGATCGAAAGCGTAAGAGACAACTTTGTTCTCCTCATTCTTAGCTTCAAGGTGATACTAGTGGTAAGCTCTAACTCCGAATTTCGTTTTCGTGTTCTTCATCCAAATTTAGGGTTTTTGATTGTATGTTAAAACTTGGAACTCCACTAGTTGTTAATGGAAGATAATAACCAGGATTCCGGTTTATTAGTGATGAAGGCGGGTTTTGAGTTGGTCGATGATTTACCCTTGTTTGGAGCTTTGAATTGAGTATAATCACTATGATTAGTGATTATGGAAGTGTTGGAACTCATTTGGGTGTGTTTGGTTGACTAATTTTGAAATGGGTCAAAATTAGGGTTTTGCTGTCAAATTGGGCAAGACGAGTGTTTAACACTTGTGTTTGGGTTAAATTGGCATATTAGGACCAATGTCACTAGTGTTAGTGATTATTGGTTAGTTTGGGCGCGCTTTGGACTTGGAAGTGCAATTGGGTCGAATTTGCACTAGTTGTCAATATGGGTTGGTTTGTGCTCCACCCTAATTGTGTTGTTTGTTATGTGATAAATGGAATAGGTACATTCCATCGGCGAGTTGCGGATTTTGGTTTGACATCCATCAAGACTTCAAGGTGAGTGTTAATATCCTATGTGCATATGTATGTTTAGGATGGGTGCGGGTCGGGTGAAGTGGTTCTCGGTTATATCACATATAGGTGGATTTGATGGACTTGTGTATGGGTCTAATTGGCACGGTTGTGCGTTTTGGTTGACCACCTTTGGCGAGGTGCACACTTTGTGTGTACGATATCACATATGCTTGTGATGTGGACTACACAACCCCAATGGCGAAGGGTTGATATTGAGTTGTGATTGGAGAAGTGGATCACGTGTGGATGCGTATTCACGATGACGCGTGTAGTTTCGGTCGTCTTATTGAGAAAGTGAGTCTCGTGTAGTTCGGATTCACGATGACTCCTGTAGTTCGGTCATCTTATTGAGGTAGTGATCTCGTGTGGGTGCGGATTCACTAAGGATCGTGTAGTTCGGCCAACCTTGATGTTGTTGTGGTATTGAAGATAATAGTCTCGTGTGGATGTGGATTTACTAGGCTCGTGTAGTTCGGCCAATCTTCATTTTGGTATTTGGTTTTCGTTATTCGGGTTAAGGGGTTAACCTTGGGCGGTTTACGCTTTGTTATATATATTGTTGTGTTGTTGTGATGTAGCTAACCCTCCGGGTGTAGCATATTGGCGTTGTTCACATCGTCGTTGGTGAATTTATATTTGTTGTTATTTTTAGCTTGTTGCTTAGTGATCGTAAGGTATGCTTAGCTTAGCTTGCCTTTATGCTTGAATGCTCCGGTATGCGTTATTTGATTACTTGTGTGGCGTGTCCATTTTATGCATATATATGTATGTAGTATATTCTCTCTCACTAAGCATTAGCTTACCCTCTCGTTGTTTACATTTTTATAGATTTTGCATGGAGGCGGTGGTACGGGTAAGCGTGGGATTTAGTGAACTCGCGTAGATTGCTTAGAAGACGTGCTTTTGTATTGAATATGATTGGGTAGCGTATCCCCAATCACCATGCTCGGTTTTGTTGAACATTAAAATAGTCGGGTCGTGTTTGCCCGTTCGGATATTCAAACTATGTATTAAATGTTTTAAAAAGTTAATGAACTTATTAATGTATTAAAGAAAATTTTTACGGGCCGGTTTAAATACGGGTTGGGTTGTTTCAAGACTTTTTTAATTAAGAGATCACTTCCAATGTCAAAATTAGATTGCAACAAATTTTTTTTAGCTTATTTAGAATGTGAAATTTATGATATGAAGAAAACTCAAGAAGTAAGAGATTTAGTGCCTTTTGAATTGTGCAAACTCATTGAACTAAAAAAGGAACGAGATGATATTCAAAAACAAGAGGATAGAAAAAACATGTTGCATAGTCGTGCTAATTGGTTACGATTTGGTGACAAAATATCAAAAAAAAAATTCACATATTAATAAGAATCAGGTCAAAGGCTGCTGTAATTCATGGCATGTTAATTAATAACGTTTGAGTAGAAAATCCTGAATTGGTAAAACATCATACACCGTCTCTATTTGTAAAACTGTTTTCGGCCCAACCTGTAAATGGGCCTGAGCTGAATTGGGTCGAGATCAGCTTGTCTAAATTGTCAGGGATGGATGTTACGGGCCTGCAGGTGGCTTTTTCACAAGATGAGATATGGAGTGTTATTAAGGATTTTGATGGTAACAAGGTACCCGGATCCGATGGATTTCCGTTATATTTGTTTTATAAAAGGGTGGAATATTTTAAAAAGTGACATTATGTCTCTTATAATTCAATTCCACGCCAATGCATCATTCCCGAGTGGGTTCAATTCTTCGTTCATAGTGTATATACAAAAGAACAATTGTCCCAAAAGTATTGAGCATATGAGACCCATTAGTCTTATTAATGCACCGTACAAAATTATTGCCAAAACATTGTCAAATAGATTAAACAAGGTTTTATCTCACGTGGTTAGTATTAACCACTGTGACAACCCGAAAATTTCCGACCAAATTTAAACTTGATTTTTAATTGATTTCGACACGATAAGCAAAGTCTGTAATGTTAGAGTCTCGAAAATTTTGGAACTATGTTCATATAACCAATTACCCTTTGACTAGTCCCGACGATTCACGAACAATTATGTAAATAAAAATGTACATATATATAAATGTAAATATAAAAGTAACTGTAAATATATATAATAATGTGAAATAATAAATACAATTGAAACATTAGAATTGAATAAAATAATATATTAGATAATTAAGATCTATGTCAATGTATATATACATATATATATATATATATATATATATATACATATATATATATATACACATATATATACATATATAAATATATATAATTATTAAACATAATTAATTAATATTATATGTACTTAGTAATACACACACACACATACATATATATATATATATATATATATATATATATATATATATATATATATATATATATATATATATATATATATATATATATATATAATGGATAAATATTAAATATTGAATATAGATTATTAAATATCACATAGTTAATAGTGTGTAAAAGTAACATATTAAATTAGAAGTATAAGTTAAAAATAATCGTGATAGTAATATTATTATTATTTTCAATATTAATATCAAAAAGTAGTTTTATCAATATAACATACAAATAGAAAATTTGATATATATATATATATATATATATATATATATATATATATATATATATATATATAGATATATATAAATTGTTATAATATTCATACTAATAATATTCTTATCATTAATAATATAAATAATTATTATAATTAATATAATATTATGATCATTAATTATTATCATCCTTAGTATTATTTTGGTGCTATTATTATAAACATTATTATTTCTATTATTATTATTATTATTAATTGTTTCATTAAGATTAGATTAGTGTAATTAATATTATTATATTATTTATCCTTTAATATTACTAGTTCAATTATCAATAATGCTAATATTATTAGAAATATTATTATTAGTAATAATATAGTGATATTTGTTAATTACCAAAATTATAAAACTTACACAGATATATATATATATATATATATATATATATATATATATATATATATATATATATATATATTAATTGTGTTTATATATATATATACAATTAATATATACCAAAAATATATCCAGGATCATAACAGCAGAAGATTTCGCGATTCATTAGCACACACTTTGTCAAACTTTAAATCTGTTCCCATGTGTGAAATTCGATCCACCAAGTAAATTCCAAAAATGATTTGAATATCTCTTTTAGTTTTATTTTATTTAATTATTAATTGTATTTTCTGTCCTTGTTAAACAAAACCTGTCGACCATTCTTCTCAATAAAACAATCGACTAATTCATAGTATTAAGACAGCTATTTGATTTTTACTCCATCATTATAGATTACAATTACTCTTAAACATCTATCTATCTGTATGATTTAAAACAGAAGTGTTATTTTTTTTAAAAGGGAAGCAGGTACTCTGTACGCTTATTGATTTAGCAAAAATCTCGAATTTTAATCAATTTAAAAAACTAGGAATGCAGTCTTGTTAGGAATCTATAGTTTAAACTATCTGCAAAATTACAGTTTTCTATTCCTCAAAACGATTTTTAATTTTGGAGTCAAAGTTTTGAATCAAAAAGTCAATAAATCTATTCATCGAGAAATTTAGATTCGTTTGTATGTTTTAAGTTAAATTGATTATGCAGAATGTTTCTAACAATGATTTTGAACCTCTTTCATTTTGGAATCGTGATCTGAAACGCATTAAAAATCGAGATTTAACTTTGAGTTCATAACCGTGTTTAAAGGTCTGTGCAGTTTTATTTTTAATTCATTTTTTTTATTTTAATTAAACAAATCAATTACTCAGTATTCTGTTTCATTTATACATTCTAAAACAAAAATGATTAATTGTTATGTTTTCAATTTGTTTCCAACCAATTTGATTTTGATGATGGAGTTCATGAGGTTCATAATGTGTCTGTAAATTTTTTTTTACACAATCCAAATTCAACTGAAATTTAAATGCTTCTGTTTTGTTTAAGAACCCTAAAACCACAAGATTTAATCGATGAAGAATTGGTTAAAAACTTTTGGTCGATTACAGTTAAGGAAGAAGAAGGAAAAGAAGCTGAAACAGAAATAGTTTAAATAAAATAATGATGGGAATAATACTCAGAAAACGGGCATTGGCTCAATAATAATGGGTGTTGACGGGTTAGTGTCAGGAAGCGAGAGGTTGCGGGTTCGAGCCCCTGCAAGGGCTATTTTTTTTTTTAAACTCTATGAGGTAGTCTATTTTCATTATTATTATTATTATTATCATTATTATTATTATTATCATTATTATTATTATTATTATTTTTAATTATTATTATTATTATTAGTTATTGATATTATTGTTATTATTAGTTATTGACATTATTACTAGTATATTAGTTATTAGTATTAATATTTTTCAAAATAAAAGTAGTAGTTACCCTTTTATTATTATTATTATTATCATAATCATAATTATAATTACAAGTAGGATTGTTATTATTATCGTTATTACTAATATTATTATCATTACTAATATTATTATCAAGTAGTATTATTACTAATATTATCATTAGTATTATTATTATTATAAGTATTACTAATATTATTACAGTATTTTTACTTTTACCATTTTAGTATTGTTATTATTATTTAAAAATAAATTATTGTTATTTTCATAAATATTAGTACTAATATCATTGTATAAATGTTAGAATTATTATTATTATTATTATCATAAGTACTATTACTAATATTATCATTATTATTATTAGTATGATTATCACTATTAGCATTGTTATTATTAAAAATTATAATCATTATTATTATTTTTACTAAAATTATTATTTTGTTATCACTAAAACTATTATTATTATTGCTATTAGTATTATCTATATCATTATTATTAATAATTATGATTATGAAAGTAACAGTTTAAAAAACGTTATTAAAGTTGTAAGCATAAAAATAAAGATTATGTATAAATATATATTTAATACACATAACCAAACTATATTAATATATCTATATATATAATGAAACTTATAAATCTACTATATATATATATATATATATATATATATATATATATATATATATATATATATATATATATATATAGTAGATTTATAAGTTTCATTATATATATAGATAATCACTAATAATAACATATTTGTTCGACTACAATTATGTATATTAATAAATATATAAATGATATAGGTTCGTGAATCCGAGGCCAACCTTGCACTTGTTCAATGACGTCTTATGTATTTTTACTACGAAATACAGTATAGTGAGTTCATTTGATTCCCTTTTACTCTTTTACAATATATTTTTGGGACTGAGAATACATGCGCAACTTTTATAAATGATTGACGAAATAGACACAAATATTCAAAACTACATTCTATGATAGAATTATTTGGATTCAGAGGTTCGATTTAGTAGTTAACGGAGAGATGATTTTGCATTACGTACGCATTAGCTCCCGTTTTAACTACCATCGGCGGGATGATTTTGCATTGCACGCACGCACTAGCCCCCGATGTATTGTATTGTATTATAGTTGACTTTGTAGTTGGTAACGGAGGGATGATTTTGCATTGAGTACGCATTAGCCCCCGTTTCAGCTACCCTCGGAGGGATGATTTTTCATTGCGTACGCATTAGCCCCCGTTGTAAGAATTATATTGTATTAACTACCACGGTGAGATGATTTTGTCATTGCACTACGCATTAGCTACCGTTGGTGAGTTGTTTGAAAGGTTCCGGTGTTCTTCATATGAATGATTTTATAGCAGGAATAGACCTGCACAGATTATTTTCTAATTATGAGTATCTTGTGGTCTATTATATTATTGAAAATGATTGATAATGAAAAACTAATGAACTCACCAACCTTTTGGTTGACACTTTAAAGCATGTTTATTCTCAGGTATGAAAGAAATCTTCCGTTGTGTATTAGCTCATCTTAAGGATATTATTGAGAATCATTCATGGCATATTTCAAAAGACGTTGCATTCAATTCGTTGAGTTCAGTAAAGATTATGATTAAGTAAATGACAGATTAGATCATTTATAGATGGATATTATGAAATGGTATGCATGCTGTCAACTTTCGATGTAAAGAAAGTTTGTCTTTTAAAAACGAATGCAATGTTTGTAAAATGTATCATATAGAGGTCAAATACCTCGTGATGTAATCATATATTATTGTATTCGTTCTTATGGATTAGGATGGGTCTTTACATGTGGTATCAGAGCGGTGGTATTAGCGAACCAGGTCTTGCATTAGTGTGTCTAACTGATAGTTGTATAGATGCATTAGTGAGTCTGGACTTCGACCGTGTCAGCATGTCAAAAGTTTTTGCTTATCATTTTGTGTCGAAAATTACCTGCTTATCATTCTTAGGGAATCACTTGCTTATCATCTTAAGTCTAGACACGTCTTACTGCATTTAGTGCATCGATAGTGTATAGACAAAATTCATATCTTAGCGTATCTGTTACTATAGACTTTTCCTGACAGCTTCCGTAGATTCCTCCGTAACTTATGGGATTTTAGTATTATATATGCATATGTAAATCATGTATTGCAGGGTACTAATCTACATCCTATAATCTATTTCATATCGAAAATCTTTCATCTGATCGTATGAGATGGATCCCTCCACCAGTTCGAATTCCTCGGATTCCGACAGCTATTCCGATATGGAGTTTCACTCGAGCTCCGAAAGCAGTGCCACCATAATGAATCAACCAATCAGCCATCCCCAATTCATCTGATGGGTTCGTAGTCTACTTAATCAATGAAGACGCGAAGAAGGCGATCCCTTCCACCAACCGAATTCACCTCCTGGCGAAGAACCTGAAGCACTTACCGGCGAACCATTTCGAAACACCATCTTCACTTTCATTTCCAGAGTATCTCGCCACAACTATATCATATTTACAATTCTAAACCTTATTCATCCGCTTGTTTTGACCGACAATCATTCCAGAATAATGGAAGAAGTCAACGAGCCTTGCGCTCGAGTAATCAATTTGAAGAATATGGTGCAAAACTTACCAGCTTCAGCAACCTCACCGGCACCAACAGTACCACCAACAACTCAAGTTTCAACATCACATGCCTCAACATCTCATTCTGTACCTCGAGTATAATCACCGTTCTACATGACGTTCTACATTAATTATCTTCGTTCTTCACGATGATTATGTAATCTCTAATGTTTTAGAGATTATGTATTCTAGATCTAACGGTAAATCATATGAGTTTAATACTATATTTACTCATTAAATCCATGATTACATCTGAAGAAAATATATATGTATATATGTTTTCATAAAGATTGTAATTTAAAAATTCTTTTGTGCAAACTGTTAATGGTGAAAATATTTTAACGGGTAGGTAATACCCGAGGAATATTTAGATTTTACATTAATGAGTTACACTGTACATTCTTCCAATCTGATTCAACAGTCATTTACTATCCTACTTACATCCACAGATATACGTATCCATTCACCGCAGAATAATAATTTTCAATCAATTTCATAATTAGATTTTGAACTATCAGAATCCAACAAGTGGCATAATGAAGAAAATATTGGACAAAATAAAATTTGTTAGAAAAAAACAAATTAATTATGAGAAATTTTGTTAAGAATCCACGCTAACTATTCCTAGCTAACTGTTCCTAGCTAACTGTTAATTCCGTATTACATTTCATTTATCGCAATTTATTTATCGTAATTTAATTATCGCAATTTAAATTCTCGCAATTTTATTTATCGTCATTTAATTTCTGTTATTTATTTTACGCACTTTAGATATCGGGACACGTATATAAGGTTTTGACATATCATATCGACGCATCTATATATATTATTTGGAATAACCATAGATACTCTATATGCAGTAATGACCGAGTTAGCTATACAGGGTTGAGGTTGATTCTAAATAATATATACTTTCAGTTGTGATCGAGTCTAAGACAGGTACACGGGTCACGATACCTATTAATTAATTCGAATATTATATATTAAACTATATTTGAATAATTGGACTGTTAACTGTGGACTATCGACTGTGGACTGCCAATATTGGACAATTAAAATGAATTAAAATATTGATTATAACATATGAAACTAAACAATTCTTCAAGTTTTCCACTTGATTTCATCATAAAACTCACTTGTATCTTGACGATTACAACCTGTGTTCAAATCTATCATGATTCTTAAAAAAAAAAAAAACACCTCAATCGAGAGGATGAACCAACCGGACTTTATCTACGGAAGAAGAGATTAATGCATATAGTTATGCACCTGAAAACACTCGTAACCTGAGTAAACGTTTAACAAGTATCTGTACTAGTTCCTTTTGCATTGTTATTACCGAAAAATAACTTTGCAATCCCTTTCTAAATTAGCCAAATCTGTCACAGCTCCAGCAAGTCAACTTCGACTTTTCATTCGAATATGTCTTATTATAACCTTAATATATACGTTTTCCCTTCATCATCGTTATCGGGAACTGTTTATATCCCACCACATTAGCAGTAAATTTACCAGCAACTTCGTTACTCATTGACTTAAGTTTCTTCGAAGAACCATATTACTTGTTCATTAAGGCCTTATCATATACCCACTTACATCTTGTAACGAGAATTACCACACTAACTACCAGGAATTAGCAATCCGCATTTCGAATCTCGCAATGTTTCTACATCAACAGTTATATGTATACATATAACCTTTATCCTTTAGAATTATGATATTCCATTCTGAAATTCTAATATATCATCGTATCTTTCTTTATTAATATCCTGAATATTTCTAAAGATATCTTCATAAATATTCTTGTTCGGTATTAATTATCTCTCTGCTTTGTCTGTTTTATATCATAAAAGAAACTGTTTTAGTTTCTAAAACTCTGAAAAAAACTCGAATTTGAATTATGAATGATTTTGAAGTAGTGTTGGAAATTGATGCATGAGTTAGTATAATATAATGACACTTGATCAACGTGATTATATTATAGTAAGTCATGCTGAGTTTCTAATGGGACATGATGATTCACAGATCATAACGTCATCATGTGCCATGTTACACGACTCTGGTATTCTATTTAACCTCTAAAAATATCAAGAAAATATTTTCTTGATGATTCAGTCTTTTTCAGATATTCTAGTAATTTGAAAAATCAAGATCGTGCCATTATAATTTCCTTCTTGGAACGTTAATCATGTTCATTCCGAAATTCATATCTACGAATTCTGGACCATATTACGTTTGACTTAAAGTCGGGAAGAGAAAACAAAAGCATGAAGCTTCAAAATATCAATGAAGGTATAATTCACAGTAAATTGGAGAGAGTATTAACTGTGGATGTCAATGACTACAGAAAGAGAGAAGCAGAGACATCGAAATATAAGGGAAGATATAAAATCTAACAATAACCCAGAAGTTACAAATCGTATATATCGCTGCTTATAGCAATATAAAGGCACGGGAGAACTAAAAACACTATAAAACTAAGGGTATAGTAAAAGTAAATAGATTCTTCCGGCGGTAGATGAAAAAGAAGAATGACAGATATGAAAGTGAGGAGTATATCAAGAATTAGAACTAGATGAAGCATATTGATGAATGCTTTAAAGTATAAATTAGAAAAGAAAGAATAGAAGGTGTGAGTCGTAAGGAAACAAAGGGGGTAGATTTATAGAAAAATATTCGACAGAGCAATCAAAACAGATGATCGTATTTAAAGCGGATCCTAATTTCCTTCATTTCCGAAGAATCAAATCTTATTTCGAAAATTTTCTCCAAATCCCTTGAACTCTGGAAAATCAATCCTATCTACTTCAAAAGATAAGACGAATCACTATTTTCTCATTTCACTCTTGTACGATAGTTTCACTCGTACTCGTCGAGTAATCGAATTGTCATATTCATATTACCCAACAGTGATAAATCTCTATCTATCAACTCATATTTGTCATGAAAACATTTTTAATGTTAACATTGACCATCTCGATCAAATTTCTGGACGAAATTTCTTTAACGGGTAGGTACTGTGACGACCCAGAAATTTTCGACCAAATTTAAACTTGATCCTTAATTGATTTCGACACGATAAGCAAAGTCTGTAATGTTGGAGTCTCAAAAATTTTGGAACTATGTTCATATAACCAATTACCCTTTGACTAGTCCCGATAATTCACGAACAATTGTGTAAATAAAAATGTACATATATATAAATGTAAATATAAAAGTAACTGTAAATATATATAATAATGTGAAATAATAAATACAATTGAAACATTAGAATTGAATGAAATAATATATTAGATAATTAAGATCTATGTCAATGTATATATATATATATATATACACACACACACATATATAAATATATATAATTATTAAACATAATTAATTAATATTATATGTACTTTGTAATACATACACACACACACACACACACACACACACACACACATATATATATATATATATATATATATATATATATATATATATATATATATATATATATATATATATATATAATGGATAAATATTAAATATTGAATATAGATTATTAAATATCACATAGTTGATAGTGTGTAAAAGTAACATATTAAATTAGAAGTATAAGTTAAAAATAATCGTCATAGTAATATTATTATTATTTTTAATATTAATATCAAAAGTAGTATTATCAATATAAAATACAAATAGGAAACTTGATATATATATATAAATTGTTATAATATTCATACTAATAATATTCTTATCATTAATAATATAAATAATTATTATAATTAATATAATATTATGATCATTAATCATTATCATCCTTAGTATTATTTTTGTGCTATTATTATAAACATTATTATTTCTATTATTATTA
Organism: Rutidosis leptorrhynchoides; assembly: GCF_046630445.1. Classification (NCBI taxonomy): domain Eukaryota; kingdom Viridiplantae; phylum Streptophyta; class Magnoliopsida; order Asterales; family Asteraceae; genus Rutidosis; species Rutidosis leptorrhynchoides. The sequence continues at coordinate 134,612,979 of NC_092334.1, forward strand.
TTATTATTATTATTATTATTATTATTATTATTAATTTTTTCATTAAGATTAGATTATAATATTTGTGTAATTAATATTATTATATTATTTATCCTTTAATATTACTAGTTCAATTATCAATAATGCTAATATTATTAGAAATATTATTATTAGTAGTGATATTTGTTAATTACCAAAAATTATAAAACTTACACACACACACACACACACACACATAAATATATATATATATATATATATATATATATATATATATATATATATATATATATATATATATATATATATATATATATATATATATATATATATATAAACTCGCATATATAAACACAATTAATATATATATATACCAAAAATATATTCAGGATCATAACAGCAGAAGATTTCGCAATTCATTAGCACACACTTTGTCAAACTTTAAATCTGTTCCCATGTGTGAAATTCGATCCACCAAGTAAATTCCAAAAATCAGTTGAATATCTCTTTCACTTTTATTTTATTTAATTATTAATTGTATTTTCTGTCCTTACTAAACAAAACCTGTCGACCATTCTTGCCAATAAAACAATCGACTAATTCATAGTATTAAGACAGCTATTCAATTTTTACTCCATCATTATAGATTACAATTACTCTTAAACATCTATCTATCTGTATGATTTAAAACAGAAGTGTTATTTTTTTAAAAAAAAGGGAAGCAGGTACTCTGTACGCTTATTGATTTAGCCAAAAGCTAGAATTTTAATCAATTTCAAAAACTAGGAATACAGTCTTGTTAGGAATCTATAGTTTAAACTATCTGCAAAATTACAGTTTTCAATTCCTCAAAACGATTTTTGATTTTGGAGTCAAAGTTTTGAATCAAAAACTCAATAAATCTGTTCATCGAAAAATTTAGATTCGTTTGTATGTTTTAAGTTAAATTAAATATGCAGTAAGTTTCTAACAATGATTTTGAACCTCTTTCATTTTGGAATAGTGATCTAAAATGCATTAAAAATCGAGATTTAACTTTGAGTTCATAACCGTGTTTAAAGGTCTGTGCAGTTTTATTTTTAATTCATTTTTTTATTTTAATAAATTACTCAGTATTCTGTTTCGTTTATACATTCTAAAACAAAAATGATTAATTGTTATGTTTTCAATTTGTTTCCAACCAATTTGATTTTGATGATGGAGTTCATGAGGTTCATAACGTGTCTGTAAATTTTTTTTTTACACAATCCAAATTCAACTGAAATTTAAATGCTTATGTTTTGTTTAAGAACCCTAAAACCACAAGATTTAATCGATGAAGAATTGGTTAAAAACTTTTGGTCGATTACAGTTAAGGAAGAAGAAGGAAAAAAAGCTGAAATAGAAATAGTTTAAATAAAATAATGATGGGAATAATACTCAGAAAACGGGCATTGGCTCAATGGTAATGGGTTTTGACGGGTTAGTGTCGGGAAGCGAGAGGTCGTAGTTATTATTATTATTATCATTTTTAAACTCTATGAGGTAGTCTATTTTCATTATTATTATTATTATTATCATTATTATTATTATTATCATTTTTAATTATTATTATTATTATTATTATTATTGTTAATATTATTGTTATTATTAGTTATTGATATTATTACTAGTATATTAGTTATTAGTATTAATATTTTTCCAAATAAAAGTAGTAGTTACCCTTTTATTATTATTATTATTAACATAATTATAATTACAAGTAGGATTTTTATTATTATCGTTATTACTAATAGTATTATCATTACTAATATTATTATCAAGTAGTATTATTACTAATATTATCATTAGTATTATTATAAGCATTACTAATATTATTACTATTATTACTTTTACCATTTTAGTATTGTTATTATTATTTAAAAACAAATTATTGTTATTTTCATAAATATTAGTACTAATATCATTATATAAATGTTAGAATTATTATTATTATTATTATTATTATTATTATTATTATTATTATTATTATTATTATTATTATTATTATTATTATTATTATTATTATTATTATCATAAGTACTATTACTAATATTATCATTATTATTATTAGTATGATTATCACTATTAGCATTGTTATTATTAAAAATTATAATCATTATTATTATTTTTACTAAAATTATTATTTTGTTATCACTAAAACTATTATTATTATTGTTATTATTATTATCTATATCATTATTATTAATAATTATGATTATGAAAATAACAGTTTTAATAACGTTATTAAAGTTATAAGCATAAAAATAAAGATTATGTATAAATATATATTTAATACACATAACCAAATTATATTAATATATCTATATATAAAATGAAAATATATATAATGAACTTATATATATATATATATATATATATATATATATATATATATATATATATATATATATATATATATATATATATATATATGAATTACATCACTAATAATAACATATTTGTTCGACTACAATTATGTATATTAATAAATATATAAATGAAATAGGTTCGTGAATCCGAGGCCAACCTTGTACTTGTTCAATGACGTCATATGTATTTTTACTACGAAATACAATATAGTGAGTTCATTTGATTCCCTTTTGCTCTTTTACAATATATTTTTGGGACTGAGAATACATGCGCAACTTTTATAAATGATTGACGAAATAGACACAAATATTCAAAACTACATTCTATGATAGAATTATTTGGATTCAGAGGTTCAATTTAGTAGTTAACAGAGAGATGATTTTGCATTGCGTACGCATTAGCTCCTGTTTTAACTACCATTGGCGGGATGATTTTTCATTGCATGCACACACGAGCCCCCGATGTATTGTATTGTATTATAGTCGACTTTGTAGTTGGTAACGGAGGGATGATTTTGCATTGCGTACGCATTAGCCCCCTTTTCAGCTACCCTCGGAGGGATGATTTTGTATTGCGTACGCATTAGCCCCCGTTGTAAGAATTATATTGTATTAACTACCACGGTGAGATGATTTTGTCATTGTACTACGCATTAGCTACCGTTGGTGAGTTGTTTGAAAGGTTCCGGTGTTCTTTATATGAATGATTTTACAGCAGGAATAGACCTGCACAGATTGTTTTCTAATTATGAGTATCTTGTGGTCTATTATACTATTGAAAATGATTGATTATGAATAACTAATGAACTCACCAACCTTTTGGTTGACACTTTAAAGCATGTTTATTCTCAGGCATAAAAGAAATTTTCCGCTGTGCATTAGCTCATCTTAAGGATATTATTGAGAATCATTCATGGCATATTTCAAAAGACGTTGCATTCAAGTCGTTGAGTTCAGTAAAGATTATGATTAAGTAAATGACAGATTAGATCATTTATAGATGGATATTATGAAATGGTATGCATGCTGTCAACTTTCGATGTAAAGAAAGTTTATCTTTTAAAAACTAATGCAATGTTTGTAAAATGTCTCATATAGAGGTCAAATACCTTGCGATGTAATCATATGTTATTGTATTCGTTCTTATAGATTAGGAATGGTCTTTACATCCAAAACGGTTTTGTACCTTCTTGGTTGCTAGTGGATGGTGTGATGTTGGTGAACGAAGTTTGGCATTTGGCAAAAAGTAGGAAGAAAGGGGTGATATTTATCAAAATTGATTTTGTTAAAGCTTATGATTGCGTTTGACACAAATTCCTTTTAGATGTGTTATTTCATATGGGCTTTGGTTTACCTTTCATTGGGTGGATTAAGACATTTATTTCTAACATTAAATGCTCGGTCCTTATTAATGGCTCCCAACAAAGGAAGGAGAAATGAAACAAGGGCTTAGACAAGGTGACTCGCTATCTCCTTTTCTTTTTATTTTAGTAATCGAAGTGTTAAGCAAGTTACTCTCTATTGCTTTGGCAAGTGGGAGGTTGAAAGGAGTTATCAAAAGCGTGTTAATCACTCACGATATGCTGATGATGCCATCGTGTTTGCACATCCTTCTAGAGAGGAATTATTGTGTATTCGTTAAATCCTTGATAGTTTTTTCCATGTTGCGGGACCTAAAATGAATACGGGAAAGACTAAATTATATGGGGTTAATGTGCCAAACTCGAAACTTGAAAGCTTAGCCGAAATATTTGAATGTAGTGTCGAATATTTTCCATTTGATTATCTTGGAATTCCAGTTGGTGCTAAAATTAAAAGACAAGCTACTTGGAGACCTATTATTAAAAAGGTTAAAAAGAATCTTGCGGGTTGGAAATGAAGATGTTCACTGATGGGTGGTAGAATTGTTTTGGTCAATTTTGTGCTCTCAGGCTTACCGCTTCACTACATGTCCTTCTTTAAAGCCCCTAAATGTATGATTAAAAAGTTGAGAAACTTAAGAAGGAATTTCTTTTGGGGTGGAGATTCCTCCTCTGAAAAAATGGCTCTTGTCAAGTGGAGTAAAGTGTGCCTTTCAAAAGAGTGTGGATGGCTTTGGATCGTTCCACTAAGAGTTAAAAATTAAACCTTGATGGTCAATTAGTGATCTAAAGTGAACTCTTCGGAACATCCAACATTATAATCATATCTTCATTCGGTAGTCATTTACCGAGTAATATCTTAATCATTTTATCGAGTGTAAGCGTTAGTCAAATGTCTCCAGTGTGGCGTGACATGATGAGATTACAAGGTGTTGATGAATTATCTGAAATCTTAAGTCCTCAAAGTTGGAAATGGAGTATTGGAAACGGGGAAAAATTTCATTTTGCCACGACATTTGGTTAGGATTTTTCAAGTTAAAAGATCAATTTCCCACTTTGTATCGCATCTCCTCTATGAAACAAAGTTTATTGCTCGATTGTGGGTCTACGAATGAATTGGAGAACATGGTGTGGAATTTTGGAGTTCACGAAAATATAGACGCATATGAAGAAGCTCAAAATATTACCTTGTTGGCTTTGTTAGATGCTATTAAGCTAGAAGAATCTAAAGAAGATGAGATACAATGGGTACACTCGGTGGATAATATTTTTTAGGTGGAAAATAATGTAAGAGTTATGCTTTCTCGTAATACTATTGTGGAGTTTGATCGAGTCAAAATTGTATGAAATCTATAGTGCCGTAAAAAGTTGTTATTTTTCATTGACTTACAATATAAGGAGGCGTTGGTAAAAGAATTTCTATCATTTAGAAATTGCTTGATGGGCCCGATGATAAATGTGTTTGGTGCGCAAGGTATGTTGAGTCTTTAGAACATCTTTTGTATATTGTTCGTTTACTCATAAACTACACCATCCACTTTAAACGCTAAACAAAACAAAATTCAACAAACACCCATACAAAAAGAAAGCTAAAACTAGACAACATACGACGCAAAAGACGGAAAAGAAGGAAAAGGAAGTCGACAACAACTACTTAATAGTTGTAACGACCCGACCAAAACCGTTATTGACGGCGCCGTTAACTTAGGTCCCGTTGCGTGGTCGTAGTCCCTATATGAGACTCGTTTGACCAAAATTATATCGCATTCATTTGAAAGGTACAAGACTTGCAAGTTTAGTTTACAAAACCGTTCGACAACAAGTCTAAGTTTACAAAAGTCATAAAGTATAAATGAAATAACTTGCGACATAATATAAGTTGAAAAACACCGTTGCTATAAATAGCGTAAGTATGTAAACAAAAGTTTGAATCCAAAAGTGCTATCCCTAGCGTATGTATGTATGTATGCTTGACCCCAAGCAAGAAATCAGAGTGTATGCATGTATGCTCGACTCCAAGCAAGTATGAGTGTACGCGGAAGCATGTATCAAATAGCCAAGTATGAACCTGAGAAACATATAGAAAACTGTCAACGAAAAACGTTGGTGAGATCATAAATGTATTTGTGAAAGTATGTTTTTGAATCACAAGGTTTAGTATCAAGGCGTATACATCTCTAAAGATGTGTTTGTAAACCATAAGATTTAGTATAAAGTGAATATCAAGCGTATACATCCCAAAAGATGTTGTCTGTATCACGAGCACCCAATTACCAAAACTTAACTGAATCTTCCCTCTGAATTTTGAATATAGTGTTAGAACATACACTATGCACGTTGAAATTATATTTCATCCACTAACGGTAGCGAACCGTCTGAATGAGGGTTCGTTAAACCCGTATGGCCACACAACATAATCACTCGCTTACACTTACACCCTGCAAGTGGAACTAATGATAATTGGATTGAGGACTTTTGTTCTAACTCGTCTGTATCTTTGCTCTTGTATTCGCATTTGTATCCAAAGTATGAAAGTATAAACCGTATAAATGTATATAAAGTATATGTTTCTCAGCCCACGATTTAAAAGTATAAAAGTATTTGCAAAGGTGGGACTATGATCTCACCTCGAGTGCACGAGTATAAAAGTACTTCACAAAGTAACGTATGCATGAAAGTTGCTTAGCCTTGACCTAAACAAGTAAGTTGTATCAATTAACCGGTTACGATACAAGGTCGGGTGAAATGTGTTCAATTAGTCCTATGGCTCGTTACGACTCGATTAAATATAGCATGTGAATCAATTTGTCAAGTTTCATACAAGAATCACGTATAAAAGCATGTTAGAACGATTGCATAACAGTTTGGTTAAGTTTGACTAAAAGTCAAACTTGGTCAAAGTCAACGAAAAAGTCAACGCGTTCGGGTCGGGTCCCGGACTATTTTTCTATGCTAAATATTCATATACAAGTATATTAAAACAAGTTTCATGTGAATCGGAGGTCGATAGCTAGTCAAACATTTCGCGTGAAATGCGCCAAAGTGAGCAGAATCTGGCCAGGCGATTCTGCGCGCCGCGCGGGGATGTGGCGCGCCGCGCCACTACCTGGGCAGAGAATTCTGGTCAGTTTTTCCAAGTGTGCACGAACCAAAACCTTTTCCAACCCAATTCTTGACCCGCAAACACTTATAATGCCTATCATATATCGTCGAAAAGGTATTTTGACGAGGAATACAACTAACCACATATCATCAATCAAAAACATCATTTACAATAACCGAAAACTCGTCAATTGATCAAGAAAGGTTTATTTTCAAAGTTTCAAGTTCGTAAAACGTATTTTATGATTCGGGAATCCAATTTACACATATGATATGCCGTTTCGAAGGTAATTAAGCATACATTACAACTAATCACTAACAATTAACATTCCATGGCATTCAAGCATCAAAAGTTCATGTCAAGAACTATCAAACCCTAGTCAAACATCACAAAATCATTAATCGGGTTTTTGAAGTTTTCTTAATCAACCTACACATCAAAATGTGGCTAATGATACTAGTAACACAATTAAAACATGCACTTTAACAATCTAACAACATTAACTCATCCAAAATCAAGGATTAAGCAAACCCATTTCAAATGTTCAAACTAGTTACTCAAAACAACAAATCGAGCAAGTAAATCATATATTCATGCTAGACACGAGCCATAGACACTAACTAACACCATTTCAAATCAAAAACACGAATTTAGAGAAATCTAGAGTTTTAGAAATGTTACCCAAAATGGATGAAATTGGTACCAAATCGAAGAGGATGATGAGAGGATCACGAATATGTAATTTGTTTTGAAGTTTGCTTCCCGATCCGAATTTAGATGATGAATTATGTTTGTGTTCTTGAGAGAAAAAAAGAAAGAAAGAGAGAGAGATGGAGGGATTGAATGGTGGTGATTGGGGTGGACTAGTTGACCTAGTCAACTAGTTTGCCCCGTGTCAATTTTAGTCCCTCGAGTTTAGAAGCGGGTGCGGGATTTAACCAAACGAATATTTTAAAAACGCTCGAGTAGACGAGTGATGTTATAATTAAATAACGAGAATATTATAAACGTTAGTCAACGGAAATTGGGAATTTAAATAGCGAAAGATATTATTAAAAAAAAAAAGACGGTGTTAAAAATAAATTTAACGGAAAAACGCGGGATGTTACAATAGTGTCTTCATCGTCACCCACACAAAAAGATAGATTGAACTGGGCAATGCTGAAATTATTTGACGTGACAGAATCGAAAATTGAAATTATTTGACGTACCTAAAACAAAAGTTGAAATTATTTGACGCAACAAAAAGAATAAATAAAAATATTTGACATGACAAGGAGAATAACTAAAATTATTTGAAGGGCTAAGTGTAAGACCCTAAACCCAAGTGTACAAGTGTACCTAAACATCGAATAATCAAACTGTAGCAAACTGGAACTCACTGTCTGAAAATGAGTGTGTGCGCGCAGCACACCTTTAGGTGTGCGCTCGCCGCACTGTCCCAGCGATAGTTTTCTGCCTTTTCTATTTTAAGTTTAATGAAAGGCATATTGGTCTTTTCACTTGAGGGTTAGTTTTAGGCCACAAAAGGCAGATTGGTGGACTCTTTCAAGTCCATAACCTTATCTTCATTCTCTCATCTTCAACCTCAAATTCTAGAGTGAGAAAAAGAGTTTAGAGAGAGAGAGCTTCATTTGGAGAAGAAGAAGCTTGAATTGATCGAAGTCACAAGTATTAAAGTTTTTCATCTTGTTCACGGCTACATTGTGGTAGTATTGGTAAGTTCTAACTCCAAGTTTTCATAGCATGATTAGTGTTCATAATTGGGGTTTTTAAATAGGTGTTCTTGAGTAAACCCACTAGTTGATAATTGGGAGATTGAGCTAGTAAATGGTGTTAATAATCATTGTTGGTGGGTTTTGGGTTGGATGATGAAATTGATTAGTTGATAATCATGTTCGGGTATTAAAATCACTAGTTTACTTAGGTTATAAGTGATTAGTGGTGTAAATTTGCAAATGGGTGTTTGACTTGAGATTTGGTCAAAATGGGTTTTGTGTCATAATGATGCAAGTAAGTGTTTTGTTGATGAAACTTTGAGTAAAATGTAGTGTTAGAACATAATCACTAGTTAATTGCGATTATGAGTGTTTTGGGCGAGATTTGACTTAGTCAAATTGGAAGTAAGTGCTAATGGGTCGAAATTGCACTAAGTGTTAAATTGGGTTGGTTTGTAAATCCACCCTAATTGTATTGTTGCTGTGTGATTAATGGAATAGGTACTTTCCATTGACGATTTCGGATTTGGTATTGCATTGTTCAAGGCACCAAGGTGAGTGGAATAATTATATACGTAGGTATATAATGTATCTATTTGTTGTAGCGTGAGATGTGAAGTGTCGAAGTGCTAAGACACTACGTTTCACGTGATGAGTGAAGTGTCGAGGTGTTAAGACGCCACTCGGGGTGAAGCATCGAGGTGTTAAGATGCCACTCTAAGTAAATTGACGAGTGAAGCATCGAGGTGTTAAGATGCCACTTGGGGTGAAGCATCGAGGTGTTAAGATGCCACCTAGGAGTGAAGTGTCGAGGTGTTAAGGCGCCACTCTGTAAAATAAAGGGTAAAGCATCGAGGTGTTAAGATGCCACTCAGGGTGAAGTATCGAGGTGTTAAGATGCCACCCGAGGGTTTAGTGATACGAGGTGTTAAGTACACTATCGGATGTTATAAACACCGATGGCCTTTCGTGAGCGCCATTCCCTTGTACGATTGGTTAACCATGGTTATTGTGTTGAAGCGAAAGCATATTATATTGTTCGAGTTATATATATTTATGCGATTGTTATGCTAGCTTGTGGTATTGGAGGTTGGTAGCCTCGTATTGATGATAAGCTAATTGTGTTTCTAGCATGTATGCGGTATGTGTACGAGTGTTTGTAAGTAGGTATATTATATATGTATGTGTATAATTATTGCATTCACTAAGCTTTAGCTTACCCTCTCGTTGTTTATCTTTTTATAGGCTCCGGCGTGGACAAGGGTAAGGGCATTCGGTTGGATTAGAGATTCCGCTTTGTTTGTTAGGGGACGCTTTTGATGTGGTAGCTTTTGGAGTTGACCGAGATTTGGGTAGTTTAATTCCCCAAACACCATGCTCATTGTGTCGTTTGGAAATTTAACTAGTGTGGTCGAAACTCGTGTTTTGTACGAATCTCGTAATTTGGGTCGATGTGGGCCCGTGTTGTAAAACTTGTTTTATTATTAAATCGTGTTAGTTTTACATATAAGAACATGTTGTGAAAAGCGTTTCGTCTAAATATGTCGGGAAGTGGGTGATCTTTTTACGAAAAACGACAAATCCGGACAGAAGCTGCCAGCACCTTGTGCGCGCCGCGCACAGGCTGGGCTACGCGCAGCGCACCCAGTCTGGCAGCCCTGTTTAATTTTTTTTTATGGTCTGTTTTCGGTTGTATAATGGGTTGGGTTGTTACAAGTGGTATCAGAGCATGGTCTAAGGGATTTAGGTGACTTGAGATAGGTGCCTAGACTTAGACTTTTGTGTGTGCTTATTTGTGCGGGACTTGTAGGATTACAGGTCGGAACGAGAATTCGGTTAGTGTCCTAGTTTACGGGTGGACTAACGTTTTTATTAATATGCGGATATTATTAATATATTTTGTGTTTGTGTTGGGTTATATCATCGAGCAAAGCGGTCGTGGTAATAATGAGTGAATACGGCGTGTACGCGTAATAATGATTAGCTACCATTTTTATTGGTGCAAATCGTATTTGAAAAGTGATGTAAGACGATTGCCGAGCAAGATGGGTCGGGATTGTACGTATGATTGTACTCGTTCGTTGCTTAATCGATTGCATTCTTTAGAATGAAGATGGAAGAGGGATATGGAACGGACGAGCCTATTCATGAGGGGAAGGATGAGTTAACATTAAGGATTGAGGCGGAGTTCGAACGCTATATCTTATTTTTGCCGACAAGGTTAAGCAAGTTCTCCAAGAGTCGTTCGAGGGAATAGTGACCGAGATGGTTCGAGACCAAGTGCCTAAGGTCGTGAAGGAAGAGTTAGAAAAGAGGTTTCCTAAACCTCAAGGTGACGGTGACGAAGGAGCAACTATGGGGATTAAATCTCATGCTTCAAAATTTGCTGATCACTCCTTGGGTAAGAGAAAGTTCGAATCAAGAGGTGCTCCTAGTAAAAGGGCGAGAAGTACTCCCGAAGGTGTTGAAAAAGTGAAGAAGAGGAGTAAGGGAGGTTATGGGCCTACGTGCTTTAGGTGTGGAGGACGAGGTCATTTGGCACGGGATTGTACGAGTGTACCTTTAAGTACGATCAAGTGCTTTATTTGCCAAAAGAAGGGACACCGAAAGTCAGAGTGTTCCGAATCGTTTGTCGATCGGGTTAGGAGGTTAGAGCGTGACTATCTGATGATCAGTGAAGTGCAAGGGTCCAACGATGATGTTTCAGGTATTTTCGTCTTTGGTACAAATATGCCTTATTATTGTTTATTGTGTGACGATGGATTCGTGTATGTATTAGAGACTTAAACTTTATTTCAAGATCTAATTAGTCTAAAGTGAACGTATTTTGTCAAAGGTACTCATAAGGGTGCGGGGTTAGTGAACTCGGTGAGGATTCGGTTTGTTGGTGGTTTTGATGATAGTGCACCTGGGTAGCGATCGAGTCGTTGACTCGTGGAAATGCGCCCTGGGGACGAATGCATGGCGGTAATACGTAGTATTGATATGGGTGAAATTCCTGATGTAAACACCCTATGATGACGTTGTATTGACGTACGAGGGTGTAAGACTTGGTGCAACCAAGCATTTCTTAGTGATGGGGTAAATGATTCTACTAAGCCATGAGAACGGACTTTGGTGTTAGGTTGTGAGCGCGTGTTCGCTTTTGTAGTGAAGTGAGTTAGCCATGAGGTTCGTAGGGTGGGTGAAACCCTTGAGAGCATGTGTGTATCGTTGGCCAGATGATTTTGTAGAGGTAACGGGTAGAAAGAATTTGATAGTTGGAAAAGTCTACCTTGCGGGTAGCGGTAATTTCGTTCTAAAAGGATACGTGTTATGTTGACATTGTGTCATTGCTTTAGTGGCACAAACGGGTGACGGTAGACGTTAGTTTTTATTATTATCGAATTGAGCTCTTGAGAATTCGGGAAGAGGGACCGACGCCAAGTATGGTCGTGTACGACGGTAAATGGCGAAATCGTTTGACTTGTGATAGGTGATGAGTGATCTCCGGAAGGATTAGCTCTTCGTTAATCACCCTTGGTTGTGATTGATGGTAAGCGGTTCCTGGAAAGAACCGTTACTTGTATATTTATGATTTTAATTGCCCGTAGGAATTGTGCACATAGCCGTTTTGTGCACATGGTTGTGAGTAATAGTCGGTTTTACTCACATGTTTGTATTAATAATGTGGTAGCCGTGTTTTGCTCACATATTGTTGGTAGTGTTGCAATAGCCGTTTTTGCACACTACGGATATATCACGATAGCCGTTTTTGTACACCCTGAGTTTTGTATTGAATAACCTTCTTATTATTAGTATTGAAAACAACTGGTTGTATACGCCGGTGGTTCGGTCATGAGGACCATGTTGTGTGACTAGTGATACAATAGCCGTGTTCCGATCAAATACATGCGGTAGATGTATGCGCACTAAGAGGAATGTTAGGTGGTAAAGGTTACCCGTAAGGATTCACTTTTGTCGGTCTTCATCGGTTGGTTTGTTGACTTCATGATGGGGACGTGGTTACTATAGCATTGTTCTTGTTAGGGTATACGATAGAGACAATGTCTCGGTATGAAATTTTGGTGAGAGCAGTTGGAAAAAAACGCGTGATGATTCCGTGTATACTGAACTATTGTAGTAGATTTCGGATATTGTGTGTATTGCATGTTCCAGAATGCGTGCAAGTGTGAAATGGTTAAATGGAATAATCTTCGAGTTAACGATTAATTGGCGGTTCGATTTCGATGGTGGTTAGGTGATTGTGTGGCGAGTGTTGTATGCACTTGATGGCCACTCTTTTCTTTTATGATTTTGGGGGTGTACGCGGTGTGCCGTTCGAGAGGCATTTCCGTTAATCACGTTCGGGTGCGAGTAGAGTCATGGTGGTTAACTATCTTTATGTATGTAGGTAACCGGGTTAATGGTTAGGACGAAGTGGGAAAGGTGTAAGCCGTGGTGTTTCAAGCACCTCCTTAGTGTTAAGTTGAAAGATAAATATGCTAGCTATGCGGCCTAGGTGGATAGTGACTAGTGGGCGTCGCTAGGAAGTCATGGGCATTGAGCCGTAAGGTTCGTTAGATTTGTGTGACCACGTGTAGTCAGGTGACGTGTGACACTGGGAGTAGACCCCGTAAGGGTCGAGTCTTTGGAGACTCGATGTTAGTAATTAGAGTCGGATAACACAACGTCAGGTGCCTCCTTATACCTGCTAGTGTAACTTTTGACTCCGATGGTGCGATTACTTTGATTTTGGGTACCGGTGAGAAACCCTAAGTTACAACTGTGGTATATTGTGATGTTTAGCGGGCGTTAACACTTAAATGATTTGAAAGATCGAGGTTCGAATATCTTATAGCGAGTCCTTGGAAGGACTATTGAGTATGGCCAACGCCGGAAGGGTAATGTGCGTTGTAGAAAGTCGAAATTCCGCGGGGTGTTATTATCTCGACGGTGAAAGTAAGGGGTTAAAACCCTAAATGGGGGAGTTAAGTACCGGAGAATGTGGGAAAAGTCCCTATCTAGTAGACGTGATGAGCGAACGGGTATCGCTTATTTAGGAAAGGAAAGCTTTGGTGGTCTTCAAAAAAGTCCCAAGTTGGACTTTGGAATGAATTGCGAAGGTAGTTAGCGACGTGAGTCGGAATGACAAGGTTCCCGATAGGGGGATACGAGAGATTTTCGGAAAGCGTCGGGATGATTCCCGAATATTCCACGATTGAAAGGCGTACCGACGATGATTGTCGGTGAATTGTGCTACTTTTAGGACGATTGTGGAGTGTATGGTACGAGTTTGGATACTCGGCGTAGGAGCAAACGGTTGTGGTTGTTTTGTCTCGTAGGTTGATTACCCGATATCGTTGAAATGATGGAATGATATGGCTTTTGGAAAAATATTATGAAGTTTTCACGGTGTACTTCCGAGTGAGTGGTGGAAATTTTGATCGAATGGAAGTGTAAAGTACGGTTGTTGTAATATGATGCGTTAGTGTACGAAGTGAGAACCTGGACGGGTGATTACTACATGCGTAATTCCGCATTGGAGACGGAAATGTTCAAGGTAGAAGTGCTTAACTTCTAGTATTTGATGCGGATCACGAAGACGTGATCCAATCTAAGTGGGGGAGAGTTGTAAGACCCTAAACCCAAGTGTACAAGTGTACAAGTTTACCTAAACATCGAATAATCAAACTGTAGCAAACTGGAACTCACTGTCTGAAAATGAGTGTGTGCGCGCAGCGCACCTTTAGGTGTGCGCTCGGCGCACTGTCCCAGCGACAGTTTTCTGCTTTTTCTATTTTGAGTTTAATGAAGGGCATATTGGTCTTTTCACTTGATGGTCGGTTTTAGGCCACAAAAGGCAGATTGGTGGACTCTTTCAAGTCCATAACCTTATCTCCATTCTCTCATCTTCAACCTCAAACCCTAGAGTGAGAAAAAGAGTTTAGAGAGAGAGAGAGCTTCATTTGGAGAAGAAGAAGCTTGAATTGATCGAAGTCACAAGTATTAAAGTTGTTCATCTTGTTCACGGCTACGTTGTGGTAGTATTGGTAAATTCTAACTCCAAGTTTTCATAGCATGATTAGTGTTCATAATTGGGGTTTTGAAATGGGTGTTCTTGAGTAAACCCACTAGTTGATAATTGGGAGATTGAGCTAGTAAATGGTGTTAATAATCATTGTTGGTGGGTTTTAGGTTGGATGATGAAATTGATTAGTTGATAATCATGTTCGGGTGTTAAAATCACTAGTTAACTTAGGTTATAAGTGATTAGTGGTGTAAATTTGCAAATGGGTGTTTGACATGAGATTTGGTCAAAATGGGTTTTGTGTCATAATGATGCAAGTAAGTGTTTTGTTGATGAAACTTTGAGTAAAATGTAGTGTTAGAACATAATCACTAGTTGATTGCGATTATGAGTGTTTTGGGCGAGATTTGACTAAGTCAAATTGGAAGTAAGTGCTAATGGGTCAAAATTGCACTAAGTGTTAAATTGGGTTAGTTTGTAAATCCACCCTAATTGTATTGTTGTTGTGTGATTAATGGAATAGGTACTTTCCATTGACGATTTCGGATTTTGGTATTGCATTGTTCAAGGCACCAAGGTGAGTGGAATAATTATATGCGTAGGTATATAATGTATCTATTTGTTGTAGCGTGAGATGTGAAGTGTCGAAGTGCTAAGACACCACGTTTCACGTGACGAGTGAAGTGTCGAGGTGTTAAGACGCCACTCGGGGTGAAGCATCGGGGTGTTAAGATGCCACTCTAAGTAAATTGACGAGTGAAGCATCGAGGTGTTAAGATGCCACTCGAGGTGAAGCATCGAGGTGTTAAGATGCCACCTAGGAGTGAAGTGTCGAGGTGTTAAGGCGTCACTCCGTAAAATAAAGGGTGAAGCATCGAGGTGTTAAGATGCCACTCAGGGCGAAGTATCGAGGTGTTAAGATGCCACCCGAGGGTTTAGTGATACGCGATGTTAAGTACATTAACGGATGTTATGACCACTGATGGCCTTTCGGGAGCGCCATTCCCTTGTACGATTGGTTAACCATGGTTATTGTGTTGTAAGCGAAAGCATATTTTATTGTTCGAGTTATATATATTTATGCGATTGTTATGCTAGCTTGTGGTATTGGAGGTTGGTAGCCTCGTATTGATTATAAGCTAATTGTGTTGCTAGCATGTATGCGGTATGTGTATGAGTGTTTTCAAGTAGGTATATTATATATGTATGTGTATAATTATTGCATTTACTAAGCTTTAGCTTACCCTCTCATTGTTTATCTTTTTATAGGCTCCGGCGTGGACAAGGGTAAGGGCATTCGGTTGGATTAGAGATCCCGCTTTGTTTGTTAGGGGACGCTTTTGATGTGGTAGCTTTTGGAGTTGACCGAGATTTGGGTAGTTTAATTCCCCAAACACCATGCTCATTGTGTCGTTTGGAAATTTAACTAGTGTGGTCGAAACTCGTGTTTTGTACGAATATCGTAATTTGGGTCGATGTGGGCCCGTGTTGTAAAACTTGTTTTATTATTAAATCGTGTTAGTTTTACATATAAGAACATGTTGTGAAAAGCGTTTCGTCTAAATATGTCGGGAAGTGGGTGATCTTTTTACGAAAAATGACAAATCCGGACAGAAGCTGCCAGCACCTTGTGCGCGCCGCGCACAGGCAGGGCTGCGCGCCGCACACCCAGTCTGGGCAGCCCTGTTTAATTTTTTTTTTATGGTCTGTTTTCGATTGTATAATGGGTTGGGTTGTTACACTAAGAAGCTAAAACTATTTACGTGACTGACACAAAAGTTGAAATTTTTACCATAACTAAAAGAAAAATTAAAACTATGGCCGCTCTATAAGAAAATTTTATAGTTAATAGTTTTTATAACATTGAAAGTTTATATTGATACATACGTTTGTAAGCAAATCAAAAGATATGTCAAGTGTGTCAGATTTTCTACCGATAAAGTATAATATTTCATATAATGTCGTTCTAAATCACATTATGTTATCATATTCAAACTAAATTTTTTTTTTTAACGGCCAAGAATATTATAAAAAACCAAACAAAACGATCCCTAGCAAGACGCTAAGGGATGCTTACAACGACATAAAGAGCCATAAGTTCCAATTTGAAACTAAATGACTCCTATGTTTAATCCAACGAAAAGTAAGTAATCTAATAACATCAAACAAACTACTAAGATTACAAAACGACTCGTTAAAAACAACACCGTTACGAAATCGCCATAAAGCCCATAACGAAGAACACATGATAGCCACGATCTGACTTTGACACGAAGTAGATAAACGAACCCCCTGTATCCAATCTAAAAAAGAATCCCATGAAGTAAAACAAGGCAAGTTACAATCTAACCAAACCCTGATTGTGTGCCAAAGATTTCTCGCCACCGAACAATCAAAAAATAAATGATCCCGGGTTTCGACCCCATTTGAACATAAAGGATATACAATAGAATTAATGTCTATACCTTTCGCGGATAGGTTCCAACGAATGGCAAGAGCATCAAGTCTAAAACGCCACAAAAAAACGTTAACTTTCCTAGGCAAGAACTTGAACCATGTAGTAGAAACGCCAGAATCTGGGAGCTTGCATCGATCTATAAAATCTCTCGCCACTTTAACCGTGTAAAAACCATCATTACTCAAAGTACACAACCAACGATCATCGCGGTCCGTAAGAAGGAAATCATTCAAACTACTACGAAGATCATTAACGAAATCAATATTTCGGCTTCCAATCGATTCTCTAGACCAAATGAATTGCCAATCGCCATTATTGTATTTATCAGCAATGCTATCATCTTTACCCAAATCCAAATGATAAATACGATTAAATTGATTGGCTAAAGTTGTATTACGACACCACACATTGTGCCAAAAACTAGTGTTGCGACCATTACCAATATCCATCTTAAAAATATCCGAAGGTAACAAACTGTCCCTCGTTGCTTTGGAACATGCTAAGATGATATTTCCCCACATACTCGAGCAATTAGAAGTGGGACTTAGGACATTATTACCATAAATAGAAATAATTACCTTACCCCACAAATCGTCCGAATTGGAAATAAAACGCCACCTCCATTTGTTAATCAAAGCTAAATTAAAAGCTTTTAAACTTCCAACATTGAGACCACCTTTGTCAAATGGAGCTAGGACTTTATCCCACTTAACCCAAGATAATTTCTTAGAGTCACCGTTACCACCCCAAAAAAAATTTGCTCGAATAGATTCAATCTTTTTTAAAATCGTTTCTGGACATTTGAATAAAGACATATAGTAAATGGCGATGCTACCCAAAACTGATTTCACTAAAGTCAGACGACCACCTACAGAAATGAGACTTGCTTTCCAAGAAGATAATCTAAAACGGAACTTATCGACCAACGAATCCCAACTAGATTTTAATTTCATATTTAAACCAATAGGAATCCCAAGATAATTCGTCGGAAACGTACCAACTCTAGAACCTGTAGCATTAGCAAAAGAAATTACCTCGCTATCAAGAACACCGATACCGAAAAGATGCGATTTTGAAACATTTATCCGGAGGCCCGAAACCAAAAAGAATATCTCTAGGATAACGAGGATTCTTTTTAATTCTAGCAAACACCAATCAGCGATTATAATAACATCGCCCGCATAGAAAAAATGAGACAATTTCATATTATCGTTACCGATGCTAATTCCACGTATAAAGTTACTTTCCATGGCACGTTGGAAAGCTAAGTGAAGACCTTCCATAACAATAAGGAACAAGAACGGACTGAGCGGGTCTACTTGTCTTAAGCCCCGTTTAATAGTAAACTCGCGAGTCGGGCTTCCATTAATAAGAACCGACGTTTTGGCCGATTCAAGACACCCTCTGATCCAAGCACACCATTTTTTCCCGAAGCCCAAAGAATCTAGCATGAAATAGAGGAATTCCCAATTAACAGAGTCGTATGCTTTCTCGAAATCAACCTTGAATAACAATTTTCGTTGTTTTTTATTTTTCACCCAAGTTAAAATCTCACTTAGAATTAGCGGACCATCCAGAATCTGACGACCTGTGATAAACGCAGATTGCACAGGACTAATAACTTTATCAATGACAAACAGAAGCCGGTTCGTAAGAATTTTAGAAAATGAACCGCTAATTTCAAGTGTTCAGTAGATGTGAAGAGTTGACTGAATTAATGAAAATGAAGACACATTCTCATTTTAAAGTTATGACATCAAAATATCAAAAACAAAAAATGATTATTTAGCCATGGTTATATTTATTAGGGGTGTTCAAAACCGGATATCCAAAAATTCGGATATCCGAATTTCGGATATCCGAAAATTCGGATAGTGGATTTGGGCATCCGAATATCAAGTAAATGGCAAAAGTGTAACATGTTGATGTTTGGTGATGCAAATTATATTTATATGTATACTGTGCGATGATTTATTGATTTAAACTTGCATAAAAATGCATAACTCATTCAAGGTAACAATGTTAGTAGTCTTATAGAAGATTTCCATGAATAATAGCCTAGATATACATAAGTTTCTAGTTCAGTTGAAACAAATCTATATAATAACTAGCCTTGTGATCCTGGTGGCAACACACAAATCAACGTAATATTTTCAGTGTTATAAGCAAGATTATTTACTAAGTCAATGATTGTATTGTCATTGCTTAATAACAGGAACGCACATACATATCAATATATATAGATCAAACTATAACTGAAAGCAGCTAATTAAACAACTAATCCAAACTATCTGAAACGCAACAATACCAGAAAAGGACACAAAAGAGTTGTATTATACACTTAACAATTACTACACCTATGTACATCTTGTAAATACTGTAATTAAGTGTAATAAATTTCAAAAAAAAAATAAAAAATAAAAAAAAATCGGATTTTCGGATATCCGAATATCCGATTTTTTTGAAAAGTGGCATCCGATATCCGAAACCGAAAAATCGGATATCCGATTTTCGGATATCCGAAAATCCGGATATCCGATTTTTTGGATATTTTCGGATCGGATTATTCGGGTTACGGATTCGGATTCGGATATTATGAACGCCCCTAATATTTATGTGTGTGTGACAATCTATCCAGAAGTGAATTAGGCCCCTAAAAAGTACACAGTCTATAAAAATTTGACTGTAACCTTGAAATGGTACCACTATATTAAAAAATAAACGATGCTTGGTTGATAACTATGATAGATCTAGTACGTAAGCATCAATGTATAATGTATATGAAATGTCATGCATATATAATGGGATTGACTAATGATGAATTCCGTTTAACGCAAATTTGACAAGTAATTATGTGTAGCCTCATGAAATCCTTGCGGAACTTGAATGAGCATAAACCATAAACTGTTTTTTTTTTTCTTTTTTTTTTTGGTTAGCGAGGAAATACCCCTCTGAATAAGCACATTGACTCCACCATAGAGGGTAAAACTTCGGGTAATCAAGCCCCCGAGCGCGAGACATGGTACTAGGTGATTTGCGCATTTCTTTAAACATAATTGCGTATGATGGAAAAGCAAAACTATGCACAATCAAGCAAGCAAATATTGACTTCTATACACGTGGTAATGTGTTTTTTTAAAGGTAAAGGGATATATGAATTTTAATATTAATGTGTAAAATTGTGTATATTATTTATCAATGAAAAAGATCGGTTATTAAAAGATTACACACTAACGGGCAGTATACCCGGTCATGTAGCAATATAGATATTGGTAAAATCCAAGATCGTTCCAAGGACTAAGTGTAATTAACTAAAAGAAATAGAAACAAATGAAATAATAAGATATTTGGTTTTGGCTATTTAACGATTAGCCGAATCAAATAGTGATATAGATTAAAGACAATATTAACGAAGTAAAAATAGATTTAAATAAAATGATGAGAAATATGTTCACCTAGACATTCTTCACTATATTGGATATTTTAAATAAAGTACAGATTAATAATCATATATATGCAAATTAACATACCGGTCCACCAAGAGTTCTCTTGAATGAATACAACAATTCAAGTTATATAGTGTAGGGTTCCCTGGCACTGAAGACCTCTAAACTGTGTAGGGCTGTAAACGAGCCAAGCCGAGCCCGAGCTTGATAGTGTTCGAGCTCGGCTCGTTTATTTTTCAGAAAGCTCGAGCTCGAGCTCGGGTCGGTTCGAGCATTAAATTTTTAGCTCGAGCTCGGCTCGTAACTTAAGGAAAAAGCTCGAGCTCGGCTCGTTATAAGCTCGGTTTTTTCCCCCGAAAAGTTTCAAACCTAGTTCTTCAAAGAAGCTCGACATACGTTTGATATTCCGTAATACATATCGTTAACTTGATAAAATCAAGTGATATAACTTTTGAAATATTAAATTTATACTTTGTGAAAATATGTGGCTATGAATGTCACATTGGGAAATACAATATACTGACAATCTAATTTAAACTGTACTCCGTATGTCTATGGTCTATATAAATAATCAATTCAAATATTTGTATTTATTTAAAATTCGAAATAAGGAAACTAGATCGTCAGCTAGTGTTTGAAGAGAAGAAATGGACTTCAAATTATTGCTTTTTGCATGCAAAAACTCATACTTATAAGCAAGGTTGCAAAATTCGTTATTCGGAGATTAATCGGTCAGGATTTTGGAATGATTAATCGGTGATTCGGGGATTAAACGGGGATTAATCAGATTGTACTATATGCATTTAAATATTAAATTTCAAAAATTATATGTGTAAATATAGAAGAAAATCATAAACATGGAAATAAACTTTAACATTATTGTCTAAATTTGTTCATTTTGTTCAAAACTATGAATATCTAGTTTAAATTCATGTTGAAATGCTGATCAATTTTGACTTTTACCGACTTTGATTACCAAATTCGATTTTGACTCATCAACTGACGTTGACCGATTAATTAAACAGATTTTGGAAAAACGGAACGGATTGCTCTTAAAAATGATTAATCGTGAATTAATCGCCGAGTAATCGGGTTTTTTACAACACTGCTTATAAGCCTCTACACGTTTCATATTGACTTGTTATAATATTAAGTATATATTAATATATAATATATATAATAAATATTAAAAGCTCGTTTAGGCTCGCGAGCTCAAACGAGCTTGACATATGAAGCTCGAGCTCGAGCTCGTTTATTAAACGATCTCCCACTCAGGCTCGAACTCGAGCTCGAGCTCGTTTAGGCTCGACTCGAATCGAGTTTTCAACGAGCCGATCTCGAGTAGCTCGCGAGTAGTTTGGCTCATTTACAGCTCTAAAACTGTGGTTAGTTTAAATGACTGACGTAGAGACTCAAACTGTGAAACAGAGTTATCTGAAATCAACAATCGTACCAACGTTCGTTGTACACGATCAACCCCTATATCAACTAATATACAAATTAATTCAATTTCCTTGGTCTAGACAAAGTCCAGATTACCCAATCCAATTAACCTCCCAAACAGTTATAACAGACTCCACTTCGCGTCACTAAATTAGACAATTACAACTAATCAAAAGATAATTAATCAAAAACCTGAAAATATACACAACAGACTCCATAGAGTGTTCACTCAAATAGACAATTACATATATAAATTAATTTGTATAAAAGTAACAACAAGAATTTTCATGTGTTCAACCAATAAGTCATCATACATACGATAATCAATTATAAAAATACATCTAATATAGTATTTAGCCTAGATAGACATAATACAATTAGCTCATAATATAATATAAATTGAACACGAATACAAGTAATTAATGCATAAATAACTCATCATCCATGTAAAGACCCGTCCTAATTCATAACAACGAATACAATAACATATGATTACATCGCGAGGTATTTGACCTCTATATGATATATTTTACAAACATTGCATTCGTTTTAAAAGACAAACTTTTCTTACATCGAAAGTTGATAGACATGCATACCATTTCATAATATCCATCTATAAATGATCTAATCTGTCATTTACTTAATCATAATCTTTACCGAACTCAACGACTTGAATGCAACGTCTTTTGAAATATGCCATGAATGATTCCAAGTAATATCATTAAAATGAGCAAATGCACAGCGGAAGATTTCTTTCAATCCTGAGAATAAACATGCTTTAAAGTGGCAACCAAAAGGTTGGTGAGTTCATTAGTTCATTAAACGATCATTTTCATCATTTTAATAGATCACAAGATTTTCATTTCCATTTCTCATAAATATACGTCCCATGCATAGAGACAAAAATCATTCATATGGATTGAACACCTGGTAACCGACATTAACAAGATGCATATAAGAATATCTCCTATCATTCTGGACCATCCATCGGACATGATATAAAACAACATCGAAGTACTAAAGCATCCGCAACCATGGATGGGGTTCGTTATGCCCAATAGATCTATCTTTAGGATTCGCGTCAATTAGTAGATCGATTTACTAATTCTTAGGTTACCAAGCAAAAAGGGGCATATTCGGCTTCGATTATTCAACCATATAATGTAGTTTCGATTACTTGTGTCTATTTCGTAAAATATTTATAAAAGCGCATGTATTCTTAGTCCCAAAAATATATATTGCAAAAGCATTTAAAAAAGGAGTAATGAAACTCACCATACTCATCAAGGTGATCAAGAAAGACGCGTAGCAGTTCATGGTGTTTGATCGTGATTGTGAAAAAAGGAACGATTGTGGTGGGAGGTAGAGGATGGTTCAAAGATAGTTAAAGGTTGTGAAGTGGTGGTGGATAGTAAAGGTGGCTGTGGGTGATGGGTATGAAGGTGGTGATGTCCAATTTTTAAGATGATGGAGTGGTTCTTGAAAGGTGGTCGATGATGGCCGTGAAGGTGGTGATTATCGTGGCTTTTAGTTCGTGGTTTACAACCAAACAAGAAGACAGTTGCATGATTATATAAACGGGGTTTGATCTTGTGATAGTGGTCGACACAAAGCATTAGCAAAAAGAAAAAAAATATCGAAACAGTATGTAATTGGTGGGTGTTTGTTGATCGTTGATAGTGATGATTCAAGGTGACAACGATGGTTGTTTGATGTGGGTGTACGAAAAAAATATGCAGAAGGTGGTGATAAATACGGTCGTGTTTGTAATTGATACTTAAAACAATTAACTCGAGGTGGCGTTAGAGATGAAGTGGGTTGTAAGGTGTAGTAGGGTGATTGCCTATCAAAATAGAAGAAGGATAGAATTGGTGTCTATTATTCTCTGTGTTTTCATGTATATACATATACTATATATATAACAAGTTATGTGAAGATAATAAAAAGGAACAATGTATTCAATATTATAAAGCTTTGGATTCACGGATATAATTTCAACGGAAATATATATAATAATTCTATAAGCATTGAAATTAAGTGTAACAGAATTGTGAAAGAAAGAGAACAAAGAAAAGAAACAGGAGATATGATAGATAGATGGTTTAGTTTAACAAGTGGTTTGTTGAATAATGAAAGTGAAAACAGTGAATCTCAAATAATTCACAAATCAAATATCAAATATCTAAATCAATTGGCAGTAAGTGGTAATTGAATTCATGTAACATCCCGTTTTTCCCGTACATATTGAAAGGTACATACTTAATCATTGTACGTTTGTAACTCGCTAGATTATGCGTAATTGTATAGATATATATATATATATATATATATATATATATATATATATATATATATATATATATATATACTTGATAATGGGTGCATATACAAGTTTATACATGGGTTTTGATAGCGTTAAGTCTTGTGAGACCATTGTTGAAGGTTAGGCGAATATAGGAAGCGGGATTTAAGTGTACGGATTAAATAAAAATCAAAATTTGTTTAAGGTTGTCGAGGTATCCAGGTGACGGCTAATGCCGCGCCTCGACAAACTGGGCCGCGCCGCGACACATAAAGCAATTCCAGATCAGAAGTCAAGTTAACAGGGGTCGTTTTTCCTTCTTCATATCGCGCCGCGACAAAGGAGCCGCGCCGCGGCATCTCTGCAGTGCTGACTCAGATTTCTACTCTATTTAAAAGGGTTTTAGGGGTAATTTGGTCTTTTTGCGTGTAGTTCAGATTGGAGCATTAAATCACAACCACTTATCCATTTATTTCATTTCCTTTTCTCTTTTCTTTCCAATTTCTCTTCCAAAACACAAAACCCACTTAGTTTGATCTTGAGATTTGAAGGTGAAGATTTGTGAATCAAACCTAGGAGCAAGAATTAAAGTTGTTCTCTTTGTTGTTAGCTACAAGTAGATAGTCTTGGTAAGTTCTAACTCTATGTTTCGAGTTTTAATTAGTTATGCTAGGGTTTTGGTTCATTTAGAACTTATGTGACCCACTTGGGGTTAAAATGGGTGAACTTGGGTTGTGTTGATGAAAGGAAACCCTAAGTAACTATAATCTAGAGTTTGGACTTAAGATTTGAAGTTGAAAGTGTTAAATGGGTTCTTTGTCACTAATACACTTGTTAATGATGATGAAAATAGTTAATGAACTAAGTATGACTAGTTTGTGAGTCAAAGTGTTAAAATGAGTCAAAATGGGTAATGTTGACCTATTTTGGGTGAGATGGGTATGAATTACCCTAGGTTGTGCTAGTTAATGTTAATAGACTTTAAATCACTAGCTCTAGTGATTTAACATGAGTCTTGACCATTTATGGGCGGTGTTGGGTGTAAGTAAGCTAATAAATGCTAATGAGTCATTAAATGCTCAAAGTATAAGTAATGTGGTAAAAGCCATTAGTTGTGTATTGAATGTGTACCTATGTATTAGGTACTTTGCTCAAAGTGTACGGAAGCATTTGAATCACCACCAAAGTGTTAATGTGAGTGGAATAATTATATATGCATGTATATAATTTATTTACTTGTGGGGTATGGGTTAAAGTTCGATGTTGACGATACCATACCCTAGAGTATATTATGTTGTGGATGAGGGTTTAAAGTTCGTTGTTGACGATACCTCATACATATGGACTTAAAGTTCGATGTTGACGATGCCATACGATTATTATAGTGACGTTGATGAGGGTTTAAAGTTCGTTGTTGACGATACCTCATATGTGGGTTTAAAGTTCGGTGTTGACGATACCACATTAATATAGGCGAATGGGATTTAAGTTCGATGTTGACGATACCATTCGTTGGGCTAGCCTTGGGATCTTGAGTACTATGGATGTTGTGAACATCATCGTTATACTTGTGTTTTAGCATATTGTATTGTTGTGTTATATGCTATTGTTATACTAGCCTTGTTATCGTGGTACTTAGCGTTATACATGTGAAAGGTGTGCTAATTATGTAACTAGTGTGTATGCGGATTTGGTAAGTGTTTGTAAGTAAGTAGGTTATATATATGTATGTATAATAGTTGCACTCACTAATCCATGCTTACCCTCTCGTTGTTTACCATTTTATAGGTTCCGGCTTGGACAAGGGTAAGGGCATACGGTTGGATTAGTTGTCTCCCGTTTATGTTGACAGGGGGTGCTTTTGGTGTTAGCTTTTTGAAGTTGGCCTAACGTTTTGGGTAGTTTAGCCCCAAACCGTGCTCGAGTGTCGTTTGGATTATAAACTATCATTTGTAGTGGGTCAAACTTGTATTAAACTTAATTAATGGCCTTCATGCCTTTTGTAAACATTTAAATTGTTGTACGTTTAAATGAAACTTGTAGAATGGCTTACATATTTAATTGGCGCGTAAATGTGTATTCTTAAAAAAAAAATTTATCGTATGGAATACGGGTTGGGTTGTTTCAAGTGGTATCAGAGCATGGTCTAAGGGATTTAGGCGACTTGAGATAGGTGCCTAGACTTAGGCTTTATTGTGTGAGCGCTTTATGCGGGACTTGTAGGACGTTGGGTCTAATCGGGAATTGTTAGTGCTTTGGTTTATGTGAGCTAACCTTGTGCTAATTGTTTTGTGTTGTGTTTATCAATCATCAAGCAAGACGGACGTTGTACTAGCGAGTTAATGCGACGTGCTCGCGTAACAACGATTAGCTACCGTTGTTACGGGTGCAAATCGTGTCAAACAAGTAATGTACGATGATTGTTGAGCAAGATGGGATAGTGTGGTACGTCTGTATATACTTACGTGTTATGCCTTTTTGTTCTTGGTTTAACCTTTTCCGTTTTATAGAATGAAGACGAGAAACGGACACGATAATGATATCGGTGGTACAAGCGAGGACCCCGAATTCACGGCCAAGGTTGAGGCCATCTTGAAGAACTACAAGGAGGACTTCCTTGTTAGCGTGAGAAAGGTTTTCAAGGAATCGGTTGACGAGCAAATAACGGATTTAATTAATGAACGAATGAAGGCCACTGTCGATGAGGCTCTTAAAGCTAGAAACGTTTATCCTCGTGGTGAAGGAAGTGAAGGAAGACGAGACTTCCACTACAAAAACTTCAAGGATACTCAACCTCCGATGTTTAATGGGGTGAGGGATCCATTGAAAAGTACTTGTTGGATTTCCGATATCGAGGGGGAGTCCCGTACCGCGGAGTGTCCTCCCGAGAAGAAGACGAGGTATGGGTCTAGCATGCTACGTGAAGAAGGCAAGTTGTGGTGGGACAATAAAATCAATTTATATGGTGAAGAGCAATGCATGAGCTCGACATGGGAGGAGTTTAAGAAGGAATTCTTCCAAGAATACCGAACTTCTTCCGACCTTGATAGAATCCGAGACGAGTTGCATCATTTGCAACAAGGTTCAATGGACTTGGTTACTCTCAAGTCTACCTTTTTGGCAAAGACTCGTTTTTGCCCGGAGTATTTTGGTGACGATCACAAGCTAATGAAAGATTTCTACCGTACCTTGAACGACGAGTTCAAAGGTAAGATTAGTCGGGGAATGGCTAAGACTTTTGAAGAGCTATTCGAGTTGGCTCGGGGTTTTGAGCCGGAGGTTCCAAGAAAAAGCGATTTCACTTTTTCAAAAAGAAAGTTTGAAGGTTCGAGTTATTCGAATTTTTCAAATAAAAAGAACAAGAACAAAAAAGGTTCTGAAAGTGTCAATAGTGTGAAGAAGGGGACTACCGGTGGTTTTGAGAACTTTGTCCCTACTTGCTACAATTGTGGGGTACGTGGACATATGGCCCGAGATTGTCCGAAGCCAAATTCAACAAACAAGCTCACTTGTTTTAATTGCAACAAAGAAGGACACCGAAAGTCAGAGTGTCCCGATTTGAACAACGATAATGTTAAAAGGCTAGAGAAGGCGGCGGGTACGGCTCGAGGGTGAAACTATTTGATGACTAACGACGAAGCCAAGCAATCCAACGAAGTTGTCTCAGGTACTTTCTTGGTTAATTCTAATCCGGCAAGGATTCTTTTTGATAGCGGTGCAAATTTGTCGTTTATGTCTCCAAAATTTGTGCCTAAACTTGATAGACCGTTAGCTAAGTTAAGTCGTCCAGTAGAAGTCGAAATAGCAGACGGCAAGACGATGCTAGTAGTTGATGTGTGTAAGAATTGTGACGTTGTTTTTGGTGCCGAAAACTTTAAAATTGATCTCATCCCGATGACTTTGGGTGACTTTGATATCGTTGTTGGTATGGATTGGCTCGATCGAAATAGAGCCGATATTGCATGCCATGATAAATTTATTCGTGTGAAGACCCCAAGTGGGGGAGAGTTAATTATTCACGGTGATAAACGAAGAAGACTTGTGCCGATATGTTCTTTTGCACGGGCACGTCGGTTTCTTGTTAGTGGTGGCATGGCTTTTCTTGCCCATGTTGTTGATACTTGTGATGAGCTACCACCTATTCGTGAAATTTCGGTAGTTAGTGAATTCGAAGACATTTTTCTGGACGAGTTACCGGGTGTTCTGACGGAAAGACAAGTTGAATTTCGCATTGAGTTGGTTCCGGGAGCTACTCCCATTGCTAAAACTCCTTATCGTTTAGCACCAACGGAAATGCAAGAGTTGTTAAATCAAACCCAAGAGTTGCTTGAGAAGGGTTTTATTCTACCGAGTGCTTCTCCATGGGGCGCTCCGGTTTTATTCGTGAAAAAGAAGGATGGTAGTATGCGGATGTGCATCGACTATAGGGAGTTGAATAAAGTGACGATCAAAAATCGTTATCCATTGCCTAGGATTGACGATTTGTTTGACCAACTCCAAGGTGCGACGTATTTCTCAAAGATTGACCTACGGTCCGGCTATCACCAAATGCGGGTTCGTGAGGAAGATAGTGAGAAAACGGCTTTTCGAACGCGTTATGGGCATTTTGAGTTTGTAGTTATGCCTTTTGGTCTTACGAATGCACCGGCGGCATTCATGGATCTTATGAACCGAGTGTGCCAACCTATGTTGGACAAGTCGGTGATTGTGTTCATTGACGACATACTAGTCTACTCAAAGAGTATGAATGAACATGAACGTCATTTGCGGGAAGTATTGAAGACGTTACGAAGGGAGAAGTTGTATGCTAAATTCTCCAAATATGAATTTTGGCTAAAGGAGGTTCAATTCCTTGGCCATATTGTGAACAAAGATGGTATTCAAGTAGATCCGGGAAAGATAGAGACGGTGAAGAGTTGGAGACAACCGACTACGCCTACGGAAATCCGAAGTTTTCTCGGATTGGCCGGTTATTATCGTCGGTTTATCCAAGACTTTTCTAAGATCGGTTCTTCGTTGACGAAATTAACGAGGAAGAACGCGAGGTTTAATTGGGAGAACGAGCAAGAAATTGCTTTTAAACTGTTAAAAGAGAAGTTGTGTCAAGTTCCGGTGTTAGTGTTGTCGGAAGGAGTGGAAGACATGACGGTTTATTGTGATGCTTCGTTAAATGGACTCGGGTGTGTTCTAATGCAAAGAGGTAAAGTCATCGCTTATGCCTCTCGACAATTAAAGGAACATGAGACGAGATATCCAACTCATGATCTTGAGTTAGCGGCGGTTGTGCATGCGTTGAAAATTTGGCGCCATTACTTGTATGGTGTCAAGTGTACGATTTATTTGGATCATAAGAGTTTGAAACATCTCTTTAATCAACGAGATTTGAATTATCGTCAACGTAGGTGGATGGATGTGGTGAAAGATTATGATTGTGAAATACTTTATCATCCGGGCAAGGCGAATGTGGTCGCGGATGCGTTAAGTCGAAAGAGTCATCACCCGACGTTACGATTGGGATTGTTACGTATGATTATTACTAACGATTTTCTTGAAAAACTCGGTGTGATTCAAATAGAGGCTTACGTTCACAACAAGCATGCGGAGAGAATTGTGGATCGGAGTTCATTGCTATGGGCTCGCGTGGTTTGTTGTCTTTTCATGGAAAAGTGTGGGTGCCTAAGATGGGTGATTACCGACAAGTGCTACTCGATGAAGCACATAAGTCAAAGTATTCCATTCATCCTGGCGCGACGAAAATGTATCTTGATTTAAGGAAAGATTATTGGTGGCCGGGCATGAAACGTGATGTTGTGAAGTATGTTGAGTAATGCATCACTTGTTTGCAAGTTAAGGCCGAGCACCAAAAGCCGTATGGTAAGTTACAACCGTTAGAAATCTCGAAATGGAAATGGGAGCACGTTACCATGGATTTCATCACAAAGTTACCTAAAACGGCGAGAACCCAGTTTGATTCGATTTGGGTGATAGTTGATCGACTGACGAAGAGTGCTTTGTTTCTTCCCATTAAGGAAGCGATATCGTCGGAGACCTTGGATAAGTTGTTTATCAAGGAAGTCATCTCTCGACACGGTGTTCCTATATCTATTATTTCGGATCGAGATACTCGTTTTACATCTCGATTTTGGGAAAAGTTTCATGATGATATGGGTACACAATTGAAATTGAGCACGGTGTATCATCCTCAAACGGACAGTCAAACTGAACATACGAATCAAACATTGGAGGATATGTTACGGGCATGTATTATCAATTTTGGTGGTAGTTGGGATGAGCACTTACCTTTGGTGGAATTCTCATACAATAATAGTTATTATACTAGTATTGGGATGCCACCTTATGAGATTCTTTATGGGCGTAGGTGTCGAACCCCGATTTGTTGGGGTGAAGTGGGACAAAAGGAAATTGGGAGTACCGATTTGGTTTTAGAGACGAATAGTAAGATTGATATGATTTGAGAGCATTTGAAGAAGGCTCAAGATAGGCAAAAGTCGTATGCCAACAAACGTAGACGAACGATCGAATTTCAAGAAGGTGACATGGTGATGCTTAAGGTTTCGCCATGGAAAAGTATTATTCAATTCCGGAAACGAGGAAAGTTAGCTCCTCGGTTTATTGGACCATTTAAGGTTTTAGCTCGTGTTGGTGAAGTCGCGTATCGTTTGGAATTACCCGAAGAGCTTGCGGGGATCCATAATACATTTCATGTTTCCCATCTCCGTAAGTGTCTTACGGATGATTCGTCTTGGGTGCCATTAGACGAGATCGAGCTAAACAATAAGTTAGAATATATCGAGGAACCGATTACCATACTTGATGAGAAGGTCAAAAGGTTGAGACATAAAGAGGTTAGGACTTTTAAAGTTCAATGGTGTCATAGTAAGGGTTCCGAGTTTACTTGGGAGCCCGAAGAGTTTGTGTTGGTTTATCTTCCGGCTTGTCATGCGGCTTGGATCGCGAGGACGCGCTCCGATTCAAGTGTGGGAGAATTGTAACATCCTGTTTTTCCCGTACATATTGAAAGGTACATACTTAATCATTGTACGTTTGTAACTCGCTAGATTATGCGTAATTGCATATATATATATATATATATATATATATATATATATATATATATATATATATATATATATATATATATATATATATATATATATATATATATATATATATACTATATATATATATATATACTTGATAATGGGTGCATATACAAGTTTATACATGGGTTTTGATAGCGTTAAGTCTTGTGAGACCATTATTGAAGGTTAGGCGAATATAGGAAGCGGGATTTAAGTGTACGAATTAAATAAAAATAAAAATTTGTTTAAGGTTGTCGAGGTGTCCAGGTGACGGCTAATGCCGCACCGCGACAAATTGGGCCGCGCCGCGACACATAAAGCAATTCCAGATCAGAAGTCAAGTTAACAGGGGTCGTTTTTCCTTCTTCATGTCGTGCTGCGACAAAGGAGCCGCGCCGCGGCATCTCTGCAGTGCTGACTCCGATTTCTACTCTATTTAAAAGGGTTTTAGGGGTAATTTGGTCTTTTTGCGTGTAGATCAGATTGGAGCGTTAAATCACAACCACTTATCCATTTATTTCATTTCCTTTTCTCTTTTCTTTCCAATTTCTCTCCCAAAACACAAAACCCACTTAGTTTAATCTTGAGATTTGAAGGTGAAGATTTGTGCATCAAACCTAGGAGCAAGAATTAAAGTTGTTCTCTTTGTTGTTAGCTCCAAGGAGATAGTCTTGGTAAGTTCTAACTCTATGTTTCGAGTTTTAATTAGTTATGCTAGGGTTTTGGTTCATTTGGAACTTATGTGACCCACTTGGGGTTAAAATGGGTGAACTTGGGTTGTGTTGATGAAAGGAAACCCTAAGTAACTATAATCTAGAGTTTGGACTTAAGATTTGAAGTTGAAAGTGTTAAATGGGTTCTTTGTCACTAATACACTTGTTAATGATGATAAAAATAGTTAATGAACTAAGTATGACTAGTTTGTGAGTCAAAGTGTTAAAATGAGTCAAAATGGGTAATGTTGACCTAGTTTGGGTGAGATGGGTATGAATTACCCTAGGTTGTGCTAGTTAATGTTAATAGACTTTAAATCACTAGCTTTAGTGATTTAACATGAGTCTTGGCCATTTATGGGCGGTGTTGGGTGTAAGTGAGCTAATAAATGCTAATGGGTCATTAAATGCTCAAAGTATAAGTAATGTGGTAAAAGCCATTAGTTGTGTATTGAATGTGTACCTATGTATTAGGTACTTTGCTCGAAGTGTACGGAAGCATTTGAATCACCACCAAAGTGTTAAGGTGAGTGGAATAATTATATATGCATGTATATGATTTATTTACTTGTGGGGTATGGGTTAAAGTTCGATGTTGACAATACCATACCCTAGAGTATATTATGTTGTGGATGAGGGTTTAAAGTTCGTTGTTGACGATACCTCATACGTATGGACTTAAAGTTCGATGTTGACGATGCCATACAATTATTATAGTGACGTTGATGAGGGTTTAAAGTTCATTGTTGACGATACCTCATATGTGGGTTTAAAGTTCGGTGTTGACGATACCACATTAATATAGGCGAATGGGATTTAAGTTCGATGCTGACGATACCATTCGTTGGGCTAGCCTTGGGATCTTGAGTACTATGGATGTTGTGAACATCATCGTTATACTTGTGTTTTAGCATATTGTATTGTTGTGTTATATGCTATTGTTATACTAGCCTTCTTATCGTGGTACTTAGCGTTATACATGTGAAAGGTATGCTAATTATGTAACTAGTATGTATGCGGATTTGGTAAGTGTTTGCAAGTAAGTAGGTTATATATATGTATGTATAATAGTTGCACTCACTAAGCCATGCTTACCCTCTCGTTGTTTACCATTTTATAGGTTTCGGCTTGGACAAGGGTAAGGGCATACGGTTGGATTAGTTGTTTCCCGTTTATGTTGACAGGGGGTGCTTTTGGTGTTAGCTTTTTGAAGTTAGCCTAACGTTTTGGGTTGTTTAGCCCCAAACCGTGCTCGAGTGTTGTTTGGATTATAAACTATCATTTGTAGTAGGTCAAACTTGTATTAAACTTAATTAATGGCCTTCGTGCCTTTTGTAAACATTTAAATTGTTGTACGTTTAAATGGAACTTGTGGAATGACTTACATATTTAATTGGCGCGTAAATGTGTATTATTAAAAAAAAAATTATCGTATGGAATACGGTATGGGTTGTTTCAATTCATAATTGATAAACATTATGATAGTGGGAAACATTGACAAAGAAAAACAGTGTACTAATAGTTAAAATATAATATAAATATATAAACATGTAATAATATTAGCCGTCGTCGGACTAAATTTCGTACCCCGTTGTTAATCTGTGGCGGATAAAAGTACTCAGATAAATTCCAAATTTTTATGATAATTATATTTATTTATTTCAGTCATTATGGTATAAAATTCGAGCATTAACTATTAAATAAAAATGACATTAATTATTCACTCCCAACCCCAAGTAAAATATAAAAAATTTTAAAATTCAACATATAGTTTCTAAATATATTTTTAATAAGCCTATAATTTGTAAAACGCATTTTCGGCTAACTGTTTATTTTAAAATCACATAATTCTTATTAACTCGTTTACTGTCAATCAAATGACAATTGAGCGTTACATTCGTTTACTAAATAACTTCGAAACCCTATTTATATATTCTATATATTTTATTTATATATATAGATCATAATCATTTTATGTTATTATTATTTTACATAAATAATTCCCACAATTACCATATACAATATTTCATATTATTATATACATATATATGTATATCTAATTAAGTAATCGTATCATGAGTCATCGGGAACAGTCGAAGGTCAATTGGTTTCATGAAATTGTTCAAAAAATTTGAGATTCAATTAAATAGACTTTGTTTATCGTATCGAAATCATATAAGATTAAGTTTAAATTTGATCGAAAATTTCCGGGTCGTCATAGTACCTACCCATTAAAGAAATTTTTTCCTCGAAATTTGATTGAGATCGTCATGGCTAACAATAAGAATGTTTTCCTAACGAATATGAGTTGATAAATATAGTTTTATTACTGTTAAGTAATATGGATAAGATAATTCGATTACTCGAAGAGTACGAGTGAAGCTATCGTAAAAGAGTGAAATGAATAAATAAAGTTTCATCATATCTTTTGATGTAGTCACGGTTGATTTCTGGAATTCAAGGGATTTAGAGGAAATATTCGTTATAAGATTTGGTTCTTCGGTAATTAAAGACATTAGGATCTTCTTTGATTAAATGCGATAATCTGTTTTGATTTCTCTGTCGGATATTTTACTATAAATCCACCCTTTTCATTTCCTTTATATTTTGGAGTTCCATCCTTTTGCTTTCTTTTCCCGACTTTAAGTAAAGCGATCAAAATGTCTCAGATTTGTAGACTAAATCTTTGAATTTTGAATGAACATGACTAATGTTCTAAGAAAGAAATCGAAATAGCACGATCTGATTAGTTAAATTACCAGAAAATCCGGAAAAGATAAAATTATCATGAAATTATTTTCTTGATATGTTTAGAACTTTGATAGAATGTAAGAGTCGTGTAACATGGCACATGATAATGGTAGAGTCTGTGAATCATCAAGTTCCATTTAGAAACTCAACATGACTTACTGTAATATAATCACATTGATCAAGTGTCATTATATTATACTAACTCATGCTTTAATTCCCAACACTACTTCAAAAACATTCATACTTTAAACTTGAAGGTTTTAGAATTTAGAAACTAACAGTTTTCTTTATGATGTAATACTGATAGTACGAAGAGATAAATGATTTCAGATAAGAATAGTTATGAAAATATCTTCAGAAATATCGAGGATGTTTATATTGAAAGATACGATTATTTCTTAGAATTTCTAATATCGAAGGATGATGAAGAATATTTTCCGCAAGGGTTTAGAGTCAGGAGCAAGGTATTCGATAATGACTTCAGCAGATACCGAATCATTTGAATTCTTTGAAGGCAGGTTTAGTCTTTGTGATTTGTTCACAGCCTCCTTCATGATTTGCTCAATCCGTTTTTCCAGTACAAATTTACCATTAAGTGTTTCCAACACTCCATTCTTTATCATCAAACTTTTGACTGTTAATACAGTCTTCAGTTTTCACTGCTTCATCAACTTTTTCAAAACTCATAAATTTGGTTCGTAAGCTAGAGTGCTTTTCAGGAATTTAGAGATTCTGAAATGAAATTCATCAATCCAGAAGATATACGTTATATATAGATATATAACTATTGCCGTAGGAACGCTGCAAAATTCGAGAATTAATGATTAATGCTTCTCGGTATTTGGTATAGCAACTATCGTTACAAGATGTCGATGAATACATGATGGGATTTCAATGAACACAATGATTTTTTGAAAAGTCAAAGAAAAATGAAGTTGTTGGTAAGTTTACTGCTAATGTGGCAGAATATAAAAGGTTCTCCGGTAACGATGATGAAGGGGTAATCTTTATAATAAGGTTTTTTCGAATGAAAAATTGAAGTTGATTTGCTGGAGCGCTGACAAAATTGGCTAATTTGAAAAGGAATTACAAAGTTATTTTCGGTAATAACAACGCTAAAGGAATTAGCACAGCTACGTTATAAACGTTTACTCAGTTTCCGAGAATTTTTCAGGTGCATATCTATATGCATAAATCTTTCCTTCCGTAGATGAAGTGCGGTTGGTTCATCCTCTCGATTGAGGTGTCTTCAAGAATCATGAAAGGTTTGAACACAGATTGTAATCGTCAAGATACAAATGAGGTTTAAGATGAAATCAAGTGGCAAACTTGAAGAATTGTTTAGTTTCATATGTTATAATCAATATTTTAATTCATTTTAATTGTCCAATGTTGGTAGTCCATAGTTAGCAATTCAATAATTCATATATAGTTTAATATATAATATTTGAATTAATTAATACGTATCGTGACCCGTGTACATGTCTCAGACTCGATCACAACTCAAAGTATATATATTATTGTAGAATCAACCTCAACCCTGTATAGCAAACTCGAGCATTACAGCATATAGAGTGTCTATGGCTATTCCAAATAATATATATAGATGCGTCGATATGTTATGTCAAAACCTTGTATACGTGTCCCGATATTTAAAGAGCGTAAAATAAATAACAGAAATTAAATGACGATAAATAAAATTGCGAGAATTTAAATTGCGATAAATAAATTGATATAATTAAATTGCGATAAATAAATTGCGATAAATAAAATGTAATACGGAATTAACAGTTAGCTAGGAACAGTTAGCTAGGATCTTGTTAGCTTGGTTTCTTAATAGAATTTCATATTGTTAATTAGTCTGTTTCTAATCAATTTTTATTGTGTCCATTATCTCTTCATTATGCCACTTGTTGGATTCTGATAGGTCAAAATTCAAATATGAAATTGAATTTGAATGAAAATAGTTATTCTTTGGTGAACGGATACGTATATCGGTGGATGTAAGTAGTATAGTTAATGACGGTTGAATCTGAATTGAAAAATGTACAGTATAACATATTAATGTGAAATCTAAATATTTCTAGGGTATTACCTACCCGTTAAAATATTCTCATCATTAATAGTTTGTACAAAAGAATTTTTAATTACAATCTTTATGAAAATATACCTACATATATATTTTCTTTAGATGTAATCATGGATTTAATGAGTTAATATAATATTAATCTCATCTGGTTTTTGGTTAGGACTAGAATAAGTAATCTCTAAAACTTTTAGAGACCACATATTCTTCGCAGAATATTTCTCCAATGAAGTTATGGATCAATACTTCATCGTTCATTGCTGTTGGTACTCCTTGGTATCTATGGTGCGTATGATGTTGATGCTCGTGGGACAGATTGTGAAGTTGAGGCTTGGGATGCGGATGTTGTTGTTGGTGGTACTGCTGGTGCTTGTAAAGTTTGCACCATATTCTCTAAAGTAATTACTCGAGTGCGAAGCTCGTTGACTTCTTCTATTACTCCGGGATGATTGGGGGTTTGAAGAAGTGGATGAATAAGATCTAGAATCTGAGATAGTATATAATTATGACGAGATACTCTGGAAATGAGATAGAAAATGGTTTCTCGAACAGGTTCGCCGGTAAGTGCTTCAGTTTCTTCGCCAAGGGGTGAATTCGGTTGATGGAAAGGATCGCCTTCTTCGCGTCTCCATTGATTCAATCGACTAAGAACCCATCAGATGAATTGGGGATGGCTGATTGGTTGATTCATTCTGGTGACACTGCTTTTGGAGCTTAGGTGAAACTCCATATCGGAATCCAAGGGACTTGAACTAGTGGCGAGTTCCATTTTGTACGATTGAATAAAGGATTTTTCGATGTGAAATGATTTTTGGATATCGGATGATATTCTAACTACATAGAATATCTATATATATAGTACTAAAGATTTCGCAGACTACAGAGGAATTTACGGCATATGTCAGGAAAGTCTAGAGTAACAGATGCGCTAAGATATGAATTATCAGATACGCTAAGATATGAATTTTGTCTATACACTATTCATGCAATCAATGCAGTAAAATGTGTCTAGACTAAGAATGATAAGCAAGTGATTCCCTAGGAATGATAAGCAGGTAATTTTCGACATAAAATGATAAGCAAAACTTTTGACATGCAGATACGGCCGAAGTCCAGACTCACTAATGCATCCTAACGACTATCAGTTAGACACACTAATGCAGACCTGGTTCGCTAAGACCACCGCTCTGATACCACATGTAAAGACCCGTCCTAATCCATAAGAACGAATACAATAACATATGATTACATCGCGAGGTATTTGACCTCTATATGATACATTTTACAAACATTGCATTCATTTTAAAATACAAACTTTCCTTACATCGAAAGTTGACAGGCATGCATACCATTTCATAATATCCATCTATAAATGATCTATTCTGTCATTTATTTAATCATAATCTTTACTGAACTCAACGACTTGAATGCAACGTCTTTTGAAATATGCCTTGAATGATTCCAAGTAATATCTTTAAAATATGCAAATGCACAGCGGAAGATTTCTTTCAATCCTGAGAATAAACATGCTTTAAAGTGTCAACCAAAAGGTTGGTGAGTTCATTAGTTTATCATAAATGATCATTTTCATCATTTTAATAGACCACAATATTTTCATTTCCATTTCTCATAAATATACGTCCCATGCATAGAGACAAAAATCATTCATATGGATTAAACACCTGGTAACCGACATTAACAAGATGCATATAAGAATATCCCCTATCATTCCGAGACATCCATCGGACATGATATAAAATAACATTGAAGTACTAAAGCATCCGCAACCATGGATGGGGTTCGTTAGGCCTAATAGATCTATCTTTAGGATTCACGTCAATTAGTAGATCGGTTTACTAATTCTTAGGTTACCAAGCAAAAAGGGGCATATTCGGCTTCGATCATTCAACCATATAATGTAATTTCGATTACTTGTGTCTATTTCGTAAAATATTTATAAAAGCGCATGTATTCAATATATATTGCAAAAGCATTTAAAAAGGAGTAATGAAACTCACGATACTGTATTTTGTAGTAAAAATACATATGATGTCATTGAACAAGTGTAGGGTTAGTCTCGGATTCACGAACCTATATTATTCATATATTTATTAAAGCACATACTTGTAATCGAACAAGTTTAGATATTATTATTAATTGTTATTTCAGTAACTTGTATGTTTCATTGGTAACTATATTATGTAACATCCTCAATCGGGCCTATTTGTAAGATTACTATTTTTGCCCTTAAGTTAGTATTGTGCTACTATATGCTTTTATTTTTATTCAATAGTTATTATTAAATAATGATGTGGTTAGGACCAGTTTGTGACAAGGGTCACAGAACAGATTTGTTTATTTAATTTGGACTCCGTTTGGGTTGGGACATGACGTACGAAAGATATCAGATAACTGATAAATACCCGTGTATCGCACAGTGTGGGAATTAAACCCAATTTAGTGACTAGTCTGTGTTCTTTCTTTCCATTTCTAGACCCTTCTTCTCTAAACACCGTACCTTCCCTTCCACCTACAATCAAACCCTAATCCTTGATTCTTGTTTTAGAGCTCAAATTGTTCATATCTTTGTGTTCCTTGTGATTCACTGATTCTTTTAAGGTAAGAATCACAAGCTTCCATCCTCCAATCTTTGTGAAATTTAAGGTTTTGTGTTAGTTTTCATAAAAGTATAAATTTGTGTCAAAACAAGTGATTTAAGTGTTGTTATGGTCAAATTGTTGTGGGTTTTGAGTCTATAACAAGTAGTGAACAAGTTGGGGTCGATTTTGGTGTTTAAAACGAGCTCTAGATCTAGATTTGAGGATTTCATCGTGAAGTCCGTAGCCTTTGTTCAGTTTCTGATGAAGATGAACACACTCGGTCGACTATCGGTCGACAGCCGACCGACTGAGGGTTGAACCGACCGATTGACGAAGACAACCGACTGACTGTTGAGTGAACCGACTGACTGAGATTTACCTTCTGCCGATTGATGTAATACCAAATGAATCGACCGACTGGGAAGGTCAGTCGACCGGTTGTGTAGACAGTCGATCGACTGTAAGAGTCAGTCGACCGACTGAGTGTCCAGGGCAGAATATTTTACCTAAGTGTTGATTTTTAGCCGTTATGATGCCCGTTTGTATTTTGGTGTTTAGGATGTAAATTTTGAAAGTGCACAAGTGTTAAGCAGAAAATTTTTAGCGGACAGTTTTCTGACAAAATTTTCTGTATTGTGTTATTTGGTGTTTATGGACATAAACTAACTCGTGTATATGTATTTCTCAGGAGAAAAGGAGAAAGAGAAGGTTCAGTGATTAGATAGCTGAACACCTTCTCGTTTGCTGGTATTTGGTGAGTGGGACTAACTGGAGAATATAGTATATAGAAGCATGTTATATTATGATTGCCATGCTTGTTAGATATACTGATTGTTGTGGTTAGTTAGTTGTTGTGATGACTGCATGTTAGTTGATGCTTGTCTGCTGGAGCCCAGTGCGTCCCTATTGTGTGGTATCCTCGGTAGGAGAGATCAACCTGCGGGTTGGGTTCCTCTGTGGTAGCCTAGACAGCCGTGGTGTATATATATGTGAATGATGCGTCCGTCGCGTGTGGATTATATATATACATACGGTGGTGGAGGAACTTCTGGTAAGCCCCAGTCCGATCAGCTGGTGGTTAATGGTTTGGCCGAGCTGCCAGAGTCTCTGTAGACGGCACTTGGGTGATGTTTGTGTATTAGACCATTGTGACATGATTAGTATAACGCTTATGTATGCTATGGCCTGTAGTTAGTCGTACTCACTTAGCTTCGTGCTAATTCCTCTCCATCTCCTCCCTGCAGGTTGTTAGCTTTTGTAGATAGTGCTTTTGGGAGAAGACGGGCATGATGATGTTATGTTTGACAGGGTTAACTCTGATGTGGTCTTTTAGAATATGAACCGTGTACTTTAGAAAACAGAATGTATTTACGTCTTCTCCGTATTCACATGTATTTTGTAATCACACGTGACACTGGTTGTCTTAGCAATAGTTAATGTTTATTTTGTAATTAATAAATAAATGCTTCCGCCACGTATATATATATATATATATATATATATATATATATATATATATATATATATATATATATATATATATATATATATATATATATATATAAAATAGCGGTGTCACAAGTTGGTATCAGAGCTAAGTTTGGCAGCATGTGCATTGTGATCTACATGTCATGTTCCCAAACTTAGAAGAGTCATGTCAAACATAACATGCTGGGGATGGTTAAGTGAGTATTAGGACAGGTTATGTGTTAGTTGTTAGTACTAACAGAATTTATACTAAGCTTTGGTGTGAGTGCTGTGGTAGTGCAGTAATGGCAGATAATCAAGCAACCGCTACTGGCCCTACTGTCCCTGGAACTGGTACTTTTAGAGCCCCTGACGAAGATGGACATGTGTCTTCAGAAGAAGAAACCTCTCAAGAAGTAATAGAACTTCAAAGTCGGTTACTAGAAGCTCAGGAGAAAATTAAGAAATTGGAACAAGAACGGGCGCAATGGAACCCTAATACCACTGTATTAAACACAACTTTTTCTTCAAACTTTTATAATCAAGCCGGTGGCACTTCTCAGTCACAATTTCCACAAAATACCTATCAAAACTATCAAATGCCATTTCCGTTTAACCAGACTTTTCCTAATCAAATGATGTACCCATTTCAAGTCCCTGAGACAAGAAGGAAGTGTACCTATAAACACATTTTATGGACTGCAAACCTCCTAAGTACAGTGGACACACAAACCCTACGATGACCCTCAATTGGCTAAGAGAAGTGGAGAGGGCGTTAGAAGCATGTTTTTGTGAGCCAGAATCCATGGTGTTATTTGCTAGTAGGCTTCTCAAAGGTGAAGCAATGGAATGGTGGGACTCTATCACTGCATATTTACCTAAAGAACAGATCAGTCAAATTACCCGGGAACAATTTGCTGCTAAAGTTCGTGAGCAGTATTGTTCTGAGTATGAGATGGAAAGATTGAAAACCGAGTTTCTGAGTATGAAGATGACAGAAACTATGACGATTGATGAGGTTTTTAGAGATTTCACATCTAAGCTAAGGTTTATTCAACAGTGGGTACCAACTGAGAAAGATAAGATTCAGCATTTTATGCGGGTGATTAAGCCAGAGTACAGAACCGTTGCGAGATTTGCAACAACCTTGGCGCAGGCTCATGAGATGGCTAAAGTTACAGAAGGTGATATAATGGCAGCAAAAAGAGAAAGTTCGAGAAGTGGATCTTTTGGGGGTAAATCAGAAGGTCAATCGGGTGGACAGTTAAATCAGCAGTCGAGTAAGCAATCCGGTTTTCGTGGTAAAAATTCAGACGGGTTTAAACAGAAAAGTAAGTATGGTATTAGTGGATCAAGTTCAAGTCAGTCTGGGTGGTGTAATGTTTGTAAGTCAACCCATACCGGCCCGTGTTCTCCAATGACCAGAAGGTGTTTGAAATGTGGAGTGTTGGGTCATGAATCAACCGCTTGTTCTTTTAAGTCTAATGTTTGTTGGAGTTGCCATCAAGAGGGGCATAGATCAGCAAATTGTCCATCTGCGTTAAGATCCGATTCTGGGGCAGGGTCAGGGGCGAGGTCAGTTACTTCCGGGGGATCTTCTGCTTCTACTACCGGGCAGAAGAGAAAGAATCCTCCAACAGCAGAGGCAAGGGCATTTCAGATGATGGTAGACGCTGCAACCACTACCGATGACGTAATTACCGGTATGTTCTTGGTTAATTCCTTGCCAGCTCGTGTGTTGTTTGATTCAGGAGTGAATCGTTCTTTTATGTCCTTAGGCTTCTTTGATAAGTTGAAGTTGCCTATTAGGATGTTAGATGAGCCTTTGGGAATAGAGGTAGCTGATGGTAAAATGGTTCCATGCACATCATCTGTGTCTGGAATTACCATCGAAATTGACGGCCATTCCTTCCCTTTAATCTGTTTGTTGATGCCTATACATAGCTTTGATGTAGTCATAGGTATGAATTAGTTAAGAGCTAATAGGGCTAATATTAAGTGTGATAAGAAGATGATTTCTTTCCGTTTGGCCGACGGATCCCGAGTGATAGCTAGGGGAGAGCGCAGTGGATTTAACTTTCCTATGGTTTCCCTAATGAAAGCTCAGAAAGCAATAACGAAAGGGTGTGATTCATTCTTAGCCTACGTGATTGATGTTAAGAAAGAGAAGAAGCAGGTGACTGATATTCTCGTTGTGTCAGAATTTTCCGAAGTATTTCCAGATGATTTACCAGGGTTACCTCCAGTACGTGAAGTAGAGTATAAAATTGATTTGGTTCACGGTGCTACGCCAGTTGCAAAAGCTCCTTACAGATTAGCTCCGTCAGAAATCCGAGAAATGATGTCTCAGATTCAGGAACTGTTAGATAAGGGGATTATCCGACCAAGTTCTTCACCGTGGGATGCTCCTGTTTTGTTTGAGAAAAAGAAAGATGGGTCGCTTTGTATATGTATAGATTACCGCGACTTAAATAAGAGAACAATCAAGAATAAGTATCCGTTACCAAGAATAGATGACTTATTTGATCAGTTATAGGGTGCTTCCTACTTTTCAAAGATTGATTTACGTTCAGGGTATCATCAGGTACGTGTTGCAGAGACCGACATACCGAAAACAGCATTAAGAACAAGATATGGCCACTATGAGTT
Organism: Rutidosis leptorrhynchoides; assembly: GCF_046630445.1. NCBI lineage: Eukaryota > Viridiplantae > Streptophyta > Magnoliopsida > Asterales > Asteraceae > Rutidosis > Rutidosis leptorrhynchoides. The sequence goes on from NC_092334.1 coordinate 134,656,558, forward strand.
TCTAGTTATGCCATTTGGGTTAACAAACGCGCCAGCGGTGTTTATGGATTTAATGAACAGGGTGTGTCGTCAGTATCTCGACAAGTTTGTAGTTGTTTTTATAGATGATATTTTAATATATTCGAAAACTGAAAAGGATCATGCTACGCATCTGAGGTTGGTGTTAGAACTTCTGAAACAGCAAGAGTTGTATGCTAAGTTCTCCAAGTGTGAATTTTGGCTGCGGGAAATACAGTTTCTGGGTCATGTGATTTGTGAACAGGGTATTAAAGTAGATCAGTCTAAGATAGAGGCTGTAATGAATTGGAACTCACCGAAAACGCCAACAGAAATTAAGAGGTTTCTGGGTTTAGCAGGTTATTACCGCCGATTTATCAAAGACTTTTCTAAAATAGCAGGTCCATTAAATAAGTTAACTAGAAAAGATGTAGCCTTTCGATGGACTGATGAATAAGAAAAGGCTTTTCAGACTCTCAAACAGTTGTTATGTCAAGCGCCGGTTTAAGCTTTACCAGAGGGAACAAAAGATTTTGTGGTTTTTTGTGATGCGTCACGTGCAGGTCTGGGTTGTGTTTTGATGCAGAGAAATAAAGTTATAGCGTATGCTTCACGACAGTTAAAGAATCATGAACGAAACTATCCTACTCACGATTTAGAGTTAACTGCAGTTGTGTTTGCTTTGAAGCATTGGAGACATTTTTTTATGGTACACATTGTGAAATCTATACAGATCATAAGAGTCTTCAATATATCTTTTCACAAAAAGAATTAAATATGCGTCAACGTCGATATTTAGAATTGATTAAAGACTACGATTGTGAGATTAAGTACCATCCGGGTAAAGCAAATGTGGTCGCAGATGCTCTGAGTCGCAAGAAAACCATCGAAAATGTTAGATTTATGAGAATAGAAATAGTTTCAGACTTGATTAATCGATTGAGAACCGTTCAGTTAGTAGCTTTGAATGACTAAAACTTAAAGACTGAACAAATGACTAAAAGAAAATTTGACCTATGCAATGATTCTAGAGGATTAAAGACCTATAAAGATCGAATTTGGGTGTCTATGCTTGTAGATTTGAGGGATTTAATCCTTACTGAAGCGCATAAATCGAGATTATCAGTGCATCTAGGTTGTACAAAGATGTATAGAGACTTGAAAACATTGTATTGGTGGCCGACAATGAAGACAGATGTTGCGAATTTTGTCGAAAAATGTCATATTTGTGCGCAAGTTAAGGCAGAACATCAGAAACTGTATGGATCTCTACGACAGTTAGAAATTCCTCAGTGGAAATGGGATCATATAACGATGGATTTTGTAACCAAGTTACCCCGAACCCAGAAAGGACACGACATGATCTGGGTGATAGTAGATCGTCTGACAAAGAGTGCTCACTTTTTAGCTACTCGTGAAACAGCCTCGTTGAGTGATTTGGCAGAGTTGTACTTGAAAGAAATCATTAGTTGGCATGGTATACCATTGTCACTAGTTTCTGATAGAGATACTAGGTTTGTATCGAACTTCTGGAACAGTTTACAACAGAATCTGGGTACGCGTGTGAATTTAAGTACAGCATATCATCCACAAACAGACGGTCAGAGTGAACGAATGATTCAAACGTTAGAAGACATGTTGAGAGCGTGTGTCTTAGAATATGGTGGTTCTTGGGATTCGCATCTTCCACTGATAGAGTTTTCTTACAACAATTCGTATCATTGTAGTATTAGAATGCCGCCATATGAAATGTTGTATGGTCGTAAGTGTAGAACTCCGACATGTTGGTTAGAAGCAGGTGAGAAACAATTTGCAGGTCCCGAAATTGTTCAGATAACTGCAGAAAATGTTACTATTTATAAGATTATTATTTTTGCCCTTAAGTTAGTATTGTGCTACTATATGCTTTTATTTTTATTCAATATTTATTATTAAATAATGATGTGGTTAGGACCAGTTTGTGACAAGGGTCACTGAACAGATTTGTTTATTTAATTTGGACTCCGTTTGGGTTGCCAAATGACGTACGAAAGATATCAGATAACTGATAAATACCCGTGTATCGCACAGTGTGGGAATTAAACCCAATTTAGTGACTAGTCTGTGTTCTTTCTTTCCATTTCTAGACCCTTCTTCTCTAAACACCGTACTTTCCCTTCCACCTACAATCAAACCCTAATCCTTGATTCTTGTTTTAGAGCTCAAATTGTTCATATCTTTGTGTTCCTTGTGATTCACTGATTCTTTTAAGGTAAGAATCACAAGCTTCCATGCTCCAATCTTTGTGAAATTTAAGGTTTTTTGTTAGTTTTCATAAAAGTATCAATTTGTGTCAAAACAAGTGATTTAAGTGTTGTTATGGTCAAATTGTTGTGGGTTTTGAGTGTATAACAAGTAGTGAATAAGTTGTGGTCGATTTTGGTGTTTAAAACGAGCTCTAGATCGAGATTTGAGGATTTCATCGTGAAGTCCGTAGCCTTTGTTCAGTTTCTGATGAAGATGAACACACTCGGCCGACTGTCGGTCGAGTGTCGACCGACTGAGGGTTGAACCGACCGATTGACGAAGACAACCGAACGACTGTTGAGTGAACCGACCGACTGAGATTTACCTTCGGCCGATTGATGTAATACCAAATGAATCGACCGACTGGGAAGGTCAGTCGACCGACTGTAAGAGTCAGTCGACCGACTGTAAGAGTCAGTCGACCGACTGAGTGTCCAGGGCAGAATATTTTACCGAAGTGTTGATTTTAGCCGTTATGATGCCCGTTTGTATTTTGGTGTTTAAGATGTAAATTTTGAAAGTGCATAAGTGTTAAGCAGAAAATTTTTAGCGGACAGTTTTCTGACAAAATTTTCTGTATTGTGTTATTTGGTGTTTATGGACATAAACTAACTCGTGTATATGTATTTTTCAGGAGAAAAGGAGAAAGATGTAGAGACCCGTCCTAATCCATCCAGACAAAGTCCATATCGATTATAAACGATTCACAATAGTTGATTACATCGCGAGGTACTTGACCTCTATATGATACATTTTACAAACATTGCATTCGTTTTTGAAAAGACAAATTTTTAATACATTGAAAGTTGATGGCATACATACCATTTCATAATATATCTAGACTATAAATGACTTGATAATAATCTTGATGAAATCGACGACTCGAATGCAACGTCTTTTAAAATATATCATGAATGACTCCAAGTAATGTCTCTAAAATGAGCAAATGCACAGCGGAAGATTTCTTTCATACCTGAGAATAAACATACTTTAAAGTGTCAACCAAAAGGTTGGTGAGTTCATTAGTTTAACATAAATGATCATTTCATAATTTTAATAGACCACAAGATTTCATATTTCCATTTCTCATAAACATACGTCCCATGCATAGAGACAAAAATATCATTCATATGGATTGAACAATTGGTAACCGACATTCACAATATGCATATTAGAATATCCTCATCATTCCGGGATCCTCCTTCGGACATGATATAAATTTCGAAGTACTAAAGCATCCGGTACTTTGGATGGGGCTTGTTGGGCCCGATAGATCTATCTTTAGAGTTCGCGTCAATTAGGGTGTCTGTTCCCTAATTCTTAGATTACCAGACTAAAAAGGGGCATATTCGATTTCGATCATTCAACCATATAATGTTGTTTCAATTACTTGTGTCTATTTCGTAAAACAGTTATAAAAACAGCGCATGTATTCTCAGTCCCAAAAATATATATATTGCAAAAGCATTTAAAAAGGGAGTAATGAAACTCACCTAATGTATTTTGTAGTAAAAATACATATGACAATATTGAACAATGCAGGGTTGGCCTCGGATTCACGAACCTATATCAATTGTGTATCTATTAACGCATATAATCGTAATCAAGCAAGTTTATATATACATATATTAGTATTAATAATATACTTGTTATATTGTGTGTTAATATGTTTATTCTAAGATTTTATGTAATACTAATATAATTATTTATCAAATATGTTTTTATGTATTTAATATTTATTTGGTAAAATAATGTTAATAATAATAATGAAAATCATGTTAATGATAAAAATAATAATAATGATAGTACTAATAATGACAATTAAAATGATAGTTTTTAATAAAAATAATACTAATAATAATATTAGTAATAATTAATACGAATAATAATAATAATAATAATAATAATAATAATAATAATAATAATAATAATAATAATAATAATAAATAAATAAATAAATAAATAAATAAATAAATAAATAAATAAATAAGCAACTACCTCAAATAAGTAGCCCTAAAAATAATGTCCATGCCCAGGCTTGAACCCGTGACCTCCCGCTCAAACACAAACATCGCTAACCACTTATCTAATCGTTTATTTCTTGAATTAATCCCCCACTTTTAATTATTTCAACCATCAATCTCGGTTAACATCAAACCATATACATCATCACATCCTCATTATTATCGAATATTAACAGAACAAGTTTACTTATGAATATCGTTATAATACCGGCCCAACACTTTATGATGATCCTATAATGGCCCAAGAATTAAATTAACCAAACCTAATTCGATTTAATTAACAGCCCAAATACACTTGGCCCAGCTATTTATTGATAAAAAGAATAAGCTGCACCAACCTAGATTCGAACTCGTGACCTCGAGTTCGCCGTATCATCATCTTTATCTATCATCAACATGACATCACGTTTTCTTTATCATCATCATCATCATCTTACTTATTTCATTATTTCATCACCATCACGATATCATCATACACCATCGATAAACATCTTCATCGTACACCGTCATCATCATTTTGTTCTTTAAAACAGTAGCAGCAACCGTATGCATTTCACGATAGGTTCAATGGGTTTGTGCAGGTGATCGAAACAAGAAACGTATAACAGCAGGAGGCAGTTGCAGGTTCACGAAAAAAGAAATAATGCAATAATCCTATTTGATGTGTTGGTTGTCGAATTAAACAAAAATCAGAAGATAGAAACTGCAGCTATAGCTGCAGTTATGGTTCGAAGAAGAATGAAATAGAAAGCAGCATCAGTTAGCTTCGTTGGTGATGATGGTTAAGTGGTTTATGGTGGTGGTTCAAACGGTGTTACAGGTGGTGGTACGGTGGTGATGGAGTGGAGGATGGTGGCGGCCTCAAGTGTGAGGTGATGATTCTCAAACAAAACAGTGAAAAGATGGTAGTAAGGGTGGTAATCTTGGTGATCGAATACGTGGTTTCATGGTATTCTATTAAACAAAAAGCATGGCAAGTTTTGATGGTGATGTTTTAAATGGTGAGATTGTTAAGGTGGTGGATGGTAATTGTATGTATACAGCAGCACTCGTAAAATTCAATGGTGGTTGTACATGATAGTCTAGTGGTTGTTTAGATTGAACAAGGAAGGAAGAGAAGCAGAGAACACAAATGGGTTTCTAATTTTTGTGGGAAAATGAAACATGTAACTATATCTATATATAACTATAATATACTAATACTAATATTATTTAACACACATGTAGATGACAAGTTAGTGGTGAAGTGCTGTGTAACAGAAAGAATTCGTACAAGATACATAGTGGGGTGGTTGGCTTGATATTATGTCTTTATATGTTTTGTATATATATCGAAAAGAGAAGTTACATGATAGATAGATATTTGAATATAATAAATAATTTTAATATAAAGTTACTAATAAGCATGTGAGCCCAAATTTTATCTCTTGTGCAACGAACCATATATATATATATATATATATATATATATATATATATATATATATATATATATATATATATATATATATATATATATATATATATATATATATATATAGCAACAAATAGTTGTAGCATGCAAAGGGAATAGTAGTTTGGGTGTTTTTTTTTTGTAAACAAAATTAGGATAATGGAAAAAGAAAAAGGTGTTTGATTGGAACGGTAAACAGAAAAAGAAACAAACAACTTTTCTTGATGCAATGAATTGTAATATTATATGCATATAATTTAATTTAATTTATTATTATTATAATACATTTACACAAGCATAATTATTTATTCGTCTCTCTTGTATTTATTCTACCGACACTGAAACAACTATTATATGGCTCTAATAAAAATGGGGTTGGTGAAGTGAGAACACATAAATTTTGTTCAATCGTGTACTCACTTGTTTTTGTTTCAATAACTTTAGTCTACCATACTTGTCATTTACCAAATTCTTTGTTATTTCAATAATTCAACATATATAAGAAAATAAGTTGTAATGTGTTTTAAGGAAAATAGACTGTCGTTCATTTCATTGTTATATATATTATAATAAAATATATAATAAATGATAAATTTTTATATGTTTATATTTATATTTATATGTTTATATTTATATTTATATTTATATTTATATTTATATTTATATTTATATTTATATTTATATTTATATTTATATTTATATTTATATTTATATTTATATTTATATTTATATTTATATTTATATTTATATTTATATATATACATATTTACATATCTAACTACAAATAGTTGTTCGTGAATAGTTGGGAATAGTCGAAGGTTAATTGAATATATCAACACAGTTCAAAGTTTTTGAGACTTCAATATTACAAACTTTGCTTATCGTGTCGAAACCATATAAGATTAAGTTTTAAATTTGGTCGGAAATTCCCGGGTCATCACAGTACCTACCCGTTAAAGAAATTTCGTCCCGAAATTTGAGTGAGGTCGTCATAGCTAACAATAAATATGTTTTCCTGACGAATATGAGCTGATAAATAGATTTTTATCATCATTGAGTAATATGGATAAAACAATTTGATTATTCGAAGAGCACGAGTGAAGCTATTCACAAAAGAATGAAATGAGAAACAAAGATTTATTTTTAACTTTTGACGTAGTCAGGTTTGAATTAAGAAAATAAGGCGCGTCTTAACTTTTGACATTGCCTTGGTTGAATTTCGGAATTCAAGGGATTTAAAGAAAATCTTGAAGATCTATAAGATCTGATTCTTCGAGATTCAAGGAAATTAAGATCTCTATAATTAAATACGGTGATCTGTCTCGATTACTCTGTCTGATATTTCTATTATAAATTAAACTCTTCCGTTCTATTATTCTCACCATTCCTATACTTTCTTTCTTAATTCATACATCCAAAAGATTGTGAAAATGCTTAATCCAGTTCTAATCTTTGTCCTTATCTTGACTATCGCCACAATCATTCTCCTTTTCCAACTTCCACCGGAGGAATCCGTTTTCTTCTACTTTCCTTGGGGTTATAGTGTTCTTAATTCTCCCGTGTCTTTACGTTGCAATAAACATTGACATACACGGCTTGTAATTTACGTGTTGTTATCGAGCTTTATATCCTCCTTTATATTTCGGAGCTCTATGCTTTTATTTTCTCTTCACAACCTATAGTAAAGCGAGTAATGGTCCAGAATTCGTAAGTATGGAGTTTCGAATGGAATTAATGTTCTAAACAAGAAAAAACGTAATAGCACGATTTGAGTTGTCAAATTACTAAAATCACTGAGAATAGAACTATCAAGAATATACTTTCTTGATATGTTCAGATGTTAAGCAGAATGAAAGAATTATGTAACATGGCACATGATGATGTTATGATCTGTGAATCATCACGTCCCATTAGAAACTCAGCATGACTTACTGTAATATAATTACATTGATCAAGTGTCATTATATTATACTAACTCATGCATCAGTTCCCAACATTACTTAAATAACATTCATATTTTAAGCTCGAAAGTTTACAGAATATAGAAACTAACAGTTTCTATATGATGTAACACTGATAACACGAAGAGATTGATGATTTCAGATAAGAATAATTATAAAAATATCTTCAGAAATATGGAGGATATTTATAATGAAGGATACGATGATATCTCGGAATATCTAAGATCAGAGGATGATAGAAACTATTGTCTGCAAGGGTTTAGAGTAAGGAGCAAGATATTCACTAAAGACTTTAACAGACATTGAATTATTTGAATTCTTTGAAGTCAAACTTATTCTTTATGATTTGTCCATGAATTTCTTCATAATTTCGCATAGTCTGCTTTTCGGTACTAAATTTTCTATTGAATGTTTCCAATATAATGATACACAGGAAGCACGAAGAGGTATATAATTTCGGACGAGAATATTTATGAAAATATCCTCGAAAATATCGAAGATATTGATGATGATATTTTGGAATTTCTAAGTTTGATGGTTGATGGAGAAAGATTTTCCGCAAGATTTTAACATGACTTCAGAGTAGGATATTCTCTAAAGATTTCATCGGATCCAGAATTACCTGGATTCTTTGAATATAGGGTTTGGTCCTTGTATTTGTCCTTGGTCTCCTTCATGGTTAGCTCAATCCGTTTTCCAGTTCCAACTTTTCTGAGCTTTTCCAACAAACTATTCTTTATTATCAAACTTCTGGCTGTTAAGATCGTTTACGGTTGTCTACGGTTTCTGTTGCTTCATTCAGCTTTTTCAATATTCAGAGTATTAATTTGTAGACTGGGTGCTTTTCAAAATTTCAGAATGGAAGGTCATTATTCTAGAAGATAAATGTTATACATATATCTGTTGATGTAGATATGCTGTGAGTTTTCAAAGTACTGATTGCCGATTCCTCTACATTTACTGCTACCATATCCGAATCATTGGTTATCAATCCGAGGTGATTTCAAGAGAATTGTGTTTTTAGATGATTAAATGTTGACGGTAATATTGTGGAATATAAAAGGTTCCCCGGTAATAATAAAAGAGCATACATATAAATCAAGGTGATAATAAGGTTGTTTCGAACGAAAAGTCGAAGTTGATTTGCTGAAGCTGTGAAAAATTTGCTACTTTGAAAGGAATTACCAAGTTATTTTGGGTAATAATAACACTAAAGGAATTAGCACAACTACGTGTTAAACGTTTACTCAGTTTTCAAGAGTTTTTCAGATGTATAACTAAATGCATCAATCTTTTCTCCCGTAGATGAAGTGCGGTTGGTTCATCCTCTCGTTTGAGATGTTTTCAAGAATCATGAAAGGTTTGAACGTGGATCTTAATCGTCAAGATACAAATGAGGTTTGAGATGAAATCAAGTGACAAACTTGAAGAATTGTTTAGTTTCATATGTTATAGCCAATATTTTAATTCATTTTAATTGTCCAATGTTGGTAATCCATAGTTGATAGTCCACAGTTAGCAATTCAATAATTCATATATAGTTTAATATATAATATTCGAATTAATTAATACGTATCGTGACCCGTATTCGTCTCAGACTCGATCACAACTCAAAGTATATATATTATTGTAGAATCAACCTCAACCCTGTATAGAGAACTCGATCATTACTGCATATAGAGTGTCTATGGTGATTCCAAATAATATATATAGATGCGTCGATATGATATGTCAAAACCTTGTATACGTGTCCCGACATTTAAAATGCGTAAAATAAATAACAGGAATTAAATAACGATAAATAAAGTGCGTAATGTAAATAACAGAAATTAAATAACGATAAAAAAATGGCGAGAATGTAAATTGCGATAAAATAAATTGTGATAAATAGAATGTAATCAGTTAGCTAGGAACAATTAGTTAGGAACAGTTAGCGTGGATTCTTAACAAAATTTCTCATAATTAATTTGTTTGTTTCTACCAAATTTTATTTTGTCAAATGTTTTCTTCATTATGCCACTTGTTGGATTCTGATAAATCAAAATCCAAATATGAAATTGAATGAAAATGGTTATCCTGTGGTGAACGAATACGTATGTTGTGGATGTAAATAGGATAGTAAATGATCGTTGAATCAAATTGAAGAATGTACAGTGTAATTACTAATGCGAAATCCAAATATTTCTAGGGTATTACCTACCCGTTAAAATATTTTCACCATTAACAGTTTGTACAAAAGAATTTTTAATTACAATCTTCATGAAAATATACTTACATATATATTTTCTTCAGATATAATCATGGATTTAATGAGTTAATATGATATTAAACTCATTTGATTTATCGTTAGAACCAGAATGCGTAATCTCTAAAACATTTAGAGATTACTTAATTGTCATGAAGAACGAAGATAATTGATGTAGAACGATACGTAGAACGATGATTATACTCGAGGAACAGAATGAGATGTTGAGGCATGGATGGTTGATGATACTGGTGCTGTTACTGATGGTACTGTTGGTGCCGGTGATTTTGCTGAAGCTGGTATATTTTGCACCATATTTTCCAAGGCTACAACTCGGGCGCAAAGCTTGTTGACTTCTTCCATTATTTCGGGATGATTGTCGGTCGAAACGAGCAGATGAATAAGGTTTAGGATTGTGGATGAAATATAATCGTGACGAGCTACCCTGGAAATGAGGCTGAAAATGGTGTTTCAGATAGGTTAGACGGTAAGTGCTTCAGGTTTTTCGCCAATCGGTGAATTCGGTTGGTGGGAGGGATCACCTTCTTCGCGTCTCCATTGATTAAGTCGACTACGAATGCATCAGATGAATTGGGAATGGCTGATTGATTGATTCATTCTGGTGACATCGCTTTCGGAGCTTAGGTGAATATCCATGTCGGAATAGCTGTCGGAATGACTATCGGTATAGCTATCGAAATCTGAGGGACTCGAACTGGTTAAGGGATTCATCCCGTACAATCAGATGAAGGATTTTTGATAAGAAATAGATTATAGGATGTAGATTAGTACCCTGCAATACATAATTTATATGTGCATATATAATACTAAAATCCCATAAGTTACGGAGGAATCTACAGAAAATGTCAGGCAAAGTTTACAATAACGGGTACGCTAAGATATGAATTTTACACTATTCATGCAATCAATGCAGCAAGACGTGTCTAGACTTAAGAATGATAAGCAGGTAATTTTCTACGGATGATAAGTAGATGATTTTCAACACAAAATGATAAGCAAAACTTTTGACATGCAGACATGGTCGAAGTCCAGACTCACTAATGCATCCTAACGACTTATCAGTTAGACACACTAATGCAGACATGGTTCACTAAGACCACCACTCTGATACCAACTGTAGAGACCCATCCTAATCCATCTAGACAAAGTCCATATCGATTATAAACGATTCATAATAGTTGATTACATCGCGAGGTACTTGACCTCTATATGATACATTTTACAAACATTGCATTTGTTTTTGAAAAGACAAATTTTTAATACATTGAAAGTTGATGGCATACATACCATTTCATAATATATCTAGACTATAAATGACTTGATAATAATCTTGATGAAATCGACGACTCGAATGCAACGTCTTTTAAAATATGTCATGAATGACTCCAAGTAATGTCTCTAAATGAGTAAATGCACAGCGGAAGATTTCTTTCATACCTGAGAATAAACATACTTTAAAGTGTCAACCAAAAGGTTGGTGAGTTCATTAGTTTAACATAAATAATCATTTCATAATTTTAATAGACCACAAGATTTCATATTTCCATTTCTCATAAACATACGTCCCATGCATAGAGACAAAAATATCATTATATGGATTGAACACCTGGTAACCGACATTCACAATATGCATATTAGAATATCCCCATCATTCCGGGATCCTCCTTCGGACATGATATAAATTTCAAAGTACTAAAGCATCCGGTACTTTGGATGGGGCTTGTTGGGCCCGATAGATCTATCTTTAGAGTTCGCGTCAATTAGGGTGTCTGTTCCCTAATTCTTAGATTACCAGACTAAAAAGGGGCATATTCGATTTCGATCATTCAACCATATAATGTTGTTTCAATTACTTGTGTCTATTTCGTAAAACAGTTATAAAAACAGCGCATGTATTCTCAGTCCCAAAAATATATATATTGCAAAAGCATTTAAAAAGGGAGTAATGAAACTCACCTAATGTATTTTGTAGTAAAAATACATATGACAATATTGAACAATGCAGGGTTGGCCTCGGATTCACGAACCTATATCAATTGTGTATCTATTAACGCATATAATCTTAATCAAGCAAGTTTATATATATATTAGTATTAATAATATACTTGTTATATTGTGTGTTAATATGTTTATTCTAAGATTTTATGTAATACTAATATAATTATTTATCAAATATGTTTTTATGTATTTAATATTTATTTGGTAAAATAATGTTAATAATAATAATGAAAATCATGTTAATGATAAAAATAATAATAATGATAGTACTAATAATGACAATTAAAAATGATAGTTTTTAATAAAAATAATACTAATAATAATATTAGTAATAATTAATACTAATAATAATAATAATAATAATAATAATAATAATAATAATAATAATAATAATAATAATAATAATAATAATAATAATAATAATAATAATAATAATAATAATAATAATAATAAATAAATAAATAAGCAACTACCTCAAATAAGTAGCCCTAAAAATAAAGTCCATGCCCAGGCTTGAACCCGCGACCTCCCGCTCAAACACAAACATCGCTAACCACTTATCTAATCGTTTATTTCTTGAATTAATCCCCCACTTTTAATTATTTCAACCATCAATCTCGGTTAACATCAAACCATATCCATCATCACATCCTCATTATTATCGAATATTAACAGAACAAGTTTACTTATGAATATCGTTATAATACCGGCCCAACACTTTATGATGATCCTATAATGGCCCAAGAATTAAATTAACCAAACCTAATTCGATTTAATTAACAGCCCAAATACACTTGGCCCAGCTATTTATTGATAAAAAGAATAAGCTGCACCAACCTAGATTCGAACTCGTGACCTCTTGATTAACACCCACCCTTCCAAACCATTCTTCCAGTCGATACTTTCTGATTTAGCTAGCAGTTTAATTGGTTATAACCCTCGCTATTTCATGTATCAACAACTATTATCATCATCTTCCTCGAGTTCGCCGTATCATCATCTTTATCTATCATCAACATGACATCACGTTTTCTTTATCATCATCATCATCATCTTACTTATTTCATTATTTCATCACCATCACGATATCATCATACACCATCGATAAACATCTTCATCGTACACCGTCATCATCATTTTGTTCTTTAAAACAGTAGCAGCAACCGTATGCATTTCACGATAGGTTCAATGGGTTTGTGCAGGTGATCGAAACAAGAAACGTATAACAGCAGGAGGCAGTTGCAGGTTCACGAAAAAAGAAATAATGCAATAATCCTATTTGATGTGTTGGTTGTCGAATTAAACAAAAATCAGAAGATAGAAACTGCAGCTATAGCTGCAGTTATGGTTCGAAGAAGAATGAAATAGAAAGCAGCATCAGTTAGCTTCGTTGGTGATGATGGTTAAGTGGTTTATGGTGGTGGTTCAAATGGTGTTACAGGTGGTGGTACGGTGGTGATGGAGTGGAGGATGGTGGCGGCCTCAAGTGTGAGGTGATGATTCTCAAACAAAATAGTGAAAAGATGGTAGTAAGGGTGGTAATCTTGGTGATCGAATACGTGGTTTCATGGTATTCTATTAAAGAAAAAGCATGGCAAGTTTTGATGGTGATGTTTTAAATGGTGAGATTGTTAAGGTGGTGGATGGTAATTGTATGTATACAGCAGCACTCGTAAAATTCAATGGTGGTTGTACATGATAGTCTAGTAGTTGTTTAGATTGAACAAGGAAGGAAGAGAAGCAGAGAACACAAATGGGTTTCTAATTTTTGTGGGAAAATGAAACATGTAACTATATCTATATATAACTATAATATACTAATACTAATATTATTTAACACACATGTAGATGACAAGTTAGTGGTGAAGTGCTGTGTAACAGAAAGAATTCGTACAAGAGACATAGTGGGGTGGTTGGCTTGATATTATGTCTTTATATGTTTTGTATATATATCGAAAAGAGAAGTTACATGATAGATAGATATTTGAATATAATAAATAATTTTAATATAAAGTTACTAATAAGCATGTGAGCCCAAATTTTATCTCTTGTGCAACGAACCATATATATATATATATATATATATATATATATATATATATATATATATATATATAGCAACAAATAGTTGTAGCATGCAAAGGGAATAGTAGTTTGGGTGTTTTTTTTTTGTAAACAAAATTAGGATAATGGAAAAAGAAAAAGGTGTTTGATTGGAACGGTAAACAGAAAAAGAAACAAACAACTTTTCTTGATGCAATGAATTGTAATATTATATGCATATAATTTAATTTAATTTATTATTATTATAATACATTTACACAAGCATAATTATTTATTCGTCTCTCTTGTATTTATTCTACCGACACTGAAACAACTATTATATGGCTCTAATAAAAATGGGGTTAGTGAAGTGAGAACACATAAATTTTGTTCAATCGTGTACTCACTTGTTTTTGTTTCAATAACTTTAGTCTACCATACTTGTCATTTACCAAATTCTTTGTTATTTCAATAATTCAACATATATAAGAAAATAAGTTGTAATGTGTTTTAAGGAAAATAGACTGTCGTTCATTTCATTGTTATATATATTATAATAAAATATATAATAAATGATAAATTTTTATATGTTTATATTTATATTTATATGTTTATATTTATATTTATATTAATATTTATATTTATATTTATATTTATATTTATATTTATATTTATATTTATATTTATATTTATATTTATATTTATATTTATATTTATATTTATATTTATATTTATATTTATATTTATATACATATTTACATATCTAACTACAGACAGTTGTTCGTGAATCGTTGGGAATAGTCGAAGGTTAATTGAATATATCAACACAGTTCAAAGTTTTTGAGACTTCAATATTACAAACTTTGCTTATTGTGTCGAAACCATATAAGATTAAGTTTTAAATTTGGTCGGAAATTCCCGGGTCATCACAAAAGAGAAGGTTCAGTGATTAGATAGCTGAACACCTTCTCGTTTGCTGGTATTTGGTGAGTGGGACTAACTGGAGAATATAGTATATAGAAGCATGTTATATTATGATTGCCATGCTTGTTAGATATACTTATTGTTGTGGTTAGTTAGTTGTTGTGATGACTGCATGTTAGTTGATGCTTGTCTGCTGGAGCCCAGTGCGTCCCTATTGTGTGGTAGCCTCGGTAGGAGAGATTGTCAAACCCCGTTCAAGACCCCCTGGACGGAATCATCAATATCTGGTTCCATTGCGATGATCGACTCCAAGTAATGTTCTTAACATGAGCAAATGCACAGCGGAAGACTTAATTTGTACCTGAGAATAACATGCTTTAAAAAGTCAACATAAAGTTGGTGAGATATATAGGTTTGATGCTAGCAGCGTTATAACTATGGACCACAAGATTTCATATACAAACAGTTTAATAAACAATATTCTAAGTGGTTGAGCACTTGGTAACCATACTTAACAATTAATCACGTCGCATATTCCCTTTAATATGAAATCTTACTACACTGTACCAAGTGTAGTCACGAAACGAAGTACTGTGCAACCGTTGAATACTGGTCGTCCAGTCCGGTTGGGGTTGTCAGGCCCGATAGATCTATCAACAGGATTCGCGTTTACAATACCACTGTAAATATTAGTTACCAAGCTACAGGGGAGTATGCCAGCGGTACAACTCAACGTAGAATGTATTTTTCAGTTACTTGTGTCCATATCGTAAAACATAAAATACATGTATTCTCATCCCGAAATATTTAGAGTTTAAAAGTGGGACTATATACTCACCATACTGTATTTTGTAGTAAAAATACATATAACATCATTGATCAAGTATAAGGTTGGCCTCGGATTCACGAACCTATATTATTCGTATATATATTAATACACACAATAGTAATCGAACAATTTATTTATTATTATTATTAATTGTTACTATAGTAAGTTATATGGTTTCATTAATAATTTAGCTATATTTATTTTATGTATATTTTAGACGAATAATGTTGAAAATAATTATTTTGATATTAGTAATAATAATAATAATAATAATAATAATAATAATAATAATAATAATAGCAGTTTTAATAAAAATGAGAGTTTAATCATAATAATGAAAATAATAATTTTTAAAATAATACCTATTACTTAATAATACTAGTAATAATAATAATAATATTATCAATAATTAAGACTACCTTAAAAGCTTTGTTAAAAAGAAAGGTTCCATCCTAGGATTGAACTTGTGACCCCCCGCTAACCCGACAAGTACTCAACCATCAGCCTGCATGTTCCTTTGCTGATTAAACTACCCCGAATTTAATATAACCATATCTGTTTCTTCTCCATTAACATATCTCAGGTATTTGATTTAAAGCCCAATTACAATTAGCAGTCCGTGGCCCAACATACACTCGGCCAAACTATTAATCTAATTGAAGCCCGTCGATCGATTTAATAAGTCCAATATCAATGCTTTATATTCGGCCCAAGTTTGAAATCCTAGCCCAACTACCGGCCCACTATTGAGAGCTTCAATTGTAAAAAAACAAATTACGCCATAGCCTGGTTTTGAACTCACGACCCCTTGCCTAAGAGACAACCTACTAACCATCGAGCCATTTTCGATTTTGTGATATATGTAAAATTTTAAATTCATTTAACACGATTTCTGATTTCATCTTCTCCTTCAAAACTCGATCCACTTATTTCTAGCCATCATCAATATTCAATTTTTATTACAACCATCGATCCCGTTCCAGAAAAAAAATAGAAGTAGTAATTATGTTATTCAAACTTCTACGGCACACTAAAAAATTTTGCAGCCCAAGTCATCTCAATTGTTACGGCCCAATATATGTATCGGCCCAAAATATGTATATCACATTATGAACGTACGTGGATGTTGGAAAAAGAAAAAAAAAACGAATTGCTTTATCTTTTGAGTGGTGGGTTCTTGTTAGGGAAAAGGTAGCAGCAACAAGCCAACAACCACTACCATTATCAACCAACCCTTGTCTCTATTATTGTTATATCACTATCTCTCTCTCTTTTTTTTTTTAAAACGTCTACATCTTTATCAATTTTGTTAAGAGATCGAATAGAAAGAGTTTAAAGGTGATGTTGAGCTCTCGTCGGTACAGCTGCATAGAAGCAGTTGGAGGGTCTCGTAGCAGCGGTTGGTGATGGAGTAGTGGTGGCTCTCGGCTATGGTGGCCGATGGTGTAGAGGTAGGGTTGCGGTTGTGGGTTTATATGAATCGAGCAAGTTGGCTTCTTCGCGTTTGAGACTCAACAGATACAGAAAAAAAATTAAAGGTAGTCGACACCTTTTCAGGTTGCAGGAGTTTTGCGTGGTGGTGGGTTGTAATTAAGACAAAAAGAATTAGAAAAAGATTACCTCAAAACCATGGGTTTTCATGGTAGATAGTGATGTCTATATGACGGTTTAAGGGTGGAGATATGGGTGATCAAAAGTGGTACTCCGATGGTTGTTTCGGTGATCGATTGATAAATTGGTTTGAAGATAGGGTGATGAAGATTTAACAGAACATGAACTAAAATAAAACGTATGAGTGTTTGTGTTGGATACTGTGATGGATTTTCAAGTGATTCTCAACAAATATAGGGTGTACGAATTTCATATAATGATAGTATGAATTGACAGAAAGTATCACGGGTAAATAGAAAGCAAAGAAACAAATGGAAACAGATATAGATAGATAATTCGGTTTCTATATATATTATTATTATTATTATTTTTTTATAAATATATTATATCAATATTAATAATATTGATATTATGATATATATTTTTATAATAATAAACATACTAGTTAAAATAAACTTGGTATTAATAAAATTATTAATAAAGTTAATAATGATAATAATACTAATATTTCTAATAATAATATGTTAATAATAATAATGACACTAATAGTCATGAAAATGATCATTTTACTTAATAATAATGATAACGTTAAAATAATATAAATTTCAAGAATAATGACATTTATAATAATGTTGATAGTGTTACTAATGATAGTAATAACATTCATAATAATAATAATGATTTTTAATAATAAAAGTAATATTATCTAATAATAATACAAATCATATTTAAGACATAACAAACTATGTGTTTCAAATTTCGTATCTATATTCTTATATTTCAAATAATAATATTAATAATTTAGATATATTTAATCTATTCTCTTTATTATTTTAAATACTATATTTTTAGTTTTCTTTCTAAATAACATAATAGTTTATTAATATATATATATATAATATATAATTATTTATGCATAGTTATTTATATATATATATATATACATTTCTATTTACAATTAACGGTTCGTGAATCGTCGAAAATGGTCAAAGGGTAATTGATTATCCAAATATAGATTTCCAACTTTCTAGACTCAACATCACAGATTTTGCTTATCGTGTCGGAGACATATAAAGATTAAAGTTTAAATTTGGTCGGAAATTTCCGGGTCGTTACAGTACCCACCCGTTAAAGAAATTTCGTCCCCGAAATTTGATAGAGGTCGTCATGGATAACAATAGGAATGTTTTCATGACGAATTATGAGGTAATAACGGAGTTTTATCATTTTTGAGAGTCATAGATAAAATAATTCGATCATATGAAGCGCACGAGTGAAGCTAACATAAAAGAGTGAAATGAATAAATATGAAATCGTTTTATTTGATGACGTGGTTATAATTGATTTCCGGATTTTAAGAGATTTTAAGAAAATCTTACGTAATAAGATTTAGTTATTCGGCGATCAGAATCTTCTTTGATTTAATGCGGAAATCTGTTTTGATTTCTCTGTCGGATATTTCACTATAAATCCACCTCCTTCCCGACTTCGAGTCAAGCGAGTATTGGTCCGAAATTCGTAAGTATGAAATTTGGAATAAACATAGCTAATGCTCTTAGAAAGAAATGGTATTGGCACGATTTTTGATTTGTCAAATTACCAGAATACCCTGGAAAAGATAGAACTATCAAGATGATATGTTCCTAAAACGTTTGGGAATTGGATAGAATGTATGAGCCGTGTAACATGGCACATGATGACGGTACTGTGAATCATCACATTCCATTAGAGACTTAACATGACTTACTGTAATATAATGAAGTTGATCAAGTTTCATTATATTATACTAATTCATGCATCAGTTCTCAACACTACTTCAAAACATTCATATTTTAAACTTGATGGTTTTAGAATTTAGAAACTAACACAGTTTCGTTTATGTTGTAACGCAGATGTTACGAAGAGTTACGCAATCTTAGATAAGAATAGTTGTGAAAATATCTCCAGAGATATGGAGAATATGTATGACGGAAGGCATGAAGATATCTTATAATATCTTATATATGATGATGATGAAGAATATCATCTAGGAAGGTTTAGGGTAAGGTGTAGGGTTCTTACTAACGGTTTTAGCAGGCACTGAATCGTTTGGATTTTTTTGAAGTCAAACTTATTCTTTGTGATTTGTCCACAGCCTCCTTCATACTTTGCTCAATTCGTCTTCCAGTTCCCATCCTTCTCTTTTTCTGAGCTTTACCAACATACTGTACTTTATCGTCCAACTTTTGACTGTTAAAGTCGTTTACAGTTTTTGCTGCTTCATTAGCATTTCAAGAACTACTTCATAGTTCAGGGTGTTTTTAAGAAACTTCACATTCGAAATATGTAATTTTTAAGGATAGACGTTTTCGGTATATCTGGGAGAATTTCTACGAGATTTTCAAAATACTGATTGCGAATTTTGCCAAAAAGATAATGAGTTGCTGCTGGTGATGTTGTGAAATATAAAAGGTTCTCCGGTAATGACGGCGAAAGGACAAGGTATAAATATCGAGGTTATAATAGGAGTAGTCTTACTGAGAAGTCGAAGTGGAGATGTAACAAAATTGACTACTTTGAAAAGGAATCGTATGGTTGTTTTTGCTAATGAATGATAAGGAATTTGACGCGAATATGCTTTAACTATAACTTCGGTTTCGAAAGTTTTCCAGGTACATAACTGTATGTATAAATCTTTCTTCCGTAGACGAGGTGCGACTGGTTCAATTTCTCGATTGAGGTGTTTTCAAGAATCATGAACAGTTGTGAATGCGAATTGTAATCGTCAAGATACGAATGAGGTTTAAAATAGAATCAAGTGGCAAACTTGAAGAATTGTTTATTTTCATATGTTATAATTAGCATTTTAACTCATTTTAATTGTCCAAAGTTAGCGGTCCAATAGTCTGATTGTCCAATGGTTCAATAGATTCATATATAAATTAGATATATAATATTCGAATTACTTAATACGTATCGTGACCCGTGTACCGGTCTCAGTGTCGATCACGACTCAAGGTATATATATATTTTAGAATCAACTCCGACCCTGTATAGCCAACTCCCACCTTCACATATAGAGTGTCTACGGTTGTTCCGAAATATATATATAGATGGGTCGATATGATAAGTCGAAACCTTGTATGCGTGTCCCGTTATTTAAAGTGCGTAAAATAAATAAATATATATCATGACCCATTATACAACGTGTTGTCTCAGAATTAATCCGACGTATTGTTGTACATGCGTCCCGACAGTATGTACAGTGCAGAAATTAAAATTGCGAGAATGTAAATTGCGATAAATTAAATGTTAATCAGTTAGCTGGGAACAGTTAGCCGGAACAGTTAGCGTGGAATCCTTAACAGATTTTCAATTAGTTAATTCGTGTGTTTCTAAAAATTTTTATTTTTGTCCAATGTTTTCTTCATTATGCCACTCGTTGGATTCTGATAGGTCAAAATCCAAATATGAAATTTGAATAGAAATGGTTATTCTGTGGTGAACGGGTACGTATATCGGTAGTTGTAAGTAGGATAGTAAATGATCGTTGAATCAGATTCGAAGAATGTACAGTGTAACTTATTAATGTGAATTCTAAATATTCCTCGGGTACTACCCACCCGTTAAAATATTTTCATCATTAACAGTTTGTACAAAAGAATTTTTAATTACAATCTTTATGAAAATATACATGCATATATATTTTCATCGGATGTAATCATGGATTTAATGAGTCAAAAACTCATTTGATTTATCGTTAATACTAGATTACATAATCTCCAAAACTTTAGAAATTACATAATCACCATGTCGAACGAGGAAAAATGAGGTAGAATGATACGTAAAGCGAAGATAATCGATGTAGATCGATGTGTAGGACGAAGTTCATACTCGAAGTACAGATGGTGATATTGAGGCGTATAATGTTGATATTCGAGGTACAGATTGTGATGTTGAGAGTTACGGCGCGATTATGGTTTAGGGATGATAAGGGTACTGTCGACGTCGATGATGGTGGTATTGATTATGCTGCTGGTGCTGCTGCTGGTGTTCGTAACCTTCGCACCAGGTTCTCCAAAGTCGTCACACGAGCGTGAAGTTTGTTAATCTCTGCTAATACACCGGAATAATTGGCAGTTGGAGCGAGCGGATGAATAAAATTCGAAATATAGGAAAGTATATAATCGTGACGGGATATTCTAGAAATAAGAGAGAAAATGGTTCCTCGAATAGGTTCACCGGTAAGCGCTTCAGGTTCATCGACGAGAGGGCAATTTGGTGGATGGAATGGATCTTTGATGTGAAATGATTTTTGAATATAGATTGATATTCTAACTTCATAGAATATCCATATATATAGTACTAAGGATTTTGTAAACTACGGAGGAACCTACGGCATATGCCAGGCAAGTCTACAGATGCGCTAAAATATGAATTTTTGTCTATACACTATCGATGCACTAAATGCAGTAAGACGTGTCTAGACTTAGGGATGATGAGCTGATAATTCCTAAGGATGATAAGCAGATGATTTCCGACTAGAATGATAAGCAAAACTTTTTGACAGGCAGACACGGTCGAAGTCCAGACCCACTAATGCATCTAAACAACTAACAGTTAGACACACTTATGCAAGACCTGGTTCGCTAAGACCAACGCTCTGATACCAACTGTCAAACCCCGTCCAAGACCCCCTGGACGGAATCATCAATATCTGGTTCCATTGCGATGATCGACTCCAAGTAATGTTCTTAACATGAGCAAATGCACAGCGGAAGACTTAATTTGTACCTGAGAATAACATGCTTTAAAAAGTCAACATAAAGTTGGTGAGATATATAGGTTTGATGCTAGCAGCGTTATAACTATGGACCACAAGATTTCATATACAAACAGTTTAATAAACAATATTCTAAGTGGTTGAGCACTTGGTAACCATACTTAACAATTAATCACGTCGCATATTCCCTTTAATATGAAATCTTACTACACTGTACCAAGTGTAGTCACGAAATGAAGTACTGTGCAACCGTTGAATACTGGTCGTCCAGTCCGGTTGGGGTTGTCAGGCCCGATAGATCTATCAACAGGATTCGCGTTTACAATACCGCTGTAAATATTAGTTACCAAGCTACAGGGAAGTATGCCAGTGGTACAACTCAACGTAGAATATATTTTTCAGTTACTTGTGTCCATATCGTAAAACATAAAATACATGTATTCTCATCCCGAAATATTTAGAGTTTAAAAGTGGGACTATATACTCACCATACTCTATTTTGTAGTAAAAATACATATAACATCATTGATCAAGTATAAGGTTGGCCTCGGATTCACGAACCTATATTATTCGTATATATATTAATACACACAATAGTAATCGAACAATTTATTTATTATTATTATTAATTGTTACTATAGTAAGTTATATGGTTTCATTAATAATTTAGCTATATTTATTTTATGTATATTTTAGACGAATAATGTTGAAAATAATTATTTTGATATTAGTAATAATAATAATAATAATAATAATAATAATAATAATAGCAGTTTTAATAAAAATGAGAGTTTAATCATAATAATGAAAATAATAATTTTTAAAATAATACCTATTACTTAATAATACTAGTAATAATAATAATAATATTATCAATAATTAAGACTACCTTAAAAGCTTTGTTAAAAAGAAAGGTTCCATCCTAGGATTGAACTTGTGACCCCCCGCTAACCCGACAAGTACTCAACCATCAGCCTGCCTGTTCCTTTGCTGATTAAACTACCCCGAATTTAATATAACCATATCTGTTTCTTCTCCATTAACATATCTCGGGTATTTGATTTAAAGCCCAATTACAATTAGCAGTCCGTGGCCCAACTATTAATCTAATTGAAGCCCGTCGATCGATTTAATAAGTCCAATATCAATGCTTTATATTCGGCCCAAGTTTGAAATCCTAGCCCAACTACCGGCCCACTATTGAGAGCTTCAATTGTAAAAAAACAAATTACGCCGTAGTCTGGTTTTGAACTCACGACCCCTTGCCTAAGAGACAACCTACTAACCATCAAGCCATTTTCGATTTTGTGATATATGTAAAATTTTAAATTCATTTAACACGATTTCTGATTTCATCTTCTCCTTCAAAACTCGATCCACTTATTTCTAGCCATCATCAATATTCAATTTTTATTACAACCATCGATCCCGTTCCAGGAAAAAAATAGAAGTAGTAATTATGTTATTCAAACTTCTACGGCACACTAAAAAATTTTGCAGCCCAAGTCATCTCAATTGTTACGGCCCAATATATGTATCGACCTAAAATATGTATATCACATTATGAACGTACGTGGATGTTGGAAAAAGAAAAAAAAACGAATTGCTTTATCTTTTGAGTGGTGGGTTCTTGTTAGGGAAAAGGTAGCAGCAACAAGCCAACAACCACTACCATTATCAACCAACCCTTGTCTCTATTATTGTTATATCACTATCTCTCTCTCTTTTTTTTTTTTTTAAAACGTCTACATCTTTATCAATTTTGTTAAGAGATCGAATAGAAAGAGTTTAAAGGTGATGTTGAGCTCTCGTCGGTACAGCTGCATAGAAGCAGTTGGAGGGTCTCGTAGCAGCGGTTGGTGATGGAGTAGTGGTGGCTCTCGGCTATGGTGGCCGATGGTGTAGAGGTAGGGTTGCGGTTGTGGGTTTATATGAATCGAGCAAGTTGGCTTCTTCGCGTTTGAGACTCAACAGATACAGAAAAAAAATTAAAGGTAGTCGACACCTTTTCAGGTTGCAGGAGTTTTGCGTGGTGGTGGGTTGTAATTAAGACAAAAAGAATTAGAAAAAGATTACCTCAAAACCATGGGTTTTCATGGTAGATAGTGATGTCTATATGACGGTTTAAGGGTGGAGATATGGGTGATCAAAAGTGGTACTCCGATGGTTGTTTCGGTGATCGATTGATAAATTGGTTTGAAGATAGGGTGATGAAGATTTAACAGAACATGAACTAAAATAAAACGTATGAGTGTTTGTGTTGGATACTGTGATGGATTTTCAAGTGATTCTCAACAAATATAGGGTGTACGAATTTCATATAATGATAGTATGAATTGACAGAAAGTATCACGTGTAAATAGAAAGCAAAGAAACAAATGGAAACAGATATAGATAGATAATTCGGTTTCTATATATATTATTATTATTATTTTTTTTATAAATATATTATATCAATATTAATAATATTGATATTATGATATATATTTTTATAATAATAAACATACTAGTTAAAATAAACTTGGTATTAATAAAATTATTAATAAAGTTAATAATGATAATAATACTAATATTTCTAATAATAATATGTTAATAATAATAATGACACTAATAGTCATGAAAATGATCATTTTACTTAATAATAATGATAACGTTAAAATAATATAAATTTCAAGAATAATGACATTTATAATAATGTTGATAGTGTTACTAATGATAGTAATAACATTCATAATAATAATAATGATTTTTAATAATAAAAGTAATATTATCTAATAATAATACAAATCATATTTAAGACATAACAAACTATGTGTTTCAAATTTCGTATCTATATTCTTATATTTCAAATAATAATATTAATAATTTAGATATATTTAATCTATTCTCTTTATTATTTTAAATACTATATTTTTAGTTTTCTTTCTAAATAACATAATAGTTTATTAATATATATATATAATATATAATTATTTATGCATAGTTATTTATATATATATATATATACATTTCTATTTACAATTAACGGTTCGTGAATCGTCGAAAATGGTCAAAGGGTAATTGATTATCCAAATATAGATTTCCAACTTTCTAGACTCAACATCACAGATTTTGCTTATCGTGTCGGAGACATATAAAGATTAAAGTTTAAATTTGGTCGGAAATTTTCGGGTCGTTACAGAGATCAACCTGCGGGTTGGGTTCCTCTGTGGTAGCCTAGATAGCTGTGGTGTATATATATGTGAATGATGCGTCCGTCGCGTGTGGATTATGTATATACATACGGTGGTGGAGGAACTTCTGGTAAGCCCCAGTCCGATCAGCTGATTGTTAATGGTTTGGCCGAGCCGCCAGAGTCTATGTAGACGGCACTTGGGTGATGTTTGTGTGTTAGACCATTGTGACATGATTAGTATAACGCTTATGTATGCTATGGCCTGTAGTTAGTCGTACTCACTTAGCTTCGTGCTAATTCCCCTCCATCTCCTCCCTGCAGGTTATTAGCTTTTGTAGATAGTGCTTTCGGGAGAAGACGGGCATGATGATGTTATGTTTGACAGGGTTAACTCTGATGTGGTCTTTTAGAATATGAACCGTGCACTTTAGAAAACAGAATGTATTTACGTCTTCTCCGTATTCACATGTATTTTGTAATCACACGTGACACTGGTTGTCTTAGCAATAGTTAATGTTTATTTTGTAATTAATAAATAAATGCTTCCGCCACGTATATATATATATATATATATATATATATATATATATATATATATATATATATATATAATAGCGGTGTCACAAGTTGGTATCAGAGCTGAGTTTGGCAGCATGTGCATTGTGATCTACATGTCATGTTCCCAAACTTAGAAGAGTCATGTCAAACATAACATGCTGGGGATGGTTAAGTGAGTATTAGGACAGGTTATGTGTTAGTTGTTAGTACTAACAGAATTTATATTAAGCTTTGGTGTGAGTGCTGTGGTAGTGCAGTAATGGCAGATAATCAAGCAACCGCTACTGGCCCTACTGTCCCTGGAACTGGTACTTTTAGAGCCCCTGACGAAGATGGACATGTGTCTTCAGAAGAAGAAATCTCTCAAGAAGTAATAGAACTTCAAAGTCGGTTACTAGAAGCTCAGGAGAAAATTAAGAAATTGGAACAAGAACGGGCGCAATGGAACCCTAATACCACTGTATTAAACACAACTTTTTCTTCAAACTTTTATAATCAAGCCGGTGGCAGTTCTCAGTCACAATTTCCACAAAATACCTATCAAAACTATCAAATGCTATTTCCGTTTAACCAGACTTTTCCTAATCAAATGATGTACCCATTTCAAGTCCCTGAGACAAGAAGGAAGTGTACCTATAAACACATTTTATGGACTGCAAACCTCCTGAGTACAGTGGACACACAAACCCTACGATGACCCTCAATTGGCTAAGAGAAGTGGAGAGGGCGTTAGAAGCATGTTTTTGTGAGCCAGAATCCATGGTGTTATTTGCTAGTAGGCTTCTCAAAGGTGAAGCAATGGAATGGTGGGACTCTATCACTGCATATTTACCTAAAGAACAGATCAGTCAAATTACCCGGGAACAATTTGCTGCTAAAGTTCGTGAGCAGTATTGTTCTGAGTATGAGATGGAAAGATTGAAAACCGAGTTTCTGAGTATTAAGATGACAGAAACTATGACGATTGATGAGGTTTTTAGAGATTTCATATCTAAGCTAAGGTTCATTCAACAGTGGGTACCAACTGAGAAAGATAAGATTCAGCATTTTATGCGGGTGATTAAGCCAGAGTACAGAACCGTTGCGAGATTTACAACAACCTTGGCGCAGGCTCATGAGATGGCTAAAGTTATAGAAGGTGATATAATGGCAGTAAAAAGAGAAAGTTCGAGAAGTGGATCTTTTGGGGGTAAATCAGAAGGTCAATCGGGTGGACAGTCAAATCAGCAGTCGAGTAAGCAATCCGGTTTTCGTGGTAAAAAGTCAGGCGGGTTTAAACAGAAAAGTAAGTCTGGTATTAGTGGATCAAGTTCAAGTCAGTCTGGGTGGTGTAATGTTTGTAAGTCAACCCATACCGGCCCGTGTTCTCCAATGACCAGAAGGTGTTTGAAATGTGGAGTGTTAGGTCATGAATCAACCGCTTGTTCTTTTAAGTCTAATGTTTGTTGGAGTTGCCATTAAAAGGGGCATAGATCAGCAAATTGTCCATCTGCGTCAAGATCCGGTTCTGGGGCAGGGTCAGGGGCGAGGTCAGTTACTTCCAGGGGATCTTCTGCTTCTACTGCCGGGCAGAAGAGAAAGAATCCTCCAACAGCAGAGGCAAGGGCATTTCAGATGATGGTAGACGCTGCAACCGCTACCGATGATGTCATTACCGGTATGTTCTTGGTTAATTCCTTGCCTGCTCGTGTGTTGTTTGATTCAGGAGCGAATCGTTCTTTTATGTCCTTAGGCTTCTTTGATAAGTTGAAGTTTCCTGTTAGGATGTTAGATGAGCCTTTGGGAATAGAGGTAGCTGATGGTAAAATGGTTCCATGCACATCATCTGTGTCTGGAATTACCATCGAAATTGACGGCCATTCCTTCCCTTTAACCTGTTTGTTGATGCCTATACATAGCTTTGATGTAGTCATAGGTATGAATTGGTTAAGAGCTAATAGGGCTAATATTAAGTGTGATAAGAAGATGATTTCTTTCCATTTGGCCGACGGATCCCGAGTGATAGCTAGGGGAGAGCGCAGTGAATTTAACTTTTCTATGGTTTCCCTAATGAAAGCTCAGAAAGCAATAACGAAAGGGTGTGATTCATTCTTAGCCTACGTGATTGATGTCAAGAAAGAGAAGAAGTAGGTGACTGATATTCCCATTGTGTCAGAATTTCCCGAAGTATTTCCGGATGATTTACCAGGGTTACCTCCAGTACGTGAAGTAGAGTATAAAATTGATTTGGTTCCCGGTGCTACGCCAGTTGCAAAAGCTCCTTACAGATTAGCTCCATCAGAAATCCGAGAAATGATGTCTCAGATTTAGGAACTGTTAGATAAGGGGTTTATCCGACCAAGTTCTTCACCGTGGGGTGTTCCTGTTTTGTTTGAGAAAAAGAAAGATGGGTTGCTTCGTATGTGTATAGATTACCGCGACTTAAATAAGAGAACAATCAAGAATAAGTATCCGTTACCAAGAATTGATGACTTATTTGATCAGTTACAGGGTGCTTCCTACTTTTCAAAGATTGATTTACGTTCAGGGTATCATCAGGTACGTGTTGCAGAGACTGACATACCGAAAACAACATTCAGAACAATATATGGCCACTATGAGTTTCTAGTTATGCCATTTGGGTTAACAAACGCGCCAGCGGTGTTTATGAATTTAATGAACAGGGTGTGTCGTTAGTATCTCGATAAGTTTGTAATTGTTTTTATAGATGATATTTTAATATATTCGAAAACTGAAAAGGATCATGCTACGCATCGGAGGTTGGTGTTAGAACTTATGAAACAGCAACAGTTGTATGCTAAGTTCTCCAAGTGTGAATTTTGGCTGCGGGAAATACAGTTTCTGGGTCATGTGATTTGTGAACAGGGTATTTAAGTAGATCAGTCTAAGATAGAGGCTGTAATGAATTGGAACTCACCGAAAACGTCGACAGAAATTAAGAGTTTTCTGGGTTTAGCAGGTTATTACCGCCGATTTATCAAAGACTTTTCTAAAATAGCAGGTCCATTAAATAAGTTAACCAGAAAAGATGTAGCCTTTCGATGGACTGATGAACAAGAAAAGACTTTTCAGACTCTCAAACAGTTGTTATGTCAAGCGCCGGTTTTAGCTTTACCAGAGGGAACAGAAGATTTTGTGGTTTTTTGTGATGCATCACGTGCATGTCTGGGTTGTGTTTTGATGCAGAGAAATAAAGTTATAGCGTATGCTTCATGACAGTTAAAGAATCATGAACGAAACTATCCTACTCACGATTTAGAGTTAACTGCAGTTGTGTTTGCTTTGAAGCTTTGGAGACATTATTTGTATGGTACACATTGTGAAATCTATACAGATCATAAGAGTCTTCAATATATCTTTTCACAAAAAGAATTAAATATGCGTCAACGTCGATATTTAGAATTGATTAAAGACTACGATTGTGAGATTAAGTACCATCCGGGTAAAGCAAACGTGGTCGCAGATGCTCTGAGTCGCAAGAAAACCATCGAAAATGTTAGATTTATGAGAATTGAAATAGTTTCAGACTTGATTAATCGAATGAGAACCGTTCAGTTAGTAGCTTTGAATGACGAAAACTTAAAGACTGAACAAATGACTAAAAGAAAATTTGACCTATGCAATGATTCTAGAAGATTAAAGACCTATAAAGATTGAATTTGGGTGCCTATGCTTGGAGATTTGAGGGATTTAATCCTTACTGAAGCGCATAAATTGAGATTATCAGTGCATCCAGGTAGTACAAAGATGTATAGAGACTTGAAAACATTGTATTGGTGGCCGACAATGAAGACAGATGTTGCGAATTTTGTCGAAAAATGTCATATTTGTGCGCAAGTTAAAGCAGAACATCAGAAACTGTATGGATCTCTATGATAGTTAGAAATTCCTCAGTGGAAATGGGATCATATAACGATGGATTTTGTAACCAAGTTACCCCGAACCCAGAAAGGACACGACATGATCTGGGTGATAGTAGATCGTCTGACAAAGAGTGCTCACTTTTTAGCTACTCATGAAACAGCCTCGTTGAGTGATTTGGCAGAGTTGTACTTGAAAGAAATCATTAGTCAGCATGGTATACCGTTGTCAATAGTTTCCGATAGAGATACTAGGTTTGTATCGAACTTCTGGAACAGTTTATAACAGATTCTGGGTACGCGTGTGAATTTAAGTACAGCATATCATCCACAAATAGACGATCACAGTGAACAAATGATTCAAACGTTAGAAGACATGTTGAGAGCGTGTGTCTTAGAATATGGTGGTTCTTGGGATTCGCATCTTCCACTGATAGAGTTTTCTTACAACAATTCGTATCATTCTAGTATTGGAATGCCGCCATATGAAATGTTGTATGGTCGTAAGTGTAGAACTCTGACATGTTGGTTAGAAGCAGGTGAGAAACAATTTGCAGGTCCCGAAATTGTTCAGATAACTGCAGAAAAGGTTACTATTTGTAAGATTACTATTTTTGCCCCTTAAGTTAGTATTGTGCTACTATATGCTTTTATTTTTATTCAATATTTATTATTAAATAATGATGTGGTTAGGACCAGTTTGTGACAAGGGTCACAGAACAGATTTATTTATTTAATTTGGACTCCGTTTGGGTTTCCAAATGACGTACGAAAGATATCAGATAACTGATAAATACCCGTGTATCGCACAGTGTGGGAATTAAACCCAATTTAGTGACTAGTCTGTGTTCTTTCTTTCCATTTCTAGACCCTTCTTCTCTAAACACCGTACCTTCCCTTCCACCTACAATCAAACCCTAATCCTTGATTCTTGTTTTAGAGCTCAAATTGATCATATCTTTGTGTTCCTTGTGATTCACTGATTCTTTTAAGGTAAGAATCACAAGCTTCCATGCTCCAATCTTTGTGAAATTTAAGGTTTTGTGTTAGTTTTCATAAAAGTATAAATTTGTGTCAAAACAAGTGATTTAAGTGTTGTTATGGTCAAATTGTTGTGGTTTTGAGTCTATAACAAGTAGTGAACAAGTTGTGGTCGATTTTGGTGTTTAAAACGAGCTCTAGATCGAGATTTGAGGATATCATCATGAAGTCCGTAGCCTTTGTTCAGTTTCTGATGAAGATGAACACACTCGGCCGACTGTCAGTCGACAGTCGACCGACTGAGGGTTGAACCGACCGATTGACGAAGACAACCGACCGACTGTTGAGTGAACCGACCGACTGAGATTTACCTTCGGTCGATTGATGTAATACCAAATGAATCGACCGACTGGGAAGGTCAGTCGACCAGTTGTGTAGACAGTCGACCGACTGTAAGAGTCAGTCGACCGACTGAGTGTCCAGGGCAGAATATTTTACCTAAGTGTTGATTTTTAGCCGTTATGATGCCCGTTTGTATTTTGGTGTTTAGGATGTAAATTTTGAAAGTGCATAAGTGTTAAGCAGAGAATTTTTAGCGGACAGTTTTCTGACAAAATTTTATGTATTGTGTTATTTGGTGTTTATGGACATAAACTAACTCGTGTATATGTATTTCTCAGGAGAAAAGGAGAAAGAGAAGGTTCAGTGATTAGATAGCTGAACACCTTCTCGTTTGCTGGTATTTGGTGAGTGGGACTAACTGGAGAATATAGTATATAGAAGCATGTTATATTATGACTGCCATGCTTGTTAGATATACTTATTGTTGTGGTTAGTTAGTTGTTGTGATGACTGCATGTTAGTTGATGCTTGTCTGCTGGAGCCCAGTGCGTCCCTATTGTGTGGTAGCCTCGGTAGGAGAGATCAACCTGCGGGTTGGGTTCCTCTGTGGTAGCCTAGACAGACGTGGTGTATATATATGTGAATGACGCGTCCGTCGCGTGTGGATTATGTATATACATACGGTGGTGGAGGAACTTCTGGTAAGCCCCAGTCCGATCAGCTGGTGGTTAATGGTTTGGCCGAGCCGCCAGAGTCTCTGTAGACGGTACTTGGGTGATGTTTGTGTGTTAGACCATTGTGACATGATTAGTATAACGCTTATGTATGCTATGGCCTGTAGTTAGTCGTACTCACTTAGCTTCGTGCTAATTCCCCTCCATCTCCTCCCTGCAGGTTGTTAGCTTTTGTAGATAGTGCTTTTGGGAGAAGACGGGCATGATGATGTTATGTTTGACAAGGTTAACTCTGATGTGGTCTTTTAGAATATGAACCGTGTACTTTAGAAAACAGAATGTATTTACGTCTTCTCCGTATTAACATGTATTTTGTAATCACACGTGACACTGGTTGTCTTAGCAATAGTTAATGTTTGTTTTGTAATTAATAAATAAATGCTTTCGCCACGTATATATATATATATATATATATATATATATATATATATATATATATATATATATATATATATATATATATATATATATAAATAGATGTGTCACATATTAACAATATTTATTTTATATACTTTAGATAAATAATTAGTATTTATTATGAAAATATTAAGGTTGTTATGCGATATGTTTTAAATATATTCTTATATAGCTATTTATTTGGTAAAATAATAATAATAATAATAAATAAATAAAATTTGTATCTTTTTATGATAATAATAATAATACTAAAAGTAATTAGATTTAGTAATGATACTGCTATTAATAGTTTTGATAATAATACTAATAATAAAAATAATGTTAGTAATAATAATTTTAATGAAAAGATAATAATAATAAGATAAAAATGTTAGTTTTCATAAAAATAATATTTTAAATAATAATGGTACTTTTAATAAAAATAATGATTCTAATAGAAATTTTAATAGTCATGTTAATAATAATACTATATATTTTAATATTAATAATAATGATAATAATATTAATTATACTAATAATCTTATTTCTAATATTGGTAATAATAATAATTACTTAATAACAATCAATAATAAATAATAATTATAATAATAATATCAAATAAAAATAATAATAATGAAATAATAATAATAAGAGTATTAATAATAACTACCTCAAAGGAGTAGCCTTTAAAAAAAATGCCCAAGTCCAGGTTTGAACCCGCGACGTCCCGCTAACCCGAAAACATCCTTTAACCATTTGCTCTATCACGCTTTTCTGCTTTAATTACCAACCTAAATTTATATAACCGTATTATGTTTTCTTCTTTTTAAATCTCATCATCATCATACCATTGATCTCGTATCATCATATTTCCCGCATCATTATATCATATATATATCATTATGATCATTACCTAAACATCATCATCTATATCCTAACCATTAATCATCATCTTAATATCTATTCATCATCGACATCACCTTCTATCATCATACATAATAATCATCATAATTATATCATTCTCTTAATCTAATCATCTTCATAACCATATCATCATTTATAGTAGTCGGAAATCATAGTCGTCGCCATATTTATTTCTTCATCATCATATTTATACCCGTACCTATTATCATCGTTCATTCGTTTTCTAAATTCACGATCATAATATCATGAATCACATCATTTTATTCATCATCTCGTTATCATTAGTATTTGCAAAAAAAAAAATATGCACCATCTTTATATCATTATTGTTGGCCACTAAATGGTTACTAGTCCCACCACAATTTGCCTAGGTGATTGGTAAAGTGATGTATTTAATATTTAATGTCCAAATTGACAATCAATATTCGTGTAACATGCTGACCCATATTACTCGACATCATCTTTATTGTATATCCATCACTAATTTGTTATTATTAATAGGATCGTAAGCTTTAAAAAAAATATGTATAACGTCCCTACTAGCACACTTTTCGGCCATTTTAATTAAGCTTTCGGTTCCACTTGCAAATATAAACATATGTAATAAAGTAGCATTCTTTATCCAAGTTGATCACTTTAATACCATTAGTATATATCACCCATTTCCTTGCTTTAACTAGTTCGACCGAGGGAAATAAAAAAAAGAAACATTCTAACCGTAGCAAGCATAGATGTAGGGATATGTAATCGTGTTTGAGCTTATTTGATTCAAACCAAATGGAATAGCATCCAGAAACATCAAGGTTGTAAGACCAGTTTATTTGTCGTGTACATAAGTGTAATTAAGATGCTTGAAGTGGGGTTTCGTTGTACATTTTAAAATGAAACAGATTCTGATCTGGGGGTGTTGTGCGCCGCGCAGGGCATTGGTCTGTGACAGATTCCTTTCTTTTTTATTAGATATTTTGAGGGCAAATTGGTAAATTCACTAAAGGGCCGACTTTAAGGCTCTAGATTCAGTTTGGTGAGCCTCATAACACCATTTTCACCTACTTCACCTCTTCCAAATTAATTTAGTGAGAGAAAGGGTTTTCTAGAGTGAGAGAACTCAAATCAAGGAAGAAGAAGTCGATTTCGGGTCTAAGTGCAAGCATTAAAATTGTTCACCTAGTTCCTAGCTACATTTTGAGTGTAGTGGTATGCTTTTATCTTAATTTCCTTGTTAATTTGATTAAGGGTTAGGGTTTGGGTTAAATGATGAACTTAAAACCCATTTGTGGGTGAATTGGGTGTTTTGGGTGAAATTGGGTCATGTAGACTCAAAGATGACTAACTAGGGTTTTCAAAGTGTTAGATTGATGTTTATGAACTTAAAGTAGTTAGTAAATTGCTAGCACACCTATATATATGTAAGTGGGTGTTGTATAGGTTAGTGGATGACCCAAAATGGGTATGTTGACTTTAAAATGGTCAAATGGGTTATAATGGACCTAAGTTGGTTACTGGTTGTGGAAGATGCATAAACTTTGTATTGAAATGTGTTTTAAACCTATCTTGGCAAATTTTAGGGTTTTGGTGTAAGTTAACCCAATTTTAGGGTTAAGGGTGCAAATGGGTCGAAATTGCACCTTAGGTCAAAATGGCACTAGAATGAAGTTAGTGGTTGACCACCTTGAATGAATGATTGATATGTGCATAATGTAATAGGTGCGTTACATTGAAGTTGAAAGCTCAGTTATCTCTCGCCAAGACTTTGAGGTGAGTGGAAAATCTATATATGTATGTATATGATTTACGTACCGTATTAATGGTGTCACATAGCCGTTTTGTGACCATAGTTGTGTGACATAGCCGTTTTTGTCCACTTTTAATATTTATAGACGTGTTTGTGCGTATAGTGGAGAGTAATAGCTGTGTTTTACTCCCACGATGTATTATTTTGTGCACATAGCCGTATTTGTGTACATGATTGTGAGTGATAGCCGTGTTTTACTCACACATTGATCAAGTGATGCCATATCCGTTTTTGGAACAGCTCGGGGGTTAGTATACCATAGCCATGTTTGGGAGCTAACGGTTGTTATGAACATCGATGACTTGTTTCGCGAAGTCATTCCCTTGCGAAGAATTTGGTTAACCATGGTTTATAGTTGTTGACGTTAGCATTTAATTATTATATTGAATATTATGCTATTGATGTTGCTTGTTGTACGAATTGACGATACTAGCTTGTTTATTGAGACGTTATGCGTTTGTATGCGTTATATGATATCGTGGATGCGAGTACGTAAGTCTTATATGTATGTATATATTTATTTTACTCACTAAGCGTTAGCTTACCCTCTCATTGTTTACCATTTTATAGGTTCCGGCGTAGATAAGGGTAAGGGCATACGGTTGGATTAAAGATCCCGCTTATTGTTAGGGGACGCTTTTTTGGATGTGTTAGCTTTTGGAGTATGACCATGACTTGGGTAGTTTAATCCCAAACACCATGCTCATCGTGTCGTTTGGTACTTAAACTTTTTGGTGGTCGAAACTCACGTTATGTATTAAATTCGTAAAACTGCCGATGTGGGCCCCGCTTTGCAAAACTTATTTTATGTTTGAATAGTGTTAGTTTTACATATTTGAATATGTTGTTAAAAGCGTTTGGTCTAATTATGTCGGGAAGTGGCCGATCTTTTTCGCGTTTCAAAACTTTTTGGACATACCAGTTTGGCGCTCCGCGCGAGGTTCTGGCGTGCCGCGCCAGTTGCTGAACAAACAAAATTTTTTATTTTGATATTTAACGCGGGTTGTTCGTGGTTTGGTTTGGGGTTGTTACAATCAAGGTGATCAAGAAAGACGCGTAGCAGTTCATGATGTTTGATCGTGATTGTGAAAAACAGGAACGATGGTGGTGGGAGGTAGAGGATGGTTCAAAGATAGTTAAAGGTTGTGAAGTGGTGGTGGATAGTAAAGGTGGCTGTGGGTGATGGGTATGAAGGTGGTGATGTCCAATTTTTAAGATGATGGAGTGGTTCTTGAAAGGTGGTCGATGATGGCCGTGAAGGTGGTGATTATCGTGGCTTTTAGTTCGTGGTTTACAACCGAACAAGAAGGCAGTTGCATGATTATATAAACGGGTTTTGATCTTGTGATAGTGGTCGACACAAAGCATTAGCAAAAAGAAAAAAAATATCGAAACGGTATGTAATTGGTGGGTATTTGTTGATCGTTGATAGTGATGATTCAAGGTGACAACGATGGTTGTTTGATGTAGGTGTACAAAAAAAATATGCAGAAGGTTGTGATAAAGACGGTCGTGTTTGTAATTGATACTTAAAACAATGAACTCGAGGTGGCGTTAGAGATGAAGTGGGTTGTAAGGTGTAGTAGGGTGATTGCCTATCAAAATAGAAGAAGGATAGAATTGGTGTCTATTATTCTCTGTGTTTTCATGTATATACATATACTATATATATAACAAGTTGTGTGAAGATAATAAAAAGGAACACTGTATTCAATATTATAAAGCTTGGGATTCACGGATATAATTTCAACGGAAATATATATAATAATTCTATAAGCATTGAAATGAAGTGTAACAGAATTGTGAAAGAAAGAGAACAAAGAAAAGAAACAGGAGATAGGATAGATAGATGGTTTAGTTTAACAAGTGGTTTGTTGAATAACAAAAGTGAAAATAGCGAATCTCAAATAATTCACAAATCAAATATCAAATATATAAATCAATTGGCAGTATGTGGTAATTGAATTCATAATTGATATACATTATGATAGTGGGAAACATTGACAAAAGAAAAACAGTGTACTAATAGTTAAAATATAATATAAATATATAAACATGTAATAATATTAGCCGTCGTCTTTTACAGACTAAATTTCATACCCCGTTGTTAATCAGTGGCGGATAAAAGTACTCAGATAAATTCCAAATTTTTATGATAATTAAATTTATTTATTTCAGTCATTATGGTATAAAATTCGAGCATTAACTATTAAATAAAAATGACATTAATTATTCACTCCCAACCCCAAGTAAAATATAAAAAATTTTAAAATTCAACATATAGTTTCTAATTATATTTTTAATAAGCCTATAATTTGTAAAACGCATTTTCGGCTAACCGTTTATTTTAAAATCACATAATTATTTTTAACTCGTTTACTGTCAATCAAATGACAATTGAGCGTTACATTTGTTTACTAAATAACTTCGAAACCCTATTTATATATTCTATATATTTTATTTATATATATATAGATCATAATTATTTTATGTTATTATTATTTTACATAAATAATTCCCACAATTACCATATACAATATTTCATATTATTATATACATATATCTGCATATCTAATTAAGTAATCGTATCGTGAGTCATCGGGAACAGTCGAAGGTCAATTGATTTCATGAAATTGTTCAAAAAAATTGAGATTCAATTAAATAGACTTTGTTTATCGCATCGAAATCATACAAGATTAAGTTTAAAGTTGATCGGAAATTTCTGGGTCGTCACAATCCACATAGACATGAATACTAAAATTAACTAGCAAAATTATGCATTGTAAATAATTATCAAAATAAAATAAGGAGTAGGAGTTAAATGAAATAAGTAAAGATAAAAGTAAAAGTCAAAAATTAAACCAATCTTTCTTTTTGTTCTGTGCGTGTCGTGGCTTCCAACACCAACAATCAAAAATTAATTTGATCTATGCTTCTTGATGGCCCACGTGGACAATCAGACAAACACACTTCAAATTATATAAATATCTGTTATAATTCAGTAGGCTTATAACTACCTTTAGTGGCCTGGTTCTACAAATAATAATTTGTAGAAGAGAGAATATGAGAAGAATATTTATTATCAAATATGTGTGTATTAAGATGTATGTGTGTGATCTTGCAACTTACATTAGGCACATATAGTACATGTTTTGCTATCCATATTTGACTAATTACCATCCATATTTGACTACTAAATTTACAACACTCCCCCTTGGATGGTAATTATTTTTAAAGAGCAACTAGTACTGCCTCGTTAAAAACCTTGCTAAAGAAAACCCAGTGGGATAAAACTTTGGCTAAGGGAAAAAGAGTGCATCATAGATTTGACTCCCCCTCAAGTAGGTAACGCCTGAATTGTTACATCTTCTGAACATGTCTTGTGCCAATATTATGAATGTGTGTTCTGAAAATAGCAATTTGAAGTGCTTTGGTGAAAAGATCAGCAGAGTTTTTGCTTGACTGAACATATCTCATTTCATTCTGATTGTCCTTAATGAG
The DNA here is from genome assembly GCF_046630445.1 of Rutidosis leptorrhynchoides. NCBI lineage: Eukaryota > Viridiplantae > Streptophyta > Magnoliopsida > Asterales > Asteraceae > Rutidosis > Rutidosis leptorrhynchoides. The sequence goes on from NC_092334.1 coordinate 134,694,978, forward strand.
ATATTGAGTATATGATAAGAATCTAAGGTTTTCATCTGAAACTGTATCATCCAAATCTTTTATGTACAAGTTTAGCCCATGTGATTTGTCTACAGTCTCCTTCATGGTTTGCTCAAACCCTTGTTTCAATTCCTATTCCCTTTTAGTCTTTTCATACCCTTACCAACATACCATTCTTTTCCATCAAACTTATGACCGTTAAGACCGTCTATGGCTTTGGCACCTCGTCAGCATTTATATTTTGTTCTGTCACTTTTGATACTCTTCTTTTATTTGTATCATGCAAGCTGCATTATATTCATATATAGTTGTTGGTGAAGATAGTTGTTGGTCTTTTATAGCGTTATAGTCAACAAGAATCAATAATGATTGTGTCATTGATCTCAACCAAACACATTTTCGAGTAGTTTCATATAATGCAATCACTTCAGCATGATTTGATGATGTTGCAACAAGTGTTTGTTTTTGAGAACGCCATGATATCGCGGTACCTCTATTTAGGAATAAATATCCATTTTGAGATTTAGCTTTATGTGGATCAGATAAATAACCTGCATCTGCATAACCAACCAAATCTTGTTTTGATTCGTTAGAATAAAATAATCCTAAATCAGTAGTTTCTCAAAGGTATTGAAATATGTGTTTGATCCCATTCCAGTGTCTTTTGGTAGGTGCTGAGCTGAACCTTGCCAACAAATGAACTGCAGAAGAAATGTCAGGTCTTGTACAATTTGTAAGATACATAAAAGCTCTAATTGCACTAAGATATGGAACTTCTGATCCGTTAAGATCTTCATGATCTTCATGGTGACAAAATGGATCTGTGTCAACATTAAGTGATCTAACAACTATAGGAGTACTTTTTACGTTGTCCATAACGAAAACGTTTTAAAATATTTTCTATATAAGTTGTTTGATGTACAAATAAACCATTAGGCATATGCTCAATATGCAAACCAAAGCAATACTTGGTTTTTCCGATATCTTTCATTTCAAATTCTTTTTTTTTTTTTTTGAGAAGTTGAATGGCTTCATGGATCTCTTTATTATTACCTATGATGTTAAGATTATAGACATAAACAACTTACAATCACATATCCTGACATTGTTTTCTTAATAAGAACACATGTGCAAATAATATTATTTGTATACCCTTTTTCTTATCAAGTAATCACTTAATTGGGTATACCATATGCGATCTGATTGTTTCAACCCATATAAAGACCTTTGTAATTTAATTGAGTACATTTCTTTGTGTTTTGCATTTGATGCTTCTAATACCTTAAATCCTTCAGGTATCTTCATATATATATATATATCACTATCAAGTGATCCATAAAGATCATCAGTAATAACATCCATGAGATGCATTTCTAGATTTTTAAAAACCGACAGGCTGATTAAGTATCTAAAAGTAATTGCATCCATAACAGGGGAATAAGTTTCATCATAATCAATTCCCGGTCTTTGAGAAAAATCTTGAGTTACAAGTCTAGCTTTTTACCTTGTAACTTCATTTTTCTCATTTCATTTTCGCATAAAAATCCATCTATACTCCACATGTTTCACATCTTTAGGTGCGATAGATCCGAAAACTTTTCTTTTATTGAGCGATTTAAATTCAGCTCGTATTGCTCTTTTCCAATAATCCCAATCGTATCAATTTTCCATGATAGATTTTGGTTCTGGATCATCATCATTCATGATGTCATATGCAACATTTTATGAAAATATCTCATCAAGATTTTTCATGTCATTTCGGTTCCATAATATATTTGAATGTGCATAATTGATTGCAATTTCCATATTGACATCATCAATCTCCTCTGCAGAAGGAGTATTGATTTGTGGTTCTTCTTGAACACTTTCTTTTACTTCATTATCAGCTGATTTTTTTTCGAGGATTTTTATCTTTGGAACCAATTGGTCTCCCACGTTTTTGGCGTGACAAAAACTCATGAGTGATATTATTGCTAGCTTTTAGAATTTCAATTCTAGCTGAAACATTTACTGCTAGTATATATGATTTAGTCACTCCTTTTTGTATGTGTAAATACATTAGGTAATTTATTTGCAAGTTCTTGCATATGCATTATTTTTGAACTTTCTTTTCGCATTCTTTTGTGCGAGGATCAAGATACATTAATTGAGGTTCACACCATGAAACATCATTTCTTTATTTTTATTTCTAGCCCTAATCTAGGGAACAATGTTTCATTAAAGTGACAATCAGCAAAACGTGCTATAAAAATATCACCCGTCATGGGTTCAATGTATCTTATGATTGAAGGTGTTTCATATCCAACATATATTTCCATCCTTCTTTGAGGAACCATTTGTTGTGGTGGTGCAATTAAAAATACACTGCACAACCAAATGTTCTAAGATGAAAAATATTTGGCTCTCGACCAAAATTAAGTTGGTAATGGAGAATATTTATGAATTGCACTTGGTTTAATGCGAATTAATGTCGCATCATGTAAATTTACATGTCCCCATATAAATATTGAAAGTTTGGTACTCATTTTCAATTGTCTAGTTATTAGCTGCAAGCGTTTATCTATTGATTCAGCTAAACCAATTTTGTGTATGCACGTGAGCAACTGGATATTCAACAACAATCCCTGTAGACATATAATAATTATTAAATGCTTAAGATGTTAACTCACCAGCATTATCAAGTCTCATCCTTTTAATGGTGTAATCACTATAATGTGTTCTCAATTTAATAATTTGTGCAAGAAACTTTGCAAATGCCATATTATGGCTTGATAACACACAAACATGAGACCATTCGCTAGATGCGTCTATTAGAATCATGAAATATCAAAATGGTCCAAATGATGGATGAATTGGTCCATATATATAACCTTGAATTCTTTCAAGAAACATTGGTGATTCTTTCTCAATATTCTTTTCATTAATCACCATATGTGCTTTTTCATTAATCACCATATGTGCTTTTTCATTAATCACCATATGTGCTTTTTCATTAATCACCATATGTGCTTTTTAATCATAAGCGTTGTGCTTTTCATCATATGCACTTTTCATCATATGCGCTTTTAATCATATGCGCTGCGCTTTTCATCATATGCACTTTTCATCATATACGCTTTTAATCATATGCGCTTTTCGGTGCTACATAGATATTTCTTATTTTCGGTTATCATTGACTGATAATCATATCCATTATGATATATGTAAGAGAAACTTAACAAATTTCTCTTTGATTTTGGGAGAAAACAAGGCTTTATTTATCAAAAAATTCGTACCATTTGGTAACACGAATTTTTGCCTTTCCCATTCCTTTTATCAAGTTTCCAGGACCTGATATAATATTTATAATTCCTTCATTTGAATTAAATCAATGAAATATTTCTTAGATTTGATCATAGTGTGTATGTTACCACTATCTGTAATACATAGGTCTTTACCATTTAATTGATGTTGTATTTCAGCAAGATTCATAAAGATAAGCAAATATTTCAGCAAGATAATCAAAATATGTTACATATAAACTAGTTACAATCTGAAGTACATAAAAGATAACGCCTAATAAACACGTCATGGTCTAAAGCCATTTATTTAGGAGTGATACATAACAAGCTAGATATCTTAGAAAATTCAGGTCATTTAAGTCTGAAGGTAGCTCAGGGTTTACTTAATTAAGAATTTTCAACAGATTCTCTCTCGTTTTCTTTTCTTTTGGGACTTATTTGTAGAGCTAAACAAGATGTTCATGTATTCAAAAAATACTAGACTGATGATCCATGTTACCAGATCATTAATAAGAATCTCCGGGATTCTTATAAGAGCGTCTACTAACATCTTCAATTTTATTCTTTCATTGATCACCGTTATTTCTTGGTAATTAATATCGTATCTATCTTTGAGTATTTTCCATAATACACTTGGATCTTCGATCATATAATATGTAGATTCTAAGGACTCGTCAATATGTTTGCTAAGAAAAATACTTGCTATAGCTTTCTCTTGTTCGAAATAATTGTTATTTTCATTCAGGGTTTCTAAAATACCGATTGATTCGAGATATTTTTCTACATTCATAACCCATGTTAAGTAGTTGTTCCCATTTGATTCTAAAGGTGCAAATTTAAGCCTTTTCAAATTTGACATTTTTTATTATCAAAAAAAATGAACAACATAAATCATAATCATAATCAACTTCGATTCATAGACAAATAATAAAATGAAATTAGAATCATTTTAAATTCATAAGTAGCAAACAACAGAATGATGGCATGATTACAAATAATAAAATCACAAGAGCAGGATAGAATATAGGTTCACCCGGTGGTATATTAGCAATAATGATGATAGTTAGTATGACCAATACAGTAGGAAAAATCATCCTTGTGTGAATCATTTTTACAAAAAACTTTTGAGAGTGGTAATCTGAGAAAATGAAGATTGATTTGTTAAAATGTGAAAACGGAGATGTTTATTTTATATTTGAAAAATATAGTCGTTGTAACATCGTTAGTTGATTTTAACAACCGTTATGTATATATGACCGTTGTAACGTCGTTAGTTGACGTTAACGACTGTTATGTACTCGTTGTATTAATAATAATTTTAATAAAAGAATTTTATTAGTATAAATACGATTACTATAAATACATTTAGTATAAATACGTTTAGTATAAATACGAAAATTAAGAGAATAAACATATTATGCATAGATAATAAATTTAAGAATAAACATTAGTATGCATGAAATAAATAATAATTAATTGCATAAGTAATCATAAATGTCAGATAACATAAATATAAATGTTAGTGAAGTTAATAAGAGTTAGATTACAGAAATATAATTCAGGCGGTATAACCGACCATATATAACTTAAATAACATAAATATAAATGTTTGTGAAGTTAATAAAAGTTAGATTACAGAAATATAATTCAGGCGGTATAACCAACCATATATAACTTAAATAACATAAATATAAATGTTAGTGAAATTAATAAAAGTTAGATTACAAAAATATAATTCAGGTAGTATAACCCACCATATATAACTTAAATAATATAAATATAAATGTTAGTGAAGTTAATAAAAGTTAGATTACAGAAATATAATTTTACATATGATGATAATAATATTTACCTTACTAATAAATAATAGAAGATATCGTTAAAGAATTTCTTACCTTGATTAGTGACTTGTGCTTGCTTAGATAAACCTTGATTATATGGAGCACTTCGTGATGATAACGTGTTATAGTTCAGTAGACTTATAACTACCTTTAGTGGCCTGGTTCTACAAATAATAATTTGTAGAAGAGAGAATATGAGAAGAATATTTATTATCAAATATGTGTGTATTAAGATGTATGTGTGTGATCTTGCAACTTACATCAGGTATATATATATAGTACAAGTTTTGCTATCCATATTTGACTAATTACCATCCATATTTGACTACTAAATTTACAACAATATCAAAACTGTCACTTCCTCCTTTGTACTTTATGATACTCTATGCGACCAAAAACCCCCAAAGGGTCCTGCTACACAACCGTAGCACACCTCCAAACAACTTGCGTCTTATTTTTTCATATGATGACTAACTTCCCTTTCATTCTCCATTATGGGCTCGTCTAATGAGGATTAAAATGCTAGCGCATTATTAGATCATCAATATTCAATAGTTAGTCCAAATCAAATGTTATTTATTCAGCCCATTAAAGATCTCAGTTGTTGTTCATTATTCAGCCCAACTATTAAACAATCACTTAAAATCAACTTTTGCTGTTTGCTGTCCAGAATTATTGTAGCCAACTTATCGCTTTGTAGCTGTCGACTCGTGCAGATTTTTCTGAAACTTTTAAAACGGAACTTGTAGCTTTTTGAAATACGGACGTCTGGGCTTTTAATTCAATTAATTTCGTGTCCGTATGAATAAGATATGTCCAAAACTGTGAAGCGTGCACATAAAATACAAATTCACCAACTATTCACATATCTTCACCATTCTTTAACGATACAACCCGAAACCAACCATAATGATAAAAGGCATAGAAAACACCTCAAATACACTTAAAACATGAACCGAAACACTTCTTGATGCAAATACACAAATCTATATAAATCATACCAAAAAGTCTTCAAACTAACATAAAACCGAAGGAAAACCGTTTGATATTGCGAAAGAATACATGTCTGATTTGAGCGATATCAAATGTCATACAAATGATTATGCTAATCAATTTGAAGATTTATTTTGGATCCATACAATTGTATATGAGATATCTCATGCATTACTGCATATTTTGTTAATTGATTGATGTTATGTATAATATGAAAATTAATAAATTACCCTTTTTGAAATCGATGGTGTCACTTATATACACAACCGGGTGTGACTTTCGGCAGTGTGTTGGAAGTAGGACGGAGGTCTTTGTAAATTCCCGAAGACATATTTCTGTTTACAGTATTTCGATTTCTAGGGGTTATGATTGTGCGTGTAAGTGGTGACTCTTAGGTAATTCCTTTGGGGGTTATTGGTTGCAATTTTTGAAAGATAAATAAGATGAGTTATGCCTGCTTAAATAGGTTTATGGATATGTCATTGTTATTGGATAGTGGTTAGGAGGGTTTGGTCTTTCAGTTGGTACTGGTGTGATTATGGGTCTGCTAGTACTATATTTCTTTAGCTATCTATCTCATGAGGTGCGAAATTTTAAGTGTTAGAGTAATTCATTTGTTGTATTGGTTGTATGCTATGTTTGATTTTGCAATATTTAGTGTCAACTAGATTTGTGGTCCGTGCTTCGCGACGGATTAGGGTCATTTTAACGCTACTATATCGTTAGACAGTTTTCGGCCTGAAAGTCATCAAAATGTTGTCCACTCTTTCCAGATCATTTACGCAATGACCGGCAACTGTTATGGTAATATTCTACTATATAAATAAAAAATACATAAACAACTGGATATATGTTACAGTCTGGGTTGCAATGCTCAATTTAACAACAAAAAGAATCAAAACAAATTAAGTTTTGAGGCTTCTAAACAAATTACTTTTTGGGAAAACCTTATGATCCATATAATTTTAATAGTTTTTTTTAAAAGATAAAAAATGAAATAATATATAGTATATTGAAAAAGATGATGAAAAAAAAAATATAACCCTTTTTACCTATATTTTTTTAGGCTTTTATTACGATAGGAGTATATTAGTAAATTGGAATTAGATTTGTATGTATTTGGAGGGAAAAAATGTATTTGCAAAAAAAAAAAAATATAAAAAATAAAAAAATGCTACAATGCTACAGTACTGCTACAGTGGTTGCTACAGTGTAACAGTACTTTTGATGACATGGCGGAGTGTGATTAGTAGGTGATTGTCTATATTTAGGAAAAAAAATAAAAATGCTACAGTGCTATAGTACTGCTACAGTGTAACTGTTTTTACCTATATTTTTTTAGGCTTTTATTACGATAGGTGAAATGTCCCGTTCATATTGATTATAAACGTTCCATGTTAATTGATTTCGTCGTGAAGTTTTGACCTCTATATGATACGTTTTTCAAAGGCTGCATTCATTTTTAAAACAACCATAACCTTTATTTTATCGATAAAGGTTTAAAAAACATTACGTAGATTATCAAATAATGATAATCTAAAATATACCGTTTACACACGACCATTACATAATGGTTTACAATAAGAACATATTACATCAAAAATAAGTTTCTTGAATGCAGTTTTTACATAATATCATACAAGCATGGACTCCAAATCTTGTCCTTATTTTAGTATGCAACAGCGGAAGCTCTTAATAATCACCTAAGAATAAACATGCTTAAAACGTCAACAAAAATGTTGGTGAGTTATAGGTTTATCCTATATATTATCAAATTATAATAATAGACCACAAGATTTCATATTTCAATATACATCCCATACATAGAGATAAATTTCATTCATATGGTGAACACCTGGTAACCGACATTAACAAGATGCATATAATAATATCCCCTATCATTCCGGGAAATCCTTCGGACATGATAAAAACGAATTCGAAGTACTAAAGCATCCGGTACTTTGGATGGGGTTCGTTAGGCCCAATAGATCTATCTTTAGGATTCGCGTCAATTAGTAGATCGGTTTACTAATTCTTAGGCTATCAAGCAAAAGGGGCATATTCGGCTTCGATCATTCACCCATATAATGTAGTTTCATTTACTTGTGTCTATTTCGTAAAACATTTAAAAAAACTGCATGTATTCTCATCCCAAAATATTAGATTTTAAAAGTGGGACTATAACTCACTTTCACAGATTTTTACTTCGTCGGGAAGTAAGACTTGGCCACTAGTCGATTCACGAACCTGTAACAAATATGTACATATATATCAAAGTATGTTCAAAATATTTTTACAACACTTTTATTACATTTTGATATTTTAAGTTTATTAAGTCAGCTGTCCTCGTTAGTAACCTACAACTAGTTGTCTACAGTTAGATGTACAGAAATAAATTGATATATATTATCTTGAATCAATCCACGACCCAGTGTATACACGTCTCATGCTAGATCACAACTCAAAGTATATATATTTTTGGAATCAACCTCAACCCTGTATAGCTAACTCCAACATTACTGCATATAGAGTGTCTATGGTTGTTCCAAATAATATATATACATGGGTCGATATGATATGTCAAAACATTTGCATACGTGTCTATAGTATCCCAAGATTACATAATATATTAGAATACATGTATAATACAATATAAGTTAGCTAGGATATGATTTGTATAGAATTTTTAATATTTCCCGTAGCTACAAAAATCAAAAAATATCCAATCTTGTTTTACCCATAACTTCTTCATTTTAAATCCGTTTTGAGTGAATCAAATTGCTATGGTTTCATATTGAACTCTATTTTATGAATCTAAACAGAAAAAGTATAGGTTTATAGTCGGAAATATAAGTTACAAGTCGTTTTTGTAAGAGGTAGTCATTTCAGTCGAAAGAACGACGTCTTGATGACCATTTTGAAAAACATACTTCCACTTTGAGTTTAACCATGATTTTTGGATATAGTTTCATGTTCATAAGAAAAATCATTTTTCCATAATAACAACTTTTAAATCAAAGTTTATCATAGTTTTTAATTATCAAACCCAAAACAGCCCGCGGTGTTACTACGACGGCGTATGTCCGGTTTTACGGTATTTTTCGTGTTTCCAAGTTTTAAATCATTAAGTTAGCATATCATATAGATATAGAACATGTGTTTAGTTGATTTTAAAAGTCAAGTTAGAAGGATTAACTTTTGTTTGCGAACAAGTTTAGAATTAACTAAACTATGTTCTAGTGACTTCAAGTTTAAACCTTCGAATAAGATAGCTTTATATGTATGAATCGAATGATGTTATGAACATCATTACTACCTCAAGTTTTGTGGATAAACCTACTGGAATAGAGACAAATGGATCTAGCTTCAAAGGATCTTGGATGGCTTGAAAGTTCTTGAAGTAGAATCATGACACGAAAACAAGTTCAAGTAAGATTTCCACTCGAAATAAGATTGTTATAGTTATAGAAATTGAATCAAAGTTTGAATATGAGTATTACCTTGTATTATAAAGATATCTTACTGTAAATAAGAAAGATTTCTTGAGGTTGGATGATCACTCTACAAGATTGGTAGTAAGCTAGCAAACTTGGAAGTATTCTTAATTTTATGAAACTAGAACTTGTAGAATTTATGAAGAACACTTAGAACTTGAAGATAGAACTTGAGAGAGATCAATTAGATGAAGAAAATTGAAGAATGAAAGTGTTTGTAGGTGTTTTTGGTCGTTGGTATATGGATTAGATATAAAGGATGTGTAATTTTGTTTACATGTAAATAAGTCATGAATGATTACTCATATTTTTGTAATTTTATGAGATATTTCATGCTAGTTTCCAAATTATGGTTCCCACATGTGTTAGATGACTCACATAGGCTGCTAAGAGCTGATTATTGGAGTGTATATACCAATAGTACATACATCTAAAAGCTGTGTATTGTACGAGTACGAATACGGGTACATACGAGTAGAATTGTTGATGAAACTGAACGAGGATGTAATTGTAAGAATTTTTGTTAAGTAGAAGTATTTTGATAAGTGTCTTGAAGTCTTTAAAAAGTGTATGAATACATATTAAAACACCACATGTATATACATTTTAAATGAGTCGTTAAGTCATCGTTAGTCGTTACATGTAAATGTTGATTTGAAACCTTTAAGTTAACGATCTTGTTAAATGTTGTTAACCCATTGTTTATTAAATCAAATGAGGTGTTAAATTATTACATTATCATGATATTACGATGTATTAATATATCTTAATATGATATATATACATTAAATGTCGTTACAACGATAATCGTTATATATATGTCTCGTTTCAAAATCATTAAGTTAGTAGTCTTGTTTTTACATATATAGTTCATTGTTAATATACTTAATGATATGTTTACTTATCATAATATCATGTTAACTATATATATATATCCATATATATGTCATCATATAATTTTTACAAGTTTTAACGTTAGTGAATCACCGGTCAACTTGGATGGTCAAATGTCTATATGAAACCTATTTCAATTAATCAAGTCTTAACAAGTTTGATTGCTTTACATGTTGGAAACACTTAATCATGTAAATAACAATTTCATTTAATATATATAAACATGGAAAAATTCGGGTCACTACAGTACCTACCCGTTAAATAAATTTTGTCCCGAAATTTAAGCAGTTGGAGGTGTTGACGTATCTTCTGGAAATAAATGCGGGTATTTCTTCTTCATCTAATATTCTCATTCCCAGATGAAGTCGGGTCCTCTACGAGCATTCCATCGAACCTTAACAATTGGTATCTTGTTTTGCTTAAGTCTTTTAACCTCACGATCCATTATTTCGACGGGTTCTTCGATGAATTAAAGTTTTTCGTTGATTTGGATTTCATCTAACGGAATAGTGAGATCTTCTTTAGCAAAACAATTCTTCAAATTTGAGACGTGGAAAGTGTTATGTACAGCCGCGAGTTGTTGAGGTAACTCAAGTCGGTAAGCTACTGGTCTGATACGATCAATAATCTTGAATGGTCCAATATACCTTGGATTTAATTTCCCTCGCTTACCAAATCGAACAATGCCTTTCCAAGGTGAAACTTTAAGCATGACCATCTCTCCAATTTCAAATTCTATATCTTTTCTTTTACTGTCGGTGTAGCTCTTTTGTCGACTTTGGGCGGTTTTCAACCGTTGTTGAATTTGGATGATCTTCTCGGTAGTTTCTTGTATTATCTCCGGACCCGTAATCTGTCTATCCCCCACTTCACTCCAACAAATTGGAGACCTGCACTTTCTACCATAAAGTGCTTCAAATGGTGCCATCTCAATGCTTAAATGGTAGCTGTTGTTGTAGGAAAATTCTGCTAACGGTAAATGTCGATCCCAACTGTTTCCGAAATCAATAACACATGCTCGTAGCATGTCTTCAAGAATTTGTATCGTCCTTTCGCTCTGCCCATCAGTTTGTGGATGATAGGCAGTACTCATGTCTAGACGAGTTCCTAATGCTTGCTGTAATGTCTGCCAGAATCTTGAAATAAATCTGCCATCCCTATCAGAGATAATAGAGATTGGTATTCCATGTCTGGAGACGACTTCCTTCAAATACAGTCGTGCTAACTTCTCCATCTTGTCATCTTCTCTTATTGGCAGGAAGTGTGCTGATTTGGTGAGACGATCAACTATTACCCAAATAGTATCAAAACCACTTGTAGTCCTTGGCAATTTAGTGATGAAATCCATGGTAATGTTTTCCCATTTCCATTCCAGGATTTCGGGTTGTTGAAATAGACCTGATGGTTTCTGATGCTCAGCCTTGACCTTAGAACACATCAAACATTCTCCTACGTATTTAGCAACATCGGCTTTCATACCCGACCACCAAAAATGTTTCTTGAGATCCTTGTACATCTTCCCCGTTCCAGGATGTATTGAGTATCTGGTTTTATGAGCTTCTCTAAGTACCATTTCTCTCATATCTCCAAATTTTGGTACCCAAATCCTTTCAGCCCTATACCAGGTTCCATCTTCCCGAATATTAAGATGATTCTCCGATCCTTTGGGTATTTCATCCTTTAAATTTCCCTCTTTTAAAACTCCTTGTTGCGCCTCCTTTATTTGAGTAGTAAGGTTATTGTGAATTATTATATTCATAGATTTTACTCGAATGGGTTCTCTGTCCTTCCTGCTCAAGGCATCGGCTACCACATTTGCCTTCCCCGGGTGGTAACGAATCTCAAAGTCATAATCATTCAACAATTCAATCCACCTACGCTGCCTCATATTCAGTTGTTTCTGATTAAATATGCGTTGAAGACTTTTGTGGTCGGTATATATAATACTTTTGACCCCATATAAGTAGTGCCTCCAAGTCTTTAATGCAAAAACAACTGTGCCTAATTCCAAATCATGCGTCGTATAATTCTGTTCGTGAATCTTCAATTGTCTAGACGCATAAGCAATTACTTTCTTTCGTTGCATTAATACACAACCGAGACCTTGCTTTGAGGCGTCACAATATATCACAAAATCATCATTCCCTTCAGGTAATGACAATATAGGTGCCGTAGTTAACTTTTTATTTAACAATTGAAACGCTTTCTCTTGTTCATCTTTCCATTCAAATTTCTTCCCTTTATGCGTTAATGCAGTCACGGGTTTTACTATTCTGGAAAAGTCTTGGATGAACCTTATGTAGTAACCCGCTAGTCCTAAAAACTGGCGTATGTGTTTCGGAGTTTTTGAGGTTTTCCACTTTTCAACGGTTTCGATCTTTGCTGGATCCACCTGAATACCTTCTTTGTTCACTATGTGACCGAGGAATTGAACTTCTTCCAACCAAAATGCACACTTTGAAAACTTAGCGTACAGTTTTTCTTTTCTCAGCAACTCTAGCACTTTTCTCAAATGTTCTTCGTGCTCTTGATCATTCTTCGAGTAAAAAAGTATGTCATCGATGAAAACAATGACAAACTTGTCAAGATATGGCCCACACACTCGGTTCATGAGGTCCATGAACACAGCTGGTGCGTTAGTCAATCCAAACGGCATAACCATAAACTCGTAATGACCGTAACGCGTCCTAAAAGCAGTCTTTGGAATATCATCCTCCTTCACCCGCATTTGATGATATCCATAACGTAAATCGATCTTCGAATAAATAGACGAGGCTTGTAGTTGATCAAATAAGTCGTCGATTCTTGGTAGTGGGTAGCGGTTCTTGATGGTAAGTTTGTTCAACTCTCGGTAGTCGATACACAATCTGAATGTACCATCTTTCTTCTTGACAAACAAAATAGGAGCTCCCCACGGTGATGTGCTTGGTCGAATGAAACCACGCTCTAAAAGTTCTTGTAATTGGATCTGAAGTTCCTTCATTTTTCTAGGTGCGAGTCTGTATGGAGCACGAGCTATTGGTGCAGCTCCCGGTACAAGGTCTATTTGAAATTCAACGGATCAGTGTGGAGGTGGTCCCGGTAATTCTTTCGGAAATACATCGAGAAATTCTTTTGCGACGGGAATATCATTGATGTTCTTTTCTTCGGAATTGACTTTCTCGACGTGTGCTAGCACAGCATAGCAACCTTTTCTTATTAGTTTTTGTGCCTTCAGGTTACTAATAAGATTTAACTTCGCGTTGCTCTTTTCTCCGTACACCATTAAGGGTTTTCCTTTTTCTCATATAATGCAAATTGCATTTTTGTAACAAACAATCTCTGCTTTCACTTCTCTCAACCAGTCCATACCGATTATCACATCAAAACTCCCTAACTCTACTGGTATCAAGTCAATCTTAAATGTTTCGCTAACCAGTTTAATTTCTCGATTCCGACATATATTATCTGTTGAAATTAATTTACCATTTGCTAATTCGAGTAAAAATTTACTATCCAAAGGCGCCAATGGGCAACTTAATTTAGCACAAAATTCTCTACTCATATAGCTTCTATCCGCACCCGAATCAAATAAAACATAAGCAGATTTATCATCAATAAGAAACGTACCCGTAACAAGCTCCGGGTCTTCATGTGCTTCTGCCGCATTAATATTGAAAACTCTTCCACGGCCCTGCCCATTAGTATTCCCCTGATTCGGGCAATTTCTAATAATGTGGCCCGGTTTTCCACATTTATAACAAACAGCGTTGGTATTACTTGCTCCGACACTATTCGTTTCAACATTACTTGTTCCGGCATTATTTGTTCCTTTAGTTCTGTTAAACTTTGGTCCATAGACCTCACACTTTGTCGCGCTATGACCATTTATTTTACACCTGTTGCAAAATGTTGTGCAAAACCCCTGATGATTTTCTTCACACCTATGACATTACTGTTTTTGGTTTTTGTTACCGTTGTTGTTATTGAGGTTGTTGTTGGGATTGTTATTGTTGTTGAAACGGTTATTGTAGTTGTTGTTGTTGTTGTTGGGATGTTTGCAGTTATTGTTAATATTGCGGTTATTGTTGCGATTGTTGTTGCGGTTGTTGGGATAGTTGTTGCGATTGTGGTTGTAATTGTTGTTGTTGTTGTTGTTGTTGTACTGGTGACTCTTGTCACCGTTTTCCTCCCACTTCCTCTTGAGTTGTTTCGTGTTGGCTTCTTCGGCCGCCTGCTCTATAATTCTTCCCTCAATTTGATTTATGAGTTTATGAGCCATTCGACTTGCCTTCTGTATAGAAGCGGGCTTGTGTGAACTCACATCTTCTTGAATCCTTACTGGTAACCCTTTTACAAATGCGTCGATCTTCTCTTCTTCATCTTCGAATGCTCCCGGACACAATAGGCACAACTCTGTGAATCGTCGTTCATATATGGTAACGTCGAACCCTTGTGTTCGTAACTCTCTAAGTTCTGCCTTGAGTTTATTGACTTCGTTTCTAGGACGGTACTGCTCGTTCATCAATTGCTTGAATGCCGACCACGGTAGTGCGTAAGCAGCATTTTGTCCTACCTGTTCAAGATAGGTGTTCCACCACGTTAACGCCGTACCTGTGAAGGTATGCGTAGCGTACTTAACTTTGTCCTCTTCAGTACAATTACTTATGGCAAACACCGATTCGACTTTCTCGGTCCACCGTTTCAATCCAATTGGTCCTTCGGTTCCATCAAATTCCAAAGGTTTGCAGGCAGTGAATTCTTTGTAGGTGCATCCTACATGATTTCTTGCGCCGTTAGCTGCATTGCTAGATTCAGCGTTATTGTTGGTATGTATCGCAGCCTGTACTGCGACTATGTTTGCAGCAAGAAAGGTACGAAATTCCTCTTCGTTCATATTCATGGTGTGTAGAGTAGTCGGTGCCATTTCCTTCAAAATAGACAACTGAATCGAGTTAATCATACAAAATATTAAGAGTAGTCAATAGTATTTCGTAGCATAATATGAACTCATTTATAAAAGTTTTTTCTTCATATTAGCGTTTTATAAGTTTAAATTCGGGTACTACCTACCCGTTAAGTTCATACTTAGTAGCTAATATACAATTCAACTACTACAATTCCATATGATAAACTGATTATAATAATATATCACATATAAATATTCTTCAAACTTACAACTTCGCTATATTACATATAACATGAAATATAGTACACTTTGATACAGGACAGTTTTGAAGATAAATCTAGTTAATACGCAAGTTGTTCAGTAAAGGAAATAAAGACACGTAATTCATAAGTCCAGAAACAAGTCATGCATTCTAGTTTTACTAAGACGACTTCCCATCCTTGGTCTTGTGGAAAATAACCGTTATGACCATTGGCTAGGCAACATGTTGTAATGTCGTCAAAAGGACGAGGGTTTCGTAATGTCCAACAGCCCCGTAATAATCTAAAAACCTTGTTTCTCACCCCAACTACTGAATCCGTCACTTGTGGGAAAGTTTTATTTAAAAGCTGTAATCCGATGTTCTTTTTCTCAGTTTGGTAAGAAGCGAACATCACTAACCCGTAAGCATAACATGCTTCTTTATGTTGCATGTTAGAAGCTCTTTCTAATTAACGAAATTCTATGTTGGGATATGTTGAGTCAAAATAGGTTCTTAACCCGTAGCGTAAAATTGCATTTGGGTTCCCCGCATTTAATGCTTTAAAGAAAACACGGCGTAATTTACGGTCTCCCCAATGTGATATACCCCACCTATCAAAGGAAAGCCTTTTATAAACTAAGGCATTTCCGAAAAGTCTTTCAAATGTTTGACAAGTTAATTTCGCCATAACTAAATGTGCTGATGAATTCTGACCGAATCTAGACAAGATTTCCTCAATCATATCCTCTGGTAGGTCTTCTAAAATATTCGGTTGTCTACCCTTAACGTCCATATTATTTTTATACTGTAAAATAGACAAGGATTAGATTCTTAAAAGATAATTAACAAACAATACAAGCAATTTTTACATAGAACATAAAAGTACAAGCACAGTACAATACATATAATACACAACATGATTACAACCCTCTAATCTGAATCACTGGTTTCTTCTTCTTCGAACTTGGTTCATTTTCCTATTTTTCTAGGAATATATGATGTTCCTCTAATACGAGCCGTCGTTTTCCATAATGGTTTAGAAAAACCTGGTGGTTTAGAGGTTCCCGGGTCATTGTTACATTTTAGGAAATACGGATGTTGTTGATACATATAAAGTTCATCGGGGTTGGAATCGAGTTTCTCTATTTTTATACATTTTCCCTTATTATTTTCTTTTGCTTTATTAAATTGGGTCGAGGTAATTTCTATAACATCATCGGAATCCTCATCGGGATCCGATTCATCGAAAAATTGGTAATCTTCCCAATATTTTGCTTCCTCAGCGGAAACACCATTGACCATTATTAACTTTGGTCCGTTGGTTGAGGATTTTCTTTTATTTAATCGATTTACTATAGGTATCAATATTTCTTCCTCCGGAACCTCTTCTTCTTCTGGTTCCTCCTCTTCCGATTCCTCCTCTTCTGGTTCCTCTTCTTCTGGTTCCTCCTCTTTTGGTTCCTCCTCTTCCGGTTCCTCTTCTTCCGGTTCCTCTTCGGGAATTTGTGAATCTTCCCAAAATATATTCGACTCTTCATTATTATTAGATGAATCAATGGGATTTGTACTAGAGGTAGACATCTATCACACAATATCAAACACGTTAATAGATTAATATATCACATAATATTTACATGTTAATAATATATAGTTTCCAACAAAAAAAAATGTTAAGCAATCTTTTTTTTTTTTTTTTTTGAAGAAAAATACGGTCGAAGTCCAGACTCACTAATGCATCCTAACAAACTCGGTAAGACACACTAATGCAATTTTCTGGTTCTCTAAGACCAACGCTCGGATACCAACTGAAATGTCCCGTTCATATTGATTATAAACGTTCCATATTAATTGATTTCGTCGCGAGGTTTTGACCTCTATATGAGACGTTTTTCAAAGACTGCATTCATTTTTAAAACAACCATAACCTTTATTTTATCGATAAAGGTTTAAAAAATATTACGTAGATTATCAAATAATGATAATCTAAAATATACCGTTTACACACGACCATTACATAATGGTTTACAATAAGAACATATTACATCAAAAATAAGTTTCTTGAATGCAGTTTTTACATAATATCATACAAGCATGGACTCCAAATCTTGTCCTTATTTTAGTATGCAACAGCGGAAGCTCTTAATAATCACCTGAGAATAAACATGCTTAAAACGTCAACAAAAATGTTGGTGAGTTATAGGTTTATCCTATATATTATCAAATCATAATAATAGACCACAAGATTTCATATTTCAATATATATCCCATACATAGAGATAAAATTCATTCATATGGTGAACACCTGGTAATCGACATTAACAAGATGCATATAAGAATATCCCCTATCATTCCGGGAAATCCTTCGGACATGATAAAAATGAATTCGAAGTACTAAAGCATCCGGTACTTTGGATGGGGTTCGTTAGGCCCAATAGATCTATCTTTAGGATTCGCGTCAATTAGTAGATCGGTTTACTAATTCTTAGGCTACCAAGCAAAAGGGGCATATTCGGCTTCGATCATTCACCCATATAATGTAGTTTCATTTACTTGTGTCTATTTCGTAAAACATTTAAAAAAACTTCATGTATTCTCATCTCAAAATATTAGATTTTAAAAGTGGGACTATAACTCACTTTCACAAATTTTTACTTCGTCGGGAAGTAAGACTTGGCCACTGGTCGATTCACGAACCTATAACAAATATATACATATATATCAAAGTATGTTCAAAATATATTTACAACACTTTTAATACATTTTGATGTTTTAAGTTTATTAAGTCACCTGTCCTCGTTAGTAACCTACAACTAGTTGTCCACAGTTAGATGTACAGAAATAAATTGATATATATTATCTTGAATCAATCCAAGACCCAGTGTATACACGTCTCAGGCTAGATCACAACTCAAAGTATATATATTTTTGGAATCAACCTCAACCATGTATAGCTAACTCCAACATTACTGCATATAGAGTGCCTATGGTTGTTCCAAATAATATATATACATGGGTCGATATGATATGTCAAAACATTTGCATACGTGTCTATGGTATCCCAAGATTACATAATATATTAGAATACATGTATAATACAATATAAGTTAGCTAGGATATGATTTGCATAGAATTGTTAATATTTCCCGTAGCTACAAAAATCAAAAAATATCCAATCTTGTTTTACCCATAACTTCTTCATTTTAAATCCGTTTTGAGTGAATCAAATTGCTATGGTTTCATATTGAACTCTATTTTATGAATCTAAACAGAAAAAGTATAGGTTTATAGTTAGAAATATAAGTTACAAGTCGTTTTTGTAAGAGGTAGTCATTTCAGTCGAAAGAACGACGTCTTGATGACCATTTTGAAAAACATACTTCCACTTTGAGTTTAACCATGAATTTTGGATATAGTTTCATGTTCTTAAGAAAAATCATTTTTCCATAATAACAACTTTTAAATCAAAGTTTATCATAGTTTTTAATTATCAAACCCAAAACAGCCCGCGGTGTTACTACGACGGCGTATGTTCGATTTTACAGTATTTTTCGTGTTTCCAAGTTTTAAATCATTAAGTTAGAATATCATATAGATATAGAACATGTGTTTTGTTGATTTTAAAAGTCAAGTTAGAAGGATTAACTTTTGTTTGCGAACAAGTTTAGAATTAACTAAACTATGTTCTAGTGACTTCAAGTTTAAACCTTCGAATAAGATAGCTTTATATGTATGAATCGAATGATGTTATGAACATCATTACTACCTCAAGTTTTGTGGATAAACCTACTGGAAAAGAGACAAATGGATCTAGCTTCAAAGGATCTTGGATGGCTTGAAAATTCTTGAAGTAGAATCATGACACGAAAACAAGTTCAAGTAAGATTTCCACTCGAAATAAGATTGTTATAGTTATAGAAATTGAATCAAAGTTTGAATATGAGTATTACCTTGTATTAGAAAGATATCTTACTGTAAATAAGAAAGATTTCTTGAGGTTGGATGATCACTCTACAAGATTGGTAGTAAGCTAGCAAACTTGGAAGTATTCTTGATTTTATGAAACTAGAACTTGTAGAATTTATGAAGAACACTTAGAACTTGAAGATAGAACTTGAGAGAGATCAATTAGATGAAGAAAATTGAAGAATGAAAGTGTTTGTAGGTGTTTTTGGTCGTTGGTAAATGGATTAGATATAAAGGATGTGTAATTTTGTTTACATGTAAATAAGTCATGAATGATTACTCATATTTTTGTAATTTTATGAGATATTTCATGCTAGTTGCCAAATGATGGTTCTCACATGTCTTAGGTGACTCACATGGGCTGCTAAGAGCTGATCATTGGAGTGTATATACCAATAGTACATACATCTAAAAGCTGTGTATTGTACGAGTACGAATACGGGTGCATACGAGTAGAATTGTTGATGAAACTGAACGAGAATGTAATTGTAAGCATTTTTGTTAAGTAGAAGTATTTTGATAAGTGTCTTGAAGTCTTTCAAAAGTGTATGAATACATATTAAAACACTACATATATATACATTTTAACCGAGTCGCTAAGTCATGGTTAGTCGTTACATGTAAATGTTGATTTGAAACCTTTAAGTTAACGATCTTGTTAAATGTTGTTAACCCATTGTTTATTAAATCAAATGAGATGTTAAATTATTACATTATCATGATATCATGATGTATTAATATATCTTAATATGATATATATACATTAAATGTCGTTACAACGATAATCGTTACATATATGTCTCGTTTCAAAATCATTAAGTTAGTAGTCTTGTTTTTACATATGTAGTTCATTGTTAATATATTAATGATATGTTTACTTATCATAATATCATGTTAACTATATATATATCCATATATATGTCATCATATAGTTTTTACAAGTTTTAACGTTCGTGAATCACCGGTCAACTTGGATGGTCAAATGTCTATATGAAACCTATTTCAATTAATCAAGTCTTAACAAGTTTGATTGCTTAACATGTTAGAAACACTTAATCATGTAAATAACAATTTCATTTAATATATATAAACATGAAAAAGTTCGGGTCACTACAATAGGAGTATATTAGTAAATTGGAATTAGATTTGTATGTATTTGGAGGGGAAAAAAATGTATTTGCAAAAAAAAAAAAAAAAAAAAAAAATTATTGCTACAGTGTTACAGTACTGCTACAGTGGTTGCTACAGTGTAACAGTACTTTTGATGACATGGCGGGGTGTGATTGGTAGGTGATTGTCTATATTTAGGAAAAAAAATGCTACAGTGTAACAGTACTTTTGATGACATGGCGGGGTGTGATTGGTGGGTGGTTGTCCATATTTGGGTGTGTATTATTTGTAACGTTAACTTATCTTTGAATCCTTTTAATTTAAGTTTATATTTTTTCAAACAAAATACAAAAATAATTAAGTTTTTATTGTTTTTTAGTTGTCATTGGTGGGTTATTATTGGATAATGTGGGGTTTATGGATTCAACGGTTTGGTTCATGATGGGCACCCGATTATTAGGTATCTCATCATTCATTTATTAGTGTCGATTTATTGGCATCTTGATTCCTGTTTAGAGCCTAAATTGAATGTGTAGAATTTAAAATTCATGAAAATTTGATTTTACCATTTTCATGGCGTCTCAGTTTTATTTTTATTTTTTATTTTTTATTTTTAAAACTTTTTTCCTACTTATTGGTCGGAGGTTCACTCGGAAGCAATCTCTCTATCCATAGAATATTGAGAGGGAGGACTTTCTCTAATATTGGGAGTGTTTCACTCCGGGTAGAGAAATGACTTGTCTTTATTCTCGAATAGAGGAATGATTGTCTACATCTCACCTCCCCCATACTCCACTTTCGTGAGATTGGGTTTTGTTGTTGTTGTTGTTGTTGTTGTCATCATTCATTTATTTTTATTCTGTTCTTTTTTTTGTTTTACTTTAGTTAGACTTAGTTTTGAAATTGCTCCAATTTTAGCCGGCCATTAACATATGAGAGTGATTAAAATCGACATTTTTATATGATTTTAGCCTACCAATATTTGATGAAACGCATCCTTGAACTACAATAAACCTCCATCACCGGAGAAGATAAGAGTACATGATGTTAACAGCAACAAAAATATGATTATATGATTTTTGTTATAAATATTAAGTGGCCGGCAACTTTTGTAGATACAACCAAAAACATGTGAATTACATTTGGATAAATTATGAAGTTGTACATGACTTTATGGGTAGTATAAATATCGGATGAATGTAAGCATATCAATATACCATTCTTGAAATATAGAATATTTGCTCTCTTCTTCACTCTTCTATAATATCAATATTAGTAATATATTGTCAACAATCAAGCCTTAAAAAGTTAGTTATAAACTCCTAAACTCATAACACGTTATCAGCATGAAGTGTTCCGTATAATCAAGGTTTATCTAAGCAAGCACAAGTCACTAATCAAGGTAAGAAATTCTTTAACGATATCTTCTATTATTTATTAGTAAGGTAAATATTATTATCATCATAAGTAAAATTATATTTCTGTAATCTAACTTTTATTAACTTCACTAACATTTATATTTATGTTATTTAAGTTATATATGGTCGGTTATACCGCCTGAATTATATTTCTGTAATCTAACTTTTATTAACTTCACTAACATTTATATTTATGTTATTTAAGTTATATATGGTCGGTTATACCGCCTGAATTATATTGATGTAATCTAACTTTTATTAACTTCACTAACATTTATATTTATGTTATTTAAGTTATATATGGTCGGTTATACCGCCTGAATTATATTTCTGTAATCTAACTCTTATTAACTTCACTAACATTTATATTTATGTTATCTAACATTTATGATTACTTATGCAATTAATCATTATTTATTTCATGCATACTAATGTTTATTCTTAAAATTTATTATTTATGCATAATATGTTTATTCTCTTAATCTTCGTATTTATACTAAATGTATTTATACTAAATGTATTTATAGTAATCGTATTTGCACTAATAAAATTCTTTTGTTAAAATTATTATTAATACAACGAGTACATAACAGTCGTTAACGTCAACTAATGACGTTACAACGGTCATATATACATAACGGTTGTTAACGTCAAGACGACGTTACAACGACTATATTTTTCAAATATAAAATAAACATCTACGTTTTCACATTTTCACAAATCAATCTTTATTTTCTCAGATTACCACTCTCAAAAAGTTTTTTGTAAAGATGATTCACACAAGGATGATTTTTTCTATTGTATTGGTCATACTAACTATCATCATTGTTGCTAATATACCACCGGGTGAACCTATATTCTATCCTGCTCTTGTGGTTTTATCATTTGTAATCATGCCATTATTATGTTGTTTGCTACATATGAATTTAAAATGATTCTAATTTCATTTTATTATTTGTCTATGAATAGAAGTTGATTATGATTATAATTTATGTTGTTCATCTTTTGATAATAGAAAATGTCGAATTTGAAAAGGCTTAAATTTGCTCCTTTAGAATCAAGTGGGAACAACTACTTAACATGGGTGATGAATGTAGAAAAACATCTCGAATCAATCGGTATTTTAGAAACCCTAAATGAAAATAACAATTGTTTCGAACAAGAGAAAGCAATAGCAAGTATTTTTCTTAGCAAACATATTGACGAGTCCTTAGAATCTACATATTATATGATCGAAGATCCAAGTGTATTATGGAAAATACTCAAAGATAGATATGATATTAATTATCAAGAAATAACGGTGATCCATGAAAGAATAAAATTGAAGATGTTAGTAGACGCTCTTATAAGAATCCCAAGAGATTCTTATTAATGATCTGGTAAAGTGGATCATCAGTCTAGTATTTCTTGAATACATGAACATCTTGTTTATCTCTACAAATTAAGTCCCAAAGGAAAAGAAAACGAGAGTGAATCTGTTGAAAAATCTTGATTAAGTAAACCCTGAGCTACCTTGAGACTTGAATGGTTTGAATTTTCTAAGATGCCTAGCTTGTTATGTATCACTCATAAATAAATGGTTTTAGACCATAACGCATATGTTTATTAAGTGTTATCTTTTATGTACTTCAGATTGTAACTTGTTTGCAGGTAATATAATTTGATTATCTTGCTGAAATATAACTCATTATTTGCTTATCTTATTTGAAGTTTTAGTATGAATCCTGCTGAAATACAACATCAATTAAATGGTAAAGACCTATGTATTGCAGATAGTGGTAAAATACACACTATGATCAATCTAAGAAATATTTCATTGATTTAAATCAAATGAAGGAATTATAAATACTATATAAGGTCTTGCAAACTTGATATAAGGAACGGAAAAGGCAAAAATTCATATTACCAAATGGTACAAATTTTCTGATAAACAATGCTTTTTTTCTTCCAAATCAAAGAGAAATTTGTTAAGTTTCTCTGATATATATCATAATGGATATGATTATCAGTCAATGATAACCGGAAATGAGAAATGCCTATGTAGCACTGAAAAACGCATATGATGAAAAGCGCAGCGCATATGATCAAAAGCGCATATGATAAAAAGCGCATATGATGAAAAGTGCAACGCATATGATTAAAAGCGCATATGATGAAAAGTGCATATGATGAAAAGCGCAGCGCATATGATTAAAAGCGCATATGGTGAAAAAGATATATGATGAAAAGCGCATATGGTGATTAATGAAAAAGCACATATGGTGATTATTGAAAAGTGTAACGACCCGACAAAATCGTCATTGTTGGCGTCGTTAACTTAGGTCCTGTTGCGTGGTCATAGTCCCTAAATGAGACGCGTTTGACCAAAATTATGTCGCATTCATTTGAAACGTACAAGACTTACAAAGTTTAGTTTACTAAACGGTTCGACAACAAGTTTAAGTTTACAAAAGTTATAAAGTATAAATGAAATAACTTGTGACATAATTAGTTTAAAAACACGGTTGCTATAAATAGCATAAGTATGTATGTTTTAAGTTTGAATCCAAAGGTGCTATCACTAGCGTATGCATGTATGCTTAACCCTAAGCAAGTAATCAAAGTGTGCGGGAGCATGTATCAAGTAGCCAAGTATGAACCTGAAAAACATATAGAAAATTGTCAACGACAAACGTTGGTGAAATCATAGGTGTATTTGTAAACGTTGTTTTTGAACCACAAGATTTAGTATTTCCATAAAGTTGATTATCCAAATCTTTTGCATTCCAAAAGTACATTCGCGAGCACCCAATTATCAAGGCTTAACTGTTTTGTACCCTGTTACGTAGTGTTAGAACATACACTATACTCGAAAATATATTTCATCCGCTAACGGTAGCGAACCGTCCGAATGAGGGCTCGTCAAGCCGATGTGATCACATAACATAAGTTCACGTTTACACCCTGCAAGTGTAACTAATGATAATTGAATTGAGGCTTTTTGTACTAACTCGCTGTGGAATGTTTGTTTTCGTACTTGTGTTCAAAGCATAAAAGTATGATACATATATGTTTCTCATCCCATGATTTAAAAGTATAAAAGTTAATGAAAAGATGGGACTATGATCTCACCTCGGGTGCATGAGTATAAATGTACTTCACAAAGTAAACATGTGCATGATAGTTGCTTAGCCTTGACCTAAACAAGTAAGTTGTATCAATTAACCGGTTACGACACAAGGTCGGGCGAAATGTGTTCAATTAGTCCTATAGCTCGTTACGACTCGAATATATAGCATGTGAGTCATATTGTCAAGTTTCATGTAAGAATCAAGTATAAAAGGAGATTAGAACGATTGCATAAGTATTTGGTTAAGTTTGACTAAAAGTCAACCTTTGGTTAAAGTCAATGAAAAAGTCAACATGTTCGGGTCGGGTCTCGGAAAATTTTTCTGAGCTTCATAATCATATATGAGCATGTTAGAACAAGTTTCATGTTAATCGGAGGTACGTAGCATAGTTGGAATTAAACAAAAAATTGCAAAATTGGACAGCCCGCTGAACAGGCTTAATGCGCACCACGAATAAAAGTGCGCACCACACATTAGTACACAAAAATTAAAATTCCGCACCGTGCATAAAAGTGCGCACCGCGCAGTTGTACACAGAAAATGTTGTTTGCTGAAAAGTCAAGTGCACGATCCAAAACTCTTTCAATCACAACTTATGAACCGAAAACACTCAAAACACGTATCTTATATCGTTGGAAAGGTAATTTAAAGAGGAATACAACTAAACACATATCATCAATCAAATTCATCATTTACATTAATTAAATCCTCGTCGAATGATCGTTAAAAGTTCATCATTAAAGTTTCAAGTTCATAAAATGCATAAGATGATTCGGGAATCCAATTTACACATTTGATATGCCATTTCGAAGGTAATTACGCATACAATGCAACTAAACACTTACTAACAATGTTTCATAACATTCAAAGCATCAAAAGTTCATTTTAAAAGCTATCAAACCCTAACCAAGAATCGCAAAATTAATAATCAGGTTAGTGATGTTTTTCCAAGTCAACCTACACATCAAATTGAAGCTAATGATGCTAGTAACACATTTAATACATGAACTTTAACATTTAAACAATATTTAATCATCCAAAACTCAAGATTAACATACCTATTTCAAGTTTATGCTAGTTTATGCAAAATAACAAGATCGACCAAATAAATCACATATTCATCCTAGACTCGAGCCATAGATACGAATTTGAGAAATCTAGAGTTTTTAGAAACTTTACCCCCAGTAGTGAAATTAGTACCAAAACGTAGAGGATGAAGAGAGGATTCCAAAAGTACAATTTGATTTGTGATGAGCTTCCTAGATTCGAAATGGATGATGATTGAATGATGAAGATGAAAATGGTGAAAGTTGGAAGTAATACTTGAGAGGAAAAAGGAAAGAAAAATAAAATGAAATGAATGGTGGTGGAGAGTTTGACTAGTTCAACTAGTCAACTTCTTTGGTCCTTGGCAACTTTGGTCCCTTAAGTTTGAAAGCGGGTGCGTGATGTGACGACCCGAAAATTTCCGATCAAATTTAAAATTTATCTTTAAATGATTTCGACACGATAAGCAAAGTCTGTAATGTTGAGTCTCAAATTTTTTGAACTATTTACATGGATTCATTTAACCTGCGACTATTTTCGACGATTCACGAACAATTGTGTGTAAATAAAAATGTAATTATGTATATATGTAGTGACCCGGAAAATTTCGACTAATTTTAAATCAAACTCTCGATACGATATTGTATTTTCAACATGATAAGCAAACTCTGTTAGGTTGGATCTCAAAAATTTTGAACTGTTTCAAATATTCAATTTACCTTCGACCATTCCCGACGATTCACGAACAACTATTTGTAAATAGTTACATATATATTTAAATATATATATATATAATAATATATAAAAATATATATATAAATACTACTTGTAAATATATAATATTATATTTAGTTGTTTAAAAGAATATAATTAATATATTTATTTACTTAAACTTGTTAATTAAGATTTGATATATATATATATATATATATATATATATATATATATATATATATATATATATATATATATATATATATATATATATATATATATATATATATATATAGAGTGTGTATATTGAAAATGAATAATTTCGAGCCTAATTAGTAAACGTCAGTGACACTCGGTTGACGTTTCGTTAGATTTAATATAGATATTGTACATGTTCATGAAGGATTGAAATAAAAGTTGGACTATAAATTGATTACGAAGATTTTTGATTTGTTAAAAATGTTTTTACATTTTTAAGTTTAAATATTAGTACTCCGTATATATAAATTGGAATAGAAAATAAATAATTATCGAACCTTTTTGATCAGATTTCAAACAATTAATGAGTGAAATAATTGAATATATTTAATCTAAAAGTTTGGGATTTTTAGGAACACTTTTATACGTCAACTGTTTAGCAATGAACACGATATAGCATTCTGTGGAAAAGTGTCGGTAGAAATAGACAATAATCATGGCTGCTAACTATTCTTATTTGATTACTTGATTGATTACTGTTTTTAAAGTTTTCATTCACATCCGTTTATGATTCAATGATTTACTTAAATTATATTATAAATATTATCATATTATTATTATTATTAATTAACTGATTAATCTTAAAACTATATATATATATATATATATATATATATATATGTATATATATATATATATATATATATATATATATATATATATATATATATATATATATATATATATATATATATATATATATATATATGAACGAGAGATGTACATTAGATCACCACTATCACACTCTTGATCTCACAACCATCGGCCACCTTCCACTGCCGTGAACATCAACCGCAACCACCACCTCATGACCACCATAAAACTACCATAAACATTGTAGTTGCATTTGTCTTCTTCTTTCTTTCTAATTATAATTGAACCATAAAACACCCTTACAACCATATAAATCTTGTTGTTACTCGCCACCAATTCTGTTTCCTATTTCGGTTGCCAATCACCCTACAATACCACCTTCGTTGAACCATCACCCACACACCTACATCTGTGAACAACCACCACTGCTATGTACGTGTTTATATTTTTTTTTCTATTTTTCGGTTTTGTTGTTTTCAAATTAAATACCACAACCACCATCATGTGAATTGTTACGTCCTTTCACTTCTTTTCTGTTTCAAATGAAACCAACGAAGAATAACCTAAACCAAGAACCAAACCCTTGTGTTGTATGCTACTATTCCGGCTTGCTTTGTTCTCTGTTTTGATCGACCGTCATCACCTATTGAAATCCACCCAATTCAGTCAAACTAATGCTATTGTACGTTTTCTATTCATGGAATGATGATGATGAAAAACGATGATGACTTGATGATGATAAGATGAAAAAGACGATGAACATTAATATCATAATGATGCTCGACTGCTTTTACTGCGTGATATTTTTCTGGTTGCAGTAGGGCCGATGCCCACCAAGATATCCATTAGCTTTCTCTTAAAAAAATATAATAACAATAAATGAATATAAAGATGTGGACGGCCGAATCGAAATAGACTGTTAATGTAATGGATTAGATATTCAAATGGATTTTGGGCTTGTTATGAGTTTAGATAAATGGGCTAGTGTTCGACAGCCCATTAAATGGCCTGCTTAAGATCGTGATACAACAACGATGATGTTGGTATTATGTTATATTAATAACAGTGACGACGGGTTAAAGTGATTTAGGGTCGAACTAAATCAGAAAGGCATGGACAGAGTAATGGTTGGGTATGTGTTAGGGGAACTAGAAGTCACAGTTTCAAGCCTGGGCAGGAGCGTTTATTTTTTTTAAGGCCTATTAAATTAAGGTAGCATTTCTATTATTATTATTATTATTATTATTATTATTATTATTATTATTATTATTATTATTATTATTATTATTATTATTATTATTATTATTATTATTATTATTATTATTATTATTATTATTATTATTATTATTATCATCATTATTATTATTATTATTATTATCCTTATTATTATTATTGTTATATTTATTATTATTATTGATATCAAGATTGTTATTATTAAAATTATTATTATTATAGTTATTATAAAAACAAGTATTATTAGTATTTATATCATTATTATTAAAATTAATATTTTTATTAAAATTATCATTTTTATTATTTTTATCATTAATATTATTAGTATTAACACTATTATTAATATTTTTATCATCTTTAATACTATTACTATCATTATTATTACTGTTACCATTAATATTATTATTATTACAACTCTATTATTATTATTATTATTATTATTATTATTATTATTATTATTATTATTATTATTATTATTATTATTATTATTATTATTATTATTATTATTATTATTATCAATATCAATATTACTATTAATATTATCATTATTATTACAATAAAAGTTAGTTATATAAAAATATAAAGTAAATATATTTAAGTTAATAATGAAACACATGAATTACTAAAATAACAATTAAATCACTAATAACATATAACTTTGTTCGATTACCATTACCATTTTATGTGTTAATATATATATATATAAACGATATAGGTTCGTGAATCCGAGGTCAACCCTACACTTGTTAAATGACGTCATATGTATTTTTACTACAAAATACAGTAGGTGAGTTTCATTTGCTCCCTTTTTAATTGCTTTTGCAATATATATTTTTGGGCTGAGAATACATGCGCTGCTTTTATGTTTGACGAAATAGACACAAGTACTTAAAATATATTCTACGTTGAGTTGTACCACCTTGCATATCTTCCCTAATATCTTGGTAACTAATATTTACATGTTGGAAGAACATGTAAGCGCGAATCCTATTGATAGATCTATCGGGTTTGACCACCCCAACCGGGCTAGTCGCTCTAGTATCGTAAACGGTTGCATAGTACTTCGTTTTTGCTACACTTGCGAGTGTAGGTAGATTTCATAATAAATGGAATATGCCACATTAATAGTTGATTATGGTTACCGAAGCGCTCAACAACTTATAGAATACTTTTATACACTTGTGAGTGTACATATATTTATAAACGGAAATCTTGTGGTCTATTGATATATTGAAATGATAGATATGATAAACCTATGAACTCACCAACCTTTTGGTTGACACATTTAAGCATGTTTATTCTCAGGTATGAAAAAAATCTTCCGCTGTGCATTTGCTCATATTACATGGAGTCGTTTATGGCATATTTAAGTCAGTACCTCGCAATGGAACCCAATGTTGAAGACTTCGTCCAGGAGGATTAGGACGGGTCATCACAGTTGGTATCAGAGCGGTGGTCTTAGAGAACCAGGTTTTGCATTAGTGTGTCTAACTGATAGTTGTTTAGATGCATTAGTGGGTCTGGACTTGGACCGTGTCTGCATGTCAAAAGTTTTGCTTATCATTTCGTGTCGAAAATCATCTACTTATCATCCTTAGGAAATTACCTGCTTATCATTCCTAAGTGTAGATACGTCCTACTGCCTTCATTGCATAGATAGTGTATAGACAAACTCATATCTTAGCACATCTGTTACTGTAGACTTTGCTTGACAGCTTCCGTAGATTCCTCCGTAACTTATGGGATTTTAGTATTATATATGCATATGTAAATTATGTATTGCAGTGTACTAATCTACATCCTATAATCTATTTCTTATCGAAAATCCTTCATCTGATCATATGAGATGAATCCCTCAACCAGTTCGAGTCCCTCAGATTTCGATAGCTATTTCGATAGTTATTCCGACAGCTATTCCGACATGGATTTTCACTCGAGCTCCGAAAACAGTGTAACCGAAATGAATCAATCAGTTAGCCATCATCTATTCTGGATGAATTGGTGATGGGTTCGTAGTTGACTTAATCAACGGAGACGCGAAGAAGGCGATCCTTTCCACCAACCAAATTGCCCTCTTGACGAAGAACCCGAAACACTTACCGGTGAACTAGTACGAAACACCATTTTCACACTCATTTTCAGAATATCCCGCCACGATTATATTCTATCAAAAATTCTAAACCTTATTCATTCGCTCGTTCCGACCGACAATCATCCCGGAATAATAGAAGAAGTCAACGAACTTCGCGCTCGAGAAATAAATTTGGAGAATATGGTGCAAAACTTACCAGCTTCAGCAACATCATCGGTACCAACAGTACCATTAGCAACAGCACAAGTATCATCAACAATCCATGAATCAACATCTCAATCCGTACCTCGAGCATAATCATCATTCTACACGACGTTCTACATCAATCATCTTTGTTCTACATGACGATTATGTAAACTCTAATGTTTCAGAGATTATGTATCATAGTTCTAATCGTAAATCTGATGAGTTTAATATCACATTGACTCATTAAATCCATGATTACATCTGAAGAAAATATATATGTATATATGTTTTCATAAAGATTGTAATTAAAATTCTTTTGTACAAACTGTTAATGGTAAAAATATTTTAACGGGTAGGTAATACCCGAGGAATATTTAGATTTCACATTAATAAGTTACACTATACATTCTTCGAATCTGATTCAACGGTCATTTACTATCCTACTTACACCGATATATGTATCTGTTCATCGCAGAATAATTATTTTCATTCAATTTCATATTTGGATTTTGACCTATCAGAATCCGACAAGTGGCATAATGAAGAAAACATTGGACAAAATAAAATTTGTTAGAAACAAACAAATTAATTATGAGAAATTTTGTTAAGAATCCACGCTAACTGTTCCTAGCTAACTGTTCCTAGCTAACTATTAATTCCGTATTACATTTTATTTATCGTAATTTATTTATCGCAATTTATTTATCGCATTTTATTTATCGCAATTTTAATTCTCGCAATTTTATTTATCGTCATTTAATTTCTGTTATTTATTTTACGCACTTTAAATATCGGGACACGTATACAAGGTTTTGACATATCATATCGACACATCTATATATATTATTTGGAATAACCATTGACACTCTATATGCAGTAATGCTGGAGTTAGCTATACAGGGTTGAGGTTGATTCTACAATAATATATATAGTTTGAGTTGTGATCGAGTCTGAGACATGTACACGGGTCACAATACGTATTAATTAATTTGAATATTATATATTAAACTATATATGAATTATTGGAGTGTCAACTGTGGACTATCGACTGTGGACTAATAACATTGGACAATTAAAATGAATTAAAATATTGATTATAACATATGAAACTAAAAAATTCTTCAAGTTTGCCACTTGATTTCATCTTAAACCTCATTTGCATCTTGACGATTACAATCTGCGTTCAAACCTTTCATGATTCTTGAAAACACCTCGATCGAAAGGATGAACTAACCGCATTTCAGCTACGGAAGAAAAGATTGATGCATATAGTTATGCACCTGAAAACACTCGGAACTTGAGTAAACGTTTAACAAGTATCTGTGCTAGCTCCTTTGGCATTGTTATTACAGAAAATAACATCGCAATTCTTTTCCACAATAGTCAGTTTTGTCACAGCTCCAGCAAATCAACTTCGAATTTTCGTTCGAAACAACCATATTATAACCTTGTTATATATGCGTGCTCTTTTATTGTTATCGGGGGAACCTTTTATATTCCATCATATTACCAGCAGACGTACCAGCAAATCTCTCCGTAGTTTAAATCTCTCTGACAAATCATTATATTTATCTATTGGAGTCTTATCATGAATTCATCTGCATCTTGTAACGATAATTACCATACCGAATACTGAGAGACACCAATCGATAATCTCAAATTCCTCAGCGATTCTACGACAACAATTTTATATATATATATATATATATATATATATATATATATATATATATATATATATATATATATATATATATATATATATATATATATATATATATATATATTCTATCTCCTGGATTTACAAAACTTCAATTCTGAATTTCTGAAAAGCGCTTTAGTCTATGAATCAGTTTTCTGAGTTTTGAAAAAGCTGATGAAATCTTTAGCGAATACCTTGCTCCTTAATCTAAATCCTTGCGGATGAATTTCTTCATCATCTTTTGATCTTAAATATTTTAAATTTTAAAGATATCATCGTATCTTTTGTTATAAATATCTTAGATATTTCTGAAGATACCTTCATAAATATCTTTATTCGAAATTATCTATCTCTTCTTGCTATCTGTGTTACGTCATTAAGGAAACTATCCTAGTTTCTAAATTTCTTTAAAATTCTAGTTTGAATTATGAATGGTTTCTGGAGAAGTGTAGGGAATTGAAGCATGAGTTAGTATAATATAATGACCTCAGGCCAACGTGGTTATATTACAGTAAGTCATGCTGAATTTCTAATGGAACGTAATGATGATTCACAGATCTTACCCTCATCATGTGCCATGATACATAACTCTTTCATTCTACTTAACCTCTAAACATATCAAGAGATTATTTTCTTGATAGTTCTATCCTTACCGTGATTCCAGCAGTTTGCTAATTAATCATGATATTACATTTTCGTTCTGATTAGAAGATTTCTTTAAATTCCATGAATTCCGGAAATCCGCCATGACTACGTCAAAAGCTCAGATGAAACTTTTCACTCTTTTGTGATAGCTTTACTCGTACGCTTCACATGATCGAATTGTTTTATCTATATTAATCAATAATGATAAAACTCTAACTCATATTCGTCATGAAAACATTTTTATTGTTAGCCATGACGACCTCACTCAAATTTCGGGACGAAATTTCTTTAACGGGTAGGTACTGTAGTGACCCGTAAAATTTTGACTAATTTTAAATCAAACTCTCGATACGATATTGTATTTTCAACACGATAAACAAAGTCTGTTAGGTTGGATCTCAAAAATTTTGAACTGTTTCATATATTCAATTTACCTTCGACCATTCCCGATGATTCACGAACAACTATTTGTAAATAGTTACATATATATTTAAATATATATATATATAATAATATATATAAATATATATATAAATACTACTTGTAAATATATAATATTATATTTAGTTGTTTAAAAGAATATAATTAATATATTTATTTACTTAAACTTGTTAATTAAGATTTGATATATATATATATATATATATATATATATATATATATATATATATATATATATATATATATAGTGTATATTGAAAATGAATGATTTTGAGCCTAATTAGTAAACGTCAGTGACACTCGGTTGACGTTTCGTTAGATTTAATATAGATATTGTACATGTTCATGAAGGATTGAAATAAAAGTTGGACTGTAAATTGATTACGAAGATTTTTGATTTGTTAAAAATATTTTTACATTTTTAAGTTTATATATTAGTACTCCGTACATATAAATTGGAACAGAAAATAAATAATTATCGAACCTTTTTTATCAGATTTCAAACAGTTAATGAGTGAAATAATTAAATATATTTAATCTAAAAGTTTGGGATTTTTAGGAACACTTTTATACGTCAACTGTTTAGCAATGAACACGATATAGTATTCTGTGGAAAAGTGTCGGTAGAAATAGACAACAATCATGGCTGCTAACTATTCTTAATTGATTACTTGATTGATTACTGTTTTTAAAGTTTTCATTCACATCCGTTTATGATTCAATGATTTACTAAAAATTATATTATAAATATTATCATATTATTATTATTATTATTAATTAACTAATTAATCTTACAACTATATATATATACATATATATATATATATATATACATATATATATATATATATATATATATATATATATATATATATATATATATATATATATATATATATATATATATATGAACAAGAGATGTACATTAGATCACCACTATCACACTCTTGATCTCACAACCATCGGCCACCTTCCACCGCCGTGAACATCAACCGCAACCACCACCTCATGACCACTATAAAACTACCATAAACATTGTAGTTGCGTTTGTCTTCTTCTTTCTTTCTAATTATAATCGAACCATAAAACACCCTTACAACCATATAAATCTTGTTGTTACTCGCCACCAATTCTGTTTCCTGTTTCGGTTGCCAATCACCCTACAATACCACCTTCGTTGAACCATCACCCACAAACCTACATCCGTGAACAACCACCACTACTATGTACGCGTTTATATATTTTTTTCCTATTTTTCGGTTTTGTTGTTTTCAAATTAAATACCACAACCACCATCATGTGAATTGTTACGTCCTTTCACTTCTTTTCTGTTTCAAATGAAACCAACGAAGAATAACCTAAACCAAGAACCAAACCCTTGTGGTGTATGCTACTATTCCGGCTTGCTTTGTTCTCTGTTTTGATCGACCGTCATCACCTATCAAAATCCACCTAATTCGGTCAAACTAACGCTATTGTATGTTTTCTATTCATGGAATGATGATGATGAAAAACGATGATGACTTGATGATGATAAGATGAAAAAGACGATGAACAGAAATATCATAATGATGCTCGACTGCTTTTGCTGCGTGATATTTTTCTGGTTGCAGTAGGGCCGATGCCCACCAAGATATCCATTAGCTTTCTCTTAAAAAAAATATAATAACAATAAATGAATATAAAGATGTAGACTGCCGAATCGAAATAGACTGTTAATGTAATGGATTAGATATTCAAATGAATTTTAGGCTTGTTATGAGTTTAGATAAATGGGCTACTGTTCGACAGCCCATTAAATGGCCTGCTTAAGATCGTGATACAACAACGATGATGATGGTATTATTTTATATTAATAACAGTGACGATGGGTTAAAGTGATTTAGGGTCGAACTAAATTAGAAAGGCATGGACAGAGTAATAGTTGGGCGTGTGTTAGGGGAACTAGAGGTCACAGGTTCAAGCCTGGGCAGGAGCGTTTATTTTTTTTAAGGCATATTAAATTAAGGTAGCATTTCTATTATTATTATTATTATTATTATTATTATTATTATTATTATTATTATTATTATTATTATTATTATTATTATTATTATCCTTATTATTATTATTGTTATATTTATTATTATTATTGATATCAAGATTGTTATTATTAAAATTATTATTATTATAGTTATTATAAAAATAAGTATTATTAGTATTTATATCATTATTATTAAAATTAATATTTTTATTAAAATTATCATTTTTATTATTTTTATCATTAATATTATTAGTATTAACACTATTATTAATATTTTTATCATCCTTAATACTATTACTATCATTATTATTACTGTTACCAATAATATTATTATTATTACAACTCTATTATTATTATTATTATTATTATTATTATTATTATTATTATTATTATTATTATTATTATTATTATTATCAATATTACTATTAATATTATCATTATTGTTACAATAAAAGTTAGTTATATAAAAATATACTTAATAAAATTATATTTTATAAATTATTTATTTAAAGTATATAAAGTAAATATATTTAAGTTAATAATGAAACACATGAATTACTAAAATAACAATTAAATCACTAATAACATATAACTTTGTTCGATTACCATTACCATTTTATGTGTTAATATATATATATAAACGATATAGGTTCGTGAATCCGAGGTCAACCCTACACTTGTTAAATGACGTCATATGTATTTTTAATACAAAATACAGTAGGTGAGTTTTATTTGCTCCCTTTTTAATTGCTTTTGCAATATATATTTTTGGGCTGAGAATACATGCGCTGCTTTTATGTTTGACGAAATAGACACAAGTACTTAAAATATATTCTACGTTGAGTTGTACCACCTTGTATATCTTCCCTAATAGCTTGGTAACTAATATTTACATGTTGGAAGAACATGTAAGCGCGAATCCTATTGATAGATCTATCGGGTTTGACCACCCCAACCGGGCTAGTCGCTCTAGTATCGTAAACGGTTGCATAGTACTTCATTTTTGCTACACTTGCGAGTGTAGGTAGATTTCATAATAAAGGGAATATGCCACATTAATAGTTAAATATGGTTACCGAAGCGCTCAACAACTTATAGAATACTTTTATACACTTGCGAGTGTACGTATATTTATAAACGAAAATCTTGTGGTCTATTGATATATTGAAATGATTGATATGATAAACCTATGAACTCACCAACCTTTTGGTTGACACTTTTAAGCATGTTTATTCTCAGGTATGAAAGAAATCTTTCGCTGTGCATTTGCTCATATTACATGGAGTCGTTTATGGTATATTTAAGTCAGTACCTCGCAATGAAACCAAATGTTGAAGACTTCGTCCAGGAGGATTAGGACGGGTCATCACAATATACATATATAAATATAAGTGTACATATTAAGTTGAATTAATAAAATACAAAATAATCATTTGGAGTTGAAAATGTAAGGTAATATACAAAATAATTAAGCTATTATTTAAATGAATCTATATATATATGAATTCTATAAATAATTGATATTATATGTATATTGTAATATAATATATATATATATATATATATATATATATATATATATATATATATATATATATATATATATATATATATATATAGGTTATTATATAAAATAAGTAATACATAATTAATGAAATATAAAGATAACATATTAAAACTTATTACAAGTTAAAATATAGTTATTATATTAACAATGTTATTATTACTTTCATTAAAATAAATATTAATATTAATCTCAGTATTATGAATATGATTATTATTACATATAAAAGTTAATACATGTAATTTAGGATATTAATATTGTTATTAATGTTTTAAAAAGGCATTATTATTATTATAGTTATTATTATTATTATTATTATTAATATAAAATAATACAATTTATTATTATTAACACTAATAGTATTATTATTATTATCAATATTATAAGAATTATGAAAATAATTAAGATAAAAATTTATTTATGATTTAAATGAAATCTCATTTTTTATCATTTTTATAATATTATTACTATTATTTAGTTATTTTTAGAATTATTATTAATATAATTATTATTAATATTATTAGTACATTACTATTAATATTTATTAAATGAATTTAAAAGGAATCAAATTCAGTTGCAGGTACCCATCGACATTGTACTTGATTTTTGTTTTTGTCTCCAGTTTGTTACAAATCATTTTATTCACAACTCAAAACAGAGATTATTCACTACATATATGGTACACTGCATTAGTGTTAGAATTATAAACCAAAAATCAAGAAATAAGCTCGTACCCTCTGTTCTTCATCTTTTTAACCATATTTTGTTTTCGAATGAATTTTCCAAATGTAATAATACATTCTTGTTAGGAATCGTCTATCTAAACTATCTGTAAGTTTTCAATCCTCAATTCTTTCTACTAATCTCTAATTTGAGAGTCAAAGTTTTGGGTTTTAAAAGTTAACTAAGTGTTCTTGAATCAAATTTGAGTTTGTTTTGATGTTTCTAGTTAATTTGATGATCCATAAAGATTATAGGAATGATTTGCAACACAATTCATGTTGTAATCATAACGTATAACATTCTTAATCTCAAAACCAAATTTTGAGCTCATGTGTTATTGACAGTGAGACACACAAACTTGAATTTGAAACAAATTTTGAAAACTAAAAATGCAGAGTTGTTAGGAATCATTTACTTAAACTTTCTGTAAAATCTCAAGTTCCAATTCTTAATAACGAATTCGAATTTGCGAGTCAAAGTTATTTTGCCAAAAGTCAACTAATTTGTTCATCAAGAAATTAGAGCTTGTTTTGATGTTTTAATTTCAATTGACGATTCCAATAGTTTTTAGGAATGATTTGAAACATATTTTATGTTGTAAAGATTGTCCAAAACGAACTCAAAATTGAAAACATTAATATTTTTTTAAGAAGCTAAGAGCTTCAGCAGTAGGTTGTTTTTCAGTTTTTTTTTCAATTTTCTTAATTACAAGAACACTTTTATTTTTTGTTTCATGTTTGTTTAAAAGTCCTAAAACCATTTTGATGATTGACTATTAAGAATGAAGTCGTTTGATCGTTTCGATTATGGTGAAGAAGATGAAGTGGGTTGAAATATGTACTAGATAAATACTTCGGGTTGTATTATAAATCAGATAAACAAGACAGAGGGAATGGTTAAGGGTGTTTGCGGGTGAGCGAGAGGTCTCGGGTTCGAACCCTGTTCGGGACATATTTTTTTAGAAAAGCTTTGGAAGGTAGATTTCATTACCAAAATTATTATTATTATTATTATTATTATTATTATTATTATTATTATTATTATTATTATTATTATTATTATTATTATTATTATTATTATTATTGTTATTGTTACCAAAATTATAATTTTTATCATTATTATTATTACTAATATATGTATTATTACTATTATTATGATTATGATTATTATTATTATTATCAAAATAACACAAACTATTTTTGTTATTATTAATATTAGTATTAGTATCATTATGTACTTATTAGTATTATTAGAATCATTATTAACATATGTATTATTATTATTATCATTATCATTTTTATTATTAGTATTATCGTTATTAATAAAGTTATTATTGGTAAGACTATTATTAGTAAATCATTAATATCAAAACTATCATTTTTAACAAATAAATATTTGGTACATAAAACATACTTATTACATATACTACAATTATATTAATATTCCACATAACTATATATAAGACATATTAACATTTCTTATATAAATACTTACATACAACAAATTAGATATTTTTAATATAATACTAAATATATATATATGGATATATTAATATAACTAAATGTATAGATTTTAATCATTTTAAATATATATATATAAAATAAATATATATATATAACATATACTTTAAGATATAATATAAGTATATATTTTTAAATGGAATTTAATATAAATTATATAAACTACAAACACATAAATAATATATAATAAATAAAGGAAATTATGTGATTTCCATTATATATTTTAATAGATATACAATTGATATAGGTTCGTGAATCCGAGGCCAACCCTGCATTGTTCAGTTCCGTCGTATGC
This sequence comes from Rutidosis leptorrhynchoides, assembly GCF_046630445.1. Taxonomy (NCBI): domain Eukaryota; kingdom Viridiplantae; phylum Streptophyta; class Magnoliopsida; order Asterales; family Asteraceae; genus Rutidosis; species Rutidosis leptorrhynchoides. The sequence goes on from NC_092334.1 coordinate 134,735,248, forward strand.
ATATTTTTAATACAAAATATCGTATCGTGAGTTCATTTGATTCCCTTTTACTCTTTACATTTTTGGGACTGAGAATACATGCGCTATTTTTATAACTATTCTATTAAATGCTTTTGAAATATATTTTTGGACTAAGAATACATGAGATGCTTTTATAAATGTTTGACGAGAGAGACACAAGGAAAACATTCCTCGAATGAATTATTATACAGACAGAAGTTCTGTTGATTATTATTGAATTAGTTGGACGTTATAATTGCCACTAATTGATGTGAATATTTCCCCTTGATTATTATAGCTTGGTAATCTAAGAATTAGGAAACGGGTATGGCCCCTAATTCACGCGAATCCTAAAGGTAGCTACCGGGTTTAACACCCCCACCCAGAATGTTCACTAGACGGAAGAGCTAGTAGGCGTGGTGTTTAATACTTCGAAGTTTATATATTATACAGACGAGATGTTCTGTTTTGGGGATATTATTGATGCGCATTATATGTTAAGGTCGGTTACCATGTTGAGCAATGAAAGCAAAGTGAATGTTATGTATCGATAGAATGATTTTTATACACAGGTTATGTGTATTATTTTTATGCACGAGATATGTGTACGGTTATTTATAAATCACGAGGCAACCTACGGGGGAGAAAAGGATACGAACCTACTCTGCTAAGCATTATGAAAAATGGTTTTGTACACGAGATAGGTGTACTGTATTTAAATCTTGTGGTCTATCAAAATGATGAATTTTATTGCTTATGATAAACCTATGAACTCACCAACCTTTTGGTTGACACTTGAAAGCATGTTTATTCTCAGGTATAAAAGAAATCTTCAACTGTGCATTTGCTTATTTAGAGATATTACTTGGAGTCATTCATGACATATTTCAAAAGACGTTGCATTCGAGTCATTGAGTTCATCAAGATTATTATTAAGTCAATTATAGTTGGATGTATTATGAAATGGTATGCATGCCGTCAACTTTCGATGTAAAGAAAGTTTGTCTTTTAAAAATGAATGCAATGTTTGTAAAATATATCATATAGAGGTCAAATACCTCGCAATGAAATCAACTATTATGAATCGTTTATAATCGGTATGAACGGATCCTTTCAGTTGGTATCAGAGCGGTGGTCTTAGCGAACCAGGTCTTGCATTAGTGTGTCTAACTAGTAGTTGTTAGGATGCATTAATGAGTTTAGACTTCGACCTTAGCTGCCTGTCCAAAGTTTTGCTTATCATTTCTAGTAGAAAATCATCTGCTTATCATCCTTAGGAAATCACCTGCTTATCATTCTTAGTCTAGACACATGTTACTGCATTAATTGCATGAATAGTGTATAGACAAAATTCATATCTTAGCGTATCTATTACTGTAAACTTTGCCTGACATATTCCGTAAATTCCTCCGTAATCTACGAAATCTTTTGTTCTATATATATAGATATTCTATGTAATTAGAATACCATCCGATAGCTGAAAATCATTTCATACCGAAAAAACCTTTACTCAATCGTACGAAATGGAACTCGCCACTAGTTCAAGTTCTTCGGAACCCGACATCTATTCCGACATAGATGATCACCTAAGCTCCGAAAGCAGCGTCATCGGAATGAATCAACCAATCAACCATCATCAATTCTGGATGAATTGGGGATGAATTCGTAGTTGACTTAATCAATGGAGACACAAAGAAGGCAATCCCTTCCACCAACCTGCACTCTTGGCGAAGAACCTGAAGCACTTACCGTCGAACTTGTTTGTAATACCATTTTCTCTCTCATTTCCATCGTATCTCGCCATGATTATATTCTATCTAAAATTCTAAACCCTATTCATCCACTCGTTCCGACCGACAATCATCCTGGAGTAATGGAAGAAGTTAACGAGCTTCACGCTTGAGTAATAAATTTGGAGAATATGGTGCAAAACTTACCAGCTTCAATAACACCACTGGCACCAACAGTACCACCAACATCAATACCAGTACCACCAACAACCCAAGTTTCAACATCACACGCCTCAACATCCCATTCTTTACCTCGAGTATAATCATCCTGCTATGTATCATTCTACATCAATATCTTCGTTTTTCATGGCGATTATGTAATCTCTAATGTTTTATAGATTATGTATTCTAGTTCTAACGGTAAATCAAATGAGTTTAATATTATATTGACTCACTAAATCCATGATTACATCTGAAGAAAATATATATGTATATATGTTTTCATAAAGATTGTAATTAAAAATTCTTTCGTACAAACTGTTAATGGTGAAAATATTTTAACGGGTAGGTAATACCCGAGGAATATTTAGATTTCACATTAATAAGTTACACTGTACATTCTTCGAATCTGATTCAACAGTCATTTACTATCCTACTTACATCCACAGATATACGAATTTGTTCACCACAGAATAACCATTTCCATTCAATTTCATATTTGGATTTTGACTTATCAGAATCCAACAAGTGGCATATGAAGAAAACATTAGACAAAAATAAAATTTGTTAGAAACAAAGAAATTAACCATGAGAAATTTTGATAAGAATCCACGCTAACAAAAATCGTAGCTAACTGTTCCTAGCTAACTGTTAATTCCTTATTACATTTTATTTATCGCAATTTTAATACTCTCAATTTTATTTATCGTCATTTAATTTGTGTTATTTATTTTACGCACTTTATTTATCGTCATTTAAATACTGTTATTTAAGCATTTTAAATAACGGGACACGTATACAATGTTTTGACATATCATATCGACGCATATATATATATATATATATATATATATATATATATATATATATATATATATATATATTATTTGGAATAACCGTAAGTCACTCTATATCGCGGTAATGTTCGAGTTAGCATATAAAGGGTCGAGGTTGATTCTAAATAATATATATACTTTGAGTTGTGGTCGAGTCTGAGACATGTATATAATGGGTCACGACAAGTATTAATTAATTCGAATATAATACATTAAACTATATATGAATTATTGAACTGCTAACTGTGGACTACTAACATTGGACAATTAAAATGAATTAAAATATTGATTATAACATATGAAACTAAATTTTTTTTTCAAGTTTGCCACTTGATTTCATCTTAAACCTCATTTGTATCTTGACGATTACAATCTGCGTTCAAACCTTTCATGATTCTTGAAAACATCTCAATCGAGAGGATGAACCAACCCGCACTCCATCTACGGAAGAAAAGATTTATGAACATAGTTATACACCTGAAAACACTCGAAACCTGAATAAACGTTTAACACGTATCTGTGCTAGCTCCTTTGACCTTGTTATTACCGAAAATAACTTTGCAATCCCTTTCCAAAGTAGCCAATTTTGTCATAGCTCCAGCAAGTCAACTTCGACTTTTCAGTCAGATTAGCCTTATTATAACCTTGATATATATACGTTGTCTTTTCGCCTTCGTTATCGGAGAACCGTTTATATTCCATCACATTAGCAGTAAACATACCAGTAACTTTATTGATCTTTGACTTTCTAAAAAATCATTATTTTTATCGAAACCTCATCATATATTCATCCGCATCTGGTAACGAGAATTTTCATACCAATTACTGAGATTTAGCAATTAGTAGTTTGAATCTCGTAGCGTTTCTACATCAACAGTTATACGCAAACATATAACATTTATCTCTTAGAATTATAATCTTCAATTCTGAAATTCCGAAAAGCACCCAGTCTGCGAATCAATACTCTGAATTTTGAAAAAGCTGAAGCAACAGACACTGTAAATGACCTTGACAGCCAAAAGTTTGATGATAAAGAATAGTGTGTTGGTAAAGCTCAGAAAAAGTTTGAAACAGAAAAACGGATTGAGCAAACCATGAAGGAGGCTGTGGACAAATCACAAAGACTAAACCTGCCTTCAAAGAATCCAAATGATTCAGTATCTACTGAAGTCATTAACAAATACCTTACTCCTAACTCTACACTTTTACGAACAAATCTTCATCATCATCCAACGATATTAAAAATTCTAAGATATCATCGTATCTTTCATTATAAATATCCTCGATATTTCTGAAGATATTTTCATAACTATTCTTATCTAAAACCATTTATCTATTCATGATATCAGTGTTACATCAAAAAGGAAACTGTTTTAGTTTCTAAATTATGAAAAATTCGAACTTAAAATAATGTTATTGAAGTAGTGTTGGGAACTGAAGCATGAGTTAGTATAATATAATGACAATTGATCAACGTGATTATATTACAGTAAGTCATGATGAGTTTCTAATGGAACATGATAATTCACAGACCCTACCGTCATCATGTGCCATGTTACATGACTCTTACATTCTATCTAATATATAAACATATCAAGAATATAATTTCTTGATAGTTCTATCTTTTCCCTTAAATTCTGGTAATTTAACCAGCCGAGATCGTGCTATTACAATTTCTTTCTTAGAACGTTAGCTATGTTCATTTCGAATTTCATATCTATGAATTCTAGAACATTATTCTCTTGACTTAAAGTCAGGAAGAGAAAACAAAAGTATGGAACTCCAAAATATAAAGGAAAGGAAGAGGTGAATTTATAGTGAAATATCCGATAGAGCAATCGAAACAAATTATTGCATTTAATCAAAGAAGATCCTAATTTCCTTAATTACCGAAGTCCCAAATCTTATTACAAAGATTTCCTATCAAATCCTTTGAACTTCAAAAATCAATCCTATCTACTTCAAAAGATATGATGAATCTACATTTACTCATTTCACTCTTTTGTGATAGCTTCACTCGTACTCCTCACCTAAACAAATTGTTTTATCCATATCACCCACTAATGATAAAACTCTATTTATCAACTCATATTCGTCATGAAACCATTTTTATTGTTAGCCATGACGACCTCACTCAAATTTCAGGACGAAATTTCTTTAACGGGTAGGTACTGTGACGACTCAAAAATTTCTGATCAAATTTAAACTTTATCTTTAAATGATTTCGACACGATAAGCAAAGTCTGTAATGTTGAGTCTCAAAATTTTTGAACTATTTACATGGATTCATTTAACCTGCGACTATTCTCGACGATTCACGAACAATTGTGTGTAAATAAAAATGTAATTATGTATATACATATATAAATATAAGTGTACATATTAAGTTGAATTAATAAAATACAAAATAATCATTTAGAGTTGAAAATGTAAAGTAATATACAAAATAATTAAACTATTATTTAATTGAATCTATATATATATGAATTCTATAAATAATTGATATTATATGTATATTGTAATATATATATATATATATATATATATATATATATATATATATATATATATATATATATATAGGTTATTATATAAAATAAGTAATACATAATTAATGAAATATAAAGATAACATATTAAAACTTATTACAAGTTAAAATATAGTTATTATATTAACAATGTTATTATTACTTTCATTAAAATAAAAATTAATATAAATCTCAGTATTATGAATATGATTATTATTACATATAAAAGTTAATACATGTAATTTAGGATATTAATATTATTATTAATGTTTTATAAAGGCATTATTATTATTATAGTTATTATTATTATTAATAGAAAATAATTCAATTTATTATTATTAACACTAATAGTATTATTATTATTATTATCAATATTATAAGAATTATGAAAATAATTAAGATTAAAATTTATTTATGATTTAAATGAATTCTCATTTTTTTTATCATTTTTATAATATTATTACTATTATTTAGTTATTTTTAGAATTATCATTAATATTAATATAATTATTATTAATATTATTAGTACATTACTATTAATATTTATTAAATGAATTTACAAGGAATCAAATTCAGTTGCAGGTACCCATCGACACTGTATTTGATTTTTGTTTTTGTCTCCAGTTTGTTACAAATCATTTTCAGTCACAACTCAAAACAGAGATTATTCACTACATATATGGTACACTGCATTAGTGTTAGAATTATAAACCAAAAATCAAGAAATAAGCTCGTACCCTCTGTTCTTCATCTTTTTAACCATATTTTGTTTTCGAATGAATTTTCCAAATGTAATAATACAATCTTGTTAGGAATCGTCTATCTAAACTATCTGTAAGTTTTCAATCCTCAATTCTTTCTATTAATCTCTAATTTGAGAGTCAAAGTTTTGGGATTTAAAAGTCAACTAAGTGTTCTTGAATCAAATTCGAGTTTGTTTTGATGTTTCCAGTTAATTTGATGATCCATAAAGATTATAGGAATGATTTGCAACACAATTCATGTTGTAATCATAACCTATAACATTCTTAATCTCAAAACCAAATTTTGAGCTCATGCGTTCTTGACAGTGAGATACACAAACTTGAATTCGAAACAAATTTCAAAAACTAAAAATGCAGAGTTGTTAGGAATCATTTACTTAAACTTTCTGTAAAATCTCAAGTTCCAATTCTTAATAACGAATTCGAATTTGCGAGTCAAAGTTATTTTGTCAAAAGTCAACTAATTTGTTCATCGAGAAATTAGAGCTTGTTTTGATGTTTTAAGTTCAATTGACGATTCCAATAGTTTTTAGGAATGATTTGAAACATATTTTATGTTGTAAAGATTGTCCAAAACGAACTCAAAATTGAAAACATTAATTTTTTTTTTCAAGAAGCTACAAGCTTGTAGGTTGTTTTTCAGTTTTTTTTCAATTTTCTTAATTACAAGAACACTTTTATTTTTTGTTTCATGTTTGTTTAAAAGTCCTAAAACTATTTTGATGATTGACTATTATTATGTATTACTAATATATGTATTATTACTATTATTATGATTATGATTATTATTATTATTATTATCAAAATAACACAAACTATTATTGTTATTATTAATATTAGTATTAGTATCATTATGTACTTATTAGTATTATTAGAATCATTATTAACATATGTATTATTATTATTATCATTATCATTTTTATTATTAGTATTATCGTTATTAATAAAGTTATTATTGGTAAGACTATTATTAGTAAATCATTAATATCAAAACTATCATTTTTAACAAATAAATATTTGGTACATAAAACATACTTATTACATATACTACAATTATATTAATATTCCATATAACTATATATAATACATATTAACATTTCTTATATAAATACTTACATACAACAAATTAGATATTTTTAATATAATACTAAATATATATATGGATATATTAATATAACTAAATGTATAGATTTTAATCATTTTAAATATATATATAAAATAAATATATATAACATATACTTTAAGATATAATATAAGTAAATATTTTTAAATGGAATTTAATATAAATTATATAAACTACAAACACATAAATAATATATAATAAATAAAGGAAATTATGTGATTTCTATTATATGTTTTAATAGATATACAATTGATATAGGTTCGTGAATCCGAGGCCAACCCTGCATTGTTCAGTTCTGTCGTATGCATATTTTTACTACAAAATATCGTATCGTGAGTTCATTTGATTTCCTTTTACTCTTTACATTTTTGGGACTGAGTATACATGCGCTGTTTTTATAACTGTTCTATTAAATGCTTTTGAAATATATTTGTGGACTAAGAATACATGAGATGCTTTTATAAATGTTTGACAAGATAGACACAAGCAAAACATTCCTCGAATGAATTATTATACAGACAAAAGTTCTGTTGATTATTATTGAATTAGTTGGATGCTATAATTGCCACTAATTGATGTGAATATTTCTCCTTGATTATTATAGCTTGGTAACCTAAGAATTAGGAAACGGGTATGGCCACAAATTCACGCGAATCCTAAAGGTAGCTACCGGGTTTAACACCCCCACCTAGAATGTTCACTAGACGGAAGAGCTAGTGGGTGTGGTGTTTAGTACTTCGAAGTTTATATATTATACAGACGAGATGTTCTATTTTGGGGATATTATTGATGCACATTATATGTTAAGGTCGGTTACCATGTTGAGCAATGAAAGCAAAGTGAATGTTATGTATCGAGAGAATGATTTTTATACACAGGTTATGTGTATTATTTTAGTGCACGAGATATGTGTACGGTTATTTAAAAATCGAGAGGCAACCTACGGGGGAGAAAAGGATACGAACCTACTCTGCTAAGCATTATGAAAAATGGTTTTGTACACGAGATAGGTGTACTGTATTTAAATCTTGTGGTCTATCAAAATGATGAATTTTATTGCTTATGATAAACCTATGAACTCAACAACCTTTTGGTTGATACTTGAAAGCATGTTTATTCTCAGTTATGAAAGAAATCTTCTGCTGTGCATTTGTTCATTTAGAGATATTACTTGGAGTCATTCATGACATATTTCAAAAGACGTTGCATTCGAGTCGTTGAGCTCATCAAGATTATTATTAAGTCAATTATAGTTGGATGCATTATGAAATGGTATGCATGCCGTCAACTTTTGATGTAAAGAAAGTTTGTCTTTTAAAAACGAATGCAATGTTTGTAAAATGTATCATATAGAGGTCAAATACCTCGCAATAAAATCAACTATTGTGAATCGTTTATAATCGGTATGAACGGGTCCTTTCACGTGAATTAACCAAACGAATTATTTTAAATACGCGAGTGTAAACGGGAGATGTTATAATCAAATATTGGAAATATTAAGAACGTTAGTTAGCGAAAGATACGAATTTAGATAACGAAAGATATTATCTAAAAAAAAAGACGGGCGCTAAAATAAATTTAACGGAAAAATGGAGGATGTTACATTACCTACACCTTAAAAGAAATTTTTTCCCGAAATTTAGTTGGAAGTAGTAGTTGTTGTTTTTCTTTGAAACCTTGCGTTGCAATTTCTACGAATAAGTGAAGTTACTTCCTTGGGCATTCCAACGAACTTTGACAGTCGTGATTTTACGTTGTTTTAAAGTTTGGTCCCACGATTCATAGTTTCAACCGGTCCTCCTAGGAAGTGAAGTTTGTCATCGATAGTAAGCTCATCGAAAAGGATAACAAGTTCTTGTTTCACAAGACACTTCTTTAAGTTTGATACACAGAATGTAGGATGAACGGAATTTGTTTGAGTTGGGAGTTCGAAACGGTAAGCAACGGGTCCAATACGCCCCAAGATTTCAAAAGGATTAAAATATCGCGGATTTAGCTTTCTACGTTTTCCCGAAACTGATTACACCTTTTCAAGGTTCGACTTTTAACATTACGTGGTCACCCACTTGAAATTCGAGATGTTTATGTCTAACATTTGCATGGTTCCTTTGGTGACTAATGGCCATCTTGAGCATTTCTTAGGTTATTTCGCGAATGAGTTCGGGTTTGGTAATTTTCTTGTTGCTTACTTCGGCCCAACAATTTGGAGAACGGCATTTGCGGCCATATAAAGTTTCGAAAAAGGGGCGGCGTTAATACTCGTGTGATAACTATCATTGTAAGAGAATTCGGTTAAAGGTAAAGATTTTTCCCAAGTAAATTTGAAATCGATAACACAAATTCGTATTATGGTTTCCGAGGTTTGAATCGTACATTTGCTTGGTCCGTCGGTTTGTGGGAGATATGCGGTACTCATTCTAAATGTGTTCCCAAGGCTTTTTGTAAGGCACCCCGAAATCTAGAAGTGAAACGAGAATCTCAATCCGAAATGAGGTACATTTTTTTAGGATATATTTGAACAAGTTTTTAGGACTTGAAAACGTTTGTTAGAACAAGTTTCTTATCAGTTTCTGAAAACGTTTCGTTAGGACTATTCACCCTCGTGGCGAATACTAGTATAACGTGAAGAGTCTCTCTCTCCATTGAGAATTTAGAATAAAGATTTCCTTATACGGAAGTACGAGTGTAAGGTGAGAGGAGTTTCTGCCTCGGTGTGAGCGTATCAAACATATTGTAGTTCGTCGATGAAACTGTACGAAAACGAGATAGTATACGCGTGTAACACATGTTTGAAGTTGAAAGAATTTGTCATTCATTCGGAAGCATAAATATGATTCGGAAATAATCAAAAGGGTGTCCCCGGTATGGTTGTTATCAATACTCTCAGAGCTTTCGGATGTTCAAACAAGAAAAATAAAGTCATGTACATGGCACTTGGTGGTGATTAGGTTGATCGAGTCCAATCACCATCACGAGTCATTAGAACTTTGGTATGACTTACCATAATATAACCGCATTGATCGAGTGTCATTATATTACGCTAACTCATACCTCCATTCCCACAACACTCCATAGAATCAAATTCGTGTAACCGTAAAGATTTAAAATGAACAAAGTGTAACAACTTCTCTAATGTGACTCGTATTGAATCGAAAGAATTAGTGCAACTCTGAAGAAGCGTTTCTCGAGGGAAGTGTATAAATGATTGTTCAAGTCAATGCGGTTCAAGTCAAACAATAATGTCTTTAGGCACAAAAAGAGTAACGAATTATGATAACGAGTAGTACGTAACCGTAGTGATAAGTAGTGATGACGATACTCATCTAAAGTAGTGGTGGTAGTAACAAGAAGTGGTAGATAGTGAAGAACACCGGCGTAACATCAGTAGTGGTTAGTGATCGCCATAGCGGTGGGTACTTTGCAGCACTTGTGGATAGTAAGCTGGGATGATGATGAGTAACAATCTGCAAGACAGAGTTCCCAAACTAGTGTAACTAATGAAGTCGTCGTCATCCTTACGTGTATGAATCTTGAATTTACGTGTGTTACTAGAAAGTGGCAGAGTACGAGTTCGTATGATGAAAATTTGGTACCATTAAGGAGTCCACCTAAGAAAGGTTTAAGTATAATGCACAAGTAGTCAGGTTAGTGCTATCTATAGCAAATGCAAGTCAGAATGCAATGATTAACTATCCGGTTGTAGTATAGATTCACTAATGCGTCCTAACGACTCTGTCAGACACACTAATGCATATCCTAGATCCCTACAACCAACGCTCTGATACCATCTGTAACGACCCGACAAAATCGTCATTGTCGGTGTCGTTAACTTAGGTCCTGTTGCGTGGTCATAGTCCCTAAATGAGACGCGTTTGACCAAAATTATGTCGCATTCATTTGAAACGTACAAGACTTACAAAGTTTAGTTTACCAAACGGTTCGACAACAAGTTTAAGTTTACAAAATTTATAAAGTATAAATGAAATAACTTGCGACATAATTAGTTTAAAAACACGGTTGCTATAAATAGCATAAGTATGTATGATTTAAGTTTGAATCCAAAGGTGCTATCACTAGCGTATGCATGTATGCTTGACCCCAAGCAAGTAATCAAAGTGTGCGGGAGCATGTATCAAGTATGAACCTGAGAAACATATAGAAAACTGTCAACGAAAAAGTCAACGTGTTCGGGTCGGGTCTCGGACAATTTTTCTGAGATTCATAATCATATATGAGCATGTTAGAAAAGTTTCATGTTAATCGGAGGTGCGTAGCATATTTGGAATTAAACGAAAAATTGCAATATTGGACAGCCCGCTGAACAGGCTTAATGCGCACCACGCATAAAAGTGCGCACCACGCATTAGTACACAAAAATTAAAAGTGCGCACCGTGCATAAAAGTGCGCACCGCGCAGTTGTACACAGAAAATGTTGTTTGCTGAAAAGTCAAGTGCACGAACCAAAACTCTTTCAATCACAACTTATGAATCGAAAACACTCAAAACACGTATCTTATATCGTTGGAAAGGTAATTTAACGAGGAATACAACTAAACACATGTCATATATCAAATTCATCATTTACATAAATCAAATCCTCGTCGAATGATCGTTAAAAGTTCATCATTAAAGTTTCAAGTTCATAAAATGCATAAGATGATTCAGGAATCTAATTTACACATACGATATACTGTTTCGAGGGTAATTACGCATACAATGCAACTAAACACTTACTAACAATGTTTCATAGCATTCAAAGCATCAAAATTTTATTTTAAAAGCTATCAAACCCTAACCAAGAATCGCAAAATTAATAATCATGTTAGTGATTTTTTCCAAGTCAACCTACACATCAAATTGAAGCTAATGATGCTAGTAACACATTTAATACATGAACTTTAACAATTAAATAATATTTAATCATCCGAAACTCAAGATTAAACACACTCATTTCAAGTTTATGCTAGTTTATGCAAAATAACAAGATCGAGCAAATAAATCACATATTCATGCTAGACTCGAGCCATAGATACTAACTAACACCATTTCAAGTCTATAAAACGAATTTGAGAAATCTAGAATTTTTAGAAACTTTACCCCAAGTAGTGAAATTGGTACCAAAACGTATAGGATTCCAAAAGTACAATTTGTTTTGTGATGAGCTTCCTAGATTCGAAATGGATGATGATTGAATGATGAAGATGAAAATGGTGAAAGTTGGAAGTAATACTTGAGAGGAAAAAGGAAAGAAAAATAAACTGAAATGAATGGTGGTGGAGAGGTTGACTAGTTCAACTAGTCAACTTCTTTAGTCCTTGGCAACTTTGGTCCCTCAAATTTGAAAGCGGGTGCGTGAATTAAACAAACGAATTATTTTAAATACGCGAGAGTAAACGGGAGATGTTATAATCAAATAACGGAAATATTAAGAACGTTAGTTAGCGAAATATACAAATTTAGATAATGAAAGATATTATCTTAAAAAAAAAAGACGGGCGCTAAAATAAATTTAACGGAAAAATGCGGGATGTTACAAAAAGCACATATGGTGATTAATGAAAAGAATATTGAGAAAGAATAACCAATGTTTCTTGAAAGAATTCAAGGTTATATATATGGACCAATTCATCCATCATGTGGACCATTTTGGTATTTCATGGTTCTAATAGACGCATCTAGCGGATGGTCTCATGTTTGTGTGTTATCAAGCCGTAATATGGCATTTGCAAATTTCTTGCACAAATTATTAAATTGAGAACACATTATTCTAATTACACCATTAAAAGGATGAGACTTGATAATGCTGGTGAGTTAACATCTCAAGCATTTAATGATTATTATATGTCTACAGGGATTGTTGTTGAACATCCAGTTGCTCATGTGCATACACAAAATTGGTTTAGCTGAATCAATAGATAAACGCTTGCAGCTAATAACTAGACAATTAGTAATGAGTACAAAACTCTCAATATTTATATGGGGACATGTAAATTTACATGATACGACATTAATTCGCATTAAACTAAGTGCAAGTCATAAATATTCTCCATTACCAACTTAATTTTGGTCGAGAGCCAAATATTTTTCATCTTAGAACATTTGGTTGTGCAATGTATTTTTAATTGCACCACCACAACAAATGGTTCCTCAAAGAAAGATGGAAATATATGTTAGATATGAAACGACTTCAATCATAAGATATATTGAACCCATGACGGGTGATGTTTTTAAAGCACGTTTTGCTGATTGTCACTTTAATGAAATATTGTTCCCTAGATTAGGGGGAGAAATAAAAAATAAAGAAAATGATGTTTCATGATGTGAACCTCAATTAATGTATCTTGATCCTCGCACAAAAGAATGCGAGACCGAAGTTCAAAAAAATAATGCATATGCAAGAACTTGCGAATAAATTGCTTGATGCATTTACAGATACAAAAAGAGTGACTAAATCATATATATACCAGCAGCAAATGCTCCAGCTCAAATTGAAATTCTAAAAGCTGGCAATAATGTCACTCTTAAGTCTTTGCCACGCCAGAAACGTGGGAGACCAATTGGTTCCAAAGATAAAAATCATCGAAAAAGAAAATCAGCTAATAATTAGGTAAAAGAAAATGTTCAAGAAGAACCATAAATCAATACTCCTTCTGCAGAGGAGATTGATGATGTCAATACGGAATTTTCAATCAATTATGCACATTCAAAAATATTATGGAACTGAAATGAAATGAAACATCTTGATGGGATATTTTCATATAATGTTGTATATGACATCATGAATGATGATGATGATCCAGAACCAAAATCTGTGATGGAATGTCAAAATAGACATGATTGGGATCATTGAAAAGGAGCAATACGAGCTGAATTTGAATCGCTCAATAAAAGAAAAGTTTTCAGATCTATCATTCTCACACCTAAAGATGTGAAATCTGTGGGACATCGATGGGTTTTTGTGCGAAAAAGAAATGAGAAAATGAAGTTACAAGGTATAAAGCTAGACTTATAGCTCAAGGTTTTTCTCAAAGGCCAGGAATTGATTATGAGAAAACTTATACTCCTGTTATGGATGCAATTACTTTTAGATACTTAATCAGCCTGGCATTTTCTAAAAATTTAGAAATGCATCTCATGGATGTTGTGACTGCTTATCTATATGGATCACTTGATAGTGATATATATATATGAAGATACCTGAAGGATTTAAGGTATCAGAAGCATCCAATGCAAAACCCAAAGAAATGTACTCATTCAAGTTACAAAGGTCTTTATATGGGTTGAAACAATCGGGTCGCATGTGATATAAACGATTAAGTGATTACATGATAAGCAAAGGGTATACAAATAATCTTATTTGCCCATGTGTATTCATTAAGAAAACAACATCCGGATATGTGATCATAGCCGTTTATGTCGATGATTTTAACATCATAGGTACAAATAAAGAGATCCATGAAACCATTCAACTTCTAAAGAAATAATTTGAAATGAAAGATCTCGGAAAAACCAAGTATTGTCTTGGTTTGCAGATTGAGCATATGCCTAATGGTTTACTTGTACAACAAATAATGTATATATAAAAGATTTAAAAACGTTTCAATATTGACAAGGCAAAACCATTAAGTACTCCTATGGTTGTTAGATCACTTAATGTTGACACTGATCCATTTCGTCCCTGTGAAGATCATGAAGATATTCTGGGACCAGAAGTGCCATATCTTAGTGCAATTGGAGCTCTTATGTATCTTACAAATTGTACAAGACCTGACATTTCTTTTGCAGTTAATTTGTTGGCAAGGTTCAGCTCAGCTCCTACAAAAAAACACTGGAATGGGATCAAACACATATTTCGATATCTTCAAGGAACTACTGATTTAGGATTATTTTATTCTAACGAATCAAGACAAGATTTGGCTAGTTATGCAGATGCAGGTTATTTATCTGATACACATAAAGCTAAATCTCAAAATGGATATGTATTCCTAAATGGAGGTACTACAATATCATGGCGTTCTAAAAAACAAACACTTGTTGCAACATCATCAAATCATGCCGACGTGATTACATTACATGAAGCTACTCGGGAATGTTTTTGGTTGAGATCAATGACACAACTCATAACTGATTCTTGTGGCCTAGAACGTGATAAAAGCCCAACAACTATCTATGAAGATAATGCAGCTTGCATAGCACAGATGAAGGAAGGATATATCAAAAGTGATAGAACAAAACATACCTCCGAGATTCTTCTCATATACTCAAGATCTCATTAAGGACAACCAGATTGAAATGAAATATGTTCAATCCAGTAAAAACTCTGCTGATCTTTTTACCAAAAACTCTACTCAAGATCTCAATAAGTCCATGTTGAATAATGTATAACATAATTAATTATTTTTAAGGGTATTTTTAGTAAATTTATTGTAAATTTTTAGTTATGGTATTATAAGTTCAAAATTTTAAAACGGATAACTAGATTATAAGTTCAAAAATTTAAAACGATAATAATAATAATAATAATAATAAATATATATATATATATATATATATATATATATATATATATATATATATATATATATATATATATATATATATATATATATATATATATATATATATATATATATATATATATATATATATAGTAATATTTATATAATTTGTTGGAATCCTTTACAACTCCAAGTAAGAGGCTAATATAAAGCGTGGAGTTGGAGTATACCTGGCAAACGGGTCGAGATGGGCCGGGTTGGGTCAAAGATCAAATGGGTCATGGGTCGAAACGGGTCAGAATTAAAATAGGTCGAACGGGTTGGGTCGAGACCCGGGTCGGGTTGGGTCAAGACCCGGGTCGGTTGGGTCGGGCTAGTAAAAATTTTCTTGTTAATATTTTTTGATGTATCTCTTCCGAAAACGAGCGCCGAAAACGCGCCCCGAAAAACGCGCGCTTAAAACACGAGTTGAAATCGCGCCCCAAAATCGCGCCCCAAAAACGGCCGCCCAAAACGGGCGCCAAAAACAGGCCCCGAAATCGCGCGTAGAAAACGCGCGACGAAAGCGCGCGCCGAAAAACACGCGAACGAAAACGCGCTGAAATTGCGCGCCGAAAACACGGGCCGAAAACCGCGCGCCGAAAACGGGCTCCGAAAACGCGCGTCGAAATCATGCGCCGAAAACGCGCGCCGAAACGGCGCGCCGAAAACGCGCGCCGAAAACGGCTCCGAAAACGCGCGCCGAAAACGCGCGCTGAAAAACGCGCGACGAAAACGCGCGCCGAAAACGGCTCCGAAAACGCGCGCCGAAAACGCGCGCTGAAAAACGCGCGACGAAAACGCGCCCCGAAAACGCGCGCCCAAAAACGTGCGTCGAAATCGCGCCCCGAAAACGGGCCCCGAAATCGCTAGCAAAAGCCGCGCGCTCCGAAATTGCGCGCCGAAAACACCCGCCGAAATCGCGCGCCGAAAACGCCCGCCGAAAACCGCGCGCCGAAAACGGGCGACGAAAACGCGCGCCGAAAACTCGCGCCAAAAACGCGCGGAGAAAAACGCGCGCCAAAAACGCGCGGAGAAAAACGCGCGCCGAAAACGCGCGGAGAAAAAGCGCGTCGAAAACGCGCGTCGAAAAAGCGCGCCGAAAACGCCCACCGAAATCGCGCGACCAAAAACGCTCGCCGAAAACGCGCCCCGAAATCGCGCCCCAAATCGTGCAGCGAAAACGCGCGCCGAAAACGGGCGCCGAACACGCGCGCCGAAATCGCGCGCCGAAAACCCGCGCCGAAACGCGCTCCAGAAAAGCACGACGAAAAACCCGCGCCGAAAACCCGCGCCGAAAACGCGTCGGGAAATCGCGCGCCGAAAAACGTCCGCCGTAAACGGCCGCCGAAATACGCGCTCCGAAATCGCGCGCCGAAAAACAAATCTTTTGAAGTGAACCCATTTGGACCCATTTGGGTCTTCAAGTAATTTTTGTATTGTGATTGAACCCGTTTAGGTCTTTTAGATATTTGTTATATTATGTGCTTGGATCCATTTGGGTCTTCAAGTAAACCCAATGGACCTATTTTTAAGACTTAGGGTCCATTTTGCGAGGTCTAAGTTGGAGTTATAATTTGTTGGAATCGAAGTTATAATTTTCTTATAAATTTGTTGGAATCCTTTATTTAAAAATATAATAAACTCGGCCTACGATTAACATCTCATCATCTCACCAATTCAGTTAGTCGGTCGATCATGCCGTCATTGATGATACCCGAAGAAAAAATCGGAACCGTCTATGGTTACCCGCCGGTTCGACGTCAAAAAACCAAATCCAACCCAAATCGCGAACGTGAATCTCTATGTTTACCTATATGTTGTTCATCATGGGTAATAAATATCATGCGCAGTTTTATTCTTCATCCTTGTATTTACCTTCCTCTCACTCAGTTATAACATCCCAAAAGTTGATGTCCATGACGTCACTCTCACTCAATTCACACTTTCACTACCAAATAACACGTTATACTACAACCTTGTGGCTAACATAACCTTTAGAAACACTTATAGAAAAGTAGTTATGCATTCTGATAGAATTGATGCCGGTTTGATGTATCAAGGCCAACGAATGGGAACGAAACACCTCGATGTCTTTTCTTTAGCGCCTAAAGAAGAGAAAAGTATTGTTAATATGGTATTAAGAGGTGAACGAGTATTACAATTGTTAAATAGTGATGAGAAGTTAGTTTATGCATCTGAAAATAAAAGTGGCGTTTATAAGATTGGTGTTAATGTTACAACTGTGTTGAGGTCTAGTGTGACAACTGTGTTGAGGTCTAAAGTGAACCGATTGGTGAACCCAGACCCAGTTACACATGACTTTATGTGTGATAATTTGGAGCTTCAGTTGAATTCTTCTGTACTTGTGACAACCAAGTGTTCCTGATCAAGTATTCGTTATAAGATGAATAATAGGCGGCAACTATGCTTTTAAGAGTTCATAACATTAGCTATTTTCATAGTTTATTGTCTCTACTATACCTATAGTTTTGTTGATTGTTTTTTTTTTCTATTCTGGATCTTAATCTTTAGTTATTTATTAGTTGATGTGTTATTTTTGATAAACAATATAATTCGTGCTAGATAGAAAAAATATAAATATTTCATTGTCAAGTTCTTGACACATTGTCTAATTAGACCTTACACAGCTTGCTTGAACTTATAAACGACAACTGAAAACAAAAACAAAACGTAAAATAGAATAAAATTAAAAGGTGGAAATGATGGTGCATTGATAGCACTGGACTAGAAGATAGCCCAACAACAGATGCAAGTGAGCCCATTAAGGAGAGGCCCAAGAGGCAAGTTGGTCCACTCAGACATTTAACTGATTACTAGCTTAATTAGTTGAATTAGTTGTTAAGAAGTTGTTAATGTTGTAACAGATTAGGGCTATATAGTAGTGACTCAATTGTATAGTTCAATTATCAAATTCATAATCAATAAAATTCTCATTTCTTCTCTTAATTTCTTAAGGAGATTGCCTATCTCGAATCAAGGCATATCATTTTGGTGCTTTCATTGTTCTTAACAATGGCGAAATCATCTTCAACTCAAGGTGATGTTTTGGATCGATTAGCTGATCGAATCATTCAGGTATTACAACCAGTGATTGCTCTTGCATCACAAAATCAAACTACACACAATACCGCCACTCAATTCCAAAATCCAATCCAATCACAGGATTCAATTTTGCAACCGAAGAAGCTTACAATTGATTTTCCCAGGTTCAGTGGGGGAAATGATCCAATTGAATGGTTATACAAAGCTGAGAAGTTCTTTGAATTTCATAGAGTAGCTGATGGTGAGAAGTTATTGTATGCATCAATGCATTTAGATGGCCTGGCAAATAGTTGGTTCCAATGGATGGAGATGACTAATCAGTTACATTCATGGCTGAATTTTGTTTTTGCCCTAAAGGTGCAATTTGGGCCTTCGGCCTATGAAGATCCGGTGGAAAAACTAACAAGATTGGTCCAAAAAGGTTCAGTGACTGAATATTAACTGGAGTTTCAAACCTTGTGCTGCAAAACTAGGGAGCTATAAGACAAAACGTTAAAGAGTTGCTTCATAGCAGGGTTAAAACCAGAAATTCGTAGGGAGGTTAAATCCAAGACTCCATTTTATTTGAGTCAAGCAATTGGTTTGGCTAAAATGTATGAAGAAAAGTTGAATGATAAGAGTGGTTTCAGTTCTTGGAATCGAAATCCTGGCATTTTACCCACACCTGTGTCTTCAAGAAGTGGTGATTTTAGTAGTTACAGGAACACCAAAACTAGGGTTCCAAGAGTAGTGAAGCATTTAACTGAGGCTGAGAGAGCACAAAAAGATGCGAAAGGGGAGTGCTATAATTGCAATGAAAAATGGAATAGGGGTCACAGATGTGGTGTTAAACCAAATTTACACATGATTGAAGTAGATGAGGAAGAGTTTGATGATGAAGAAAGTCAAGATTGTCCAGCTTTAACACAATATCCTGATTCAGATCCTCAATTTGGATCTGACTCACAAACTGCAATCAGTCTACGTGCCTTGTGGGGTTAAACTAACCCTAGAGCATTAAGAATGGAAGGAAGTATGGGGCAGGCAAACGAATTCATTTGATGATAGATAGTGGAAGCAGCCACAACTTTATTTAAGAAAGGATGGTAAGATAGATGAATTTGACTTTACTTCCACCTGATCAATTTCATGTAATGGTGGGTAATGGACAACATTTGGATTTCTTAGGCAAATGTTTCAATGTAACAGTGAATATACAGGGTCATAAATTTCAAACTGAATTCTTTGTAATTGGTTTACATGGGGCTGACGCCAATTTGGGGATTTCTTGGATGAAAACATTGGGAGATGTGACAACCAATTATAAAACTAAGCTCATGAATTTTGAAGTTGAGGGTAGAACAGTCACTCTTAAGGGTTTACACGATAACACAGCAGAATCAATCTCTGGTAAAAAAATTCAAAAGGGTTGTAAGGACTGAAACAACATCTGGTTGTTACATGTTGTGGGTTCAAGAAAACAAATCACCTATGTAATTGAATTCTGTGGTTGCTGATACAGAGGTGGCAAAACAAACTGTAGGCAGTTAAGAATCTTTGAACCCTGCAATTACTAGTGTTTTGTAGTATTTTGCCGAAGTGTTTGCGGAATCTAAGAAATTACCTCCCACTAGATTTTTACAACATAAGATCAACTTATTACCTGGTGCCAAACCTGTCAATGTCAAACTTATAGGTATCCTCACTTTCAAAAAGATGAGATAGAAAAGCAGATGAATGAAATGTTAAACTCTGGGGTGATTCAAGCAAGTACTAGTAGTTTTAGTTCACCTGTACTTTTATTTAAGAAGAAAGATGGTACATGGAGATTTTGTATTGATTATAGAGCCCTTAATGCAGTTACTATGAGAGATAGGTTTCCAATCCCAACTATTGATGAGTTAATAGATGAATTGTGTGGAGCTAGTTATTTCACTAAGTTGGATTTGAGAGCTGGGTACCATCAGATTAGAATGCAGGCTGAGGACATACATAAAACTGCATTCAGGACTCACTCTGGTCACTATGAATTTAGGGTGATGCCTTTTGGGTTGAAAAATGCTCCATCTACATTTCAGGCTACTATGAATACAATTTTTATTGGGTTGTTTAGAAAGTGTGTGATTGTTTTTTTATGACATTTTGGTGTACAGTAATAGTTTGGAGCAGCATGTGGAGCACTTGAAATCAGTGTTGCAAATATTAAGGGCCTACTAGTTCTTTGTCAAGGCTAGTAAATGTAGTTTTGTAGTGTCTAAAATTGAATATTTGGGGCATGTTATTACTAGACAAGGTGTAGCTCCAGACCCTACTAAAATACAGGCCATGGTTGACTGGCCTACAAAAAAAATACAAAACAACTAAAGGGGTTTTTGGGATTAACTGGATATTATAGGAAGTTTATTCAAGGGTATGCTAGGGTTGCAGCACCTATGATAGAATTGTTAAAGAAAGATGCTTTTTTATGGAACTCTGCAGCTGACTTAGGTTTTGCCACTTTGAAAGAAAAGATGGTTACAGATCTAGTATTGATTCTACCCAATTTCAAATTACCATTTCAAGTGGATACTGATGCTAGTGGGGTAGCAATTGGTGTTATGTTAATGCAAGATAAGCATCTCATAGCTTATTATAGCAAGAAAATGAGTTTGAAGATGCAGAGGTCATCCACTTATGTAAGAGAGCTCTATGCTATGACCTCAGTCATCACTAAGTGGAGATAATACTTATTGGGCAGTCAATTCACTATCTTTATAGATCATAAAAGCTTAAAGCATTTGATGGAACAAACCATACAAACACCTGAACAACAACATTATCTCACCAAATTGTTGGGATATCAATACCAAATTGTGTATAAACCTAGAGTGACTAACCATGTAGCAGATGCATTGTCTAGAATGCATGGAACCAGTGGTTCATTCTTTGCAATCACTGCTATTCATTTTGAATTAATTAAAGATCTCAAAAGAGTAGTAGCTGATGACCCTCAAGCTCAACAATTGATTGTTGATATTACTAAAGATTCATCACTGGTGCAGAATTGGAAATATACAAATGGATTTTTGTATTACAAGCATAGACTATTTGTACCTACATTGTTGTTACTAAGAAGAGCATTATTAGAAGAATTTCATTCTACACCAATTAGTGGTCATGCAGAAATTCAAAGGAGTTATTTGAGGTTGGCTGCAAATTTTTATTGGAAAGGTATGAAGTTAGACATGGAGCAGTTTGTCAGAGAGTGCATTGTATGTCAAGAGGTAAAAACCCTAAACATTGCTCCTTATTAGTTATTGCAACCATTGAATGTGCCTGAAAAAGTTTGGGAAGAGGTGAGTATGGATTTTATTACCGGGTTGCCAAATTCTAGAGGGTACACTGTAATTTGTGTGGTGGTTGATAGGTTGTCTAAAGGGGTCCATTTTGGTGGGTTAACTACTAAGTATACATATGTGACAGTAGCTACCTTGTTCTTTGACATGGTGTTTAAATATCATGGAATGCCCAAATCTGTGATATCTGATAGAGATAAGGTGTTTTTGATTAAATTTTGGACTGAGCTGTGCAGATTAAGTCACACTAAGATCTTATTATCATCTTCATACCACCCTCAGTCAGATGGCCAAACTAAGGTGATGAATAGAAGTTTGGAACAATACTTGAGGTGTTTTGTGGCTGAGAGTCCAAAATTATGGCACAAGTTTTTGTCTTTGGCTGAATATCATTATAACACATCCGTACACACTACTACTGGTATTAGTCCTTTTGAGGCTATGTATGGCAGGGCCCCACCTATTCTCTCTGACTATTTGAGTGATAGTACAGCTGTGGATGCATTGGATAATATTTTACAAGAAAGACATGGGAAGTTGAAGATGTTAAGAGCAGTATTGTTGCAAGCTAATGACAAGATGAGAATTATAGCTGAAAAGCATAGAACTGAGATGTCATTTGCAGTGGGTGATTTGCTATGGGTCAAGTTACATCCTTATAGGCAAATTTCTGTGGTGAAAAGAATCAACCAAAAACTGAGTAAAAGATATTTTGGACCTTACAAGTTGAAAAGAAGATTGGTCCAGTGGCTTATAGATTGGTATTACCTGCCACTTCTCACATTCACCCTATTTTCATGTCTCTTTACTCAAGAAATTTAGGGGTGATGAGGCTGTGGTTTGTTTTCCTTTACCTGAAGCTGACAATGGCAGTGGTCCAGTGTAGTTACCACAACATGTGTTAGAGACTAGGCAAATTTTGCGTGATGAGGTACTTGTTTCACATGTATTGGTTAAATGGGAGTTGTTGCCAAATTCTGAAGCAACATGGATGGATGAAGGTGAGTTTGTAAAGTTACAAGAGATTCATGACCATGAGGACATAGTCCAATTGAAAGACGGGTGCAATGATAGCACTGGACTAGAAGATATCCCAACAATAGATGCAAGTGAGCCCATTAAGGAGAGGCCCAAGAGGCAAGTTGTGTAGTGACCCGAACTTTTCCATGTTTATATATAGTAATTGAGATTGATATTTACATGATTAAATGTTTCCAACATGTTAAGCAATCAAACTTGTTAAGACTTGATTAATTGAAATATGTTTCATATAGACAATTGACCACCCAAGTTGACCGGCGATTCAAGAAAAACTTGTAAAAATGACATGATGATATATATATAGATATACATATGGTTAACATGAGATTATGATAAGTAAGTATCTCCATAAGTATATTAACAATGAGTTATATACATATAAACAAGACTACTAACTTAAGGATTTCAAAACGAGACATATATGTAACGATTATCGTTGTAACGACATTTAAATGTATATATATCATATTAAGATATATTAATATATCATAATATCATGATAATATAATAATTTAACATCTCATTAGATATAATAAACAATGGGTTAACAACATTAATTGAGATCGTTAACTTAAAGGTTTCAAAACAACACTTACATGTAACGACTAACGATGACTTAACGACTCAGTTAAAATGTATATACATGTAGTGTATTTAGATGTATTAAAATACTTTTGGAAGACTTCAAGACATATATTAAAACACTCATACTTAACGAAAATGGTTACAGTTACTTTCCCATTCTTTTCTTTCATCAAGAATTCTAGTCGTATTCTTACCCGTATTATACACAGCTTCAAAACGTACTTACTATGAGTATATACCAATAGGAACTAGCATGGGATTCCACTCTTGATTATGTCATGTATGACTAATCAATTTTAACTTCTACCATGAGCTAGTCAACTAACTAGAACTCCTTTTAACCCCACTCACCACTCACCAATTACCACTCATCATTCACTCCATTTCACTTCCAATTCTCTTTCTAATTCTCTCTCAACATACACACACACTATTATGAACGTATTTTTCCAGTAGTTAATCATCATCTTCATCAAAAATCACTTCAAGAATCAAGCTATAATCATCATAGGAAGAACACTTCAAGAACACTTCAAAAATCCCTTCAAGTTTACTAATTTACTTCCAAGCTTTCTAATCCATTCCAAGTAATCATCTAAGATCAAGAAACCTTTGTTATATACAGTAGGTTATCTTTCTTATTCAAGGTAATATTCATATTCAAACTTTGATTCAATTTCTATAACTATAATCTATCTTAATTCGAGTAAAAATCTTACTTGAACTTGTTTTTGTGTCATGATCCTACTTCAAGAACTTTCAAGCCATCCAAGATCCTTTGAAGCTAGATCATTTCTTGTCACTTCTAGTAGGTTTACCTACTAAACTTGAGGTAGTAATGATGTTCATAACATCATTCGATTCATATATATAAAACTATCTTATTCGAAGGTTTAAACTCGTAATCACTAGAACATAGTTTAGTTAATTCTAAACTTGTTCGCAAACAAAAGTTAATCCTTCTAACTTGACTTTTAAAATCAACTAAACACATGTTCTATATCTATATGATATGCTAACTTAATGATTTAAAACCTGGAGACACGAAAAACACCGTAAAACCGGATTTACGCCGTCGTAGTAACACCGCTGGCTGTTTTGGGTTAGTTAATTAAAAACTATGATAAACTTTGATTTAAAAGTTGTTATTCTGAGAAAATGATTTTTATTATGAACATGAAACTATATCCAAAAATTATGGTTAAACTCAAAGTGGAAGTATGTTTTCTAAAATGGTCATCTAGACGTCGTTCTTTCGACTGAAATGACTACCTTTACAAAAACGACTTGTAACTTATTTTTCCGACTGTAAACCTATACTTTTTCTGTTCAGATTCATAAAATAGAGTTCAATATGAAACCATAGCAATTTCATTCACTCAAAACGGATTTAAAATGAAGAAGTTATGGGTAAAACAAGATTGGATAATTTTTCTCATTTTAGCTACGTGAAAATTGGTAACAAATCTATTCCAACCATAACTTAATCAACTTGTATTGTATATTATGTAATCTTGAGATACCATAGACACGTATACAATGTTTCGACCTATCATGTTGACACATCTATATATATTTCGGAACAACCATAGATACTCTATATGTGAATGTTGGAGTTAGCTACACAGGGTTGAGGTTGATTCCAAAATATATATAGTTTGAGTTGTGATCAATACTGAGATACGTATACACTGGGTCGTGGATTGATTCAAGATAATATTTATCGATTTATTTCTGTACATCTAACTGTGGACAACTAGTTGTAGGTTACTAACGAGGAAAGCTGACTTGATAAACTTAAAACATCAAAATATATTAAAAGTGTTGTAAATATATTTTGAACATACTGTGATATATATGTATATATTATTATAGGTTCGTGAATCAACAGTGGCCAAGTCTTACTTCTCGACGAAGTAAAAATCTGTGAAAGTGAGTTATAGTCCCACTTTTAAAATTTAATATTTTTGGGATGAGAATACATGCAGGTTTTATGAATGATTTACAAAATAGACACAAGTACGTGAAACTACATTCTATGGTTGAATTATTGAAATCGAATATGCCCCTTTTTATTAAGTCCGGTAATCTAAGAATTAGGGAACAGACACCATAATTGACGCGAATCCTAAAGATAGATCTATTGGGCCTAACAAACCCCATCCAAAGTACCGGATGCTTTAGTACTTCGAAATTTATATCATATCCGAAGGGTGTCCCGGAATGATGGGGATATTCTTATATATGCATCTTGTTAATGTCGGTTACCAGGTGTTCACCATATGAATGATTTTTATCTCTATGTATGGGATGTGTATTGAAATATGAAATCTTGTGGTCTATTATTATGATTTGATATTTATAGGTTAAACCTACTCACCAACATTTTTGTTGACGTTTTAAGCATGTTTATTCTCAGGTGATTATTAAGAGCTTCCGCTGTCGCATACTTAAATAAGGACGAGATTTGGAGTCCATGCTTGTATGATATTGTGTAAAAACTGCATTCAAGAAACTTATTTTGTTGTAACATATTTGTATTGTAAACCATTATGTAATGGTCGTGTGTAAACATGATATTTTAGATTATCATTATTTGATAATCTACGTAAAGCTTTTTAAACCTTTATTGATGAAATAAAGGTTATGGTTTGTTTTAAAATGAATGCAGTCTTTGAAAAACGTCTCATATAGAGGTCAAAACCTCGCAACGAAATCAATTAATATGGAACGTTTTTAATCAATAAGAACGGGACATTTCAGTTGGTATCTGAGCGTTGGTCTTAGAGAACCAGAATTTTGCATTAGTGTGTCTTATCTAGTTTGTTAGGATGCATTAGTGAGTCTGGACTTCGACCGTGTTTACTTGAAAAATGATTGCTTAACAAATTTTGTTGGAAACTATATATTTTTAACATGTGAATATTATGTGATATATTAATCTCTTAACGCGTTTGATATTATGTGATAGATGTCTACCTCTAGAACAAGTCCCATTGACTCACCTAATAATAATGAAGAGTCAAATGTAAATTGGAATGATTCGTGGACTGATTCACAAGTTCCCGAAGAAGAACCGGAAGAAGAGTCGGAACCAGAAGAAGAATCGGAACCGGAAGAAGAATCGGAACCGGATGAAGAAATAGAACCGGTGGGGGAAATAATAAAACGGTTAAGTAAAAGAAAATCCTCAACCAACTGACCAAGGTTAATTATGGTCAATGGTGTTTCCGCCAAGGAAGCAAAATATTGGGAGGATTACCAATTCTCCGATGAATCGGATTCCGACGAGAATTCCGATGATGTTATAGAAATTACCCCAACTGAATTTAAAAAGGCAAAAGAAAATAATAAGGGAAAGGGCATAAAAATAGAGAAATCTAATTCCAACCCCGATGAACTTTATATGTATCGTCAACCCCCGAAGTCCTTAAGTTGTAACAATGACCCGGGAACCTCTAAACCACCAGGTTTTTCTAAAGCAATGTGGATAACGACGGCTCGTATTAGGGGAACATCATATATCCCTAGAAACTTGGCAAAACGAACCAAAACCGAAGAAGAAGAAACAAGCGAGTCGGAATAAGATAGTTGTATTCGTGTGGTGTAATATAAGTAATATAGTGTGCTTATGCTTTATGATATATGTAAAAATTGCTTGTATTAATAAGTATTTTTTTTATGAATCTAACTCTTGTCTATTTTACAGTATAAAAACACAAAATGGATAGACAACCCAATATTTTAAGAGACCTACCCGGAGACATGATTGATGAAATCTTGTCTAGAGTCGGTCAGAATTCTTCGGCACAACTATTTAAGGCGAGATCAGTTTGTAAGACATTCGAAGAACGTTCCAAGAATGCCTTGGTTTATAAAAGGCTTTCGTTCGAAAGATGGGGGATATCACATTGGGAAATCCATAAGTTACGATGTGTTTACTTTGACGCATATATTGCGGGGAACCCAAATGCTATTTTACGCAATGGGTTAAGAAATTATTTCGACTCAATATATCCGAATATTGGACTTCGTGATTTAGAAAAAGCGGCTAACATGCAACATAAAGAAGCATGTTATGCTTACGGATTAGTAATGTTCGCTTCTCACCAAAGTGAGAACAAGAACATCGGGCTACAACTATTAAACAAAATGTTTCCATAAGTGACGGAGTCGGTAATTGGGGTAAGAAATGAGGTTTTTAGATTGTTACGGAACTGTTGGACATTACGTAACCCTCGTCCCTTTGACGACGTTACAACACGCTGTCTTATCAACGGCCATAACGGTTATATTCCACAAGACCAAGGATGGGAAGTAGTCCTAGTAAAACCAGAATGCATGACTTGTTTCTGGACGTATGAATTACGTGTCTTTATTGCCTTTGCTGAACGACTTATGTACTAGCTAGAATTATCTTCACAACTATCTTATATCAAAGTTATTGTGTGCTATATTTCATGCTTTATGTAAAATAAGCGGTATTGTAAGTTTGTAAAATATTGTATAAAAGTTTGAACGCGAAATATTATTATAATCAGTTTTTCATATAGAATTGTAGTAGTTGAATTGTATATTAGCTACTAAGTATGAACTTGACGGGTAGGTACTACCCGAATTTAAACTTATAAAACGCTAATATGAAGAAAAAGCTTTTATAAATGAGTTCATATTATGCTACGAAATACTATTAACTACTCCTAATATTCTGTATGATTAACTTGTTCCATTTGATTATTTTGAAGGAAATGGCACCGACTACTCGACACACCGTGAATATGAATGAAGAGGAATTCCGTACTTTTCTAGCTTCAAACATAGCCGCAGTACAGGCTACGCTACATACCAACAATAACCTTGGATCTAGCAGTACAGGAAATCGTGTAGGATGCACCTACAAAGAATTCACTGCCTGCAAACCTTTGGAATTTGATGGAACCGAAGGACCGATCGGATTGAAACGGTGGACCGAGAAGGTCGAATCGGTGTTTGCCATAAGTAAGTGTACTGAAGAGGACAAAGTAAAGTACGCTACGCATACCTTCACAGGTTCTACGTTAACATGGTGGAATACCTATCTAGAGCAAGTGGGACAAGACGATGCGTACGCACTACCGTGGTCAGCATTCAAGCACTTGATGAACGAGAAGTACCGTCCCAGAACCGAGGTCAATAAGCTCAAGACAGAACTTAGAGGGTTACGAACCCAAGGATTTGATATTACCACGTACGAAAGATGATTCACAGAATTATGCCTATTGTGTCCGGGAGCATTCGAAGATGAGGAAGAGAAGATCGACGCGTTTGTGAAAGGATTACCGGAAAGAAACCAAGAAGATATAAGTTCACACGAGCCCGCCTCCATACAACAGGCATGTAGAATGGCTCACAAACTAGTGAACCAGATTGAAGAAAGAATTAAAGAACAGACTGCTGAAGAGGCCAATATGAAGCAATTCAAAAGAAAGTGGGAGGAAAACGGTGATAAGAATCACCAATACAACAACAACAGCAATTACAACAATAATCGCAACAATTATCCCAACAATCGCAACATCAATCGCAACTACAACAAACGGCCCAACAACAACAACAACAACAACAACAATAACAACAGCAACTACAACAATCATCCCAACAACAATAATAACCACAACAACAACAACAATCAGAAGCAGCTATGCCAAAGGTGTGAAAAGTATCACTCGGGGTTCTGCACCAAATTTTGCAACAAGTGTAAAAGAAATGGTCATAGCGCGGCGAAGTGTGAGGTCTACGGACCAGGGGTTAATAGAACGAAAGGAACAAATGGTGTCGGAACGAGTAATGGCAGAGCAAGTAGTGTCGGAGCAAGTTATGCCAATGTAGTTTGTTATAAATGTGGAAAACTGGGCCACATTATTAGAAATTGCCCGAACCAGGAGAACACGAATGGACAAGGCCGCGGAAGAGTTTTCAATATTAATGCGGCAGAGGCACAGGAAGACCCGGAGCTTGTTACGGGTACGTTTCTTATTGACAATAAATCTGCTTACGTTTTATTTGATTCGGGTGCGGATAGAAGCTATATGAGTAGAGATTTTTGTGCTAAATTTAGTTGTCCATTGACGCCTTTGGATAGTAAATTTTTACTCGAATTAGCAAATGGTAAATTAATTTCAGCAGATAATATATGTCGGAATCGAGAAATTAAACTGGTTAACGAAACATTTAAGATTGACTTGATACCAGTAGAGTTAGGGAGTTTTGATGTGATAATCGGTATGGACTGGTTGAAAGAAGTGAAAGCAGAGATCGTTTGTTACAAAAATGCAATTCGCATTATACGAGAAAAAGGAAAACCCTTAATGGTGTACGGAGAAAAGGGCAACACGAAGCTACACCTTATTAGTAATTTGAAGGCACAAAAACTAATAAGAAAAGGTTGCTATGCTGTTCTAGCACACGTCGAGAAAGTACAAATAGAAGAAAAGAGCATCAATGATGTTCCCATTGCAAAAGAATTTCCCGATTTATTTCTGAAAGAATTACCGGGATTACCCCCACATCGATCCGTTGAATTTCAAATAGATCTTGTACCAGGAGCTGCACCAATAGCTCGTGCTCCTTATAGACTAGCACCCAGCGAGATGAAAGAACTGCAAAGCCAATTACAAGAACTTTTAGAGCGTGGTTTCATTCGACCAAGCACATCACCGTGGGGAGCTCCTGTTTTGTTTGTCAAGAAGAAAGATGGTACATTCAGGTTGTGTATCGACTACCGAGAGTTGAACAAACTTACCATCAAGAACCGCTACCCACTACGTAGAATCGACGACTTATTTGATCAACTACAAGGCTCGTCTGTTTATTCAAAGATTGACTTACGTTCCGGGTATCATCAAATGCGGGTGAAAGAAGATGATATTCCAAAGACTGCTTTCAGAACACGTTACGGTCATTACGAGTTTATGGTCATGCCGTTTGGTTTAACTAATGCACCAGCTGTGTTCATGGACCTTATGAACCGAGTGTGTGGACCATACCTTGACAAGTTTGTCATTGTTTTCATTGATGACATACTTATTTACTCAAAGAATGACCAAGAACACGGTGAACATTTGAGAAAGGTGTTAGAAGTATTGAGGAAGGAAGAATTGTACGCTAAGTTTTCAAAGTGTGCATTTTGGTTGGAAGAAGTTCAATTCCTCGGTCACATAGTGAACAAAGAAGGTATTAAGGTGGATCCGGCAAAGATAGAAACTGTTGAAAAGTGGGAAACCCCGAAAACTCCGAAACACATACGCCAGTTTTTAGGACTAGCTGGTTACTACAGAAGGTTCATCCAAGACTTTTCCAGAATAGCAAAACCCTTGACTGCATTAACGCATAAAGGGAAGAAATTTGATTGGAATGATGAACAAGAGAAAGCGTTTCAGTTATTGAAGAAAAAGCTAACTACGGCACCTATATTGTCATTGCCTGAAGGGAATGATGATTTTGTGATTTATTGTGACGCATCAAAGCAAGGTCTCGGTTGTGTATTAATGCAACGAACGAAGGTGATTGCTTATGCGTCTAGACAATTGAAGATTCACGAACAAAATTATACGACGCATGATTTGGAATTAGGCGCGGTTGTTTTTGCATTAAAGACTTGGAGGCACTACTTATATGGGGTCAAAAGTATTATATATACCGACCACAAAAGTCTTCAACACATATTTAATCAGAAACAACTGAATATGAGGCAGCGTAGGTGGATTGAATTATTGAATGATTACGACTTTGAGATTCGTTACCACCCGGGGAAGGCAAATGTGGTAGCTGATGCCTTGAGCAGGAAGGACAGAGAACCCATTCGAGTAAAATCTATGAATATAATAATTCATAATAACCTTACTACTCAAATAAAGGAGGCGCAACAAGGAGTTTTAAAAAAGGGAAATTTAAAGGATGAAATACCTAAAGGATCGGAGAAGCATCTTAATATTCGGGAAGACGGAACCCGGTATAGGGCTGAAAGGATTTGGGTACCAAAATTTGGAGATATGAGAGAAATGGTACTTAGAGAAGCTCATAAAACCAGATACTCAATACATCCTGGAACGGGGAAGATGTACAAGGATCTCAAGAAACATTTTTGGTGGCCGGGTATGAAAGCCGATGTTGCTAAATACGTAGGAGAATGTTTAATGTGTTCTAAAGTCAAAGCTGAGCATCAGAAACCATCAGGTCTACTTCAACAACCCGAAATCCCAGAATGGAAATGGGAAAACATTACCATGGATTTCATCACTAAATTGCCAAGGACTGCAAGTGGTTTTGATACTATTTGGGTAATAGTTGATCGTCTCACCAAATCAGCACATTTCCTGCCAATAAGAGAAGATGACAAGATGGAGAAGTTAGCACGACTGTATTTGAAGGAAGTCGTCTCCAGACATGGAATACGAATCTCTATTATCTCTGATAGGGATGGCAGATTTATTTCAAGATTCTGGCAGACATTACAGCAAGCATTAGGAACTCGTCTAGACATGAGTACTGCCTATCATCCACAAACTGATGGGCAGAGCGAAAGGATGATACAAACGCTTGAAGACATGCTATGAGCATGTGTTATTGATTTCGGAAACAGGTGGGATCGACATCTACCGTTAGCAGAATTTTCCTACAACAACAGCTACCATTCAAGCATTGAGATGGCGCCGTTTGAAGCACTTTATGGTACAAAGTGCAGGTCTCCGATTTGTTGGAGTGAAGTGGGGGATAGACAGATTACGGGTCCGGAGATTATACAAGAAACTACCGAGAAGATCATCCAAATTCAACACCGGTTGAAAACCGCCCAAAGTCGACAAAAGAGCTACGCTGACATTAAAAGAAAAGATATAGAATTTGAAATTGGAGAGATGGTCATGCTTAAAGTTGCACCTTGGAAAGGCGTTGTTGAATTTGGTAAACGAGGGAAATTAAATTCAAGGTATATTGGACCATTCAAGATTATTGATCGTGTCGGACCAGTAGCTTACCGACTTGAGTTACCTCAACAACTCGCGGCTGTACATAACACTTTCCACATCTCGAATTTGAAGAAATTTTTTGCTAAATAAGATCTCACTATTCCGTTAGATGAAATTCAAATCAACGAAAAACTCCAATTCATCGAAGAACCCGTCGAAATAATGGATCGTGAGGTTAAAAGACTTAAGCAAAACAAGATACCAATTGTTAAGGTTCGATGGAATGCTCGTAGAGGACCCGAGTTCACCTGGGAGCATGAAGATCAGATGAAGAAGAAATACCCGCATCTATTTCCAGAAGATTCGTCAACACCTTCAACAGCTTAAAATTTCGGGACGAAATTTATTTAACGGGTAGGTACTGTAGTGACCCGAACTTTTCCATGTTTATATATAGTAATTGAGATTGATATTTACATGATTAAATGTTTCCAACATGTTAAGCAATCAAACTTGTTAAGACTTGATTAATTGAAATATGTTTCATATAGACAATTGACCACCCAAGTTGACCGGCGATTCACGAACGTTAAAACTTGTAAAAACGACATGATGATATATATATGGATATACATATGGTTAACATGAGATTATGATAAGTAAGTATCTCCATAAGTATATTAACAATGAGTTATATACATATAAACAAGACTACTAACTTAAGGATTTCGAAACGAGACATATATGTAACGATTATCGTTGTAACGACATTTAAATGTATATATATCATATTAAGATATATTAATATATCATAATATCATGATAATATAATAATTTAACGTCTCATTAGATATAATAAACAATGGGTTAACAACATTAATTGAGATCGTTAACTTAAAGGTTTCAAAACAACACTTACATGTAACGACTAACGATGACTTAACGACTCAGTTAAAATGTATATACATGTAGTGTATTTAGATGTATTAAAATACTTTTGGAAGACTTCAAGACATATATTAAAACACTAATACTTAACGAAAATGGTTACAGTTACTTTCCCATTCTTTTCTTTCATCAAGAATTCTAGTCGTATTCTTACCCGTATTATACACAGCTTCAAAACGTACTTACTATGAGTATATACCAATAGGAACTAGCATGGGATTCCACTCTTGATTATGTCATGTATGACTAATCAATTTTAACTTCTACCATGAGCTAGTCAACTAACTAGAACTCCTTTTAACCCCACTCACCACTCACCAATTACCACTCATCATTCACTCCATTTCACTTCCAATTCTCTTTCTAATTCTCACTCAACACACACACACACACACTATTATGAACGTATTTTTCCAGTAGTTAATCATCATCTTCATCAAAAATCACTTCAAGAATCATGCTATAATCATCATAGGAAGAACACTTCAAGAACACTTCAAAAATCCCTTCAAGTTTACTAATTTACTTCCAAGCTTTCTAATCCATTCCAAGTAATCATCTAAGATCAAGAAACCTTTGTTATATACAGTAGGTTATCTTTCTTATTCAAGGTAATATTCATATTCAAACTTTGATTCAATTTCTATAACTATAAACTATCTTAATTCGAGTAAAAATCTTACTTGAACTTGTTTTTGTGTCATGATCCTACTTCAAGAACTTTCAAGCCATCCAAGATCCTTTGAAGCTAGATCATTTCTTGTCACTTCCAGTAGGTTTACCTACTAAACTTTAGGTAGTAATGATGTTCATAACATCATTCGATTTATATATATAAAACTATCTTATTCGAAGGTTTAAACTAGTAATCACTAGAACATAGTTTAGTTAATTCTAAACTTGTTCGCAAACAAAAGTTAATCCTTCTAACTTGACTTTTAAAATCAACTAAACAAATGCTCTATATCTATATGATATGCTAACTTAATGATTTAAAACCTGGAGACACGAAAAACACCGTAAAACCGGATTTATGCCGTCGTAGTAACACCGCGGGCTGTTTTGGGTTAGTTAATTAAAAACTATGATAAAATTTGATTTAAAAGTTGTTATTCTGAGAAAATGATTTTTATTATGAACATGAAACTATATCCAAAAATTATGGTTAAACTCAAAGTGGAAGTATGTTTTCTAAAATGGTCATCTAGACGTCGTTCTTTCGACTGAAATGACTACCTTTACAAAAACGACTTGTAACTTATTTTTCCGACTATAAACCTATACTTTTTCTGCTTAGATTCATAAAATAGAGTTCAATATGAAACCATAGCAATTTGATTCACTCAAAACGGATTTAAAATGAAGAAGTTATGGGTAAAACAAGATTGGATAATTTTTCTCATTTTAGCTACGTGAAAATTGGTAACAAATCTATTCCAACCATAACTTAATCAACTTGTATTGTATATTATGTAATCTTGAGATACCATAGACACGTATACAATGTTTCGACCTATCATGTCGACACATCTATATATATTTCGGAACAACCATAGACACTCTATATGTGAATGTTAGAGTTAGCTATACAGGGTTGAGGTTGATTCCAAAATATATATAGTTTGAGTTGTGATCAATACTAAGATACGTATACACTGGGTCGTGGATTGATTCAAGATAATATTTATCGATTTATTTCTGTACATCTAACTGTGGACAACTAGTTGTAGGTTACTAACGAGGACAGCTGACTTGATAAACTTAAAACATCAAAATATATTAAAAGTGTTGTAAATATATCTTGAACATACTGTGATATATATGTATATATTGTTATAGGTTCGTGAATCAACAGTGGCCAAGTCTTACTTCCCGACGAAGTAAAAATCTGTGAAAGTGAGTTATAGTCCCACTTTTAAAATCTAATATTTTTGGGATGAGAATACATGCAGGTTTTATAAATGATTTACAAAATAGATACAAGTACGTGAAACTACATTCTATGGTTGAATTATTGAAATCGAATATGCCCCTTTTTATTAAGTCTGGTAATCTAAGAATTAGGGAACAGACACCCTAATTGACGCGAATCCTAAAGATAGATCTATTGGGCCTAACAAACCCCATCCAAAGTACCGGATGCTTTAGTACTTCGAAATTTATATCATATCCGAAGGGTGTCCCGGAATGATGGGGATATTCTTATATATGCATCTTGTTAATGTCGGTTACCAGGTGTTCACCATATGAATGATTTTTATCTCTATGTATGGGATGTGTATTGAAATATGAAATCTTGTGGTCTATTATTATGATTTGATATTTATAGGTTAAACCTATAACTCACCAACATTTTTGTTGACGTTTTAAGCATGTTTATTCTCAGGTGATTATTAAGAGCTTCCGCTATCGCATACTTAAATAAGGACGAGATTTGGAGTCCATGCTTGTATGATATTGTGTAAAAACTGCATTCAAGAAACTTATTTTGTTGTAACATATTTGTATTGTAAACCATTATGTAATGGTCGTGTGTAAACAGGATATTTTAGATTATCATTATTTGATAATCTACGTAAAGCTTTTTAAAACTTTATTGATGAAATAAAGGTTATGGTTTGTTTTAAAATGAATGCAGTCTTTGAAAAACGTCTCATATAGAGGTCAAAACCTCGCAACGAAATCAATTAATATGGAACGTTTTTAATCAATAAGAACGGGACATTTCAGTTGGTATCTGAGCGTTGGTCTTAGAGAACCAGAATTTTGCATTAGTGTGTCTTATCTAGTTTGTTAGGATGCATTAGTGAGTCTGGACTTCGACCGTG
Source organism: Rutidosis leptorrhynchoides (assembly GCF_046630445.1). Taxonomy (NCBI): domain Eukaryota; kingdom Viridiplantae; phylum Streptophyta; class Magnoliopsida; order Asterales; family Asteraceae; genus Rutidosis; species Rutidosis leptorrhynchoides. Next base: position 134,771,712 of record NC_092334.1, read on the forward strand.
TTTACTTGAAAAATGATTGCTTAACAAATTTTGTTGGAAACTATATATTTTTAACATGTGAATATTATGTGATATATTAATCTCTTAACGCGTTTGATATTATGTGATAGATGTCTACCTCTAGAACAAGTCCCATTGACTCACCTAATAATAATGAAGAGTCAAATGTAAATTGGAATGATTCGTGGACTGATTCACAAGTTCCCGAAGAAGAACCGGAAGAAGAGTCGGAACCAGAAGAAGAATCGGAACCGGAAGAAGAATCGGAACCGGATGAAGAAATAGAACCGGTGGGGGAAATAATAAAACGGTTAAGTAAAAGAAAATCCTCAACCAACTGACCAAGGTTAATTATGGTCAATGGTGTTTCCGCCAAGGAAGCAAAATATTGGGAGGATTACCAATTCTCCGATGAATCGGATTCCGACGAGAATTCCGATGATGTTATAGAAATTACCCCAACTGAATTTAAAAAGGCAAAAGAAAATAATAAGGGAAAGGGCATAAAAATAGATAAATCTAATTCCAACCCCGATGAACTTTATATGTATCGTCAACCCCCGAAGTCCTTAAGTTGTAACAATGACCCGGGAACCTCTAAACCACCAGGTTTTTCTAAAGCAATGTGGATAACGACGGCTCGTATTAGGGGAACATCATATATCCCTAGAAACTTGGCAAAACGAACCAAAACCGAAGAAGAAGAAACAAGCGAGTCGGAATAAGATAGTTGTATTCGTGTGGTGTAATATAAGTAATATAGTGTGCTTATGCTTTATGATATATGTAAAAATTGCTTGTATTAATAAGTATTTTTTTTTATGAATCTAACTCTTGTCTATTTTACAGTATAAAAACACAAAATGGATAGACAACCCAATATTTTAAGAGACCTACCCGGAGACATGATTGATGAAATCTTGTCTAGAGTCGGTCAGAATTCTTCGGCACAACTATTTAAGGCGAGATCAGTTTGTAAGACATTCGAAGAACGTTCCAAGAATGCCTTGGTTTATAAAAGGCTTTCGTTCGAAAGATGGGGGATATCACATTGGGAAATCCATAAGTTACGATGTGTTTACTTTGACGCATATATTGCGGGGAACCCAAATGCTATTTTACGCAATGGGTTAAGAAATTATTTTGACTCAATATATCCGAATATTGGACTTCGTGATTTAGAAAAAGCGGCTAACATGCAACATAAAGAAGCATGTTATGCTTACGGATTAGTAATGTTCGCTTCTCACCAAAGTGAGAACAAGAACATCGGGCTACAACTATTAAACAAAACGTTTCCACAAGTGACGGAGTCGGTAATTGGGGTAAGAAATGAGGTTTTTAGATTGTTACGGAACTGTTGGACATTACGTAACCCTCGTCCCTTTGACGACGTTACAACACGCTGTCTTATCAACAGCCATAACGGTTATATTCCACAAGACCAAGGATGAGAAGTAGTCCTAGTAAAACCAGAATGCATGACTTGTTTTTGGACGTATGAATTACGTGTCTTTATTGCCTTTGCTGAACGACTTATGTACTAGCTAGAATTATCTTCACAACTATCTTGTATCAAAGTTATTGTGTGCTATATTTCATGCTTTATGTAAAATAAGCGGTATTGTAAGTTTGTAAAATATTGTATAAAAGTTCGAACGCGAAATATTATTATAATCAGTTTTTCATATAGAATTGTAGTAGTTGAATTGCATATTAGCTACTAAGTATGAACTTGACGGGTAGGTACTACCCGAATTTAAACTTATAAAACGCTAATATGAAGAAAAAGCTTTTATAAATGAGTTCATATTATGCTACGAAATACTATTAACTACTCCTAATATTCTGTATGATTAACTTGTTCCATTTGATTATTTTGAAGGAAATGGCACCGACTACTCGACACACCATGAATATGAATGAAGAGGAATTCCGTACTTTTCTAGCTTCAAACATAGCCGCAGTACAGGCTGCGCTACATACCAACAATAACCTTGGATCTAGCAGTACAGGAAATCGTGTAGGATGCACCTACAAAGAATTCACTGCCTGCAAACCTTTGGAATTTGATGGAACCGAAGGACCGATCGGATTGAAACGGTGGACCGAGAAGGTCGAATCAGTGTTTGCCATAAGTAAGTGTACTGAAGAGGACAAAGTAAAGTACGCTACGCATACCTTCACAGGTTCTGCGTTAACATGGTGGAATACCTATCTAGAGCAAGTGGGACAAGACGATGCGTACGCACTACCGTGGTCAGCATTCAAGCACTTGATGAACGAGAAGTACCGTCCCAGAACCGAGGTCAATAAGCTCAAGACAGAACTTAGAGGGTTACGAACCCAAGGATTTGATATTACCACGTACGAAAGATGATTCACAGAATTGTGCCTATTGTGTCCGGGAGCATTCGAAGATGAGGAAGAGAAGATCGACGCGTTTGTGAAAGGATTACCGGAAAGAATCCAAGAAGATATAAGTTCACACGAGCCCGCCTCCATACAACAGGCATGTAGAATGGCTCACAAACTAGTGAACCAGATTGAAGAAAGAATTAAAGAACAGACTGCTGAAGAGGTCAATGTGAAGCAAGTCAAAAGAAAGTGGGAGGAAAACGGTGATAAGAATCACCAATACAACAACAACAGCAATTACAACAATAATCGCAACAATTATCCCAACAATCGCAACATCAATCGCAACTACAACAAACGGCCCAACAACAAAAATAACAACAACAACAACAACAACAACAACAGCAACTACAACAATCATCCCAACACTAATCATAACCGCAACAACAACAACAATCAGAAGCAGCTATGCCAAAGGTGTGAAAAGTATCACTCGGGGTTCTGCACCAAATTTTGCAACAAGTGTAAAAGAAATGGTCATAGCGCGGCGAAGTGTGAGGTCTACGGACCAGGGGTTAATAGAACGAAAGGAACAAATGGTGTCGGAACGAGTAATGGCGGAGCAAGTAGTGTCGGAGCAAGTTATGCCAATGTAGTTTGTTATAAATGTGGAAAACTGGGCCACATTATTAGAAATTGCCCGAACCAGGAGAACACGAATGGACAAGGCCGCGGAAGAGTTTTCAATATTAATGCGGCAGAGGCACAGGAAGACCCGGAGCTTGTTACGGGTACGTTTCTTATTGACAATAAATCTGCTTACGTTTTATTTGATTCGGGTGCGGATAGAAGCTATATGAGTAGAGATTTTTGTGCTAAATTAAGTTGTCCATTGACGCCTTTGGATAGTAAATTTTTACTCGAATTAGCAAATGGTAAATTAATTTCAGTAGATAATATATGTCGGAATCGAGAAATTAAACTGGTTAACGAAACATTTAAGATTGACTTGATACCAGTAGAGTTAGGGAGTTTTGATTTGATAATCTGTATGGACTGGTTGAAAGAAGTGAAAGCAGAGATCGTTTGTTACAAAAATGCAATTCGCATTATACGATAAAAAGGAAAACCCTTATTGGTGTACGGAGAAAAGGGCAACACGAAGCTACATCTTATTAGTAATTTGAAGGCACAAAAACTAATAAGAAAAGGTTGCTATGCTGTTCTAGCACACATCGAGAAAGTACAAACTGAAGAAAAGAGCATCAATGATGTTTCCATTGCAAAAGAATTTCCCGATGTATTTCCGAAAGAATTACCGGGATTACCCCCACATCGATCCGTTGAATTTCAAATAGATCTTGTACCAGGAGCTGCACCAATAGCTCGTGCTCCTTACAGACTAGCACCCAGCGAGATGAAAGAACTGCAAAGCCAATTACAAGAAATTTTAGAGCGTGGTTTCATTCGACCAAGCACATCACCGTGGGGAGCTCCTGTATTGTTTGTCAAGAAGAAAGATGGTACATTCAGGTTGTGTATCGACTACCGAGAGTTGAACAAACTTACCATCAAGAACCGCTACCCACTACCGAGAATCGACGACTTATTTGATCAACTACAAGGCTCGTCTGTTTATTCAAAGATTGACTTATGTTCCGGGTATCATCAAATGCGGGTGAAAGAAGATGATATTCCAAAGACTGCTTTCAGAACACGTTACGGTCATTACGAGTTTATGGTCATGCCGTTTGGTTTAACTAATGCACCAGCTGTGTTCATGGACCTTATGAACCGAGTGTGTGGACCATACCTTGACAAGTTTGTCATTGTTTTCATTGATGACATACTTATTTACTCAAAGAATGACCAAGAACACGGTGAACATTTGAGAAAGGTGTTAGAAGTATTGAGGAAGGAAGAATTGTACGCTAAGTTTTCAAAGTGTGCATTTTGGTTGGAAGAAGTTCAATTCCTCGGTCACATAGTGAACAAAGAAGGTATTAAGGTGGATCCGACAAAGATAGAAACTGTTGAAAAGTGGGAAACCCCGAAAACTCCGAAACACATACGCCAGTTTTTAGGACTAGCTGGTTACTACAGAAGGTTCATCCAAGACTTTTCCAAAATAGCAAAACCCTTGACTGCATTAACGCATAAAGGGAAGAAATTTGAATGGAATGATGAACAAGAGAAAGCGTTTCAGTTATTGAAGAAAAAGCTAACTACGGCACCTATATTGTCATTGCCTGAAGGGAATGATGATTTTGTGATTTATTGTGACGCATCAAAGTAAGGTCTCGGTTGTGTATTAATGCAACGAACGAAGGTGATTGCTTATGCGTCTAGACAATTGAAGATTCACGAACAAAATTATACGATGCATGATTTGGAATTAGGCGCGGTTGTTTTTGCATTAAAGACTTGGAGGCACTACTTATATGGGGTCAAAAGTATTATATATACCGACCACAAAAGTCTTCAACACATATTTAATCAGAAACAACTGAATATGAGGCATCGTAGGTGGATTGAATTATTGAATGATTACGACTTTGAGATTCGTTACCACCCGGGGAAGGCAAATGTGGTAGCCGATGCCTTGAGCAGGAAGGAAAGAGAACCCATTCGAGTAAAATCTATGAATATAATGATTCATAATAACCTTACTACTCAAATAAAGGAGGCGCAACAAGGAGTTTTAAAAAAGGGAAATTTAAAGGACGAAATACTCAAAGGATCGGAGAAGCATCTTAATATTCGGGAAGACGGAACCCGGTATAGGGCTGAAAGGATTTGGGTACCAAAATTTGGAGATATGAGAGAAATGGTACTTAGAGAAGCTCATAAAACCAGATACTCAATACATCCTGGAACGGGGAAGATGTACAAGGATCTCAAGAAACATTTTTGGTGGCCGGGTATGAAAGTCGATGTTGCTAAATACGTAGGAGAATGTTTGACGTGTTCTAAGGTCAAAGCTGAGCATCAGAAACCATCAGGTCTACTTCAACAACCCGAAATCCCAGAATGGAAATGGGAAAACATTACCATGGATTTCATCACTAAATTGCCAAGGACTGCAAGTGGTTTTGATACTATTTGGGTAATAGTTGATCGTCTCACCAAATCAACAAATTTCCTGCCAATAAGAGAAGATGACAAGATGGAGAAGTTAGCACGACTGTATTTGAAGGAAGTCGTCTCCAGACATGGAATACCAATCTCTATTATCTCTGATAGGGATGGCAGATTTATTTCAAGATTCTGGCAGACATTACAGCAAGCATTAGGAACTCATCTAGACATGAGTACTTCCTATCATCCACAAACTGATGGGCAGAGCGAAAGGATGATACAAACGCTTGAAGACATGCTACGAGCATGTGTTATTGATTTCGGAAATAGTTGGGATCGACACCTACCGTTAGCAGAATTTTCCTACAACAACAGCTACCATTCAAGCATTGAGATGGCACCGTTTGAAGCACTTTATGGTAGAAAGTGCAGGTCTCCGATTTTTTGGAGTGAAGTGGGGGATAGACAGATTACGGGTCCGGAGATTATACAAGAAACTACCGAGAAGATCATCCAAATTCAACAACGGTTGAAAACCGCCCAAAGTCGACAAAAGAGCTACGCTGACATTAAAAGAAAAGATATAGAATTTGAAATTGGAGAGATGGTCATGCTTAAAGTTGCACCTTGGAAAGGCGTTGTTCGATTTGGTAAACAAGGGAAATTAAATCCAAGGTATATTGGACCATTCAAGATTATTGATCATGTCGGACCAGTAGCTTACCGACTTGAGTTACCTCAACAACTCGCGGCTGTACATAACACTTTCCATGTCTCGAATTTGAAGAAATGTTTTGCTAAAGAAGATCTCACTATTCCGTTAGATGAAATCCAAATCAACGAAAAACTCCAATTCATCGAAGAACCCGTCGAAATAATGGATCGTGAGGTTAAAAGACTTAAGCAAAACAAGATACCAATTGTTAAGGTTCGATGGAATGCTCGTAGAGGACCCGAGTTCACCTGGGAGCGTGAAGATCAGATGAAGAAGAAATACCCGCATCTATTTCCAGAAGATTCTTCAACACCTTCAACAGCTTAAAATTTCGGGACGAAATTTATTTAACGGGTAGGTACTGTAGTGACCCGAACTTTTCCATGTTTATATATAGTAATTGAGATTGATATTTACATGATTAAATGTTTCCAACATGTTAAGCAATCAAACTTGTTAAGACTTGATTAATTGAAATATGTTTCATATAGACAATTGACCACCCAAGTTGACCGGCGATTCACGAACGTTAAAACTTGTAAAAACGACATGATGATATATATATGGATATACATATGGTTAACATGAGCTTATGATAAGTAAGTATCTCCATAAGTATATTAACAATGAGTTATATACATATAAACAAGACTACTAACTTAAGGATTTCGAAACGAGACATATATGTAACGATTATCGTTGTAACGACATTTAAATGTATATATATCATATTAAGATATATTAATATATCATAATATCATGATAATATAATAATTTAACATCTCATTAGATATAATAAACAATGGGTTAACAACATTAATTGAGATCGTTAACTTAAAGGTTTCAAAACAACACTTACATGTAACGACTAACGATGACTTAACGACTCAGTTAAAATGTATATACATGTAGTGTATTTAGATGTATTAAAATACTTTTGGAAGACTTCAAGACATATATTAAAACACTCATACTTAACGAAAATGGTTACAGTTACTTTCCCATTCTTTTCTTTCATCAAGAATTCTAGTCGTATTCTTACCCGTATTATACACAGCTTCAAAACGTACTTACTATGAGTATATACCAATAGGAACTAGCATGGGATTCCACTCTTGATTATGTCATGTATGACTAATCAATTTTAACTTCTACCATGAGCTATTCAACTAACTAGAACTCCTTTTAACCCCACTCACCACTCACCAATTACCACTCATCATTCACTCCATTTCACTTCCAATTCTCTTTCTAATTCTCACTCAACACACACACACACACACACTATTATGAACGTATTTTTCCAGTAGTTAATCATCATCTTCATCAAAAATCACTTCAAGAATCATGCTATAATCATCATAGGAAGAACACTTCAAGAACACTTCAAAAATCCCTTCAAGTTTACTAATTTACTTCCAAGCTTTCTAATCCATTCCAAGTAATCATCTAAGATCAAGAAACCTTTGTTATATACAGTAGGTTATCTTTCTTATTCAAGGTAATATTCATATTCAAACTTTGATTCAATTTCTATAACTATAAACTATCTTAATTCGAGTAAAAATCTTACTTGAACTTGTTTTTGTGTCATGATCCTACTTCAAGAACTTTCAAGCCATCCAAGATCCTTTGAAGCTAGATCATTTCTTGTCACTTCCAGTAGGTTTACCTACTAAAATTGAGGTAGTAATGATGTTCATAACATCATTCGATTCATATATATAAAACTATCTTATTCGAAGGTTTAAACTCGTAATCACTAGAACATGGTTTAGTTAATTCTAAACTTGTTCGCAAACAAAAGTTAATCCTTCTAACTTGACTTTTAAAATCAACTAAACACATGTTCTATATCTATATGATATGCTAACTTAATGATTTAAAACCTGGAGACACGAAAAACACCGTAAAACCGGATTTACGCCGTCGTAGTAACACCGCGGGCTGTTTTGGGTTAGTTAATTAAAAACTATGATAAACTTTGATTTAAAAGTTGTTATTATGAGAAAATGATTTTTATTATGAACATGAAACTATATCCAAAAATTATGGTTAAACTCAAAGTGGAAGTATGTTTTCTAAAATGGTCATCTAGACGTCGTTCTTTCGACTGAAATGACTACCTTTACAAAAACGACTTGTAACTTATTTTTCCGACTGTAAACCTATACTTTTTCTATTTATATTCATAAAATAGAGTTCAATATGAAACCATAGCAATTTGATTCACTCAAAACGGATTTAAAATGAAGAAGTTATGGGTAAAACAAGATTGGATAATAGACACAAGTTATAAATGATTTCATATTGAACTCTATTTATACTCATTTTAGCTACGTGAAAATTGGTAACAAATCTATTCCAACCATAACTTAATCAACTTGTATTGTATATTATGTAATCTTGAGATACCATAGACACGTATACAATGTTTCGACCTATCATGTCGACACATCTATATATATTTCGGAACAACCATAGACACTCTATATGTGAATGTTGGAGTTAGCTATACAGGGTTGAGGTTGATTCCAAAATATATATAGTTTGATTTGTGATCAATACTGAGATACGTATACACTGGGTCGTGGATTGATTCAAGATAATATTTATCGATTTATTTCTGTACATCTAACTGTGGACAACTAGTTGTAGGTTACTAACGAGGACAGCTGACTTGATAAACTTAAAACATCAAAATATATTAAAAGTGTTGTAAATATATTTTGAACATACTGTGATATATATGTATATATTGTTATAGGTTCGTGAATCAACAGTGGCCAAGTCTTACTTCCCGACAAAGTAAAAATCTGTGAAAGTGAGTTATAGTCCCACTTTTAAAATCTAATATTTTTGGGATGAGAATACATGCAGGTTTTATAAATGATTTACAAAATAGACACAAGTACGTGAAACTACATTCTATGGTTGAATTATTGAAATCGAATATGCCCCTTTTTATTAAGTCTGGTAATCTAAGAATTAGGGAACAGACACCCTAATTGACGCGAATCCTAAATATAGATCTATTGGGCCTAACAAACCCCATCCAAAGTACCGGATGCTTTAGTACTTCGAAATTTATATCATATCCGAAGGGTGTCCCGGAATGATGGGGATATTCTTATATATGCATCTTGTTAATGTCGGTTACCAGGTGTTCACCATATGAATGATTTTTATCTCTATGTATGGGATGTGTATTGAAATATGAAATCTTGTGGTCTATTATTATGATTTGATATTTATAGGTTAAACCTATAACTCACCAACATTTTTGTTGACGTTTTAAGCATGTTTATTCTCAGGTGATTATTAAGAGCTTCCGCTGTCGCATACTTAAATAAGGACGAGATTTGGAGTCCATGCTTGTATGATATTGTGTAAAAACTGCATTCAAGAAACTTATTTTGTTGTAACATATTTGTATTGTAAACCATTATGTAATGGTCGTGTGTAAACAGGATATTTTAGATTATCATTATTTGATAATCTACGTAAAGCTTTTTAAACCTTTATTGATGAAATAAAGGTTATGGTTTGTTTTAAAATGAATGCAGTCTTTGAAAAACGTCTCATATAGAGGTCAAAACCTCGCAACGAAATCAATTAATATGGAACGTTTTTAATCAATAAGAACGGGACATTTCAAGTTGGTCCACCCAGACATTTAACTGATTACCAGCTTAATTAGTTGAATTAGTTGTTAAGAAGTTCTTAATGTTGTAACAGATTAGGGCTATATAGTAGTGACCCAATTGTATAGTTCAATCATCAAATTCATGATCAATAAAATTCTCATTTCTTCTCTTAATTTCTTAAGGAGATTGCCTATCTCGAATCAAGGCATATCATGTATAGTGATGGAGTGGCTGTCGAGGGGTTATTTTGGTTATGAAAGGTTCTACGGGTGGTGGTCTGGTTTCAAGGTTGTGATATGCTCATGTATTTACTTTATCACACACACACACACACACACACACTCTTAAAAATGAAGTTGATGTTTGTTATGATATCTAAAAGATAGGTGATATTTCCACTTCATTATTATATATTAACTTATATTTATTCATTATGGTTTGTATTGTATAAAAATTTAATCCATAAAAAAAGTAGATGTGAATTTATCATCGCCTATCTAAAACTTAGGGATTAACTTATGGTCAAAGAGTTGGTGTAAGACATGTGTAAAGATGGCTTAAAGCAAGTTTTGGTGTAAGGTTGTAGGTTAAGATTAGTTACAAAAAATAGATTGTTTGCTTTTGAGGTGATTGAAATGTTTGTTTAAAATATTATAGAAGTGGGTTTAAGCATGTTTTTGTTTCGGTAAAATTGAGAAATATATTAGAAAACCAGCAGCCAAACACACTAAAGGGAATGAATTTAAGCATGTTTTTGTTTCCGGTAAAATTGACAAATATATTAGAAAACCAACAGCCAAAGGGTAATTGAGATTAAACAGTTTAACAAATCACACCAAAGTAACTTAGTTAAGCTAGTTTTTAACAATTTATATATCGACATGTCACATTTGATGAAACTGTCTTTCCATATGGCTCTATAACTCCTACTCACTCATATTCTTTCCTAGATTCTCCACCCACTCCGTCAATTACCTCCACCACTGACCAACCAGCAGAAGCATCCAGACTAACACCATGGGCCACGGCTAATTAATAAGAACGAGACGATAAAAACAAAACACAAACATGATTTGTTACAAAAATACTTGCGCACAAGTACGATGAAGAACAAAGAATAGTTTATTAATAATTCAATTAGCAAAAGATATCCATTGACTTAGCACACAAGGTTGCCCCTTAACCCTTGAATTCCACCCAAGGGTGCCTTTCGCACATCGCGTTACGAGGGCAGTGGGAGATGGGATGGAGGTTTTACCACTTATGCCCTCGGATTTGGGCTGGATTTCCTCCTGGACAATAGTTGGGGGTGGGTTATGCAACTGCGGGAGATAAACGCGTGTGTAGTTAAGTCCCCCTGGGTGATCCCGAACTGCTGTTCAAAAAAGATACTCCGTAACTAACAATTGTTTTGCCTGCAATTGTAATGACCCGGATTTTTCCGACTACTTGATTATACTATTTACATGATTTAATAATCTTGACTTGATAAGCAATGAATTTTAATAAGTCTTGAACCTTCGGAAAGAGTTTTATATAAGCATTTGACCACCATTTTATTCCTACGATTCACGAACGTCATAACTTGTATTAATTATATATATATATATATATATATATATATATATATATATATATATATATATATATATATATAATTTAAAAATATGATAATTAAATATCTCATTAAGTATATTAACAACGTATTATATATACATTTTCATACTACTAATTTAGAGAGTTTTCGAACAATATATATGTTACTATTTAAACGACGTAATTAGCTTATGTTAAAATGTATTTACATAGAATGTATTATGAGTATAAATACAACCTTAAAAGTATTAAATACACTTAATAATATACAAAAACATATAAAGGATAGCTATACTCGTATTTCCGTTCATTTTTCTCAAGAATCCTACTCGTATTCATACAGTTTATATACATGTATTATACGAAGCTTCTAGAAGTATTTACTATTGATATATACTAATAAAAATCTTATTAGCGGAGTATTATGTCATGCATGACCTCATGGTATTTAACTTATCCTAGATATTTATCATAAAACAACAAATTACAAGTAGTATATAAAGGCCTTACATGGTATATTTTTTTACACACATTTACATCCATTCTACTTTAAATTATCTTTCAAGTATTCTCTTATTCTTTCTCTCTAAAAACACTCTCTAATATCCTATCTTCAAGTTCTAATAAACCTTCATCATCCACAATAAAAACTAGTTACAAAAACAATCCATAAACATCATATAAGAAGTGATCAAGAACACTTTCATTTGGTTCAAGTTTTGCTTCCAAGTTTGATATTATTTAAGCAACCTTTCAAGGATCCTTTAAAGTCCAAGAAACTCTTTTAATATTCAGTAACTTCCCTTCTTAATTCAAGGTATTAACCTTACTCAAAGCTTTGTTCAATTTATGTAATTATAGCTATCTATATAAGAGATCATAGTTAATAACAACTAGAACATAGTTTGGATAATTCTAAACTTGTTTGAAAACTAATATATTCTAACCCTAACAACACTTATTTATATGTATTATGATGTTATATTAAGTTATTATAAGAACTTATAACTTGTACATATGAAGAACACCTTAAAAACTTAATATACATCAACTAGTCTCCATTCGGTAAAAGCGCACTCTTTTGGGTTGGGAATAAAAAACCTATCTTAGATTTTGAGTTCGAGGCTAAGACTTTGGAAATATGTTGATATATGTAAATAAGATTTCTATTAATTTTTTCATGATTTTAGACAAAGTGGAAATATTTTATCAAAAATCATATATTGGGTGGATGCCGGGATTCTTTCAAATCTGTCCACCGGCATAAAAAGAGGGTAAAACTATAACAATTAATATATGAGCTAAACTTTTTGAATTGGTTTAGAAACATTAACTTCTTAAGGAATCCATAGCAATTTGATTCACTTTAAACGGAGTTGTAATGAGTTTTTGGCGAGCAAAACAAAATCTGCTAAAATTAATGTTGTATGGACGAAATTTATCTTATAAATACTATATTAACCATATCCTTGCTAAATTTTCCTATATCATATATATATTTGGACATTTTATCATTTGTATAAAAAAATATTATAATTTTGGTTAAGTTCGAGATTGCATATATATAATAATCTTGGTACGTTCCATGATAATACGTGCACAATACGTTTTGATATATCCTAAGTCAACACGTCTCTGGATTGATGCAAGACAATACGTACACAATACGCCGTGGGGTAATTCTAAGATTATATATATATATATATATATATATATATATATATATATATATATATATATATATACCGATTATTTGACTTTTCAGACTATTTTGGACTACTAATAAAGGACTACTAACAATGGACTACTAACATAAAATGTTAAAAATTATTATATAAGTATTATATGAACTTGCTATATTAATTTTGTTCACATGTATTATTATCTGAATCGTTATTATTGTTATAGGTTCGTGAATCTAAGGACGTCGGCTATATTTTAATAAGTTGAAAACTTGTTGAAACTATACTTTTACGACAATGAGTATATAGTCCCATTTTTAAACTCTAAAAATATTTTAGGATGAGAATACATGCATTTTTAGTTTTACGCTATGGACACAATGTGACGCCTCGTACAAAGCCATCATGTACGAATCGTCAACAACAGGTCCATTACACGGTATAATACTACATGCTGTTTTAAAACAATTTTTGCATTCATGAAAAGGTAGCGTTTTACAAAATGTAACGTGCTTCCTATGAATAGAAGTACTAACATAAGTATGTGACACAAAGGTCGTTACAAAGCCATTGTTTGAAAATAACATAAGTTACAAATGCAAAATAAAAGTTCCATGATTGAGACATCTCTAAGTAATGCAGCGGAAGTCTAACACAGCAAGTCTGTAACAGCAAGTCTATACACCAAGACTATAACATCAAGTCTAACCGCGGAAGCAACAACGTCTAAGCACCTGAGAAATACATGCTTAAAAAGTCAATACGAATGTTGGTGAGCTATGGTTTGTTTGTAATCAGTAAAGTAATGTAGACCATGAGATTTCAGTGCTTCAAACAGCGTTTCAAAACAGTATGATAAAGTATATGCTTAACCGTGGGCACCCGGTAACTAACTTAACGTAATAATAATACCCCCTGAAAGTACACTTGGCGAGTGCGTATGTCCTCGAAGTATTAAACACTCATTAAATGCTAGCGCAACTAGCCCAAGTGGGGATGTCAAACTCTATGGATCCATATCTAAGATTCGCGTCTATCGGTTCAAAAACCTATTGTTAAACGTTACTGTGCTAAGGGGAAAGTTTATGCCATTATATAACCCACACATATGTAAAGTTTAAGTACTCGTGTCAAGTAAGTAAAACATAAAAATCGCATGTATTCTCAGTCCCAAAAATAGTAAAGTAGAAAAAGGAAAGCTATAACTCACAGTGGATAAGTAGTGAAAGTTGATATGACAAGTATGCAAGTAGTAAGTCGGTCCGAAAGGTCGTCAACCTAAGTCAAAGGTTACTAGGTCAGTATATTGTCCCCAAAAGGTTTAAAGTAAATAAATTAAGTTTTAAGTGTCATCATCATCATCATTCGTAAAAGATAAAGTAAGTTTTCAACAAGAATAGAGATCGAAACAAAAGGCTGACTTCGGACAGCTGCTACGACCTCTATACAAATCAAAAATACGCATAGTCAGTGGCCAAGGCTCCGTATGTGAGTCCTCTAACTGCTGACCAATTTTCAGAACCTAAATCGTCTTCGTTTGACCGTGGCGATGGTTTAAGTGTGAGTAGGTCAGAAATTTCAGCACAACGTTACAAAGACGTAGTGACTTTCGAAAGGCTATAAATCCTAAACCGTATATCAGATTTAGGCGAGTCCTAAAATAAAAGTCATCTACTCGAAACGAACTATCTGAAAATCAATTTTCCAGAAGTCTAGGAGTCTGATCAGACCCCAAAAAACAGCAAACAAGTGCTCCGGTGGGTTTCTTGGTGCTTGATGCTCATCACGGTTCTCATCCTTGATGCTTGTAAGCTTCAAGTGTACAACTCTTTGATGTTTTAGCATCACTTTGACCAAGTTTCAACCATCAACACACAACTAAGAGTAAAAGCTATCATTCTACAAGTTTTGAACATCAAGGTTGCCTCTTTATTGCATAAACACAATAAAGCTTCAACATTTGTCCTTTTTACACAAGTTTATGCATCTTCATGATAAAGACTTGATCTTTATCATCACAACAATCACAAAAAGGTTCCAAGTAAGTGAGATCTACAATGATAACTTAGATCTCAAGTATTAATAAAACCCTAAGCTAGAAAACTTGGATCTTTACAAGATTAATAAGACCATAAGCTAGAACCTAAGATCTAGTAAAAGTAATGAGACCATAAGCTAAAAAGCTAAGATCTTTAACAAAAATAATGAAACCCTAAGCTAGAAAGCTTGGATCTTTAATGTTCTTGAAGATCCTTAAAGCAAAAGACTAGATCTACAAGTTACATGAAGATCATAAACACAAGTTTTGATCTTTTTAACAAAATAACGGAATCATAAGCTAGAAAACGTAGATCCAACAAGTAAATAAAGATTCAAAGCTAGAAAGCTTGAATCATTAGTGTTCTTGAAGGATTCAAACCAAAGCTTGAATCTACAAGATATAACAAGATCAAGAAGCTAAAAAGCTTGATCTTATGTTGATGATGATGGTGTCGTGTAAGAAGAAGAGAAGAAGAAGAATAAAATTTAAAACTTACAATTTTTAGTGTGAGAAAGACTAGAGAGAAAATTAGAGAGTAAGTGTGTGTAAAATGCGAATGAGATCAAGTGAAAAATGGATGATCAAGGCTTGTATTTATAGTGTGGTGGTGGTGGTCTTCGAAAACCGTGGGGACATGGGGGGGGGCAAGCTTTTGTTTTTTGGTTAATGGTTGTCTAAAGTTGGTGCTTATGTTGGGATCCCATGAAACAATTGTGATTATGGTTAACAAAAATGCTAGTATATTCCCTCTAATAAATGGGTATTTGTCTTTCATTAATATGGGTCACTAACTTATAAAAATTGAGCTAATTAAATAGTCCACTAGCTAGTGTAGGGTGGGCTAAAGTCCAACAAGGTAGAAAGTCCAACAAGACTAACTAGTAAGCATAAGTAAATTACTAAGCGTAATTAAGCAACCAATAAACCAAGTAATTGTTATTATAAAATAACAATTAGTATTACGTAGCCATAATATTCCAATTATGACCAAAGTCAATAGTGTACCGAAATACATAGCTCGTTTTAAACGTCAAGTGACACTAACGGTCATAAAAGTATTTGGGGATCAAGTTAAGTAACTACGTACTTAATGGCACGTTGTAAGGTATTAACGAAAGTAATTAACATGAATTAAGAACCCGGAAAATAAACTAGCTCAGTACGCACAAATACGCAGTTTCGTGAAAGCACAAAGCACAAAAGCAAGTCGAAAAAGCCGGGTCGTTACATTATCCACCTGTTAAAGAAAATTTTGTCCCAAAATTTTGAGGAGTGACCAACAATAGTGCCGTATTTGAATAAGAAGGAGCGTACCAAAGTTCCGAGGGACTCGTGGGCTCAGAATTGAGCTATTTACCTTGAAAGGTACTTGGGCGTATAAAAGTAAGAATAGATATATGCCATAATTAAGTCTCTTGACCTTAAGATCAAAAAATTGATTTCGTTTCTTGTTAACATGAGTATGTCATCTGAATATATATTCACAAAAGGAAAGATGATGTTTTTTGCCTTACAGGCATCTTCAGTAAGCTGGATGCATGAAATGCATCATGGATGTTACCAAACCCATCTAAAACATTGAACGCTTATGTCACAATACAAAGCTGACAGATAGAATGGAAAACATGGTGATTACAACCATGCGATTTGATGTCCGGATAGTGTTAGCCACGGATTTTACTAACCCCTTAATTTCGGGAGGAGACCATAGGCATAAAGAACCCGATATTTAAGAAACGTTTCATTTGAATAAATGAATTGAAATTTTAGCTGAGAGTGACTAATCATACCTACATGCAATGCAAGCCATAATTATTTATAGTGTCTTCAGGACGGTCTGAACGAACAATGAAGGATATCACCCAGTTTACCATACTGTATGAGAGCACAGTTCCATAATGTAACTATATCCCTTCAGTTACATGTTGAAGTTATGGTTAACATCGACTAGAACAACATTTAGTTGCAACCAACGAAGGAAGGAATATGTAGAGTAACCACATCGGTGTCGTAGATGCTTTAAGCGGTCCCCTTCCAGGAGGATAACAAGATTCATAGATTCTTAAAGCATCTTATATTACATTTCCGAAAGAAAATTGCACGAAAGGTGTGATATTTAAACGAGAGTGAACTCTTCAAGTGGTTCGTTCTGAATTTATCCTTATACTTAAGGGGATGCGCGGATGAGAAGATACGTGGACCCTTGGTCATAAAGAACGATTTACTCTAAGTGAAAAGAATCTCAAAAACGATTCCTTGTACCTCAACCTACTGATTCATAGAGATGATGTTTACGAGGGGTTTGCGATTAGCCGTGAAATATTGAGAGTAGAAACCCAACTAGTGCCTTTCCTACAACGGGGTGACCACTGAGCGTACCTCAGAAAACTGATTTATCGGCCCGCGTTTTTGCCATGTCTAACCTTAAAAGGAACATTTCATGAGCGCAAAGACTTCTTAACAAATTTTATAAAATTGCCATCCAAAGTGGCTCAAGAGTTTTTAACAAAGATCTTAATGGCAAGCTTCATCCCTAAACGGAGGACGAGAAGAAGTGTGATCCATACGTGGTGTAGTCTAATATGAAAACCTTTAATAAAATGAACCAAGGAAGTTTTGAAAAACCTTTAAACGTTTAATGTGACAACATAAATGGAATGAAGTTCCTAGTAAATTTAGAAGTATATACAACGTGCACCATTTTGCACAAAACAAATTGTCTTAAGTTAAAAAACTTGATAAAGGAGCGATTTTTTTAACTACTTTGAAGGTATAACTTCGTGTGTACTAAAATAAGTAAGGGTAAACCTATTAATTTAATTCTATATATATATATATATATATATATATATATATATATATATATATATATATATATATATATATATATGATTTTTTTATATAAATCGCATAAGTGACGGAAAAATTTTATTACTTTCGTTTGTCCATAAATCTCGTGAGGACCGCACAATAAATGTGTAAAAATTTTGATAAACATAGTTTTTCGTATTTCAGAGGTTACGAGTTAAAAAAGATTGAGTGAAAAATCTTTAAATCATCGGGTGACATGTCACTAGGTAATGAAAACTTAATAATTAAATGTAGTTTTGATAATTATCAGGACATAAGTCTTTGGACCAAAAATGTTCACTAGCGAAGCCGTTGCTAAAAAGTGAGGTATGAAGGATAGAGCATGAGGATAAAAAGTCAATCGCTTCTACTTTGCAAAATGCCAAACAGGTTATGACTAATATTAAAGTCGGAATACTGATGGTGTTAATATCGCTACACGAGAATCCCTTGGAATTAGTCAGGACTTAGAGTTATGTAAGAAAGAGCATCGCTCTAACTGGTGTGGCAAATAAGATCCCTGGGGTAACGTAATAATTCTGAATGGTTTAAGTGTTAGTGGATGCCCGTAGGCTCTGCATGACGTGGTAGTAAGTGCCTTCATTACATACACTCCTGAATCTCTCAATTTCGACGGTTGTAAAGTCTTCATGATGACTTGGATGCGAATAACACGAAAAGTTTTATATAACAAACAACAAAAATTTTATAGAAATCGTTTAAGGTGACAACGTAAGAAAATAAATGAAGTTCTTACTAAACTAGAGTTACGTACAACATGTACTATTCTAAGTAAAATATCTTTTGAATAAAAGATTTGATTTGTAAAAGTGAAAGTAAAATTTCACATGTACTAGTCAAAATAAGTAATTATTTACTTTATTATATATAACATATACGGTTTCTAAAATTTGCACGAATGGAAATAAAATAAATTTATTTTTATAAAACTTTGAGAGGATCGCACAGTAAAATAGTGTGTGTAAAATTTTGGCAATAAAATTTTCATATTTCGGAGGTTACAAGTTGAAAAAAGATTGATGAGGATTTGAGTAAAAGATTTTGAAAATTTTTGGGTGATATTTGAGCAAAAATGTCGCGAGGTAATGAAAACTATTGAATTTAAATGTGGTTGATGACTATTAGTAGGGCATAAGTCCTTTGACCAAAAATGCTTAAGTGTAAAGTTGTTGCTTATAAGTGAGATACGAAAGGGGGAGTATGAGAATGGGAATTAACTACCCATTGATTTTGGAAATTTCGAACTGGTATGACCAATATCGAAGTAAGAAGGGTGATGGTGTGATTATTATCGATTAAGAAATCTCTCAGGAAAAGTTAGAATTCAGAGTTGCGTAAGAATGAGTATCAAATAAGATTCTTGGGTAGTCTTTAAAATAGAATCTGAATCGCTGAATTGACGTGATAGAATTTCCTTTATGTATCGTTATGCAAGTTTGTCCGTTCATGGTTAGAAAGTGAGCAGATTTGGTGAGATGGTCAATGATAACCCAGATAGTGTCCTAATGATAATGCTAAAAATGAACATATATTTCATCGCATTATCCTTCAAGAAAGACAAGCTTTTAGTTGCAATTGTTCTATTTACAAATAATATTCGTTTAAATAATAAAAGGTGAAGAAAAAAGACAAATTCGACGATTTGAAGAAGCAAATAACCAAAAAGCTCAATGTACAAAATACAATCCAAGTGGTTCAATTTATTGAAGAGAAACGTCTCAAAATTACAAGAGTACAATCCGCAAAAAACAAAGTACAAGATATTAAATCGTACGAAAGGACGTTCGAAAATCCGGAACCGACACCTGAGCCAACTATCAAAGTGCGACGCAACGGGCCTAAAATTACAAGTCAACTATGCACAAGAATATAATATAATATATATATAATTATATAAAATTATATATATATTATATTATATATTATTATAAACTCAGCAGCCCACGTTTTAATCAACATATGAGCTGGAAAAGCAGGCCATGCGATCGCATGGCCAGGAAGGCTTATTCCCATGCGATCGCATGGCATCCAAATCCTGGCCAGGTCCTATAAATAGCGAATGAATTGGACATTTTATTTACACAATATATCAATCTCCTCTCTGCACTCTCTCAACATATATATATATATATATATATATATATATATATATATATATATATATATATATATATATATATATATATATATATATATATATATATATATATTAATTATAATTTTAATTATAATTTTAATATTAAGTTAATAATAATAAGGTTATAGTAGCGAATGTTTTAAGTTTGTAAGTCGAAATTCTGTCCGTGTAACACTACGCGATAAATACTCATTGTAAGTTATGTTCAACCTTTTTAAATTAATGTCTCGTAGCTAAGTTATTATTATGTTTATTTAAGCAGAAGTAATCATGATGTTGGACTAAATATTAAGACTGGGTTATTGGGCTTTGGACCATAATTGGGGTTTGAACAAAAGATCGACACTTGTGGAAATTGGACTATGTGCTATTAATGGGCTTTATATTTAATTAACTAAATTATATCTTGTTAATTTAATATAGAGATTACAACTTGACGTAATTATATTTAACCACATACGCTTGACTGGGTACGGTGGGCGGGATATCTATAAATACTAATAATTGTTCATTTGACCGGACACGGGGATGGATTAATAGTCAATGGACTCATTAAAACAGGGGTGGATTACATTCAAGGGTAATTGGTGTAATTGTTAATAAAGTATTAAAACCTTGGATTACACGCAGTCGATAACATGGTGTAATCATTAAACAAAGTATTAAGACCTTATTACAGTTAGAATCCCCAATTAGTTGGAATATTTGACTTCGGGTATAAGGTTAAATTGGCGAAGACCCTCGCACTTTATAATTATCATCGATGGACTATTATGGACAAAACCAGATGGACTTATCGAATAATCCAGGACAAAGGACAATTGGCCCATGACACTAAATTAAAATCAACACGTCGAACAACATGATTACGGAAGTTTAAATAAGCATAATTCCTTTATTTTATATCTCATCGTACTTTAAATTAACGCATTTTAATTATCGTACTTTTATTATTCGTCATTTAATTTATGCTTTAAATTAAGTTCTATTTATATTTAATATTTTGCATTAGGTTTTAATTGCGACTTAAGTTTTTAAATCGACAAACCGGTCATTAAAAGGTAAAACTCCCCTTTAATAATAATAATAATACTACTTATATATATATATATATATATATATATATATATATATATATATATATATATATATATATATACACACATATACATATATACAAATATAGTTTCGAAAAATATAGCGTTAAACTTAGTGAGCTCCCTGTGGAACGAACTGGACTTACTAAAAACTACACTACTTTACGATTAGGTACACTACCTATAAGTGTTGTAGCAAGGTTTAGGTATATCCCATTCAATAAATAAATAAATAACTTGTGTAAAATTGTAGCATATTTAATAGTATTTTGTAGTAAATATAATAGTATTTCACGTACACCTCGCACACATCAAGTATTTTTGACGCCGTTGCCGGGGATTAAAAGCGAAACGCTATATTTTTTTTTTTTTAGTTTTTAAGCTATTTTTTTAAAATATATAAGTTTTAAAAATATACAAAATATAAAAACATAAAAAAAGAAAAATATATTTCTATATTTTTAAGTGTTTAAATTAAAAAGTTTATTTTTTTAATTTCTTTTATTAAAAGATTAAAACTAATAAGTAAATTTTTTAAAAAAAAATTTTAAGTTTTTATTACATATTATTTTATATAAATATAACTCAGAAAAAAAGGGCCACAATACTGTAGCAGCCCAAGAACAGGCCTGGTATTCATCTCCATGCGATCGCATGGCCCAGATGCATAAATCTCATGCGACCGTATGAGGTCTTCTGACAGGTCTGCATCATCAGCTGGTACGGATTAGGGTTTGTTATTAATTATTATTATTATTAATTAACCTAATTAGGGTTTTAATTTAATATTAATTAGTTTTAGTTTTAATTAAATTTGTATTTTAAGTTTTAAGATTTAATTAGTTTTATTACTTATAAAATTAATACTTTTATAAAATAATAATATAAAAATAATATTTTTATAAAAATAAGTAATTTTATCAATTTTTATTTTCTTTTTATAAATTGTATATTTTTATCGTTTATTTCGTAATTTGTATTTTTTACCGTTCGTAATTAGTTTAAACTTAGTTTTTGCCGTAGTTATTTTTTATTTCTAGATTTTTAGGCATTGCCGTAAAATCCCTTAAGTGCTTTTTCTTTACACTAAGATTTAGGCGCTTTAGAATTTTACGACGTCACTTATCGTTTTAGTATTTAATAGATTTTAGTGCCTTTTTAAGTAATTGCCGTTTTTCGTTTAGAATTCCTTTAAGCTTTAATACCTTTAGACGCAATTTTTAATATTT
The DNA here is from genome assembly GCF_046630445.1 of Rutidosis leptorrhynchoides. Taxonomy (NCBI): domain Eukaryota; kingdom Viridiplantae; phylum Streptophyta; class Magnoliopsida; order Asterales; family Asteraceae; genus Rutidosis; species Rutidosis leptorrhynchoides. The sequence goes on from NC_092334.1 coordinate 134,794,163, forward strand.
AGTTTTTAGACTTCTAAGTTTCGACGCTTTACTTTCTTATTTTTATTTTTCGACTTTTTGTTTTTCGACGATTGTTTTTCGACTCTTATTTCTCGACGCGCTTTTTCTTTTTCATTTCTACGCTCTAGTTTTTAGGACCTAGAATTTTCTATATTTTCTTCAAATTTGACGAAAAATTATTTTAAGCGGTTAAATTGATAGACATCCAAAATTTTCTGATTCGTAGTAATAGTTGGATTTGTTAGTGGCGAGTTGTGGGCTTCCGATTTAAAGGGTCCTGACTACCTGCTGCATCTATTGGCTATTGGAAACGTGGACAAAATCAGAAAAGTCTATTAATTTGATAACTTATATAATTTTTATCTTTATAACTAATAGGATATTCAGTGAATGCACCGAGCAAAACGTTCACCACCTTTCATACGTTCACCACCTGCAACTCGATCAAGACATTTAGCAACTATTGTCGCCATTGATTTTTCTTTAGAATCATCATCTAGTCGACCAAGTACTCCAATTCAAATTTCCGATAATCCATTTTTTGAACCCAATCTCACAATTGAGAACCCGGAGGATATTTAGGGACAATTCAGAGATCCTGAACCACTAATTATTCCTCTTGAACCACAAATTACTCATCCGGAGATTATCGAGGAAGGAACTGTTAAATCAGAATCTTTTAGTGATTCAGATTCAACCATTTCAATCATGGAAGAAACGGAACCTCAAAGTATGGAGGATCGAATGAAAGCTACACGCACTGGCCAAGATCACACAATTATTCAACCAGATGTTAATGCGCCAGATTATGAAATCGAAAGACAAATCCTACACATGGTAACTAATCAGTGTCAATTTAGTGGTACGCCAAAAGAAGATCCAAACGAACATCTTCGAACCTTTAATAGGATCTGTACTCTATTCAAAATCAGAGAAATTGAAGATGAACAGATCTATCTCATGTTATTTCCCTGGATTTTAAAGGGAGAAGCCAAAGATTGGTTAGAATCGTTACCTGAAGGAGCGATTGATTCATGGGATGTTTTAGTGGGAAATTTCTTAAAAGATTCTTTCTGGCATCTAAAGCCGTGAGACTTCAAGGAGAAATTGCCACATTCGCACAAAAGCCAAATGAAACGCTATATGAGGGATGGACAAGATTCGGAAAAATGTTGAGAAGTTGTCCTCAACATGGTCTAGATACTTATCAAATAGTCCAAATATTTTACAAAGGAGTTGACGTCGCTACACGAAAAGACATCGACACAACGGCTGGTGGTTTCATTATGAAGAAAACCGCAACCGAAGCTCACAAAATTATTGATAATACAGCATCCCACTCACATGAATGGCATCAAGAAAAAGATATCATTCGTTCATCTAAAGCGGCTAGAGCCGATTCTAGCCATGACTTTGATTCCATTTCCGCAAAGCTAGATGCTTTCGAGAGACGAATGGAAAAGATGACTAAAGATATTCACGCAATACGAATTAGTTGTGAGCAGTGTGGAGGATCACATTTGACAAAAGATTGTCTAAGTGTTGAACAAACAATGGAACAAAGAGAGAATGTTTCATACATGAACCAAAGGCCGGGAAATAATTATCAATAGCCAAGGCCAAACTACAATCAAAATCAGAATTATAACCTAAATGTTCCATACAACAACCAACAAGGTCCTAGTAATCAACAAGTATCTAACAATACTTACAACCATCAAATACCTATTTTTCCAAATAAACCACCACAAACCGATGACAAAAAGCCAAATTTAGAAGATATGATGTCAAAGCTAGTTGAATCTCAAACGCAGTTTTTCTCATCTCAGAAACAAACTAATGAACAAAATGCTCAAGCATTTAGAAATCAACAAGCTTCCATTCAAAATCTGGAACAAGAAGTGAGCAACCTAGCAAGGTTGATAGGTGAAAAAAAACCGGGGAGTCTACCTAGCAATACGAATGCTAACCCCCGGAATGAAACAGCTAAAACCATTACCACAAGAAGTGGTATTACACTTAAACTACATGAATTACTTGTAATTTCTGATGACTCTATTCCTACTACACAGGCACCACAGCCTGAGCAAGAGAAGGAAATAGAGCCGGTAGTTGAAAAGGTTAATGAAGATAACACAGTTAAGGCAAAGCCTTATGTTAAACCATACCAACCACCACTTCCTTACCCGAGTAAAATGAGAAAAGAAAGAATTGAAGTCGAGCAATCCAAATTCTTGGATATGTTTAAAAAAATAAATATAAATCTTCCTTTCATTGATGTGATTTCAGGAATGCCAAGATATGCTAAATTCCTGAAAGATCTAATTACAAATAGAAAGAAAATGGAAGAACTCTCAGCTGTTACAATGAATTTTAATTGTTCTGCAGCTGTTGAATAAGATACCAGAAAAATTATTAGATCCAGGAAATTTTACAATTCCATGTTTTCTGGGTAGTCTTAATTTAATAGAAGCATTAGCAGACTTAGGTGCTAGTATAAATTTAATTCCGTATTCACTATACGCTAAACTAGACCTTGGAGATTTGAAACCAACACGAATAAGCATACAACTAGCCGATCAATCAATAAAATATCCTAGAGGGATAATGGAGAACATGCTAGTTAAAGTTGGTACTTTAGTATTTCCAGTAGACTTTGTTATTCTGGACATGGAAGAAGATTATTGAGTTCCTCTTATATTAGGAAGACCATTCTTAAACACGGCTAAAGCAATAATAGACGTGTTCGGTAAGAAACTGACCCTAAGTATAGAGGACGAGAGTGTTACTTTTTCTGTTGATAGAGCCATACAACAACCGCAATCTGCAGATGATACATGTTATTATATTCAAACCATAGATTCACAAGAAGAATTGTTACAAGAATTTCCAGAATTATAAGGAACAGAAGAATGTTCTTTAGGAGAAGGAACTGAACCAATTGATGAAGCTGAAATGTTAGCCGCACTTATAGCTAATGAATACGAACCAACAACAGAAAAACTTCAAGTACTAAAAGGGGAAGACAGATATCGATACAAATCATCGATAGAAGAACCACCGATATTAGAGTTAAAGCCACTTCCAAACCATTTGGAATACGCTTATTTACATGGTGAATCTGAATTACCTGTAATAATCTCGTCTTCTCTTACGGAAAATGAAAAATCTAAACTCATTTCTGTGCTAAAATCTCATAAACCAGCTATTGCATGGAAGATTCATGACATTAAAGGCATAAGTTGTGATGACCCGGTAATTTCTGACCAAATTTAAACTTAATATTTATATGATTAACGTTTCCGATACGATAAGCAAAGTCTGTAAAAAACTGAATCTCAAAATTTTTGAACTATTCAAATACCATTCGTTTGTTCTCGACGATTCGCGAACAATGATATGTAAATAGATACATATACATACTATAACTTGAAAGCATAACAAAGTATTAATTGTATGATACTGTGCATTAAACTTATTGGTTTATACATCTATTTGAATATATATGATAAGTTGGAATATTAATTGTATGAATAACTTGCGACGTGTATTTAAAATGTGTTTATGAATATTGAATATATATTAACTTGGTTATAAAACATTTGATAATACTATTATAGTTGTAAATAACAAGATGATGATTTATTAAGTAATGAAGTCTATTATGAGAATATGACTTGAAAACGTTAACAAAGTATTAAACGTATAACGTATACTTATTTGTTTAAGATAAATATCTACGTAATGAAACGTGTTATGCAAAAACGTATTTTAAAACTTAAAGATTAGTAAAAATATTATTAGCTTTTAATATAAGGATATATATGAGGTTTCGAATTTATTTAGTAAACAACGATAACACTCGTTTGACATTAGATTGGGATTAAACAAAGTTAAATACAAGATTTATAGAAGTAAATGACCAAAACACTCAAAGGTATAAGTTATATCTCGAGTGGTATAGTTTAGGGATAATTTAAGACCATATTTTGACAAAGGTACGATTCGCGAAACGAAAAGTGCAAGTTTTCTAAGCGTACGAAAGGACATTCGAAAAACCGGAACCGGGACATAAGTCGAGTGATGACGTACGACTTATCGGAACAAAAATTACCAATCAACTATGCACGTGAATTTAATATAATATATAATTAATTATATGAATTAAATATATTATATTTATATTATAAAAACATGTCGACAAACTAGAAGTTAAAAGGATGAGTGTAGGACAGCTAGCCCATGCGATCGCATGGGAAGCACCCTACAAAGCCATGCGATCGTATGGCTGTCAGGGTCACAAAACTTCTATAAAGCTCGATCAATTTTTCGGACGAATTCACTCAACAATCTATCTCTCAATCTCTCTGTCTCTTTAATATATTTATATTATTATTATTATTATTATTATTATTATTATAATAATTATTATTATTATTATTATTATTATTATTATTATTATCATTATCATTATTATTAATCCTAATATTATTAGTAGTATTGGTATTAATATTATTAGTATTATACATAAAATACTACGATGAAGTCATGAGCGTGTCACTTTCAAAATGGGTTTTCAAGCGGGATAGAGCTAAGGAAACTATGGATTATAATTATGGAGGTTATGGGTAATGTTCGTGGGTATTATTTGCAAGTCAAACCTAGTGTTTATCATCTCTGTTGCGTCTACGTACTTTCCTGCAATATTGAATCACAATATTGATACGTGAGCATTCATATCTTATCTTTTATATATTAATAGTGTATCTATGGCTAGTGCTCGAGTATATATGTTTATGCATGCTTGTATGCTAAATTTTGTCATTAAACAGTTTATGATGAATCACGAATTAAGTACATATATTACTGATAAAAGGTTTATGATATGCATGTTTTTGGAAAGCTGGCGAAAAATCAATAACTTTTCATTTAGAAATCGCGTAATTTCGATGAACGAATTTAAAGATATGGTCAACTGAATTATGATTAACATTAATTGAAATTGCTTTTGAATCTGCAATTGATATTTAAACAACTTGTTTATAAGATTGATAAATTGAATTTTCAAATATTACTAATCGAGTAAGTGAATTTTTATATAAGGCACATCTCGTCTTGTTGAGCAATTGTCAAAACTGATTGTTTTATCATATTTTAAAGCCTTATAAAAACTATAGTTTAATTTTACAAGAATTGGGAAACTATGTGAAATGTTAAAATGTTTCGATTGACATGATCATTCAACTAAAGTATTGAGTCAAATTAACTTTTTGAAATGACTTTTTATAACTTTTGTATGTCGATCTCGAGCATTAGGATTGTGATACACTATGACCTGACCTAGCTTGATAGACATTTATTGACCAACATATGTTCTCTAGGTTGAGATCTACGGTTATTGGGTATTCCGAGTTTCGGTCATATTTCGGTGAATGACTTTATGTGCTGCTAAGGTGAGTTTCATTTGCTCCCTTTTTAATTGCTTTTGCAATATATATTTTTGGGCTGAGAATACATGCAATTTATTTTAAACGCAAAGGATACAAGTACATACTAAATTCTACACCGAGTTTGAACCGAAAATCCCTTAGCTTTGGTAACTAGTAACTGCCAGTTATAAGAACTGGTGGGCACGAGTAGTTATATATGGATCCATAGGGCTTGACATCCTCGTCTGTTCCAGGTATAGAAATCCTAGCCTGAACTATAAAATAGACGTATGCTATTTGAGTTTAGTACACGTTGGTTTGCGTGTATTGTACATGTTAGTTGCATGTATGTTAAAACAGGGGTACTTATTATATAGACGTTAAAGTTTAGTTACCAGGGTGCTCAATCTTGTAGAATATTTTGATAAACGTTTCTGGAAAACAACTGAAATCTTGTGATCCACCTTTTTGTACAGATTATGCAAAACATTAAAACTATGAACTCACCAACCTTTGTGTTGACACTTGTTAGCATGTTTATTCTCAGGTTCCCTAGAAGTCTTCCGCTGTTTGCTTATATGTTAGACAAGCTATGTGCATGGAGTCTTAGATGGCATATTTTTCAAGGAAATGTTGCATTCACCAAATCATCACCATGTATCTTATTTTGACTGCATTGTCAACGGAAGTACTATTGTAAACTATTATTTAAGGTGATTGTCTATATGTAGAAATCATCAGATGTCGAAAACCTTTGATTTAAATATTCATTTATGGTATGCCTTTTCAAAAGAATGCAATGTTTACAAAACGTATCATATAGAGGTCAAATACCTCACAATGAAATCGATGAATAACGTGTTCATCCATATGGATTTGGAGCGATCGTCACAGTTGGTATCAGAGCGTTTGTCCTAGTGAACCAGGTCTTGCATGAGTATGTCTAACTGATAGTTGTTAAGATGCATTAGTAAGTCTGGACTTCGACCGTGTCTGCATGTTAAAAGTTTTGCTTATCATTTCTTGTCAGAAATTACATGCTTATCATTCTTAAGTCTAGACACATTTTTCTGCATTTATTACATAAATAGTGTATAGACAAAAATTCATATCTTAGCGTATCTATTACTGTAAACTTTTCCTGACATCTTCCGAAAATTTCTCCGTGATTTATGGAATTTAGTATTATATATACATATGTAAATTATGTATTGAAGAATACCAAACTAAATTCTATAATCTAATTCATATCAACAATCATCTCCCTAATTATACAAGATGGATCCCGTATCTAGTTCAAATTCCTTAAACTCTGACAGCTATTTCGATATGGATATTCACCTGAATTCCGAAGACAGTGTAATCGGAATTGATCAATCAATCAGCCATCACCTATTCTGGATGAATTGGGGATGGATTCGTAGCCTACTTAATCATTGGAGACAAGAAGAAGGTGATCCCTTCCATCCACCACATTCCCCTCTTGGCGAAGAACCTAAAGCACTTACCGGCGAACCTGTTCGAGACACCATTTTCTCTCTCATTTCCAGAGTATCTCATCACGATAATATACTATCTCAAATTCTAAATCTTATTCATCCGCTCATCCGAACCAACAATCATCCCGGTGTAATAGAAGAAGTCAACGAGCTTCGCGCTCGGGTAGTGGCTTTGGAGAATATGGTGCAAAGGTTACAAGCACCAGCAGCATCACTGGCATCAACAGTACCACCGACAACAACACCAACAGTACCATTACCAACACCAACAACAACCGCACCGCAAACCTGAACTTCACAATCTGTCCCACGAGCATCAACGTCGTACGCCCTATAGATACCAAGGAATATCAACAACAACAAACGATGAAGTATTGATTCATAACTTCATCAAAGAAATATTCTGCAGAGAATATGTAGTTTCTAAAAGTTTTAGAGATTATATATTGTAAATTAGTAGTGGGCGGATAGAAATAATAAAGTGAAACCCTGACAGGAATAGTGCGCGATTTACAAGCTAGACTTGTTATACAAGCAGCATCAACAGTACCGTCAGCATCACCAGCACGCCAGTACTATCAGCATCGTCAGCACTAGCAGCACCTATAACATCACGATTTCCACCAGTTCCATAATCACCAACATCTCCACAAATCAACAACGCATATATTGTATCAACGAGTTATGAAGTATTAACTCATTTCCCCTGAAGAAATTATATGTATATTTTATATATATATATATATATATATATATATATATATATATATATATATATATATATATATGTGAAATTTCAAATCAAAATAAATCTTTTCGTACTAAGCTATTACATGTGAATCATAACTGGTAGGTACTACTCGGTTAGTTCATGTTACTAATATGCTATACATCCTTCGTTAATGACTTAACAATCATTAATTATAATCTCTGCTTCGACTTAATAGATTCCATTTCATAACAAATCAAGTGTATTATTCAAATACATGATTGATTTTAACACTTTCATTTTCGATGTACTTGAAACTTTCCAGATGTAACATCCCGCGTTTTTTCGTTAAATTTATTTTTAACACTATTTTTTTAAATAATACCTTTCGTTATTTAAATTCGTAGTTTCCATTGACTAACGTTCATAATATTCCCGTTACTTAATTATAACATCACTCGTTTACTCGAGCGTTTTTAAAATATTCGTTCGGTTAATTCTCGCACCCGACTACAAACTCGAGGGACTAATTTTGCCATTTAATCAAAAAGGTGACTAGTGGTTGACTAATCAACCACCTCCCACCATCTCATCCATTCATTTTTCACTTCTTCTTCTACCTCCTTTTCTCTCATTCATTTTTGAACTCAAACACCCATCTTCACAAAATCATCATCTAAATCTGAATTAAGAAGCAAACATCAAAACAAATTTCATATTCGTGATCCTCTCTTCATCCTCTACATTTTGGCACTAATTTCATCTCATTTGGGTAACATTTCTAAAACACTAAATTTCTCTAAATTCATTTTATATAATTGAAATGGTGTTAGTTAGTGTCTATGGCTCATGTATAACATGAATATATGATTTGTTTGCTCGATTTGTTGTTTTGAGTCACTAGTTTGAACATTTAAAAATGGGTTTGCTTAATCTTTGATTTTGGATGAGTTAATGTTGTTAAATTGTTAAAGTTCATGTTTTAATTGTGATACTAGTATCACTAGCTTCGTTTTGATGCGTAGGTTGATTAAGAAAACTTCAAAAACATGAATATTGATTTTTGTGGATTTTGGTTAGGGTTTGATAGACTTAAAACGAGCTTTTGATGTTTCGAATGCCATGAAATTTTATTAGTAAGTGTTTAGTTGTAATGTATGTTTCATTACCTTCAAAATGGCATATCATATGTGTGAATTGGATTCCGGAACTTAAAATGCATTTGATGAACTTAAAACTTTGAAAATAAACCTTTATTGATCACTTGACGAGATTTCGGTTATTATAATTGATGTTTTTGCTTGGTGAAAGGTAGTTAGTTGTATTCCTTGTCAAAAGAGCTTTCCAATGATATAAGATATGCATTCTAAGTGTTTACGGGTTGTATTTTGTGCTAAAATGAATTTGGATCAAGACTTGAACTTTTGAAACAGCCCAGGTACCAGGCCACGCCTAATGTCGCGGCGCGGCCCTCCTCTGTCGCGGTGCTGCAATGGCCGTGTTTGGGGACTGTTCAACTTTACACGTTTTCGTTTAATTCCAACTATGCTGCGCACCTCCGATTAACATGTAACTTGGCCAGCATGCTCAAATATGACTTCTAAGCATAGAAAAATAGTTCGGGACCCGACCCGAACGTGTTAACTTTTTTGTTGACTTTGACTTGTGATAGTGCTCCAAATGAACATATATTTAGTAGCAATATCCTCCCAACATGTAAATTATTTAGTTGTAATTGTCCTATTTTAAGTTGTAATCGTTTATATTAAATAAGTGCGAAGACAAAAGGCGAAAACGACGATTTGAAGACGCAAATGACCAAAAAGCTCAAATATACAAGATACAATCCAAGTGGTTCAATTTATTGATAAGAAACGTCTAAAAATGACAAAAGTACAAGTTGTGGAACGCAAAGTACAAGATATTAAATTGTACGCAAGGACGTTCGAAAATCCGGAACCGGGACATGAGTCAACTATCAACGCCCGACGCAACGGACCAAAAATTACAAGTCAGTTATGCACAAGAATATAATATAATATATAAATAATTATATTAATTATTTATATTTTATATTTATATATTTATTATGTCGACAAGCTAGGAGCCAAAAGTTTGTGAGCTGGATTTTCAAACTCCACGACTCGCGGAGTTTGAAGGCCAAAAACTCCACGACTCGTGGAGCTGCCAAATTCCAAAATGCCTATAAAAGGTCACGAATTCTGCGAGTAAAAATAACATAATAATAATAATACTCCGTAATATAATATATATATATATATATATATATATATATATATATATATATATATATATATATACATATATATATATACACAATATAGATTAGTGTTATATTAGATTAGTTCAGGTTATGTAAAGGTTATTTTACGGGTTTTAAAGTCGGAGCTCTGTCCGTGTAACACTACGCGATAAATAATCAATGTAAGCTATGTTCTCCTTTTTAAATTAATGTCTCGTACTTAAGTTATTATTATGCTTATTTAAGATGAAGTAATCATGATGTTGGACTAAAAATATTAAAATTGGGTAATTGGGCTTTGTACCATAATTGGGGTTTGGACAAAAGAACGACACTTGTGGAAATTAGACTATGGGCTATTAATGGGCTTTATATTTGTTTAACTAAATGATAGTTTGTTAATTTTAATATAAAGATTTACAATTGGATGTACCTATAAATAACCATATACACTCGATCGGACACGATGGGTGGGGTATTTATATGTACGAATAATCGTTCATTTAACCGGACACGGGAATGGATTAATAGTCTATGGAATTATTAAAACAGGGGTGAAATTATGTACAAGGACACTTGGCATAATTGATAACAAAGTATTAAAACCTTGGGTTACACGCAGTCGATATCCTGGTATAATTATTAAACAAAGTATTAAAACCTTGTTACAGTTTAAGTCCGCAATTAGTTAGAATATTTGACTTCGGGTATAAGAATAAATTGACGAGGACACTCGCACTTTAAATTTATGACCGATGGACTGTTATGGACAAAAACCAGACGGACATATTAAATAATCCAGGACAAAGGACAATTAACCCATGGGCATAAAACTAAAATCAACACGTCAACCATCATGGTTACGGAAGTTTAAATAAGCATAAGATATTTAATTTCATATTTCCTCGTACTTTTATTTATTGTCATTTTAATTATTTTTATTTATTTTATATTGTTAGTTAAATATCGTCATTTACTTTACGCTTCGCTTAAAATATAAAATCGACAAACCGGTCATTAAACGGTAAACCCCCCTTTTATATATTATTAATATAATATATTTTGTACGAATATAATTGTTTAAAATATAGTGTGCAATAAGCCCGTTCCCTGTGGAACGAACCGGACTTACTAAAAACTATCCTACTCTACGATTAGGTACACTGCCTATAGTGTTGTAGCAAGGTTTAGGTATATCCATTTTGTAAATAAATAATTAAAACTTGTGTAAAAATGTATCGTATTTAATAGTTTTTCCTAGTAAAATATAAACTATTTCGTACCCCCACGCTACGACATCAAGTTTTTGGCACCGCTGCCGGGGACTCGGCGAAACTCTATATTTTTAATTTATTTTTGTATAAATATATTTATATATATTTTTGGAAAAACAATATAAAATTAAAAAAAAAAGAAAAAAAACACGTTTTTCAAACTCCACGACTCGCGAACTTTGCAGGCTTAAAACTCCACGACTCGCGGAGCCGCCCTGACCAGCCTGACCAGAAACCCTATTTCGCATTAATTACGGGGTATTATTAATTATTATTATTATTTAACCCTAATTACTTTATTATTATTATTATTTAGTTTAAGTTTTTAAATTAATTAGTTATAATTAATTATATTTAGTTTTAATATATAAAAAATTAATACTTTTATAAAATATAAAAATAAAAATATAAAAATAATATTTTTTATAAAAATAAGTAATTTTATCACTTTTTAAAATTTGTATCCTTTTATTTAGTGTAATCGTAATATTTTATATATTTTTTGTTTTTCAATTAGTTTTAAAATTAGTTTTTTCGTAGTTATTTTATATGTATAGATTCTTAGGCTTTGCCGTAAAATCCCTTAAGTGCTATTTCTTTAGACTAAGATTTAGTTGCTTTAGAATTTTGCGACGATTTTAAAATTTTAGTGCCTTTTAAGTCACGACTCGCTACTTTCGTATTTTTATTTTTCGACGTTTTTCGACGCGCATTCTTTTTCTTTCTTATTTCTCGACGCTTTAGTTTTTAGGACTTAGAAATTTTCTCTATTTCTTATCTACTATCTCAAACGGAAAGAAAAATTATTTAAGTGGTTAAATTAATGGACGTTGACAATTTTCTGCTTTGTAGTAATAGTTGGATTTGTTAGTGGCTGAGTTGTGAGCTTCCGATTTAAAGGGTTCTGGCTCCCTGCTGCATCTTTTGGCTATTCAAAACGTGGGCAAAAGCAAAAAAGTCTATTAATTGGACAACTTATATAAGTTTTTCTATTTTTATAACTAATAGGATAATTAGTAAATGCACCACATTGTAGCTAAAATTTGGCCATCGCAATAAAATGAAATTTTTTGAAAACAAGGCTATGGAAACTCTTTTTGATATCCAAAATCAATTAAATCAATACTCTCAAACGGGTGTTGATGACAATTCGTTCGGTCAATCTTGGATCACGAATGACGAAACAATAACTGGTTGTGAAATCTATGGAAATTATCACTCAACATGGGAATGTTATTATTACGTTCCTATGGAAAATTACGCACCCACGGAACCTGAATGGAATGATTATGAAGAATACAATTCAAATTGGGATTATTTCCAAGAATATTTCCAAACTCAACAACCAGTAGACGAGGAAAATTACGTGTCTGAAAATTTATTAGACAATATGAAAATCAAACTCGAAGAACTCAATGCTCAAAATGAACAAATGAGAGAGTTTGTAAACCGGCAAGCTGAAACTCTATCAGACTACACACCTGTTGATCTGAGGAGTATTGTGCAAGAAAATCTCATATCATCGAATTTTGATGAATTCGAGAGCTCCGAAATCACCAATTATCCCGATGATACTTTTTATTCAGTCTTACCAATTTCACAACATATCGACACATTAGCCTCTACCGACGAAATCATCGATCCATCAATGGATAAAGAAGAAGTAAGGGTGATAAATTGGTACTCTTGGGAATACGATAACGTTGAAAATTTTACCCCCGAGGCCAAACCGAACTTCACCATTCCACAACCTTCCAACCCAATATTCTCAATAGACGAGTCATCCACCGGAAATGAACTACGAGCTATAATAGATAATGACACCTCGAATTTCACCCAATTGGGTAATAGAGGTGAAAACTTTGATCCTGAGAATAAAAGGAAGGAAATATTAGGAATTGACCACCCTATAGAAATAAGTATGTCGGTGTATATCGATCCATTTGACCAAGAACCAGAAAAGAGACATATCCATTTACTAAAAGCTACACTTAAAAAAGAATTAAGTAGTGACGATCTGGTGAGTCTAAACTTTAAACCCATTGATATATTATACACCACCCGAAATATAAATAACTGGCTCACTACTCTAATTCGTGGAACTCATTCTACCGACTTCACATGTCATCAGCTAAGTGTGGGGAAGTCTAACCCCACTTAACATTAAATTAGGGGTTCGGGTTAGTGCATAAATCGTTAATAAAAATGCATGATTAGGGTAAAAGACGCTTTTTCAAATATTAGTAAACAGTTCAGAAAAGCAGCCGTTTTTTGAAAAAAAAGCATGTGTGATAAAACAAGAAGGAATGAACGATGAGGCGCGCTATCTATCATTCGACGAGCTTTGTAATTACAAACTGGGTATTTTCAATCACTTTTCTACACTAATCACCCTCATGAATTTATAATTAGAGTCTAATTTCATGCAAATGAGGGCATTGCATGATCTCAAGTGTGGGGAAGGGTTATAAATTCTCTCGGGTTTACACTTGGTTTTATTTGCCAAATTTTGTGAAAATTTGAAAAATTTTCAACTAAATGAATTCAAAATCATGTTTATACATATTTATGAACGATGAAAACTAGGTGTTAATACCGAAATTATCGTTACCTCGAAAAGGACATAAATTGAGAAACACCCTAAAACGCTTGAATTCATTTAAAATGAAATAAAGGAGAATAAAAAGGCAAAGAAAGAAACTAAGTGTGGGGAGAATGTACAAAGTTATTCAATTAAAAACTATCTATCACATGTTTCTGTAAAGTTTATTGCAGGTGCTTTTGTTTTGGACTAAATTAACTGTTTTACCCGATTTACTGTAATGAAAGATGGATCTACACGATGAATCAATTCTATCATTAAAAGGAAGTAAAGTCTTTCAAAAAAGACACGCGCTTCTTGATTTAGGTCAAGAAGTTGTCGTCCAGACCAGCTGTAGGTTGACGAAAAATCTAGAAAAGTCATCTCTAAAATCAGCAGGAAATCCACGGACCTCAGCATCAAATAGGGTCGCCAAGTGGTCAGATTTATCTTAACCATGAGAAGGATTTATCTCGTACAATGGGGGGTACCGTGCAAATTAGCTTGATAAGACTAATGAATCAGATCCCCAAAAAGGATAATCTCCTTAAAGATTAAAAATCAGCTTTTAAGCCTGATATTACTCAATCCTTGAGATTGACCTTAAAGATTGAGAATTACAAACTCATGGAATTCGATGATATCTAAACTCGAGCTTGAACGAGAAAATATTTTGATCAAAATTATAAACCGATTTGTTTTCTGAAAACCTATTTTCAATGCGTTCATTACCATTGAACGTAAAATCCTAGGAATTTACCTGGAATTCATTAGGTCACCTGAACTAAATCGGGTGTCAACCGTAAGAACAGTGGTTGCATAGCATGGTCGGAGACAGGACCTTGTGCCAGACCGAAAAATCATAGGATGATCTTTACTATTGCTCCTACAAAGGATAGTAATAGCATCCGACACGTTTATAGACCAAAATCAAACGCAAGTCACGGGACATTGCCTTAACAGTTTCTTGTTCATCGCTTTCCTTTACAACCGGACGGTAGTTTACCGAAAGGTAATATACGGAGCAAGTATACTGGACGTGTTGCTTTCCCAATATAAGGTTAGCAAGTGGGTAACACAAAATCACAAGTGTTGAGCTAAAATTTTCAAATCTGAAACCCACACAACCCACAAAAAAAAATATTTTGCAAACACCGGTGAAGGGTTATTCCGGAAAACTTATCTAGGGTAAAAGCTAGATTGAATTTTCAAAAGATCAAATATTTTCATAAAGATCTAATTTCCTTAAGGATCTACATTTTCATAGTCATGTGGGACAGTAAACCGCCTTTCAAATGTGCACTTTGCTTTGGAAACCGAAAGTAAATCGGCTATTTGATTGCAAGTGTCGTTGACCTAAACCCGAGGCAACTGTGGATGACACACCCACCTTTAACCATGGTTCTATCGTTACTACCATTGTTCATACCGCCATCTCAAAATCACTAATGTATAAAGTGTGAAGAATAAAGAAGTGATTCGTGTGATGTATTATATTTCAAGTTCTGTATTGCTTGAGGACAAGCAACGTTCAAGTGTGGGGATATTTGATAGTGCTCTAAATGAACATATATTTAGTAGCAATATCCTCCCAACATGTAAATTATTTAGTTGTAATTGTCCTATTTTAAGTTGTAATCGTTTATATTAAATAAGTGCGAAGACAAAAGGCGAAAACGACGATTTGAAGACGCAAATGACCAAAAATCTCAAATGTACAAGATACAATCCAAGTGGTTCAATTTATTGATAAGAAACGTCTAAAAATGAAAAAAGTACAAGTTGCAGAACGCAAAGTACAAGATATTAAATTGTACGCAAGGACGTTCGAAAATCCGGAACCGGGACATGAGTCAACTATCAACGCCCGACGCAACGGACCAAAAATTACAAGTCAGTTATGCACAAGAATATAATATAATATATAAATAATTATATTAATTATTTATATTTTATATTTATATATTTATTATGTCGACAAGCTAGGAGCCAAAAGTTTGTGAGCTGGATTTTCAAACTCCACGACTCGCGGAGTTTGAAGGCCAAAAACTCCACGACTCGCGGAGCTGCCAAATTCCAAAATGACTATAAAAGGTCACGAATTCTGCGAGTAAAAATAACATAATAATAATAATACTCTGTAGTATAATATAAATAAATATATAATATATATATATATATATATATATATATATATATATATATATATATATATATATATATATATATATATAATATAGATTAGTGTTATATTAGATTAGTTCGGGTTATGTAAAGGTTATTTTACGGGTTTTAAAGTCGGAGCTCTGTCCGTGTAACACTACGCGATAAATAATCAATGTAAGCTATGTTCTCCTTTTTAAATTAATGTCCCGTACTTAAGTTATTATTATGCTTATTTAAGACGAAGTAATCATGATGTTGGACTAAAAATATTAAAATTGGGTAATTGGGCTTTGTACCATAATTGGGGTTTGGACAAAAGAACGACACTTGTGGAAATTAGACTATGGGCTATTAATGGGCTTTATATTTGTTTAACTAAATGATAGTTTGTTAATTTTAATATAATGATTTACAATTGGATGTACCTATAAATAACCATATACACTCGATCGGACACGATGGGCGGGGTATTTATATGTACGAATAATCGTTCATTTAACCGGACACGAGAATGGATTAATAGTCTATGGAATTATTAAAACAGGGGTGAAATTATGTACAAGGACACTTGGCATAATTGATAACAAAGTATTAAAACCTTGGGTTACACGCAGTCGATCTCCTGGTGTAAATATTAAACAAAGTATTAAAACCTTGTTACAGTTTAAGTCCCCAATTAGTTGGAATATTTGACTTCGGGTATAAGAATAAATTGATGAGGACACTCGCACTTTAAATTTATGACCGATGGACTGTTATGGACAAAAACCAGACGGACATATTAAATAATCCAGGACAAAGGACAATTAACCCATGAGCATAAAACTAAAATCAACACGTCAACCATCATGGTTACGGAAGTTTAAATAAGCATAAGATATTTAATTTCATATTTCCTCGTACTTTTATTTATTGTCATTTTAATTATTGTTATTTATTTTATATTGTTAGTTAAATATCGTCATTTACTTTACGCTTCGCTTAAAATATAAAATCGACAAACCGGTCATTAAACGGTAAAACCCCCTTTTATATATTATTAATATAATATATTTTGTACGAATATAATTGTTTAAAATATAGTGTGCAATAAGCCCGTTCCCTGTGGAACGAACCGGACTTACTAAAAACTATACTACTCTACGATTAGGTACACTGCCTATAGTGTTGTAGCAAGGTTTAGGTATATCCATTTTGTAAATAAATAATTAAAACTTGTGTAAAAATGTATCGTATTTAATAGTTTTTCCTAGTAAAATATAAACTATTTCGTACCCCCACGCTAGGACATCAACTTCACTGAGTTTGACTTTTAGTTAAACTTAACCAAACGTTTATGCAATCATTCTAATCTTATTTTATACTTGATTCTTGCATGAAACTTGACAACGTGATTCACATGCTATACTATTCTAGTCGTAACGAGCCATAGGACTAATTGAACACATTTCGACCGACCTTGTTTGTGTCTTACCCGGTATTGATACAACTTACTTGTTTAGGTCAAGGCTAAGCAACTTTCATGCACACGTTTACTTTGTGAAGTACTTTTATACTCTGCACTCGAGGTGAGATCATAGTCCCATCTTTCAACAACTTTTATGCTTTAAACTATGGGATGAGAAACATATACGTATCATACTTTTACACTTTGAACACAAGTACGGAAACGAACATTCCACGTACGGGTTTGAACAAAAATCCTCAATTCAATTATCATTAGTTACACTTGCAGGGTGTAAACGTGAACTTATATTATGTGATCACATGGGCTTGACAAGCCTCATTCGGACGGTTCGCTACCATTAGCGGATGAAATATATTTTCGGGTCTAGTGTATGTTCTAATACTACGCAAAGGGTGCAAAACAGTTAAGTTTGATAATTGGGTGCCCGCGAAACAAATAACAACTTTGGAATGCAAATGATTTTGATAATCATATTATATTAAATCTTGTGGTTCAAATACAATGTTTACTAAAACACCTATGATTTCTCCAACGTTTTTCGTTGACAGTTTTCTATATGTTTCTCAGGTTCATACTTGGGTATTTAATACATGCTTCCGTGTACACTCATAGTTGCTTGGAGTCAAGCATACATGCATACACTTTAATTTCGTGCTTGGAGTCAAGCATACATACATACATACATACGCTAGTGATAGCACCTTTGGATTCAAACTTTTGTCTACAGAATTACGCTATTTATAGCAACCGTGATTTTCAACTTACATTATGTCGCAAGTTTATTTCATTTATACATTATACTTTTGTAAACTTAAACTTGTAGTCAATCCGTTTGGCAAACTAAACTTTGCAAGTCTTGTACTTTTCAAATGAATGTGACGTAATTTTGGTCAAACGAGTCTCATATAGGGACTACAACCACGTAACGGGACCTAAGTTAGCGGCGCCGTCAATGACGATTTGGTCGGGTCGCTACAGATGGTATCAGAGCTGGTTTAACCTTAGCCGTAAAGATAGTCACGCGCGCCGGCTGTCATGCCGGGCACCCGAACAGACTATGCTTTTTGGTCGATTAATCGTAGAGGGGATTCTCACAGTGTTTCCTGTGACGAAGCATTGGCTCTTACCCCTTGCGATCCCTTAGAATTTTAGGGTTGGCAGTTTGGCAGAAATGCGGGCCGTAAAATCAGTGTCTGAGGTACACTCAGTGGTCACCAAGCGGTTAACTGGAAAGGAACTGGGTGGGTTTCTACCCCATCTGTCGCTACAGATGGTATCAGAGCATTGGTTGTAGGGAACTAGGATGTGCATTAGTGTGTCTAACAGAGTCGTTAGGACGCATTAGTGAATCTAGACTACAACCGGATAGTTAATCATTGCATCCTGACTTGCATTTGCTATAGATAGCACTTACTTGACTACTTGTGCATATATACTTGAATCTTTCTTAGGTGAACTCCATAATGGTACCAAACTTTCATCATACGAATCCGTATTCCGCCACTTCCTGGTAACACACGTAAATTCGAGATTCATGCGCGTAAGGATGACAACGACTTCATTAGTCACACTTGTTCGGGAACTCTGTCTCCCAGATTGTTATTCGCCATCGTTTCAACTTACTATCGGTGTCACACCGGTGTTCCTTACTATCTACCACTTCTTGTTACTACCATCACTACTCTATGTGAGTATCGTCATCAATGCTTATCACTACGGCTGCGTACTATTTTTTATCATGATTCGTTACTCTTTTCGTGCCTAAAGGCATTATCGTTTGACTTGAACCGTATTGACGTGACCGATCATTTATACACTTCCCTCGGGGAATGCTTCTTTAGAGTCGCACTAATTCTTTCGATTCAATACAAGTCACGTTTGAGACGCCGTTACACTTTGTTCATTTTAGATCTTTATGATTACACGAACTTGAATCTATGGAGTGATGTGGGAATGGAGGTATGAGTTAGCGTAATATAACGACACTCGATCAATGTGGTTATATTATGGTAAGTCATACCAAAGTTCTAATGACACATGATGGTGGTTGGACTCGATCAACCTAATCACCACCATGTGCCATGTACATGACTTCATCTTTCTTGTTAGGTATCTGAAAACTCCGAGAATATTGATAACAACCATACAAAGGACACACCTTCGATTATTGTCGAACCATATTTATGCTTCCGAATGAATGAAAAATTCTTTCAACTCCAAACATATGTTACACGTGTATACTATTTCGTTTTCTTATAGTTTTATCGACGAACTACAATATGCTTGTTATGCTCATATCGAGGCGGAAACTTCTTACGTATTACACTCGTACTTTTGTATAAAGAAACCTTCTATCTAAATTCTCAATGGAGAGAGAGACTCTTCACACTATACTAGCATTCGCCACGAGGGTGAATAGTCCTAACGAACATTTTTAGAAACCGATAAATCTTTGGCGGCGAGAAATTCTTGAGAAACAGAAACTTGTTCCAACAAACGTTTTCACGTCCTAACAAACTCTTTCAAATATACCTTAAAGGAATGTACCTCATTTCGGATCGAGATGCTCCTTTCACTTCTAAACTTACAAAAAACCTCGGGACCACGTTTAAACATGAGTACCACGTATCATCCACAAACCGACGGACCAAGCAAACACATGATTCAAACCTTGGAAACCATAATACGAGTTTGCGTTATCAACTTCAAATTTACTTGAGAAAAGTTTTTTCCTTTAACCAAATTCTCTTACAACGATGGTTATCATTCAAGTCTTAACGTCCCACCTTTTGAAATCTTATATGACCGGAAACGTCATTCTCCTTTTGTTGAACCAAGTAAATGATAATCAAGTCATCGAACCTGGACCCATTCATGGAGTAACCGTTAAAATCGTTCCAATTCGAGAAAGGCTCGAGACGGCCCGTAGTCGCCAAAGGAGCTATGCCAATGTTAGACGTAAACCTTTTGAATTCCATGTGGGAAACCGTGTAACGTTAAAAGTTGCACCTTGAAAAGGTGTATTCCGTTCGGGAACGTAGAAATCTAAATCCACGATATTTTTAGTCCTTTTTAAATCTTGGGGCATGTTGTGCCCGTTGCTTACCGCTTCAAACTTCTGACTCTAACAAATTCCGTTCATCCTACATTCTGTGTATCAAACTTAAGGGCGTGTCTTGCGAAACAAGAACTTGTTATCCTCTTCGATGAACTTACTATCAACGATAAACTTCACTTCCTAGGAGGACCGGTTGAAACTATAAATTGTGAAGCCAAACTTTAAACCAATGTAAAAATCACGACGGTCAAAGTTCGTTGAAATGCCCAAGGAAGTACCTTCACATATCCGTAGAATTTGCAATGCAAGGTTTCAAAGAAGAAACAACAACTACTACTTCCAACTAAATTTCGGGACGCAATATCTTTTAAGGTGTAGGTAATGTAACATCACGCGTTTTTCCGTTAAATTTATTTTTAACACTATTTTTTTTAAATAATACCTTTCGTTATTTAAATTCGTAGTTTTCGTTGACTAACGTTCATAATATTCCCGTTACTTAATTATAACATCACTCGTTTACTCGAGCGTTTTTAAAATATTCGTTCGGTTAACTCTCGCACCCGACTACAAACTCGAGGGACTAGTTTTGCCATTAAATCTAAAAGGTGACTAGTGGTTGACTAAGTCAACCACCTCCCACCATCTCATCCATTCATTTTTCACTTCTTCTTCTACCTCATTTTCTCTCATCCATTTTTGAACTCAAACACCCATCTTCACAAAATCATCATTTAAATCCGAATCAAGAAGCAAACATCAAAACAAATTATATATTCGTGATCCTCTCTTCATCCTCTACATTTTGGTACCAATTTCATCTCGTTTGGGTAACATTTCTAAAACACTAAATTTCTCTAAATTCGTTTTATATACTTGAAATGGTGTTAGTTAGTGTCTATGGCTCGTGTATAACATGAATATATGATTTGTTTGCTCGATTTGTTGTTTTGAGTCACTAGTTTGAACATTTGAAAATGGGTTTGCTTAATCTTTGATTTTGGATGAGTTAATGTTGTTAAATTGTTAAAGTTCATGTTTTAATTGTGTTACTAGTATCATTAGCTTCGTTTTGATGCGTAGGTTGATTAAGAAAACTTCAAAAACATGAATATTGATTTTTGTGGATTTTGGTTAGGGTTTGATAGACTTAAAACGAGATTTTGATGTTTCGAATGCCATGAAATGTTATTAGTAAGTGTTTAGTTGTAATGTATGTTTCATTACCTTCAAAACGGCATATCATATGTGTGAATTGGATTCCCAAAACTTAAAATACATTTGATGAACTTGAAACTTTGAAAATAAACCTTTATTGATCACTTGACGAGATTTTGGTTATTGTAATTGATGTTTTTGCTTAGTGAAAGGTAGTTAGTTGTATTCCTTGTCAAAAGAGCTTTCCAACGATATAAGATACACATTCTAAGTGTTTACGGGTTGTATTTTGTGCTAAAATGAATTTGGATCAAGACTTGAACTTTTGAAACAGCCCAGGTGCCAGGCCACGCCTAATGTCGCGGCGCAGCCCTCCTCTATCGCGGCAATGGCCGTGTTTGGGGACTGTTCAACTTTACACGTTTTCGTTTAATTCTAACTATGCTACGCACCTCCGATTAACATGTAACTTGGCCAGCATGCTCAAATATGACTTCTAAGCATAGAAAAATAGTTCGGGACCCGACTCGAACGTGTTGACTTTTTTTGTTGACTTTGACTTGACCGAGTTTGACTTTTAGTTAAACTTAACCAAACGTTTATGCAATCGTTCTAATCTTATTTTATACTTGATTCTTGCATGAAACTTGACAACGTGATTCACATGCTATACTATGTGAGTCGTAACGAGCCATATGACTAATTGAACACATTTTGACCGACCTTGTTTGTGTCTTACCCAGTATTGATACAACTTACTTGTTTAGGTCAAGGCTAAGCAACTTTCATGCACACGTTTACTTTGTGAAGTACTTTTATACTCGTGCACCTGAGGTGAGATCATAGTCCCATCTTTCAACAACTTTTATGCTTTAAACCATGGGATGAGAAACATATACGTATCATACTTTTACAGTTTGAACACAAGTACGGAAACGAACATTCCACGTACGGGTTTGAACAAAAATCCTCAATTCAATTATCATTAGTTACACTTGTAGGGTGTAAACGTGAACTTATATTATGTGATCACATGGGCTTGACGAGCCTCATTCGGACGGTTCGCTACCGTTAGCGAATGAAATATATTTTTGGATCTAGTGTATGTTCTAACACTACGCAAAGGGTGCAAAATAGTTAAGTTTGATAATTGGGTGCCCGCGAAACAAATAACAACTTTGGAATGCAAATGATTTTGATAATCATATTATATTAAATCTTGTGGTTCAAATACAACGTTTACTAAAACACCTATGATTTCACCAACGTTTTTCGTTGACAGTTTTCTATATGTTTCTCAGGTTCATACTTAGCTATTTGATACATGCTTCCGCGTGCACTCATACTTGCTTGGAGTCAAGCATACATGCATACACTTTGATTTCGTGCTTGGAGTCAAGCATACATACATACATATGCTAGTAATAGCACCTTTGGATTCAAACTTTTGTCTACAGACTTATGCTATTTATAGCAACCGTGATTTTCAACTTACATTATGTCGCAAGTTTATTTCATTTATACATTATACTTTTGTAAACTTAAACTTGTAGTCAATCCGTTTGGCAAACTAAACTTTGCAAGTCTTGTACTTTTCAAATGAATGCGACATAATTTTGGTCAAACGAGTCTCATATAGGGACTACGACCACGTAACGGGACCTAAGTTAGCGGCGCCGTCAATGACGATTTGGTCGGGTCGCTACAGATCGTATCAAAGCTGGTTTAACCTTAGCCGTAAAGATAGTCATGCGCTCCGACTGTCAGGCCGGGCACCCGAACGGACTATGCTTTTTGGCTGGTTAATCGTAGAGGGGGTTCTCACAGTGTTACCTGTGACGCAGCATTGGCTCTTACCCCTTGCGATCCCTTGGAATTTGAGGGTTGGCAGTTTCGCAGAAATGCGGGCCGTAAAATCAGTGTCTGAGGTACACTCAGTGGTCACCAAGCGGTTAGCTGGAAAGGCACTGGGTGGGTTTCTACCCCATCTGTCGCTACAGATGGTATCAGAGCGTTGGTTGTAGGGAACTAGGATGTGCATTAGTGTGTCTGACAGAGTCGTTAGGACGCATTAGTGAATCTAGACTATAACCGGATAGTTAATCATTGCATCCTGACTTGCATTTGCTATAGATAGCACTTACTTGACTACTTGTGCATATATACTTGAATCTTTCTTAGGTGAACTCCATATTGGTACCAAACTTTCATCATACGAATCCGTATTCTGCCACTTCCTGGTAACACACGTAAATTCAAGATTCATGCGCGTAAGGATGACAACGACTTCATTAGTCACACTTGTTCGGGAACTCTGTCTCCCAGATTTTTATTCGCCATCGTTTCAACTTACTATCGGTGTCACACCGGTGTTCCTTACTATCTACCACTTTTTGTTACTACCATCACTACTCTATTTGAGTATCGTCATCAATGCTTATCACTACAGATGCGTACTATTTGTTATCATGATTCGTTACTCTTTTCGTGCCTAAAGGCATTATCGTTTGACTTGAACCGAATTGACGTGAACGATCATTTATACACTACCCTCGGGGAACGCTTCTTTAGAGTCGCACTAATTCTTTCGATTCAATACAAGTCACATTTGAGACGTCGTTACACTTTGTTCATTTTAGATCTTTATGATTACACGAACTTGAATCTATGGAGTGATGTGGAAATGGAGGTATGAGTTAGCGTAATATAACGACACTCGATCAACGTGGTTATATTATGGTAAGTCATACCAAAGTTCTAATGACATGTGATGGTGGTTGGACTCGATCAACCTAATCACCACCATGTGCCATGTACATGACTTCATCTTTCTTGTTAGGTATCCAAAAACTCCGTGAATATTGATAACAACCATACAAAGGACACACCTTCGATTATTGTCGAACCATATTTATGCTTCCGAATGAATGACAAATTCTTTCGACTCCAAACATATGTTACACGTGTATACTATCTCGTTTTCTTATAGTTTTATCGACGAACTACAATATGCTTGTTATGCTCATATCGAGGCAAAAACTTCTTCCGCATTACACTCGTACTTTCGTATAAAGAAACCTTCTATCTAAATTCTCAATGGAGAGAGAGACTCTTCACACTATACTAGCTTTCGCCACGAGGGTGAATAGTCCTAACGAACATTTTTAGAAACCGATAAATCTTCCGTGGCGCGAAATTCTTGAGAAATAGAAACTTGTTCCAACAAAAGTTTTCATGTCCTAACAAACTCTTTCAAATATACCTTAAAGGAATGTACCTCGTTTTGGATCGAGATGCTCGTTTCACTTCTAAACTTACAAAAAGCCTCGGGACTACGTTTAAACATGAGTACCGTGTATCATCCACAAACCGACGGACCAAGCAAACACATGATTCAAAAATTGGAAACCATAATACGAGTTTGCGTTATCAACTTCAAATTTACTTGAGAAAAGTTTTTGCCTTTAACCAAATTCTCTTAAAACGATGGTTATCATTCAAGTCTTAACGTCCCACCTTTTGAAATCTTATATGACCGGAAACGTCATTCTCCTTTTGTAGAACCAAGTAAATGATAATCAAGTCACCGAACCTGGACTCATTCATGGAGTAACTGTTAAAATCGTTCCAATCCGAGAAAGGCTCGAGACGGCCCGTAGTCGCCAAAGGAGCTATGCCAATGTTAGACGTAAACCTTTCGAATTCCATGTGGGAAACCGCGTAACGTTAAAAGTCGCACCTTGAAAAGGTGTAGTCCGTTCGGGAACGTAGAAAGCTAAATCCGCAATATTTTTAGTCCTTTTTAAATCTTGGGGCGTGTTGTGCCCGTTGCTTACCGCTTCAAACTTCCGACTCAAATAAATTCCGTTCATCCTACATTCTGTGTATCAAACTTAAGGGCGTGTCTTGCGAAATAAAAACTTGTTATCCTCTTCGATGAACTTACGATCAACGATAAACTTCACTTCCTAGGAGGACCGGTTGAAACTATAAATCGTGAAGCCAAACTTTAAACCAACGTAAAAATCCCGACTGTAAAAGTTCGTTGAAATGCCCAAGGAAGTACATTCACATATCCGTAGAATTTGCAATGCAATGTTTCGAAGAAGAAACAACAACTACTACTTCCAACTAAATTTCGGGACGAAATTTCTTTTAAGGTGTAGGTAATGTAACATCCCGCGTTTTTCCGTTAAATTTATTTTTAACACTATTTTTTTTTAAATAATACCTTTCTTTATTTAAATTCGTAGTTTCCGTTGACTAACGTTCATAATATTCCCGTTACTTAATTATAACATCACTCGTTTACTCGAGCGTTTTCAAAATATTCGTTCGGTTAACTCTCGCACCCGACTACAAACTCGAGGGACTAGTTTTGCCATTTAATCAAAAAGGTGACTAGTGGTTGACTAAGTCAACCACCTCCCACCATCTCATCCATTCATTTTTCACTTCTTCTTCTACCTCCTTTTCTCTCATCCATTTTTGAACTCAAACACCCATCTTCACAAAATCATCATCTAAATCCCAATCAAGAAGCAAACATCAAAACAAATTACATATTCGTTATCCTCTCTTCATCCTCTACATTTTGGTACCAATTTCATCTCGTTTGGGTAACATTTCTAAAACAATAAATTTCTCTAAATTCATTTTATCTACTTGAAATGGTGTTAGTTAGTGTCTATGGCTCGTGTATAACATGAATATATGATTTGTTTGCTCGATTTGTTGTTTTGAGTCACTAGTTTGAACATTTGAAAATGGGTTTGCTTAATCTTTGATTTTGGATGAGTTAATGTTGTTAAATTGTTAAAGTTCATGTTTTAATTGTGTTACTAGTATCACTAGCTTCGTTTTGATGCGTAGGTTGATTAAGAAAACTTCAAAAACATGAATATTGATTTTTATGGATTTTGGTTAGAGTTTGATAGACTTAAAACGAGCTTTTGATGTTTCGAATGCCATGAAATGTTATTAGTAAGTGTTTAGTTGTAATGTATGTTTCATTACCTTCAAAACGGCATATCATATATGTGAATTGGATTCCCGAAACTTAAAACGCATTTGATGAACTTGAAACTTTGAAAATAAACCTTTATTGATCACTTGACGAGATTTCGGTTATTGTAATTGATGTTTTTGCTTTCTGAAAGGTAGTTAGTTGTATTCCTTGTCAAAAGAGCTTACCAACGATATAAGATACGCATTCTAAGTGTTTACGGGTTGTATTTTGTACTAAAATGAATTTGGATCAAGACTTGAACTTTTGAAACAGCCCAGGTACCAGGCCACGCCTATAAGTGTTGTAGCAAGGTTTAGGTTTATCCCATTCAATAAATAAATAAATAACTTGTGTAAAATTGTAGCGTATTTAATAGTAATTTGTAGTAAATATAATAGTATTTCACGTACACCTCACACACATCACCTAACCGCCTACCATTTTCGGTAGCTTTGTGATGAAATCCATTGTTATTCCTTCCCATTTCTATTGTGGGATTTTGGGTTGTTGAAGTAACCCAGATGGCTTTTGGCTCACCATTCTCGCGAGGTATATGAATAATCTTCTCACTATAATTAACTTTCGCTTTCATCCTTGAAAGCCAGTCCGTTTCAACTATTTCATCAAAGCTTCTTAACTTGATGAGTATTAGGTTAATCCTAAAGTCCATTCCAACTTTTACATCAAGCTTCCTAACTTGATTTGTGTTAGGTTAATCTTAAGGTTTATTCTAACCAAATCTTATTATACCACCGTGAAAAATTCTATCAATCTTCTCAAATAACATCTGCTTGCGCATAGGTAACTAATCCTTTCCTACTACTACTTTAAAACTTCCAAGTTTTGTTGACATGAGGTCATCTCCAAATGACCCACCTGTTAATTTTAAGGTACTACCTTAAATTATTCCTCTATCTCTGCCAGCTTACCATTAGCTTATCCCATAGAATACTTAACTCTCATGGTTGTTAATGGCTTATTAGTTATAACACTAAGGTTCTTAGGTATAAGGAATCTATCGCTTTAGTATTTAAACAATTTCGAGATAATAAAATGTCGTGACAAAACGTACCCTAACTAAAATCAGGATCCATGCGAGTTTTCATAGCTGAGATAACGATTGCTCTACCGCAAGTAAGTCCAAAGTTTTTCCTATTTGAGAGCTTTTTCCTTAAGTGTCCAGGGTCTCTATATCTATAACAAATTTTTGGGTTATCAATTCCGCAATCAAGGCCCTTCTTGTATAGTATCTAGGCTAAGTGGTTATTCTTTCCCTACCTCTATCAGACCATAATGCGTATACTTAAGTGGTTCCTGCCAAAATTTCCTTTGAATCACTTCATATTCCTTATATAGTAACATTGGAACTTCTGCATGATTTACTTCAATATAATCACACTGGCCTGGCGTCATTATATTGTACTAAATCGTACGTTCATTCCATTATCACTCCATATGGTCAATGTAACGTGATCACTTCAAGTTCTACTCAATTTCACCTAACGGTGCTTTATCTATGCTATCTCAAAACAAAATCTACATAATTAATCTCACGGTTTCTCGGTGTGGGTGCGTAGGTTCCGTAGGTCATGCATCAATGCCTAAATGTCCCGAAATTTCTTCAAAATGTTCGGGATCAAGTAACGTCGTTAGGTTCCTTTCTAGAAATTCAATCTGGGTCTCGTGTTGAGTTGTATGTGTAGCAAGTAGTAATACAATATGTCTCAAGGCGACTCCCAAGTCTTCGGGTATGGCTGAGCATCAGTAGAAGGAATTCTGACCTTGTGAAAGGAGATGTCCTCCCGACTTCTCCAATTCCTAAGAGTGTTGGGGACCTAAGTCTAGAAGTGTTGTTAGATCGTCGAGTAGTGGTGAAGGATGAAAGAGATAAGTGACGGTCATGAAAGTGTACGGGATACGAGTCATCTTGTGGAAACTAAACATCCTTATAATGTTCATACGTTGTACGTGGCTAATTAGGGTGAGCTTGGGGTGCGGTTACTCCGACAAGTCCTCGCATATCTCCTCCTCCGAGGATCAACCTTAGTGGGCGTGTAATCCGAGGGGTACTCCTCCTAGATTGCGTGAAGTAATGTTTCGATCTCTGGAACGGTGGAACGGTAGTAACAGGTGGATTACATTACTAGTTCTTAGGGTTAGACGAGTGGGAAAAGGGTTCAGAATAACATCTGAACTAGGAAATATAAATTCTCCAAGTCGGTACAGCGAAAAACAGACATGAAGCAAGCACGTAATCAGGCATAATAACTACAGCAGCCTAGATCGTCTACAGCAGAACATGGCATGGCAATAATAGCAGTGTCATACCGAAGTAACATGCTAAAAACAGATAGTAGCATGCAGCAACGAGAATAAGCAGAAGCATACCGCAAGTTCACATAGCGGTAAAAGTAAGCAGTAGCATGCAGCAAGTTCATATAGTAGTAAAAGTAAGCAGTAGCATGCAGCAAGTTCATACAGCAGTATAAGTATGCAGTGGCATGCAGCAAGATCATATAGCAGTATAAGTAAGCAGTAGCATGCAGCAGTTCGGCAGAAATAAGTAAACGAGCAAGTTGTAGATTAGTCCTATTAGTGAATCCAACTCGGCCTTGTCTAGACTCACTAATGTAACCTAATTCTCTTCAACCAATGCTCTGATACCAGATGTGACACCCGGTATAAAGCCATCATGTACGAATCGTCAACAACAGGTCCATTACACGGTATAATACTACATGCTGTTTTAAAACAAGTTTTGCATTCATGAAATGGTAGCGTTTTACAAAAGGTAACGTGCTTCATATGAATAGAAGCACTAACATAAGTATGTGACACAAAGGTCATTATAAAACCATTGTTTGAAAATAACATAAGTTACAAATGCAAAATAAAAGTTCCATGATTGAGACATCTCTAAGTAATGCAGCGGAAGTCTAATACAGCAAGTCTGTAACAGCAAGTCTATACACCAAGACTATAACATCAAGTCAAACAGCGGAAGCAACAACGTCTAAGCACCTGAGAAATACACGCTTAAAAAGTCAACACAATTGTTGGTGAGCTATAGTTTGTTTGTAATCAGTAAAGTAATGTAGACCACGAGATTTCAGTGCTTCAAACATCATTTCAAAACAGTATGATAAAGTATATGCTTAACCGTGGGCACCCATAACTAACTTAACATAATAATAATACCCCCTGAAAGTACACTTGGTGAGTGTGTATGTCCTCGAAGTATTAAACACTCGTTAAATGCTAGCCCGAGTGGGGATGTCAAACCCTATGGATCCATATCTAAGATTCGCGTCTATCAGTTCAAAAACATATAGTTAAATGTTACCGTGCTAAGGGGAAAGTTTATGCCGTTATATAACTCACACATATATAAAGTTTAAGTACTCGTGTCAAGTAAGTAAAACATAAAAAGTGCATGTTTTCTCAGTCCCAAAAATAGTAAAGTAGAAAAATGGAAGCTATAACTCACAGTAGATAAGCAGTGAAAGTTGATATGACAAGTATGCAAGTAGTAAGTCGGTCCGAAAGGTCGTCAACCTAAGTCAAAGGTTACTAGGTCAGTATATTGTCCCCAAAAGGTTTAAAGTAAATAAATTAAGTTTTAAGTGTCATCATCATAATCATCATCCGTAAAAGATAAAGTACGTTTTCATCAAGAATAGAGATCGAAACAAAAGGCTGACTTCGGACAGCTGCTACGACCTCTATACAAATTAAAGAGACGTGTAGTCAGTGGCCAAGGCTCCATATGTGAGTCCTCTAACCGGTGACCAATATTCAGAACCTAACTCGTCTTCTTTTGACCGTGGCGACAGTTTAAGTGCGAGTAGGTCAAAAATTTCAGCACAACGTTACAAAGGCTTAGTGACTTTCGAAAGGCTATAAATCCTAAACCGTATATCAGATTTAGGCAAGGCCTAAACGAAAAGTCATATACTTGAAACGAAATATCTGAATATAAATTTTCCAGAAGTTTGGGAGTCTGATCAGACCCCGAAAAATAGCAAACAAGTGCTCCGGTGGATTTCTTGGTGCTTGATGCTCATCACGGTTCTCATCCTAGATGCTTGTAAGCTTCAAGTGTACAACTCTTTGATGTTTTAGCATCACTTTGACCAAGTTTCAACCATCAACACACAACTAAGAGTAAAAGCTATCATTCTACAAGTTTTGAACATCAAGGTTGCCTCTTTATTGCATAAACACAATAAAGCTTCAACCTTTGTCCTTTTTACACAAGTTTATGCATCTTCATGATAAAGACTTGATCTTTATCATCAAAACAATAAAAAAAGGTTCCAAGTAAGTGAGATATACAATGATAACTTAGATCTCAAGTATTAAGAAAACCCTAAGCTAGAAAGCTTGGATCTTTACAAGATTAATAAGACCATAAGCTAGAAACCTAAGATCTAGTAAAAGTAATGAGACCATAAGCTAAAAAGCTAAGATATTTAACAAATATAATGAAACTCTAAGCTAGAAAGCTTGGATCTTTAATGTTCTTAAAGATCCTTAAAGCAAAAGACTAGATCTACAAGTTACATGAAGATCATAAACACAAGTTTTGATCTTTTTAACAAAATAAAGGAATTATAAGCTAGAAAACTTAGATCCAACAAGTAAATGAAGATTCAAAGCTAGAAAGCTTGAATCTTTAGTGTTCTTGAAGGATTCAAACCAAAGCTTGAATTTACAAGATATAACAAGATCAAGAAGCTAAAAAGCGTGATCTTATGTTGATGATGATGATGTCGTATAAGAAGAAGAGAAGAAGAAGAATAAAATTTAAAACTTACAATTTTTAGTGTGAGAAAGACTAGAGAGAAAATTAGAGAGTAAGTGTGTGTAAAATGTGAATGAGATCAAGTGTAAAATGGATGATCAAGGCTTGTTAGTGTGGTGGTGGTGGTCTTCCAAAACCATGGGGACATGGGGGGGGGGGGGGGGGGGAGGGGGGGGGGGCGGACAAGGGGGACAAGATTTTGCTTTTTGGTTAATGGTTGTCTAAAGTTGGTGCTTATGTTGGGATCTCATGCAACAATTGTGATTATGGTTAACAAAAATGCTAGTATGTTCCCTCTAATAAATGGGTATTTGTCTTTCATTAATATGGTCACTAACTTATAAAAATTGGGCTAATTAAATAGTCCACTAGCTAGTGTAGGGTGGGCTAAAGTCCAACAAGGTAGAAGGTCCAACAAGACTAACTAGTAAGCATAAGTAAATTACTAAGCGTAATTAAGAAACCAATAAACCAAGTAATTGTTATTATAAAATAACAATTAGTATTACGTAGTCACAATATTCCAATTATGACCAAAGTCAACCGTGTACCGAAATACATAGCTCGCTCTAAATGTAAAGTGACACTAACGGTCATAAAAGCATTCGGGGATCAAGTTAAGTAACTACGTACTTAATGGCACGTTGTAAGGTATTAACGAAAGTAATTAACATGAATTAAGATCCCAGTGCATAAACTAGCTCAGTACGCACAAATACGTAGTTTCGTGAAAGCACAAAGCACTAAAGCAAGTCGAAAAAGCCGGGTCGTTACACAAAAGTACTTAAAATATATTCTACGTTGAGTTGTACCACCTTTCATATTTTACCTAATAGCTTTGTAACTAATATTTACATGTGGTAAGAACATGTAAACGCGAATCATATTGATAGATCTATCGGGTTTGACAACCCCAACCGGGCTAGTCGCTCTAGTATCGTAAATGGTTGCATAGTACTTTGTTTTTACTACTCTTGGTACAGTGTAGGGAGATTTCATAATAAAGGGAATATGCCACATTAATGGTTAAGTATAGTTACCGAAGCGCTCAACAACTTATAGAATATCTTTATTGAAATGCTTGTAACTATGAAATCTTGTGGTGTATATTTATATCGATGCTAGCTTTAAACCTATAAATCTCACCAAACTTTGTGTTGAATTTTTAAGCATGTTTATTCTCAGGTCCTTAAGAAAGTCTTCCGTTGTTGCATTATCTAAGCAAGCTGTGCATGGAGTCTCATGCTTTTGTTTAAATGAAGTGTTGCATTCAATAAAACCTTTGTCATGTATTATATTCGATTGTTATGTCACGTGTGTAGTATTTGGAAACTGAAGTATTATGGGGATTATTTCTTAAATAATCGCCCACTTGTTTAAAACATGCATTATGTATAATAATGGTATGCTTTTTTTATAAAACGAATGCAATATTTTCTAAAACGTATCATATAGAGGTCAAATACCTCGTTATGGGACCAATGAATAAGGTACTACCTTTATAGTAATATGTGTAGTGACCCGAACTTTTTCATGTTTATATATTAAATGAAATTGATATTTACATGACTAAATGTTTTCAACATGTTAAGCAATCAGACTTGTTAAGACGTGATTAAATGAAATTGGTTTTATGTAGACAATTGACCACCCAAGTTGACCGGTGATTCACGAACGTTTAAAACTTGTAACAACTACATGATGATATATATATGGATATATATATAGTTAACATGAGATTATCATAAGTAAGTATCTCACTAAGTATATTAACAATGAGTTATATACATATAAATGAGACTATTGAATTAAGAAACTCGAAACTATATATATAACGATTATCGTTATAACAACGTCTTACTAAATACATATGAATCATATTAAGATATTGATACACTATGTTTAACCTGATAAAATGATAATTAAATATATCATTAAGTGTGTTAACAATAAACTACATATGTAAAACAAGACTACTAACTTAAGAGTTTCGAAATGAGTTATATATTTAACGATTATCGTTGTAACGACGTTTTAATATATATATATATATATATATATATATATATATATATATATATATATATATATATATATATATATATATGTATGTATATATATATTGTATTAAGATATATTCATACAACACGTTATCATGATAATATGATAATTTAACATCTCATTAGATATAATAAACAATGAATTAACAACATTAAATGAGATCGTTAACTTAAAGGTTTCAAAACAACACTTACATGTAACGACTAAGGGTGACTTAACGACTCAGTTAAAATGTATATACATGTAGTGTATTAAGATATATTAATACACTTTTGAAAGACTTCATGACACATATCAAAGTACTTCTACTTAACAAAAATGCTTACAATTACATTCTCGTTCATTTTCATTAACAATTCTAATCGTATGCACCCGTATTCGTACTCGTACAATACCCAGCTTCTAGATGTATTTACTATTGGTATATACACTTCAATGATCAGCTCTTAGCAGCCTTAATGAGTTACCTAAACATGTGGGAACCATCATTTGGCAACTAGCATGAATGATTACACAAAATTACAAAAATATGATAAATCATTCATGAATTATTTATAAGAAAACAAACTTACATATCCTTTATATCTAATCCATATACCACGACCCAAAACATATACAAACACCTTCATTCTTCAATTTTCTTCATCTAATTGATCTCTCTCAAGTTCTATCTTCAAGTTCTAAGTGTTCTTCATAAATTCTATAAGTTCTAGTTTCTTAAAATCAAGAATACTTTCAAGTTTGCAAGTCTACTTCCAAGCTTCCTAATCCATTCCAAGTAATCATCTAAGATCAAGAAACCTTTGTTATTTACAGTAGGTTATCTCTCTAATTCAAGGTAATACTCATATTCAAACTTTGATTTAATTTCTATAACTATAGCAATCTTAATTCGAGTGATAATCTCACTTGAACTTGTTTTCGTATCATGATTCTATTTCAAGAACTTTCAAGCCATCCAAGAATCCTTTGAAGCTAGATCATTTCTTGTCACTTCCAGTAGGTTTATCTACTAAACTTGAGGTAGTAATGATGTTCATAACATCATTCAATTCATATATATATATAACTATCTTATTCGAAGATTTAAACTTGTAATCACTAGAACATAGTTTAGTTAATTCTAAACTTGTTCGTAAATAAAGTTAATCCTTCTAACTTAACTTTTAAAATTAACTAAACACATGTTCTATATCTATATGATATGCTAACTTAATGGTTTAAAACCTGAAAAGACGAAGAACACCGTAAAACCGGACATACGCCGTCGTAGTGAAACCAGAGGTTGTTTTGGGTTAGATAATTAAAAACTATGATAAACTTTGATTTAAAAGTTGTTCTTATGAGAAAATGATTTTTCTTATGAACATGAAACTATATCCAAAAATCATGGTTAAACTAAAAGTGGAAGTATGTTTTTCAAAATAGTCATCAAGACGTCGTTCTTTCGACTGAAATGACTACCTCTTACAAAAACGACTTGTAACTTGTATTTCCGACTATAAACTTATACTTTTTATGTTTAGTTTCATAAATTTCAGTTCATTATGAAAACATAGCAACTTGAATTACTCAAAACGGATTTAAAACGAAGAAGTTATGGGTAAAACAAAATTGGTTAAAAATGGTTAATTTGACTACGGGAAATTTTACAAAAATCTATACTAACCATAACTTAACTAACTTATATTGTATTATACATGTATTCTAACATATATTATGTAATCTTGATAGGCCATAGACACGTATACAATATTTTGACATATCATATCGACGTCATCTATATATATATTTCGGAACAACCATAGACACTCTATATGCAGTAATGCTTGAGTTAGCTATACAGGGTTGAGGTTGATTCCAAAATAATATATATACTTTGAGTTATGATCGAGTCTGAGACTTGTATACATTGGGTTGTGGATTGATTCGAGAAATTATATTGATTTATTTCTGTACGGCTAACTGTGGACAATTAATTTGTGGACTACAACGATGGACTGTCAACTTAACAAACTAAAATCGTTAAAACATAATAAAATATGGTATGAATATATTTCGATCATACTTTGATATATATGTATATATTTGTTATAGGTTCGTGAATCGACACGTGGCCAAGTGTTGTTTTTTCGACGAAGGAAATCTGTGAAAGTGAGTTATAGTCCCACTTTTGAAATCTAATATTTTTGGGATGAGAATACATGCAGTTTTATAAATGTTTTACAAAATAGACACAAGTACGTGAAACTACATTCTATGGTTGAATTATTGAAATCGAATATGCCCCTTTTTGCTTGGTAGCCTAAGAATTTGGGAACAGATCCCCTAATTGACGCGAATCCTAAATATAGATCTATGGGCACTAACAAGCCCCAGTCAGAGAATTTGAACTGCTTTAGTACTTCAATTTTATCATGTCCGAAGGGAGTCTCGGAATGATGGGGATATTCTATATGCATCTTGTTAATGTCGGTTACCAGGTGTTCACCATATGAATGATTTTTATCTCTATGTATGAGATGTATATTTATGAAAATTGGAAATATGAAATCTTGTGGTCTATTATTATGATTTGCTAAATATATAGGTTAAACCTATAACTCACAAACATTTTTGTTGACGTTTTAAGCATGTTTATTCTCAGGTGATTATTAAGAGCTTCCGCTGTTACACGCTAAAATAAGGACGAGAATTGGAGTCTCCATGCTTGTTATATATTGTTTAAAAACTGCATTCGAAGATTTATATCGATGTGTAATAGTATTGTAAACCATTATGTAATAGTTGTAGTGACCCGAACTTTTCCATGTTTATATATATTAATTGAGATTGATATTTACATGATTAAATGTTTCCAACATGTTAAGCAATCAAACTTGTTAAGACTTGATTAATTGAAATATGTTTCATATAGACAATTGACCACCCAAGTTGATCGGTGATTCACGAACGTTAAAACTTGTAAAAACTATATGATGACATATATATGGATATATATATATAGTTAACATGATACTATGATAAGAAAACATATCATAAAGTATATTAACAATGAACTACATATGTAAAAACAAGACTACTAACTTAATGATTTTTAAACGAGACATATATGTAACGATTATCGTTATAAAGACATTTAATGTATATATATCATATTAAGAGATATTCATACATGATAATATCATGATAATATAATAATTTAAAATCTCATTTGATATTATAAACATTGGGTTAACAACATTTAACAAGATCGTTAACCTAAAGGTTTCAAAACAACACTTACATGTAACGACTAACGATGACTTAACGACTCAGTTAAAATGTATATACATGTAGTGTTTTAATATGTATTTATACACTTTTGAAAGACTTCAATACACTTATCAAAATACTTCTACTTAACAAAAATTCTTACAATTACATCCTCGTTCAGTTTCATCAACAATTCTACTCGTATGCACCCGTATTCGTACTCGTACAATACACAGCTTTTAGATGTATGTACTATTGGTATATACACTCCAATGATCAGCTCTTAGCAGCCCATGTGAGTCACCTAACACATGTGGGAACCATCATTTGGCAACTAGCATGAAATATCTCATAAAATTACAAAAATATGAGTAATCATTCATGACTTATTTACATGAAAACAAAATTACATATCCTTTATATCTAATCCATACACCAACGACCAAAAACACCTACAAACACTTTCATTCTTCAATTTTCTTCATCTAATTGATCTCTCTCAAGTTCTATCTTCAAGTTCTAAGTGTTCTTCATAAATTCCAAAAGTTCTAGTTTCATAAAATCAAGAATACTTTCAAGTTTGCTAGCTCACTTCCAATCTTGTAAGGTGATCATCCAACCTCAAGAAATCTTTGTTTCTTACAGTAGGTTATCATTCTAATACAAGGTAATAATCATATTCAAACTTTGGTTCAATTTCTATAACTATAACAATCTTATTTCAAGTGATGATCTTACTTGAACTTGTTTTCGTGTCATGATTCTGCTTCAAGAACTTCGAGCCATCCAAGGATCCATTGAAGCTAGATCCATTTTTCTCTTTTCCAGTAGGTTTATCCAAGGAAATTAAGGTAGTAATGATGTTCATAACATCATTCAATTCATACATATAAAGCTATCTTATTCGAAGGTTTAAACTTGTAATCACTAGAACATAGTTTAGTTAATTCTAAACTTGTTCGCAAACAAAAGTTAATCCTTCTAACTTGACTTTTAAAATCAACTAAACACATGTTCTATATCTATATGATATGCTAACTTAATGATTTAAAACCTGGAAACACGAAAAACACCGTAAAACCGGATTTACGCCGTCGTAGTAACACCGCGGGCTGTTTTGGGTTAGTTAATTAAAAACTATGATAAACTTTGATTTAAAAGTTGTTATTCTGAGAAAATGATTTTTATTATGAACATGAAACTATATCCAAAAATTATGGTTAAACTCAAAGTGGAAGTATGTTTTCTAAAATGGTCATCTAGACGTCGTTCTTTCGACTGAAATGACTACCTTTACAAAAACGACTTGTAACTTATTTTTCCGACTATAAACCTATACTTTTTCTGTTTAGATTCATAAAATAGAGTTCAATATGAAATCATAGCAATTTGATTCACTCAAAACGGATTTAAAATGAAGAAGTTATGGGTAAAACAAGATTGGATAATTTTTCTCATTTTAGCTACGTGAAAATTGGTAACAAATCTATTCCAACCATAACTTAATCAACTTGTATTGTATATTATGTAATCTTGAGATACCATAGACACGTATACAATGTTTCGACCTATCATGTCGACACATCTATATATATTTCGGAACAACCATAGACACTCTATATGTGAATGTTGGAGTTAGCTATACAGGGTTGAGGTTGATTCTAAAATATATATAGTTTGAGTTGTGATCAATACTGAGATACGTATACACTGGGTCGTGGATTGATTCAAGATAATATTTATCGATTTATTTCTGTACATCTAACTGTGGACAACTAGTTATAGGTTACTAACGAGGACAGCTGACTTAATAAACTTAAAACATCAAAATATATTAAAAGTGTTGTAAATATATTTTGAACATACTTTAATATATATGTATATATTGTTATAGGTTCGTGAATCAACAGTGGCCAAGTCTTACTTCCCGACGAAGTAAAAATCTGTGAAAGTGAGTTATAGTCCCACTTTTAAAATCTAATATTTTTGGGATGAGAATACATGCAGGTTTTATAAATGATTTGCAAAATAGACACAAGTACGTGAAACTACATTCTATGGTTGAATTATCGAAATCGAATATGCCCCTTTTTATTAAGTCTGGTAATCTATGAATTAGGGAACAGACACCCTAATTGACGCGAATCCTAAAGATAGATCTATTGGGCCTAACAAACCCCATCCAAAGTACTGGATGCTTTAGTACTTCGAAATTTATATCATATCCGAAGGGTGTCCCGGAATGATGGGGATATTCTTATATATGCATCTTGTTAATGTCGGTTACCAGGTGTTCACCATATGAATGATTTTTATCTCTATGTATGGGATGTGTATTGAAATATGAAATCTTGTGGTCTATTGTTACGATTTGATATATATAGGTTAAACCTATAACTCACCAACATTTTTGTTGACGTTTAAAGCATGTTTATTCTCAGGTGAATATTAAGAGCTTCCGCTGTTGCATACTAAAATAAGGACAAGATTTGGAGTCCATGTTTGTATGATATTGTGTAAAAACTGCATTCAAGAAACTGATTTCGATGTAACATATTTGTATTGTAAACCATTATGTAATGGTCGTGTGTAAACAGGATATTTTAGATTATCATTATTTGATAATCTACGTAAAGCTTTCTAAACCTTTATTTATGAAATAAAGGTTATGGTTTGTTTTAAAAATGAATACAGTCTTTGAAAAACGTCTCATATAGAGGTCAAAACCTCGCAACGAAATCAATTAATATGGAACGTTTTTAATCAATAAGAACGGGACATTTCAATAGTCGTGTGTAAAAATGTTATCTTTTAGATTATCATTACTTGATAATCTACGTTATGGTTTTAAACCTTTATCGATAAAATAAAGGTTATGGGTTGTTTTAAAATTCGAATGCAGTCTTTGAAAAACGTCTCATATAGAGGTCAAAACCTCGCAACGAAATCAATTAATATGAAACATTTATAATCGATATGAACGGAAATTTCACTTGGTATCAGAGCGTTGGTCTTAGAGAACCAGAAATTGCATTAGTGTGTCTTACTGAGTTTGTTAGGATGCATTAGTGAGTCTGGACTTTGACCGTGGTTTCTTTAAAAACGATTGCTTGTCACTTTTTTTTGGAAACAACGTATTGTTAACATGTAAATATTATGTGATATATTAATCTCTTAACATGTTTGATATTGTGTGATAGATGTCTACCTCTAGTACAAATACCATCGAATCACCTAATAATAATGAAGAGTCGAATATATTTTGGGAAGATTCACAAATTCTCGAAGAGGAACCGAAAGAGGAGGAACCGGAAGAGGAGGAACCGGAAGAAGAGGAACCGGAAGAGGGGGAACCGGAAGAGGAGGAGGTTCCGGAGGAAGAAATATTAATACCTACAGTAAAATGATTAAATAAAAGAAAATCCTCAACCAATGGACCAAAGTTAAAAATAGTCAATTGTGTTTCCGCCAAGGATGCAAAATATTGGGAAAACTCCCAATTTTCTGATGAATCGGATCCCGAAGAGGATTCCGATGATGTTATAGAAATTACCCCAACTCAATTTAATAAGGCAAAAGAAAATAATAAGAGAAAAGGCATTAAAATAGAGAAACATGATTCCATCCCCGATGAACTTTACGTGTATCGTAAACGCCCGTATTTCTTAAATCTTAACAATAATCCGGGAACATCTAGGCCACCAGATTTTTATAAACCATTTGTGAAAATGATGGCTCATATTAGAGGATCACCATGTATCCCTAGGAAATTAGCCAAATGAACCAAGTCCGAAGAAGAAGAAACTAGTGAGTCGGAATAAAGAGTTGTAATCATGCTGTGTAATATATGTATTATAGTGTGCTTGTACTTTTAAGATATATGTAAAAATTGCTTGTATTGTTTGTTAATTATCTTTTACGAATCTAATCCTTGTTTATTTTACAGTATAAAAACAAAAATGGACGTTAAGGATAGACAACCAAAAATTTTAGAAGACCTACCAGGGGATATGATTGATGAAATCTTTTCTAGAGTCAGGCAGAATTCATCGGCACAATTATTTAAGGCGAAATTAGTTTGTCAAACGTTTGAAAGACATTCCAGGCATGCCTTAGTTTATAAAAGGCTTTCCTTTGAAAGATGGGGTATACCACATTGGGGAGACTTTAAGTTATGCCGAGTTTTCTTTAAGGCATTTAGTGCGGGAAACCCAGATGCAATTTTACGTTACGAGTTAAGAACCTATTTTGACTCAATATATCCCAAAATAGGACTCCGTTCTTTAGAAAGAGCTTCTAACATGCAACATAAAGAAGCATGTTATGCTTACGGGTTAGTGATGTTCGCTTCTCACCAAATTGAGAAAAAGAACATTGGGTTGCAACTTTTAAATAAAACATTCTCACAAGTGACGGATTCGGTAGTTGAGGTGAGAAACAAGGTTTTTAGATTGTTACGGGGCTGTTGGGCATTACGTAACCCTCATCCTTTTGACGACATTACAACATGCTGCCTAGCTAACGGTCACAACGGCTATTTTCCACAAGACCAAGGATGGAAAATAATACTAGTAACACCCGAATGCATGACTTGTTTCTGAACTTATGAATTACGTGTCTTTATTTCTTTTGCTGAACGACTTGCGTATTAACTAGAATTGCCTTCATAGCTGCCATGTAGCAAAGTTATTATGTGATATATTTTATCCTATATGTAAAATAGTGGTATTGTATGTTTGTAAAATATTGTATAAAAAATTGAGCGCGAAATATTATTATCAGTTTTTCATATAGAATTGTAGTAGTTGAATTGTATATTAGCTACTAAGTATGAACTAAACGGTAGGTACTACCCGAATTATAAAATTATAAAACGCTAATATGAAGAAAAAGCTTTTATAAATGAGTTCATATCATGCTACGAAATACTATTAACTACTCTTAATATTCTGTATGATTAACTTGATTCATTTGGTTATTTTTGAAGGAAATGGCACCGACTACTCGAAATACTCTGAATATGACCGAGGAAGACTTCCGTGTTTTCCTTGCTGCAAATGTAGCCGCAGTGTAGGCTGCAATGCGAAATAACAACAATAACTCTGAAACTAGCAATGGATCTAACGCCACTAGAAATCGTGTAGGATGCTCCTACAAAGAATTCACTGCCTGCAAACCTTTGAAATTTGATGGAACCGAGGGTCCAATCGGATTGAAACTGTGGACCGAGAAGGTTGAATCGGTGTTTGCCATAAGTAAATGTACTGAAGAAGACAAAGTAAAGTACGCTACGCGTACCTTCATAGGTACTACGTTAACATGGTGGAATATCTATCTCGAGCAGGTGGGACAAGATGTTGCTTATGCACTACCGTGGTCAGCATTCAAGCACTTGATGAATGAGCAGTACCGTCCTAGAAACGAGGTCAATTGAAATGTCCCGTTCATATTGATTATAAACGATCCATATTAATTGATTTCGTCGCGAGGTTTTGACCTCTATATGAGACGTTTTTCAAAGACTGCATTCATTTTTAAAATAACTATAACCTTTATTTTATCTATAAAGGTTTAAAAAGCATTACGTAGATTATCAAATAATGATAATCTAAAATATACCGTTTACACACGACCATTACATAATGGTTTACAATAAGAATATATTACATCAAAAATAAGTTTCTTGAATGCAGTTTTTACATAGTATCATACAAGCATGGACTCCAAATCTTGTCCTTATTTTAGTATGCAACAGCGGAAGCTCTTAATAATCACCTGAGAATAAATATGCTTAAAACGTCAACAAAAATGTTGGTGAGTTATAGGTTTAACCTATATATTATCAAATCATAATAATAGACCACAAGATTTCATATTTCAATATACATCCCATACATAGAGATAAAAAAGCATTCATATGGTGAACACCTGGTAACCGACATTAACAAGATGCATATAAGAATATCCCCTATCATTCCGGGAAATCCTTCGGACATGATAAAACAACTCGAAGTACTAAAGCATCCGGTACTTTGGATGGGGTTCGTTAGGCCCAATAGATCAATCTTTAGGATTCGCGTCAATTAGTAGATCGGTTTACTAATTCTTAGGTTACCAAGCAAAAGGGGCATATTCGGCTTCGATCATTCACCCATATAATGTAGTTTCATTTACTTGTGTCTATTTTGTAAAACATTTATAAAACTGCATGTATTCTCATCCCAAAATATTAGATTTTAAAAGTGGGACTATAACTCACTTTCACAGATTTTTACTTCGTCGGGAAGTAAGACTTGACCACTGGTCGATTCACGAACCTATAACAAATATGTACATATATATCAAAGTATGTTCAAAATATATTTACAATATTTTTAATACGTTTTAATGTTTTAAGTTTATTAAGTCAGCTGTCCTCGTTAGTAACCTACAACTAGTTGTCCATAGTTAGATGTATAGAAATAAATTGATATATATTATCTTGACCCAATCCACGACCCAGTGTATACACGTCTCAGGCTAGATCACAACTCAAAGTATATATATTTTTGGAATCAACCTCAACCCTGTATAGCTAACTCCAACATTACTGCATATAGAGTGTCTATGGTTGTTCCAAATAATATATATACATGGGTCGATATGATATGTCAAAACATTTGCATACGTGTCTATGGTATCCCAAGATTACATAATATATTAGAATACATGTATAATATAATATGAGTTAGCTAGGAAATGAATAATATAGATTTGTTAC
The DNA here is from genome assembly GCF_046630445.1 of Rutidosis leptorrhynchoides. Taxonomy (NCBI): domain Eukaryota; kingdom Viridiplantae; phylum Streptophyta; class Magnoliopsida; order Asterales; family Asteraceae; genus Rutidosis; species Rutidosis leptorrhynchoides. The sequence continues at coordinate 134,837,656 of NC_092334.1, forward strand.
AATATTTCCCGTAGCTACAACAATAAAAAAATATCCAATCTTGTTTTACCCATAACTTCTTCGTTTTAAATCCATTTTGAGTGAATCAAATTGCTATGATTTCATATTGAACTCTATTTTATGTATCTAAACAGAAAAATTATAAGTTTATAGTCAGAAATATAGGTTACAAGTCATTTTTGTAAAGGTAGTCATTTCAGTTGAAAGAACGACGTCTAGATGACCATTTTGGAAAACATACTTTCACTTTGAGTTTAACCATGATTTTTGGATATAGTTTCATGTTCATAATAAAAATCATTTTCCCAGAAGAACAAATTTTAAATTAAAGTTTATCATAGTTTTTAATTAACTAACCCAAAACAGCCCGCGGTGTTACTACGACGGCGTATGTCCGGTTTTACGGTGTTTTTCGTGTTTCCAGGTTTTAAATCATTAAGTTAGAATATCATATAGATATAGAACATGTGTTTAGTTGATTTTAAAAGTCAAGTTAGAAGGATTAACTTTTGTTTGCGAACAAGTTTAGAATTAACTAAACTATGTTCTAGTGATTTCAAGTTTAAACCTTCAAATAAGGTAGTTTTATATATATGAATCGAATGATGTTATGAACATCATTACTACCTCAGGTTTTGTGGATAAACCTACTGGAAATGAGAAAAATAGATCTAGCTTCAAAGGATCCTTGGATTGCTTGAAAGTTCTTGAAGCAGAATCATGACACGAAAACAAGTTCAAGTAAGATTTCCATTCGAAATAAGATTGTTATAGTTACAGAAATTGAATCAAAGTTTGAATATGAGCATTACCTTGTATTAGAAAGATATCTTACTGTAAATAAGAAAGATTTCTTGAGGTTGGATGATCATTTTACAAGATTGGAAGTAAGCTAGCAAACTTGGAAGTATTCTTGATTTTATGAAACAAGAACTTATAGAATTTATGAAGAACACTTAGAACTTGAAGATAGAACTTGAGAGAGATCAATTAGATGAAGAAAATTGAAGAATGAAAGTGTTTATAGGTGTTTTTGGTCATTGGTATATGGATTAGATATAAAGGATGTGTAATTTTGTTTACATGTAAATAAGTCATGAATGATTACTAATATTTTTGTAATTTTATGAGATATTTCATGCTAGTTGCCAAATGATGGTTTCCACATGTGTTAGGTGACTCACATGGGCTGCTAAGAGCTGATCATTGGAGTGTATATACCAATAGTACATACATCTAAAAGCTGTGTATTGTACAAGTACGAATACGGGTGCATACGAGTAGAATTGTTGATGAAACTGAACGAGGATGTAATTGTAAGAATTTTTGTTAAGTAGAAATATTTTGATAAGTGTCTTGAAGTCTTTCAAAAGTGTATGAATACATATTAAAACACTACATGTATATACATTTTAACTGAGTCGTTAAGTCATCGTTAGTCGTTACATGTAAATGTTGATTTGAAACCTTTAAGTTAACGATCATGTTAAATGTTGTTAACCCAATGTTTATTATGTTTATTATATCTAGTGAGATGTTAAATTATTACATTATCATGATATTATAATATATTAATATATCTTAGTATGATATATACAGTTAAATGTTGTTACAACGATAATCGTTACATATATGTCTCGTTTCGAAATCATTAAGTTAGTAGTCTTGTTTTTACATATATAGTTCATTGTTAATACACTTAATGACATGTTTACTTATCATTTATCATGATTAAACATAGTGTATCAATATCTTAATATGATTCATATGTATTTAGTAAGACGTTGTTATAACGATAATCGTTATATATATCGTTTCGAGTTTCTTAATTCAATAAACTCAATTTTATGTATATAACTCATTGTTAAAATACCTAATGAGATACTTACTTATCATAATATCATGTTAACTATATATATAACCATATATATGTCATCATATAGTTTTTACAAGTTTTTAACGTTCGTGAATCACCGGTCAACTTGGGTGGTCAATTGTCTATATGAAACCTATTTCAATTAATCAAGTCTTAACAAGTTTGATTGCTTTACATGTCGGGAACACTCAATCATGTAAATAATAATTTCTTTTAATATATATAAACATGGAAAATTTCGGGTCACTACAGTACCTACCCGTTAAATAAATTTTGTCCCGAAATTTTAAGCAGTTGGAGGTGTTGACGTATCTTCTAGAAATAAGTGCTGGTATTTCTTCTTCATCTGATCTTCTTGTTCCCAGGTGAACTCGGGTCCTCTACGGGCATTACATCAAACCTTAACAATTGGTATTTTGTTTTGCTTAAGTCTTTTAACCTCACGATCCATTATTTCGACGGGTTCTTCGACGAATTGAAGTTTTTTGTTGATTTGGATTTCGTCTAATGGAATAGTGAGATCTTCTTTAGCAAAACATTTCTTTAAATTTGAGACGTGGAAAGTGTTATGTACAGCCACGAGTTGTTGTGGTAATTCAAGTCGGTAAGCTACTGGTCCGACACGATCAATAATCTTGAATGGTCGAATATACCTTGGATTTAATTTCCCTCGTTTACCAAATCAAACAACGCCTTTCCAAGGTGCAACCTTAAGCATGACCATCTCTCCAATTTCAAATTCTATATCTTTTCTTTTAATGTCGGCGTAGCTCTTTTGTCGACTTTGGGCGGTTTTCAACCGTTGTAGAATTTGGATGATCTTATCGGTAGTTTCTTGTATTATCTCAGGACCCGTAATCTGTCTATCCCCCACTTCACTCCAATAAATCGGAGATCTGCACTTTCTACCATAAAGTGCTTCAAACGGCGCCATCTCAATGCTTGAATGGTAACTGTTGTTGTAGGAAAATTCTGCTAACGGTAGATGTCGATCCCAACTGTTTCTGAAATCAATAACACATGCTCGTAGCATGTATTCAAGCATTTGTATCGTCCTTTCGCTCTGCCCATCAGTTTGTGGATGATAGGCAGTACTCATGTCTAGACGAGTTCCTAATGCTTGCTGTAATGTCTGCCAGAATCTTGAAATAAATCTGCCATCCCTATCAGAGATAATAGAGATTGGTATTTGATGTGTGCAGAGGTGTATATGAAATAGTTATATTTTTATTGTGAAATATTATTAAATACGATACAATTTTACACAGATTATTTATTTATTTATAGAGTGGATATACCTAAACCTTGCTACAACACTTATAGGCAGTGTACCTAATCGTATAGTAGTGTAGTTTTTAGTAAGTCCGGTTTGTTCCACAGGGAGACGGCTGAGTTTAACGCTATATTTTTATCAACTATATTTATACAAAATATATATAATTATATATAGTATTATTATTATAAAAGGGGGGTTTTACCGTTTAATGACCGGTTTGTCGATTTTATATTTTAAGCATAAAGATAAATGACGATAATATAAATGACAGAATTTAAATTGCGATAAAGTAAATTGCAGTAATTAAAATGACAGTAAATAAAGGTTCGATGAAATCTGAAATAAAAGTATTATGCTTATTTAAACTTCCGTAATCATGATGTTCGACGTGTTGATTTTAATTTATTACCCGGGTTAATTGTCCTTTGTCCTGGATTATTTGATACCTATTTGGTTTTTGTCCATAATAGTCCATCGGTCATAATTATAAAATGCTCGTCAAATTAACCTTATTCCCGAAGTCAAATATTCCAACTAATTATGGATTCGAACTGTAACAAGGTTTTAATACTTTGTTAATAATTACACCAGGTTATCGACTGTGCGTAATCCAAGGTTTTAATACTTTGTTAACAATTACACCAAGTATCCTTGTATGTAATCCACTCCTGTTTTAATGAGATATGAATATTAATTTACCCACTTGATCAGAATGAATAATCAATTACCCAACCCGAATAATTAATTAAATGATCGTAAAAGATGTCGTATAAACGTTACTAAATAGGACATACATAATCATTTTAATAATTATTAGGTTAACTAATTTGAAGATAGGTTTAACAGGTTCCAATGAGTTGTCGCTCAATTAGACAATACCCCCTATCTATTAATAGTCATAGTCCAATGTCCACAAGTGTTGGTCTTTTGTCCAAACCTTAATTATGGTACAAAATCTAATAACCCCGTCTTAATATTTAGTCTAACATCACGATTACTTTGGCTCAAATAAGCATAATAATAACTTAGTTACGAGACATTAATTTAAAAAGGAAGAACATAGCTTACAGTGGTGATTAATCGCGTAGCGTTGCACGGACAGAATTTCGACTTAAAACCCGCAAAACATTCTTACAATAACCTTATTATTATTAAATTAAATTAAAATTAAAATTATAATTATAAATATATATTTTACATGTAAAGAGAAAGAAAAAGATTGATATTTGCGTAAAAAAATTCGTCCAGAATTCGTTGTATTTAAAGAATGTGGCCTGCTACAGTAACTCATGCGGTCGCATGAGATTTTAGTGCAAATCTCATGCATTCGCATGGGCTCATGCACTCGCATGAGTTTTATGCCTATTTCTCATGCGATCACATGGCCGTCAGATCCAGCTCACATATTTTTTGTTTTCTAGTTTGTCGACATTATTTAATATAATATATAATATATAAATAATTTATATAATTATTTAAATATTATATTATATTCTTGTGCATAGTTGACTTGTAATTTTAGCTCCGTTGCGTCGCGCGTTGATAGTTGGCTCAGGTCCCGGTTTCGGTTTTTCGAACGTCCTTTCGTATAATTTAATATCTTGTACTTTGCGTTTTGCGGCTCGTACTCTTGTTATTTTGAGACATTTCTTATCAATAAATTGAACCACTTGAATTATATCTTGTACATTTGAGCTTTTTGATTATTTGCGTCTTCAAATCATCATTTTCTTCTTTTGTCTTCGCACTTATTTATTTAAACGAATATTGCATAAAAATAGAATAATTGCAACTAAAAGATTTACATATTGGAAGGATATTGATACTAAATATATGTTCCTTTTTAGCATTATCAAATATCCCCACACTTGAACGTTGCTTGTCCTCAAGTAATACAGAATTTGAAATTAAATCACACTTCACTCGAATCACTTTTTTATTTTCACACTTTATACATCAGTGATTTTGATACGGCGGTAAGAACAATGATAGTAACAATGTGGTTTACAGTCCCACATGACTATGAAAATTTAGATCCTTTGAGGAAATTGGATCTTTATGAAAACATTTGATCTTTTGAAAATTCATTCTAGCTTTTACCCTAGATAAGTTTTCCGGAATAACCCTTCACTGGTGTTTGCAAAATGTTTTTGTGGGTTTTGTGGGTTTCAGATTTGAAAATTTTAGCTTAAAACTTATAGTTTTGTGTCACCCACTTGCTAACTTGTATTGGGAACGCAACACGTCCAGTATACTTGCTCCGTATATTACCTTTCGGTAAACTACCATCCAGTTGTAAAGGAAAGCGTTGAACAAGCAACTGTTAAGGCAATGTCCCGTGACATGCTTTTGTTCATGGTCTAAAACGTGTCGGATGCAATTACTATACTTTGTAGGAGCAATAGTAAAGATCACCTATAATTTTTCGGTCTGGCACAAGGTCCTGTCTTCGACCATGCTATGCAACCACCGTTCTTACGGTTGACACCCGAATTGGTTCAGGTGACCTAATGAATTTCGGTGAATTCTTAGGATTTTACGTTCAATGGTAATGAATGCATTGAAAATGGGTTTTCAGAAAACAAATCGGTTTTAATTTTGATCAAAATATTTTCTCGTTCAAGCTCGAGTTTAGATATCATTGAATTCCATGAGTTTAAATTCTCAATCTTTAAGGTCAATCTCAAGGATTGAGTAATATCAGGCTTAAAAGCTGATTTTTAATCTTTAAGGAGATTATCCTTTCTGGGGGTCTGATTCATTAGTCTTATCTAGCTAATTTGCACGGCGCCCTCCCCATTTTACGAGACAGATCCTCTCATGGTTAGGATAAGTCTGACCACTTGGCGACCCTGTTTGATGCTGAGGTCCGTGGATTTCCTGCTGATTTTAGAGATGACTTTTCTAGATTTTTCGTCAACCTACAGCTGGTCTGAACGACAACTTCCTGACCTAAATCAAGAAGCGCGTGTCTTTTTCAGAAGACTTTACTTCCTTTTAATGATGGAATTGATTCATCGTGTAGATCCATATTTCTTTCAAATATATTACAGTAAATTAGGTAAAACTGATTAAAATCGTCCAAAACAAAAGCATCTGTAATAATCTTGTACAAACATATGTGATATGTGTTTTAAATAACTTGGTAAATTCTTCCCACACTTAGCTTTTATTTATTTTTTTCTTTGCCTTTTTATTCTCCTCTATTCCATTTTAAATGAATTCTAACGTTTTGGGTTGTTTCTCCATTTATGTTCTCTCCGAGGTAACAATAATTTCCGTATTATAACCTAGTTTTATCGTTCATAAATATGTATAAACATGATTTTGAATTCATTTAGTTGAAAATTTTTCAAATTTTCACAAAATTTGGCAATTAAACTAAGTGTAAACCCGAGAGAATTTATAACCCTTCCCCACATTTGAGATCTTGCAATGCCCTCATTTGCATGAAATCAGACTATAATTATAAATTCATGAGGGTGATTAGTGTAGAAAAGTGATTAAAAATACCCAGTTTGAAATTTCTAAGCTCGTCGAATGATAGATGGCGCGCCTCATTGTTCATTTCTTTTGTTGTAATTTCACATATGTTTTGCGTCTTATCGTCAAAATTAGTAGCTTTTGCTGAACTTAATCTTTGAAAGTGCGTTGTTTTCCCCTGTTTTGTAAATAAGATAAACTACAAACATACATAATATTTTTATTATATATATATTTTTTATAAAATCTTTATTTATTAAAACAATTTAAATGAATAATTTTTTAAAATTTTGTTTCCTTTTACTTTGGGTAGTTTCGGTATGTTTACCTAGTCCGTCCTTCGAAAAAATTTAAAATTTGTCGTTAAAGCGATTGTTTTAAAAGCAAAGATTTTTGGGTTTTTTAATTTTTTTTTGGTATACTTTAGATCAAAAAAATTAAAAATAATGATAACAAAAATTTTCTTCCCGCCCTCGAGTAAAGCAATTTCGGTTCCATGACCTAGTCTTCAACTTACGATGAATTTTAGAAATCATTTTTTAAACTTAATGAAATAAAGTAAATTTTGTTTTTAAATTCACACAAAACTTAAATTAAAAAAAAAACGTATTAATTTAATACAAAACCTACAAAACAAAAATTCAGAATGGGGGGAGAAAACTAGTTCTTTAGTGTCTGCTAGTGGAAAAGACCAATCGGATTCCATTCTCGAAACTACATGAGAACAGAACAACTAACCCTATACAGCATTATTTCTTAGAACATTTGAATCTCCCCACACTTAGGTAGCTGTGGTGTCGAATTTGTGATTAACTTCATTGTCAATTTCTTTTGGACCATAATCAACTTGCATATCTGTGACTTTTGCTTTAAGCCATTGGTCGGATTCCTGTGTAATATCCACAAATTCAACTAGTTTCGCCTTTTCTTTAGGCGATAGATTGGATACTAACCGGTTACATAACTTAAAGTTCCCCTTAATTCTAGCATCGCGAATCCGTTTAATAAGTTTCTTCATTGAACTATTAATAACGGGGTCATTTAATTTCGTATCAACAACGGGGTTCTTTGTTATCAGGTCATCATTAGGTGTTGCTTCATCTTCCCCACACTTAGGCGTTTTATTATTGTTAAGCACTACGGTTGGAGTTGGTAAAACAACATGGTTCTTACCAATCATTTTTGTTGGTTCAATGGTTTTGGTTGGTGGAGATTTAGACTTTCGACTCACAAAGGTGATCGATTTTTCATCATTACTAAGTGTCATTCTGCCCTCTCTTGCATCAAATAACGCCCCGGTGCACGCTAAGAATAGTCGACCTAAAATTAGAGGAATGTTTGGGTCCTCTTCTATGTCAATGACAATAAATTCGACTAAAAAGGTTAAATTACCCACTTGAACGGGTAGGTTGTCAGCAATTCCAACTGGGTGCCTAATGGTTTGATCAAAGAGTCGGACACTCATTTTCGTTGGACTTAACTCACCTACTCCCAATCTCTTATATAATGAAAGAGGCATAACACTCACACTTGCACCTAAATCTGCTAGTGCATCATACATGATACAATCACTAAGTAGACAAGGAACAATAAATTCACCCGGATCACCCAACCTTGGTGGAGGTTTTGGTGGAACTGTCTTCACCGGGTTTATCTTTACGGTTTTTGTTTCTTGTACTTTCTTATTCTTCTTCTTCTTCTTTCCAAAGGTATCACAAACTTCATTACCTATCACTTGCTCATACTCAACTCCTTTTCTTGGAAATGGGATGGGTGGTCTGTATGGTGCCACCACTGGCTTTACATACTCGGGTGGTGGTGGTGGTGTAACTTCTTCATTGTTACTTACATCGAAAACCTTCCCATCTTCTGGAGCTGGTTTTTCAGAATTTGTTGACACCATATTAACATTCTCATTCCGAGGATTTACTTCAGTATTACTCGGTAGCTTTCCTTGTTCCCTCTCACTCATTATGCTAGCAAGAGTACCTACGTGTTTTTCTAGATTCAAAATGGAAGCTTGTTGAGTTCTTAATGACTGATCAAACCTTTCATTTGTTTGGGTTTGAGATGTAATAAATTGTGTTTGAGATTCCATTAGCTTTGCCACCATTTCTTCCAGATTTGACTTTTTCTCTTCGGTTTGTTGTGGTGGTTTATACAAGCTAGGTCTTTGTTGATTGAAAGTGTTGTTTTGAGTTGGTTGGTTATTCAGACCTTGTTGGTTGTACGAGTTATTATTGGGTCCATTTGGATTGTAAAGAATGTTTTGATTTCGATTGAAGTTTGGCCTTGGCTGTTGATAATTATTTTGATAATTATTTCCCGACCTTTGGTTCATCTAGGAAACATTCTCTCGGTGTTCCATGGTTTGCTCAATGTGACAATCTTTCATTAAGTGTGGTCGACCGCATTGCTCACAACTGATTCGTATTGCGTGAATATCTTTAGTCATCTTTTCCATTCGTCTCTCGAAAGCATCTATTTTTGAGGAAACGGAATCAACGTCATGGCTAGAATCGGTTCTAGCCGCTTTAGATGAACGAAAGATATCTTTTTCTTGGTGCCACTCATGTGAGTGGGAGGCTGTGTTATCAATAATTTTGTAAGCTTCGGTTGTGGTTTTCTTCATAATAGAACCACCAGCTGCTATGTCGACGTCTTTTCGTGTAGCAATGTCGATACCTTAGTAGAATATTTGTACTATTTGATAAGTATCTAAACCGTGCTGAGGACATCCTCTCAACAACTTACCAAATCTTGTCCACGCTTCATAGAGAGTTTCATTTGGCTTTTGTGTGAACGTAACAATTTCTCCTTGAAGTCTCACGGCTTTAGATGCCGGAAAGAATTATTTAAGAAAATTTTCAACTAAGACATCCCATGTGTCAATCGCCCCTTCAGGTAACGATTCTAACCAATCTTTGGCTTCTCCCTTTAAAGTCCAGGGAAATAACATGAGATATATCTATTCATCCTCCACTTCTCTGATTTTAAATAGTGTACATATCTTATTAAAGGTACGAAGATGTTCGTTTTGATCTTCTTTTGGCGTACCACTATATTGGCATTGATTAGTTACCATGTGTAGGATTTGTCCTTTGATTTCATAATCTGGAGCATTAATATCTGGCTTAATAATAGCGTGACCTTGGCCCGTGCGTTTAGCTCTCATTCGGTGTTCCATACTTAGAGGTTTCAGATTTTCCATGATTGAATTTGTTGAATCTGAATCACTAGAGGATTCTGATTTAATGGTTTGTACCTCGACAATCTCTGTTTGAATGATTGGTGATTCCGGAGGAAAGATTAATGGTTCAGGATCTCTGAATTGTCCCTGAATATCCTCCGGATTCTCAATTGTGAGGTCGGGTTCAAAAAATGGATTATCGGAAATTTCAATTTGAGTACTTGGCCGACTAGACGGCGATTCTAAAGAAAAATCAACGGCGACAATATTGGCTAGATGTCTTGATCGAGTTACAGGTGGTGAACGTATGATAGGTGGTGAACGTTTTTCTCGGTGCATTCACTGAATATCCTATTAATTATAAAAGATAAAAATTATATAAGTTATCAAATTAATAGACTTTTCTGATTTTGCCCACGTTTCGAATAGCCAATAAATGCAGCAGGTAGCCAGGACCCTTTAAATCGGAAGCCCACAACTCGCCACTAACAAATCCAACTATTACTACGAACCAGAAAATTTTGGATGTCTATCAATTTAACCGCTTAAAATAATTTTTCGTTTTGAAATTTTAGAGATAAAAATCTATGTCCTAAAAACTAGAGCGTCGAGAAATAAGAAAGAAAAAGAGTGCGTCGAAAAATAAAAATCGAGAAAGAAAAACGTCGAAACTTAAAATTTTAAAAACTAAATCTAAAAAGTTGCTCCTAAAGGTATTAAAGCTTAAAAGGAAATCTATATCCAAAACGGTAATAACTTAAAAGGCACTAAAATATATGAACGGCGTCGCAAAATGCTAAAGCGCCTAAATCTTAATCTAAAGAAAAAGCACTTAAGAAATTTTATAGCAAAGTCTTAAAAGCTAAAAATCTACGCCAAATCTATAACTATGAAACTAATATTACGAACGATAAATATACAAATTACGATTAAACGATAAAAAGACAAATTATAACTAAAATGATAAAAATACAATTTTTTTATTTTTTTATTATAAAAACTTTTTGATTAACACTTATATATATATATATATATATATATATATATAGTATTTTTTTATGTTTTTATCTAAATACAAAATATTTTTACAAAATTAGAGATAAGAAATATGGCGTAAAAATATAGCGTTTCGCCGGTTCCCCGGCAGCGGCGCCAAAAATACTTGATGTGTGAAGAGGTGTATACGAAATAGTTATATTTTTATTGCGAAATATTATTAAATACGATACAATTTTACACAGATTATTTATTTATTTATAGAGTGGATATACCTAAACTTTGCTACAACACTTATAGGCATGTACCTAATCGTATAGTAGTGTAGTTTTTAGTAAGTCCGGTTCATTCTACAGGGAGACGGCTGAGTTTAACGCTATATTTTTAACAACTATATTTATACAAAATATATATAATTATATATAGTATTATTATTATTATAAAAGGGGGTTTTTACCGTTTAATGACCGGTTTGTCGATTTTATATTTTAAGCATAAAGATAAATGACGATAATATAAATGACAGAATTTAAATTGCGATAAAGTAAATTGCAGTAATTAAAATGACAGTAAATAAAGGTTCGATGAAATATGAAATAAAAGTATTATGCTTATTTAAACTTCCGTAATCATGATGTTCGACGTGTTGATTTTAATTTATTACCCGGGTTAATTGTCCTTTGTCCTGGATTATTTGATACCTATTTGGTTTTTGTCCATAATAGTCCATCGGTCATAATTATAAAATGCTCGTCAAATTAACCTTATTCCTTAAGTCAAATATTCCAACTAATTATGGATTCGAACTGTAACAAGGTTTTAATACTTTGTTAATAATTACACCAGGTTATCGACTGCGCGTAATCCAAGGTTTTAATACTTTGTTAACAATTACACCAATTATCCTTGTATGTAATCCACTCCTGTTTTAATGAGATATGAATATTAATTTACCCACTTGATCAGAATGAATAATCAATTACCCAACCCGAATAATTAATTAAATGATCGTAAAAGATGTCGTATAAACGTCACTAAATAGGACATATATAATCATTTTAATAATTATTAGGTTAACTAATTTGAAGATAGGTTTGACAGGTTCCAATGAGTTGTCGCTCAATTAAACAATACCCCCTATATATTAATAGTCATAGTCCAATGTCCACAAGTGTCGGTCTTTTGTCCAAACCTTAATTATGGTACAAAATCTAATAACCCCGTCTTAATATTTAGTCTAACATCACGATTACTTTGGCTCAAATAAGCATAATAATAACTTAGTTACGAGACATTAATTTAAAAAGGAAGAACGTAGCTTACAGTGGTGATTAATCGCGTAGCGTTGCACGGACAGAATTTCAACTTAAAACCCGTAAAACATTCTTACAATAACCTTATTATTATTAACTTAAATTAAAATTAAAATTATAATTATAAATATATATTTTACATGTAAAGAGAAAGAAAAAGATTGATATTTGTGTAAAAAATTCGTCCAGAATTCGTTGTATTTAAAGAATGTGGCCTGCTACAGTAACTCATGCGGTCGCAAGAGATTTTAGTGCAAATCTCATGCACTCGCATGGGCTCATGCACTCGCATGAGTTTTATGCCTATTTCCCATGCGATCGCATGGCCGTCAGATCCAGCTCACATATTTTTTGTTTGCTAGTTTGTCGACGTTATTTAATATAATATATAATATATAAATAATTTATATAATTATTTAAATATTATATTATATTCTTGTGCATAGTTGACTTGTAATTTTAGCTCCGTTTCGTCGAGCGTTGATAGTTGGCTCAGGTCCCGGTTTCGGTTTTTGAACGTCCTTTCGTATAATTTAATATCTTGTACTTTGCGTTTTGCGGCTCGTACTCTTGTAATTTTGAGACGTTTCTCATCAATAAATTGAACCACTTGAATTATATCTTGTACATTTGAGCTTTTTGATTATTTGCGTCTTCAAATCGTCATTTTCTTCTTTTGTCTTTGCACTTATTTATTTAAACGAATATTATATAAAAATAGAACAATTGCAACTAAAAGCTTTACATATTGGAAGGATATTGATACTAAATATATGTTCCTTTTTAGCATTATCAAATATCCCCACACTTGAACGTTGCTTGTCCTCAAGTAATACAGAATTTGAAATTAAATCACACTTCACTCGAATCACTTTTTTATTTTCACACTTTATACATCAGTGATTTTGATACGGCGGTATGAACAATGATAGTAACAATGTGGTTTACAGTCCCACATGACTATGAAAATTTAGATCCTTTGAGGAAATTGGATCTTTATGAAAACATTTGATCTTTTGAAAATTCATTCTAGCTTTTAACCTAGATAAGTTTTCCGGAATAACCCTTCACCGGTGTTTGCAAAATGTCTTTGTGGGTTTTGTGGGTTTCAGATTTGAAAATTTTAGCTCAAAACTTATGGTTTTGTGTCACCCACTTGCTAACTTGTATTAGGAAAGCAACACGTCCAGTATACTTGCTCCGTATATTACCTTTCGGTAAACTACCATCCAGTTGTAAAGGAGAGCGTTGAACAAGCAACTTTTAAGGCAATGTCTCGTGACATGCTTTTGTTCATGGTCTAAAACGTGTCGGATGCAATTACTATCCTTTGTAGGAGCAATAGTAAAGATCACCCTATAATTTTTCGATCTGGCACAAGGTCCTGTCTTCGACCATGCTATGCAACCACCGTTCTTACGGTTGACACCCGAATTGGTTCAGGTGACCTAATGAATTTCGGTGAATTCTTAGGATTTTACGTTCAATGGTAATGAACGCATTGAAAATGGGTTTTCAGAAAACAAATCGGTTTTAATTTTGATCAAAATATTTTCTCGTTCAAGCTCGAGTTTAGATATCATTGAATTCCATGAGTTTGAATTCTCAATCTTTAAGGTCAATCTCAAGGATTGAGTAATATCAGGCTTAAAAGCTGTTTTTTAATCTTTAAGGAGATTATCCTTTCTGGGGGTCTGATTCATTAGTCTTATCTAGCTAATTTGCACGGCGCCCTCCCCATTTTTCGAGACTGATCCTCTCATAGTTAGGATAAGTCTGACCACTTGGCGACCCTGTTTGATGCTGAGGTCCGTGGATTTCCTGCTGATTTTAGAGATGACTTTTCTAGATTTTTCGTCAACCTACAGCTGGTCTGAACGACAAATTCCTGACCTAAATCAAGAAGCGCGTGTCTTTTTAGGAAGACTTTACTTTCTTTTAATGATGGAATTGATTCATCGTGTAGATCCATATTTCTTTCAAATATATTACAGTAAATTAGGTAAAACTGATAAAGATCATCCAAAACAAAAGCACCTGTAATAATCTTGTACAAACGTATGTGATATGTGTTTTAAATAACTTGGTAAATTCTTCCCACACTTAGCTTTTATTTATTTTTTTCTTTGCCTTTTTATTCTCCTCTATTCCATTTTAAATGAATTCTAACGTTTTGGGTTGTTTCTCCATTTATGTTCTCTCCGAGGTAACAATAATTTCCGTATTATAACCTAGTTTTATCGTTCATAAATATGTATAAACATGATTTTGAATTCATTTAGTTGAAAATTTTTCAAATTTTCACAAAATTTGGCAATTAAACTAAGTGTAAACCCGAGAGAATTTATAACCCTTCCCCACACTTGAGATCTTGTAATGCCCTCATTTGCATGAAATCAGAGTATAATTATAAATTCATGAGGGTGATTAGTGTAGAAAAGTGATTAAAAATACCCAGTTTGAAATTTCTAAGCTCGTCGAATGATAGATGGCGCGCCTCATCGTTCATTTCTTTTGTTGTAATTTCACATATGTTTTGCGTCTTATCGTCAAAATTAGTAGCTTTTGCTGAACTTAATCTTTGAAAGTGCGTTGTTTTCCCCTGTTTTGTACATAAGATAAACTACAAACATACATAATATTTTTATTATATATATATTTTTTATAAAATCTTTATTTATTAAAACAATTTAAATGAATAATTTTTTAAAATTTTGTTTCCTTTTACTTTAGGTAGTTTCGGTATGTTTACCTAGTCCGTCCTTCGACAAAATTTAAAATTTATCATTAAAGCGATTCTTTTAAAAGCAAAGATTTTTGGGTTTTTTAATTTTTTTGGTATACTTTAGATCAATAAAATTAAAAATAATGATAACAAAAATTTTCTTCCCGCCCTCGGGTAAAGCAATTTTGGTTCCATAACCTAGTCTTCAACTTACGATGAATTTTAGAAATCATTTTTTAAATTTAATGAAATAAAGTAAATTTTGTTTTTAAATTCACACAAAACTTAAATTTAAAAAAAAATGTATTAATTTAATACAAAACCTACAAAACAAAAATTCAGAATGGGGGGAGAAAACTAGTTCTTTAGTGTCTGTTAGTGGAAAAGACCAATCGGATTCCAATCTCGAAACTACACGAGAACAAAACAACTAACCCTAGACAGCATTATTTCTTAGAACATTTGAATCTCCCCACACTTAGGTAGCTGTGGTGTCGAATTTGTGATTAACTTCATTGTCAATTTCTCTTGGACCATAATCAACTTTCATATCTGTGACTTTTGCTTTAAGCCATTGGTCGGATTCCTGCTCAAGGCGTCGGCTACCACATTTGCCTTCCCTGGGTGGTAACGAATCTCAAAGTCGTAATCATTCAACAATTCAATCCATCTGCGCTGCCTCATGTTCAGTTGTTTCTGATTAAATATGTATTGAAGACTTTTGTGGTCGGTATATATAATACTTTTGACCCCATATAAGTAGTGCCTCCAAGTATTTAATGCAAAAACAACCGCGCCTAATTCCAAATCATGCGTCGTATAATTCTGCTCGTGAATCTTCAATTGTCTAGACGCATAAGCAATTACTTTCGTTCGTTGCATTAATACACAACCGAGACCTTGCTTTGAGGCATCACAATATATCACAAAATCATCATTCCCTTCAGGTAATGACAAAATAGGTGCCGTAGTTAACTTTTTCTTCAACAATTGAAACGCTTTTTCTTGTTCATCCTTCCATTCAAATTTCCTTCCTTTATGCGTTAATGCAGTCAAGGGTTTTTCTATTTTAGAAAAATCTTGGATGAATCTCCTGTAGTAACCAGCTAGCCCTAAAAATTGGCGTATGTGTTTTGGAGTTTTCGGGATTTCTCACTTTTCAACGGTTTCAATCTTTGATGGATCCACCTGAATACCTTCGTTGTTCATTATATGATAGAGGAATTGAACTTCTTCCAACCAAAATGCACACTTTGAAAACTTAGCGTACAGTTTTTCTTTTCTCAGCAACTCTAGCACTTTTCTCAAATGTTCTTCGTGCTCTTGATAATTCTTCGAGTAAATAAGTATGTCATCGATGAAAACAATGACAAACTTGTCAAGATATGGCACACACACTCAGTTCATGAGGTCCATGAACATAGCTGGTGCGTTAGTCAATCCAAACGGCATAACCATAAACTCGTAATGATCGTAACGCGTCCTAAAAGCAGTCTTTGGAATATCATCCTCCTTCACCCGCATTTGATGATATCCAGAACGTAAATCGATCTTCGAATAAACAGAGGAGCCTTGTAGTTGATCAAATAAGTCGTCGATTCTCGGTAGTGGGTAGCGGTTCTTGATGGTAAGTTTGTTCAACTCTCGGTAGTCGATACACAACCTGAATGTACCATCTTTCTTCTTGACAAACAAAACAGGAGCTCCCCATGGTGATGTGCTTGGTCGAATGAAACCACGCTCTAAAAGTTCCTGTAACTGACTTTGTAATTCTTTCATTTCGCTGGGTGCGAGTCTGTATGGAGCACGAGCTATTGGTGCAGCTCCTGGTACAAGGTCTATTTGAAATTCAACGGATCGATGTGGGGGTAATCCTGGTAATTCTTTCGAAAATACATCGGGAAATTCTTTTGCGACGGGAACATCACTGATGTTCTTTTCTTCAGGTTTAACTTCCTCGATGTGTGCTAGAATGACATAACAATCTTTTCTTATTAGTTTTTGCGCCTTCAAACTACTAATAAGATTTAATTTCGCATTGTTCTTTTCTCCGTACACCATTAAAGGTTTTCCTTTTTCACGCATAATGCGAATCGCATTTTTGTAACAAACGACCTCTACTCTTACCTTCTTCAACCAGTCCATGCCAATTATTACATCAAAACTCCCTAACTCGACTGGTATTAAATCAATCTTACACGTTTCATCACCCAGTTTAATTTCTCTATCCCGACATATATTATCTGCTGAAATTAATTTACCATTTGCTAATTCGAGTAAAAATTTATTATCCAAAGGCGTCAATGGGCAACTTCATTTAGCACAAAATTCTCTACTCATATATCTTCTATCCGCACCCGAATCAAATAAAACATAAGCAGATTTATCGTCAATAAGATACGTACCCGTAACAAGCTCTGAGTCTTCCTGTGCTTCTGCCGCATTAATATTGAAAACTCTTCCACAGCCCTACCCATTAGTATTCCCCTGATTCGAGTAATTTCTAATAATGTGGCCCGGTTTTCCACATTTATAACAAACAGCGTTGGTATTACTTGCTCCGACACTATTCATTTCAGGCATTACTTGTTCCGACATTATTTGTTCCTTTAGTTCTGTTAAACTTTGGTCCGTAGACCTCACACTTTGTCGCGCTATGACCATTTCTTTTACACCTGTTGCAAAATGTCGTGCAAAACCCCTGATGATTTTCTTCACACCTATAACATAGCTGTTTTTGGTTTTTGTTGCCGGTGTTGTTATTGAGGTTGTTGTTGGGGTTGTTATTGTTGTTGAAACGGTTGTTGTAGTTGTTATTGTTGTTGGGATGTTTGTTGTAGTTATTGTTAGGATTGCGGTTATTGTTGCGATTGTTGTTGCGGTTGTTGGGATAGTTGTTGCGATTGTGGTTGTAATTGTTGTTGTTGTTGTACTGGTGACTCTTGTCACAGTTTTACTCCCACTTCCTCTTGAGTTGTTTCGTGTTGGCTTCTTTGGCCGCCTGCTCTTTAATTCTTCCCTCAATCTGATTTATGCGTTTATGAGCCATTCGACTTGCCTTCTGTATAGAAGCGGGCTCATGTGAACTCACATCTTCTTGAATCCTTACTGGTAACCCTTTTACAAATGCGTCAATCTTCTCTTCTTCATCTTCAAATGCTTCCGGACACAATAGGCACAACTCTGTGAATCGTCGTTCATATGTGGTAACGTTGAACCCTTGTGTTCGTAACTCTCTAAGTTCTGCCTTGAGTTTATTGACTTCGTTTCTAGGACGGTACTTCTCGTTCATCAATTGCTTGAATGCCGACCACGGTAGTGCGTAAGCAGCATTTTGTCCTACCTGTTCAAGATAGGTGTTCCACCACGTTATCGCAGTACCTGTGAAGGTATGAGTAACGTACTTAACTTTGTCCTCTTCAGTACACTTACTTATGGCAAACACCGATTCGACTTTCTCGGTCCACCGTTTCAATCCAATTGGTCCTTCGGTTCCATCAAATTCCAAAGGTTTGCAGGAAGTGAATTCTTTGTAGGAGCATCCTACATGATTTCTTGCGCCGTTAGCTGCATTGCTAGATTCAGAGTTTTTGTTGGTATGTAGCGCAGCATGTACTGCAGCTATGTTTGCAGCAAGAAAGGTACGAAATTCCTCTTCGCTCATATTCATGGTGTGTCGAGTAGTCGGTGCCATTTCCTTCAAAATAGCCAACTGAATCGAGTTAATCATACAGAATATTAAGAGTAGTCAATAGTATTTCGTAGCATAATATGAACTCATTTATAAAAGCTTTTTCTTCATATTAGCGTTTTATAATTTTAAATTCGGGTACTACCTACCCGTTAAGTTCATACTTAGTAGCTAATATACAATTCATCTACTACAATTCCATATGAAAAACTGATTATAATAATATATCACATACAAATATTCTTCAAACTTACAACTTCGCTATATTACATATAACATGAAATATAGTACATTTTGATACAGGACAATTTTTGAAGATAAACCTAGTTAATACGCAAGTTGTTCAGCAAAGGAAATAAAGACACGTAGTTCATAAGTCCAGAAACAAGTCATGCATTCTGGTTTTACTAAGACGACTTCCCATCCTTGGTCTTGTGGAAAATAACCGTTATGACCATATGCTAGGCAGCATGTTGTAATGTCGTCAAAAGGATGAGGGTTTCGTAATGTCCAACAGCCCCGTAATAATCTAAAAACCTTGTTTCTCACCCCTGTGATAACCCGGAAATTTCCGACCAAATTTAAACTTTAATCTTTATATATTCCCGGCACGATAAGCAAAGTTTGTAAGTTGAATCTCAAGAATTTTAAACTGTGTTCATACATTCATTTAACCTCGACCAAATTCCAAAGATTCACGAACCATTATAGGAATGGATATGATTATATATGTATATATGTATATTTTATAATTTGAAAACGTTAACAAGTATTAGACGTATAATACTTTACATGAACGTTGTTGTTTTAAAATATATTCAAAATAATTATCGACGGAATTAAAAGATAATATTAAATGACATTGAACTATGGTTACGAGTCTTTGTTAAGAGGTCCACTTTGATTTAGAAAACCTTTCCTTTTAACGGCATCCGGAATATTGGTAAAAGTGATTTACAAAAATATCATTAACGAGAGTTAGTCAAAAGTTAGTAATTATTTCCGTTTAAATTTCAAAAGTGTACTTACTTTGATTAACTTGTGTCCCTCGATAAACCGACTATTTAGTTTTCATATTAAAAACATTATTTGGTAAACTAACTACTATTTTACAAAACGAGTTAAAAGTATATAAAACGAACTTTGAAATATATTTAGTTTTGAAAGACTAAATATTATATCATTAGTTAAAATAATTCAAATATATTTATTATGTACAAATTTACGATTCTAATATATATATATATATATATATATATATATATATATATATATATATATATATATATATATATATATATATATTAACTTAGTCATAAAACTTCTCAATTTAAAATAAAATATTTTGACAAACAACGACCCACTGATTTATAGAAGCAAATAACCACAACGCTCAATTATATAAGTCACATTTTTCATAGGGTAATTTATTGATGAGAAATTCAAATTATTAATAAGGGTACATGTCGCGTAACGTAAAAGGCTAGTTTTCTAAACGTACGAAAATGCGCTCGAAAAACCGAAAGTGGTACATGAGTCGAGCGTCAACGTACAATTCATCGGTGCTAAAATTACAAACTAACTATGCACGAGAATATAATATAATATTTAATTAATTCTAAATAGTAATTATATATTTATATAATATAATGTTACATTGGTGTCGGTAGGAAATGTTGTGCATAGGTGGGCGGGCCATGGGGGTTAGGTGGGGAAAGTTGTATAAAGTCGACGAGCTTGATTCATTTTGATTCATATTTCATTTCTTCATTCATCCGTAAACATATTTATATAATTATTATGTATATTATTATTATTATTATTAATATTAAAGATTATTAATATTAATCTTATTATTATTAGTATTAGTATTATCAGGAGGGATATTATTAGTGTTATACATAAAATACTACGACGAGGTTCTGCTCGCATGCTTTCAAAATGAGTTTTTATGAGTGGGTCAAAGTTAAGGAAACTATGGGTTATAGCTATGGAGGTTATGGGTATGGTTCGGGATTTTTGCTCGTGAGTCAAACTAGTGTTTATCATCTCCGTTGCATCTACGTACTTTCCGCAATATTGAATCTCAATATTGATACGTGAGTACTCATAATTTAATTTTTACATACTAATAGTGTATCCCTGACTAGTGCTCGAGTATATAGGATTATGCATGCTTGTACTTTTGATATTGCCATTAGATAGATTATGTTGATTCCTAAATTAGTTACATATACGGTTGAGATAAGGTATAAGATATGCATGTCGTTGGAAAGCTAGCGAAAAATAGTTGAATTTTGGTTTAAGAATCACTTGAATCCAAGTAACGGTTAGAAAGTTATGAAATAAATAAATTGCATAATTAATTTCGTAATTAAAATTCCTGATGATAATTAGTGAACTAATTTTCTGGGTTATAAAAAGTGGTTATTTGGATCTTACTCGTCGAGTAGATGAATTTTCATATAAAGCATGTCTCGTTTCGTTGAACGGTTGTCAAGTTATGGACAAAAGAAGTTTTGCAAATTTTGATGAAATGTCGAAACGGGAACTGAAATTCTCGCTGATCTGCGTTGTTTCAGATAAAAAAAAATACCACTGAATTCTTTGCTGTAAGGTCTAACAAACGACTCTGTCTATTTGTCAATTCGAGTCTCGACGATTTTTCTAAAAATCGTCAAAGTTGACTGTTTGGTCACATTTTAAAATTCTGAAAAAAGTTGAATTTTTTTTTTATTTAAAAATGTCAGTTTTGTATCAGTTGTCATGGTCGGCCTTATGTGTGTTTACTTTTGCCAAAAATCATGTTATATCTTTGTGGTAACGAGGATTTGCAAGCTTTAACCGTTTGTCAATCCGAGTTTCGAGGAATTTTCTAAAAATCTCTAAAGTAGGCTACTCGGTCACTTTTGTAAATTTATTAAAGCTGAAAAATTAACTTTGAAATGACGAAAACGCGTTGGCAACTACGAGTTGTCTAGGTTTAGTTTACTTCTGTAATATTTATGCTTAATCTTTTTGGTAATGTGAAACTTTTATCTTTGGCCGTTTATCAATCGGAGCTCCGATAATTTTTCTAAAAATCGATGAAGTGGCCCGTTTAGTCATGTTTGACCGAAAATCATTTT
Source organism: Rutidosis leptorrhynchoides (assembly GCF_046630445.1). Taxonomy (NCBI): domain Eukaryota; kingdom Viridiplantae; phylum Streptophyta; class Magnoliopsida; order Asterales; family Asteraceae; genus Rutidosis; species Rutidosis leptorrhynchoides. The sequence goes on from NC_092334.1 coordinate 134,859,334, forward strand.
TGTATAAGTTATTGTATATTTGCATGCGACCTCATTTTTACTTTGACCTTTGACTTTTGACTTTAACCTTTGACTTTTGACTTTGAACTTTGACTTTTCCCGTTAACTTTTCACTTAACTTTTTGTGTTGACTTTCTCTAAAAACTAAAATACTATTTTATGATTATGAAACCATTTGTGTTACGTTGTTTCACACGTCACCTTTTACTAGAATCTTAATTGAGCATGAGTAATATAACATGTTACTATACTTTTGAGTCAGACTCGAGCTATAGGATAGGATTACACTATGACCTGACCTAAATTGCTATACAAATATTGACCAACATATAAATATATATAATTAATATAGGTTCGTGAATCCAAGTCCAACTGTGCACTTGTTCAATGATGTTATATGTATTTTTACTACGAAATACAGTATGGTGAGTTTCATTTGCTCCCCTTTTAAATGCTTTTGCTATATATATTTTTGGGACTGAGAATACATGCACTGATTTTATAAATGTTTTACGAAATAGACACAAGTATTTAAAATTTCATTCTATGGTTGGATTATTAAACCGAATATCGCCCTTCAAGTCTGGTAACCTAAGAATTTAGGGAAATGGCCCCTGATTGACGCGAATCCTAAAGATAGATCTATGGACCTTGACAAGTCCCATTCGAGGTACGAATGCTTTAGTACTTCGAGATTATTATTATACAGACGAGAGGTTCTGTTTGGGGATATTCTATGCATTAAAGTTAACGTCGGTTACCAGGTGTCCAATCCATATGAATGATTTTTATTTCGCGGGTTAAGCGTATTATTTTGTACTCGGGTTACGTGTACAATTAAATATATGAAATCTTGTGGTCTATTAAAATGATGAAAATGAATTATTATGATAAACTAATGAACTCACCAACCTTATGGTTGACAATTTAAAGCATGTTTATTCTCAGGTATTAAAGAAATCTTCAGCTGTGCATTAGCTCATTTTAAGGATATTACTTGGAGTCATTCATGGCATATTTCGAAAAACATTGCATTCGATTCATTGAGTTCATCAAGATTATTATTATGTTAATTATAGTTGGATATATTATGAAATGGTATGCATGCCGTCAACTTTAGATGTAAAGAAAGTTTGTCTTTTAAAAACGAATGCAATTTTTGTAAAATGTATCATATAGAGGTCAAATACATCGTGATGTAATCAACTATTGTGAATCATTTATAATATATATGAACGGGTCCTTTCAGTTGGTATCAGAACGGTGGTCTTAGCGAACCAGGTCTGCATTAGTGTGTCTAACTGATAAGTCGTTAGGATGCATTAGTGAGTCTGGACTTCGACCTAGTAGTTGTTAGGGTATATTAATAAGTCTGGACTTGAACTTGGTCTACATGTCAAAAGGTTTTACTTATCATTTTGTGTCGAAAATTACCTGTTTATCATTCTTAGTCTAGACACATCTTGCTGCATTGATTGCATGAATAGTGTATAGACAAAAATTCATATCATAGCGTATCTGCTAAATCATATCTTATCGTATCTATTACTGTAAATGTTTCCTGATATATTCCGTAAATTCCTCCGTAATTTACGAAATCTTTTGTTGTATATATATGGATATTCCATGTAATTAGAATACCATCTGTTAGCCAAAATCATTTCATATCGAAAAATCCTTTATCCAATCATACGAAATGGAATTCGTCATCAGTTCAAGTCACTCGGATTCCGAAATGGAATCCCATTCTAGCTCCGAAAGCAGTGTGACCGGAATGGATCAACCAATCAGCCATCATCTATTTTGGATGAATTGGGGATGGGTTCGTAGCCTCCTCAATCACTGGAGACAAGAAGAAGGCGATCCTTTCCATCAACCACATTGCCCTCTTAGCGAAGAACCTGAAGCACTTACCGGCGAACCTGTCCGAAACACCATTTTCTCTCTCATTTCCAGAGTATCTCGTCAAGATTATATACTTCATCAAATTCTAAATTTTATTTATCCGCTCATCCGAACCAACAATCACCCTGGTGTAATAGAAGAAGTCAACGAGCTTCGCGCCCGGGTAGTGGCTTTAGAGAATATAGTGCAAAGGTTACAAACACCAGCAGCAGCACCAGCAACATAACCAGTACTACCATCATCAACGCCAATAGTACCATTACCAACCACAACCGCGTCATAAACCTCAACTTTACACTCTGTCCCACGAGCACCAATGTCATACGCCCTGTAGATACCAAGGAATACCAACAACAATAACTGACGAAGTATTAATTCATAACTTCATTGGAGAAACATTCCGCGGAGATTATGTAATCTCTAAAGTCTTAGAGATTATCTAATCTAGCCCTAACCATAAATCAGTTAAGCGAACCAAAATGATAGAAGGAAGAGTAGAAACCCTGACAAAAATGATGTGTGATTAACAAGCTAAACTTTTTTTACCAAAAGCATCAACAGTACCGTCAGCGTCACCAGCATCGTCAGTACAGTCAACATCAGAATCAACAACACCTATAACATCACAAACTCCGTCAGCTCAAGAATCACTATGGACATCATTACGAATCAATAACGCGTATATTGTATCAACGAGTTATGAAGAATTAACTCATTCCCTTTGAAGAAATTATATGTATATATATATATATATATATATATATATATATATATATATATATTGAAATAAAAATAAATCTTTCCGTGCTAAGCTATTGTGTGTGAATCTTAACTACTCGGTTAATTCATATTACAAATATGCAATAATGTACGTCCTTCGGCCGCAACTTAACCAGCGTTAACTACAATCTCTGTCACAATTCAACAAATTCCAATTCATAATAAATCAAGTATATATTTGATTTTACACTTTCATCATCGATGTACCCGAAACTTTTCAGATAACATCATTCGTACTTTGCAAAGATTCACAGGAATTTAACGAAAACCAACATCACGCCTCAGCAAATAACGAAGTATTGATTCATAATTTCAATATTATTGAAGAAATACTTATGTAATCTCTAAAGCCTTCAAGGGATTATTTAATTCTAGTTCCAACTGTAAATCGAATGAGTTTAATTTAGTATTAACTCATTAAAATCTATGTTACATCTGAAGAGAATATATACATATATATTTTCATAAAGACTGTAATAAAATTCTTTTGTACAAAATATTAATTGTGAAAAATTTTTTAACGGGTAGGTAATACCCAATATATATATATATATATATATATATATATATATATATATATATATATATATATATATATATATATATATATATATATATATATATATATTCACAATAAATATGTTACATTCTTCGAATCTGATTAAGCAAATTATCAACTATACTTCCTACTTTCACAATAATATACATTCTTTTATAGAAATTAAAACAACCATACTCATTCAAACCCAATTACATATTCTGATTTTGAAATCTCAGAATTCAGTTCGAGATATAACCAGTATCATCACTTTTAGATTCCTACATCTTTCAAAGTTATACTTTGACTTCAAAACTGTGTTAGAACATCAAATGTATATTAACGATTACAATCTGTTTTCAAACCCTTCGAAAATTTTGAAGACACTTTAAATAATGAGCAATTGAGATGATGATCCAACCACATATTACCCACAGTTATGTACTTAAAAAGCTCTCGAAACCAAAGTCATAATTCAACACATATATGTGTCAGATCTTTTGGCATTTATTAGCAAAAATAACTTTGCAATTCCTTTTCAAAGTACCAAATTCTATCACAGCTCCAGCAAGACAACTTCAATTTTTTTCATTCGAAGTAGCCTTATCATAATATATGATTACCCTTTTGTTACCGAAGAACCTTTCATGTTCCACCACATTAGCAATAAACTTATTCACAACTTCACTGATCTTTGACCTTCCAGAGAATCATTATATTTACCGAAACACTATCATTTACTCATTCGCATCTTGTAACGAGAATTGCCATACGAATCATCGAGAATTAGTAATCAGTATTTTGAAATCTCGCAGCATGTCTACGCCTACAGTTATATGTGTATATATAACATCTATCTTCTGGACTTAATTTGAATGTGAAGATTCTGAAAAAAAACACTTCGAACTACGAATTGGTTCTCCGAAAAAGGAAAAATGCTGCTTCAATAAACAACCTTAACAATAAAAGTTTGATGATAATGAATAGGTGTGCTGGTAAAGCGCAGAAAAAGAAAAGTCTTGGAACTGGAAACCGGATTGAGTAAAGTATGAATGAGGCTGTGGACAAATCACCAAGACTGAACCTGACTTCAAAGGATCCAAATGATTCAGTATCTGCTGAAGTCATTAACGAATACCTTGCTCCTGACTCTAAACCCTTGCAGACAATATTCTTCATCATCCTCTGATATTAGAAATCCTAAGATATCATCGTATCTTTCATTATAAATATCCTCCATATTTCTGAAGATATTTTCTTAATTATTCTTATCTAAAATCATTTACCTCTTCGCGCTATCTATATTACATCATAAAAGAAACTATTTTTGTTTCTAAATTCTGAAACATTCGAGTTTAAAATAGGAATACTTTTGAAGTAGTGTTGGGAGCTGAAGCATGAGTTAGTATAATATAATGACACTTGATCAACGTGATTATATTACAGTAAGTCATGCTGAGTTTCTAAATGGAACGTGATGATTCACAGATCATAGCATCGTCATGTGCCATGTTATACGACTCATATATTCTACTTAATCTCTAAAAACATCAAGAACATATTTTCTTGATGATTCGATCTTTTCCGAGGTATTCTGGTAATTTAACAAGTCAAGATCGTGTCATTACAATTTCCTTCCTAGAACATTAACAATGTTCATTCCGAAATTCATATCTGCGAATTCTGGACCATTACAAATGGTGCTTAATCGCAAGAAGAAGAAACGAAAGGACAAAGCTCCGAAACAGAAATTGGGGTATAAATCGTAGCAAATAAAAGAAAGTATTAACTGGAGATGACAATGATTATGGGAAACCGAAGCAGGGGCATCGAAATATAAGAGAAGATTTAAAACCCAACAACCACCCAGAAATTATAAACCGTATATATCAATACATATAGCAATATAAAGACACGGGAGAACTAAAAACACTATAAAACCAAGTGTATAGTAGAAGTAAATAGATTCTTCCAGTGGTAGATGAAAAAGAAGAATGACCGATATGAAGGTTAGGAATATATCAAGAAGCAGAACTGGATGGAGCATATTGATGAATGCTTTAAAGTATGAGTTAGAAATAATGGAAGGTGTGAGTTGTAAGGAAACGAAAGAGGTGGATTTATAGGAAAATCTCCGACAGAGAAAATCAAAATGGACAATCGCATTTAAAGCGAATCTGAATTCCCTTGGTTACCGGAGAATCAAATCTTATTACGAAGATTTTCTCCAAATCTCTTGAACTTGAAAATCAATTCTATCTACGTCAAAAGATATGACGAATCTATACATACTCATTTCACTCTTTTGGTAATAGCTTCACTCGTACTCTTCACAAAATCAAATGATTTTATCCATATTACTCAATGATGATAAAACCCTAATCTTCAGCTTATATGCATCACGAAAACATACTTAATGTCAGCCATGACCATCCCAATCAAATTTCGGGACAAAATTTCTTTAACGGGTAGGTACTATGACAACCCGGAAATTTTCGACCAAATTTAAACTTTAATCTTTATATATTCCCGACACGATAAGCAAAGTTTATAAGTTGAATCTCAAGAATTTTAAACTGTGTTCATACATTCATTTAACCTCGACCAAATTCCAAAGATTCACGAACCATTATAGGAATGGATATGATTATATATGTATATATGTATATTTTATAATTTGAAAACGTTAACAAGTATTAGACATATAATACTTTACATGAACGTTGTTGTTTTAAAATATATTCAAAATAATTATCGACGGAATTAAAAGATAATATTAAATGATTAAATTATTAGATACATTGAATTATGGTTACGAGTCTTTGTTAAGAGGTCCACTTTGATTTAGAAAACCTTTCCTTTTAACGGCATCCGGAATATTGGTAAAAGTGATTTACAAAAATATCATTAACGAGAGTTAGTCAAAAGTTAGTAATCATTTCCGTTTAAATTTCAAAAGTGTACTTACTTTGATTAACTTGTGTCCCTCGATAAACCGACTATTTAGTTTTCATATTAAAAACATTATTTGGTAAAATAACTACTATTTTACAAAACGAGTTAAAAGTATATAAAACGAACATTGAAATATATTTAGTTTTGAAAGACTAAATATTATATCATTAGTTAAAATAATTCAAATATATTTATTATGTACAAATTTACGATTCTAAATAAAAATATATATATATATTTTAACTTAGTCATAAAACTTCTCAATTTAAAATAAATTATTTTGACAAACAACGACCCACTGATTTATAGAAGCAAATAATCACAACGCTCAATTATGTAAGTCACATTTTTCATAGGGTAATTTATTGATGAGAAAGTCAAATTATTAATAAGGGTACATGTCGCGTAACGTAAAAGGCTAGTTTTCTAAAAGTACGAAAATACGCTCGAAAAACCCAAAGTGGTACATGAGTCGAGCGTCAACGTACAATTCATCGGTGCTAAAATTACAAACTAACTATGCACGAGAATATAATATAATATTTAATTAATTCTAAATAGTAATTATATATTTATATAATATAATGTTACATTGGTGTCGGTAGAAAATGTTGTGCATAGGTGGGCGGGCCATGGGGGTTAGGTGGGGAAAGTTGTATAAAGTCGACGAGCTTGATTCATTTTGATTCATATTTCATTTCTTCATTCATCCGTAAACATATTTTTATTATTATTATTATGTATATTATTATATTATTATTAAAGATTATTAATATTAAACTTATTATTATTAGTATTAGTATTATCAGGAGCGATATTATTAGTGTTATACATAAAATACTACGACGAGGTTCTGCTCGCATGCTTTCAAAATGAGTTTTTATGAGTGGGTCAAAGTTAAGGAAACTATGGGTTATAGCTATGGAGGTTATGGTTATGGTTCGGGGTTTTGCTCGTGAGTCAAACTAGTGTTTATCATCTCCGTTGCGTCTACGTACTTTCCGCAATATTGAATCTCAATATTGATATGTGAGTACTCATAATTTAATTTTTACATACTAATAGTGTATCCCTGACTAGTGCTCGAGTATATAGGATTATGCATGCTTGTACTTTTCATATTGCCATTAGATAGGTTATGTTGATTCCTGAATTAGTTATATATACGGTTGAGATAAGGTATAAGATATGCATGTCGTTGGAAAGCTAGCGAAAAATAGTTGAATTTTGGTTTAAGAATCACTTGAATCCAAGTAACGGTTAGAAAGTTATGAAATAAACAAATTGCATAATTAATTTCGTAATTAAAATTGCTGATGATAATTAGTGAACTAATTTTCTGGGTTATAAAAAGTGTTTATTTGGATCCTACTCGTCGAGTAGATGAATTCTCATATAAAGCATGTCTCGTTTCGTTGAACGGTTGTCAAGTTATGGACAAAAGAAGTTTTGCAAATTTTGTTGAAATGTCAAAACGGGAACTGAAATTCTCGCTAATCTGCGTTGTTTCAGATAAAAAAAAATACCTCTGAATTATTTGCTGTAAGGTCTAACAAACGACTCTGGCCGTTTGTCAATTCGAGTCTCGACGATTTTTCTAAAAATCGTCAAAGGTGACTGTTTGGTCACATTTTAAAATTCTGAAAAGAGCTGAAATTTTTTTTTTTATTTAAAAATGTCAGTTTTGTATCAGTTGTCATGGTCAGCCTGATGTGTGTTTACTTTTGCCAAAAATCATGTTATATCTTTGTGGTAACGAGAATTTGCAGGCTTTGACCATTTGTCAATCCGAGTTTCGAGGAATTTTCCAAAAATCTCCAAAGTAGGCTACTCGGTCACTTTTGTAAATTTATTAAAGCTGAAAAATTAACTTTGAAAAGCCGAAAACGCGTTGGCAACTACGAGTTGTCTAGGTTTGTTTACTTCTGTAATATTTATGCTTAATCTTTTTAGTAATGTGTAACTTTTATCTTTGGCCGTTTATCAATCGGAGCTCCGATAATTTTTCTAAAAATCGCTGAAGTGGCCTGTTTAGTTATGTTTGACCGAAAATCATTTTTGTATAAGTTATTGTATATTTGCATGCGACCTCATTTTTACTTTGACCTTTGACTTTTGACTTTGAACTTTGACTTTTCCCGTTAACTTTTGTAACAACCCAAACCAACACCCGACAAAACCTTGTGAAAATACGAAATAAAAAAAATTTCTGTTGCAGACCATCGGCGCGCCGCGCCATATGGCCCGCGCGCCGCGCCATATGGCCCGCGCGCCGCGCCATATCTGGCTATCCCCGGGACTTTTTAACCGCGAAAAGATTGACTAGTTCCCGGCACTTTTAGACAAAACGCTTTTTACCATACTACCAAATATGTAAAAGTAACATGTTTCAAACATAAAATTAAAGTTTTACAAGCGGGGCTCACATCGGCCGTTTTACGAGTTTAGTACAATTTACGAGTTTCGACCACCAAAAAGTTTAAGTTCCAAACTACACAATGAGCATGGCGTTTGGGATTAAACTACCCAACTATCGGTCATACTTCAAGAGCTACTAAAGCCAAAAGCGTCCCCTAGCATCAAGCGGGATCTCTAGTCCAAAACGATGCCCTTACCCTTGTCCAAAACTGAACCTATAAAATGGTAAACAACGAGAGGGTAAGCAAAGCTTAGTGAATGCAATAATTATACGAATACATATATAATTATACCTACTTGCATACACTTACACAACCGCAAACATGCTAGCAAACAACATTAGCTTATCGTCGCAATATCAAGCTATAAATCTCCAATACCACAAGCTAGCATAACAACCGCATATAAATATAACTCGAATAATATAATATGCTTACAACACAAATAACCATGGTTAACCAATAGTACAAGGGAACGGCGCTCGCGAAAACACCATCGGTGTTCATAACATCCGTTAGGGCACTTAACACCTCGCACCACTAACCCCTAGGGTGGCACCTTAACACCTCGACACTTCACCCCGAGTGGCATCTTAACACCTCGATGCTTCACTCATTATTCTACGGAGTGGTGTCTTAACACCTCGACACTACACTCCTAGGTGGCATCTTAACACCTCGATGCTACACCCGAGTGGCATCTTAACACCTCGATGCTACACTCTTCACGTGAAACGTGGTGTCTTAACACCTCGACACTACACCTTTCACGCTACAACAAATAGATACATTATATATATACGCATATAATCATTCCACTCACCTCAAAGTCTTCGTGTAAGATAACCGAACTTGCAACGTCAATGTAACGTACCTATTACATTTTAGCACATAATCAATTCACAACTCAAGTCGGTCAAGCAACTCACTTAACAATCTAGAGTCTTTTGACCCTAAGTGCAATCCTGACCCATTTTGCACCTTTAACCCTAATAATGGGTTAACTTCACCAAAAACCCTAACTTTAGCCAATTAAGGTATTAACACACTTTTAACCACAAAGTTAACTCGTTTTCATACATGCAAGGCCACTTAGGTCATTAAAGACCCATTTGACCCATTTCAAGGTCAACACACCCATTTGGGTCATCCAAACCCAAATAATACCCATTCACATATCATTAAGGTGTTCTAGTACATAAACTAACCAATTTAGGTTCATAATCTAATTTAACACTTTGAAAACCCTAATTGGTCATCCTTGAGTCTTCATGACCCAGATTCCCCAAAAAACCCCTAATTTACTAGCAAATGGGTTTTATGAGTCTTAATAACCCAAACCCTAACCCCTAATACAATTAAAGTAGGAAATTGGGTTTTATAACTTACCAACACAATCACCACGTAGCTATCGACTAGATGAACGACTTTAGAACTTGCACCAAGACCCGATTCAACCTCCTTCAAGCTCTAATGAAGCTTTCTCACTCAAGGATGCACTCTCACTAGAAATTGAATTTGAGAGGATAAGGTTGTTGGAAGTGGAGTGAATGAAGCTCCAAAACTGATCCAAGGTATTAAATTCGGGCTCCAAAGTGAATTGACCAAAATGCCCTCCAATTGTCTAATTAAAAGGAAAAGAGGATTCTGTCACAGACAGATGGCGCGGCGCGCCACTAGGCCGCGCGGCGTGCAACCCTCCCAGTCCAGCTTCTTTTGCCTTTTAAAATATATACAACCAAACCCCGATTCAAGTACCGCACAATACACTTATATACACATATGTACACTACGAATACTCGGGTCTTACAACTCTCCCCCACTTATTCGGATTGCGTCCTCGCAATCCAAGCCGCATGACACGAGGGAAGATAAACCAACACGAACTCTTCGGGTTCCCAAGTGAACTCGGAACCTTTACTTCGTCGCCATTGAACCTTGAAAGTTTTCACCTCTTTATTTCTCAACATTTTCACCTTCTCGTCAAGGATAGCAATCGGTTCCTCGACATATTCTAACTTGTTGTTTAGCTCGATCTCGTCTAAAGGCATCCATGAGGAATCATCCGCAAAACACTTACAGAGGTGGGAAACATGAAATGTATTATGGATCCCTGCAAGCTCTTCGGGTAATTCCAATCGATATGCAACTTCACCAACACGAGCTAAAACCTTGAATGGCCCAATAAACTGAGGAGCTAACTTTCCCCGTTTTCGAAATCGAATAATACCCTTCCATGGCGAAACTTTAAGCATCACCATGTCGCCTTCTTGAAATTCGATCGTTCGCCTACGTTTGTCGGCATACGACTTTTGCCTATCTTGAGCCTTCTTCAAATGTTCCCGAATAATATCAATCTTGTTGTTCGTCTCCAAAACCAAATCGGTACTCCCGATCTCTCGTTGACCCACTTCTCCCCAACAAACGGGAGTTCGACACCTACGCCCATAAAGCATTTCGTAAGGTGGCATCCCGATACTAGTATGATAACTATTATTGTACGAGAATTCCACCAAAGGTAAATGCTCATCCCAACTACCACCGAAGTCAATGATGCACGCTCGTAGCATATCTTCCAAAGTTTGATTCGTACGTTCGGTTTGACCGTCCGTTTGAGGATGATACGCCGTGCTCAACTTCAATTTCGTACCCATATCTTCATGAAACTTTTCCCAAAACCGAGATGTAAAACGGGTATCTCGATCCGAGATAATAGATATAGGAACCCCATGACGAGCGACCACTTCCTTGATAAACAACTTAGCCAAGGTCTCCGACGATATCGCTTCTTTAATGGGAAGAAACAAAGCGCTTTTTGTCAATCGGTCAACTATAACCCAAATCGAATCGAATTGGGTTCTCGCCGTTTTAGGTAACTTTGTAATGAAATCCATGGTAATGTGCTCCCATTTCCATTTCGGGATTTCTAACGGTTGCAATTTACCATACGGTTTTTGGTGTTCGGCTTTTACTTGCAAACACGTGACGCATTGCTCAACATACTTCACAACATCACGCTTCATGCCCGGCCACCAATAATCTTTCTTCAAGTCAAGGTACATTTTCGTCGCGCCCGGATGAATGGAATATTTTGACTTATCTGCTTCATCAAGTAGCACCCGTCGGTAATCACCCATCTTAGGCACCCACACCCTTCCTTGAAAGGACAACAACCCACGCGGACCCATAGTAATAAACTCCGATTGGCCCACGATTCGCTCCGTATGCTTGTTGTGAACATAAGCCTCTATTTGAATCTCACCAAGCTTTTCAAGAAAATCGTTGGTAATAATCAAACGTAACGACCCCACTTTTATCGCCGGATGTTGACTCTTTCGACTCAACGCATCCGCGACCACATTCGCCTTACCCGGATGATAAAGTATTTCACAATCGTAGTCTTTCACCACATCCATCCACCTACGTTGGCGATAATTCAAATCTCGTTGATTAAAGAGATGTTTCAAACTCTTATGATCCGAATAAATCGTACACTTGACACCATACAAGTAATGGCGCCAAATTTTTAACGCATGCACTACCGCTGCCAACTCAAGATCATGAGTCGGATACCTCGTTTCATGTTCCTTTAATTGTCGAGAGGCATAAGCGATGACCTTACCTCTTTGCATTAGAACACACACGAGACCATTTAAGGAAGCATCACAATAAACCACCATGTCTTCGACACCTTCCGGTAACACTAACACCGGAGCTTGACACAACTTCTCTTTTAACAATTGAAAAGCAATCTCTTGCTCGTTCTCCCAATTAAACCTAGCATTCTTTCTCGTCAACTTCGTCAATGGAGAAGCAATCTTAGAAAAGTCTTGGATAAACCGACGATAATAACCGGCCAATCCGAGAAAACTTCGGATTTCCGTAGGCGTAGTCGGTCGTCCCCAACTCTTCACCGTCTCGATCTTCCCCGGATCTACTTGAATACCGTTTTTGTTCACGATATGACCAAGGAATTGAACTTCCCTTAGCCAAAATTCACATTTGGAGAACTTTTCATACAACTTCTCCTTTCGTAGCGTCTTCAATACTTCACGCAAATGATGTTCATGTTCGTTCATACTTTTCGAGTAGACTAGTATGTCGTCAATGAACACTATTACCGACTTGTCCAACATAGGTTGGCACACTCGGTTCATAAGATCCATGAATGCCGCCGGTGCATTCGTAAGACCAAAAGGCATTACCACAAACTCAAAATGCCCATAATGCGTTCGAAAAGCCGTTTTCTCAATATCTTCCTCACGGACCCGCATTTGGTGATAGCCGGACCGTAGGTCGATTTTAGAGAAATACGTTGCACCTTAGAGTTGATCAAACAAATCGTCGATCCGAGGCAATGGATAACGATTCTTGATCGTCATTTTATTCAACTCCCGATAATCGATGCACATCCGCATACTACCATCTTTCTTTTTCACAAACAAAACCGGAGCGCCCCATGGCGAAGCACTCGGTCAAATAAAACCCTTCTCGAGCAACTCTTGGGTTTGATTTAACAACTCTTGCATTTCCGTTGGTGCTAAACGATAAGGAGTTTTAGCAATGGGAGTAGCTCCCGGAACCAACTCAATACGAAACTCAACTTGTCTTTCCGCCGGAACACCCGGTAATTCGTCCGGAAAGACGTCTTCGAATTCACTAACAACCGGAATTTCACGAATAGGTGGTGGCTCATTGCGAGTATCAACAACATGAGCAAGGAAAGCCATGCCACCGGTAACAACAAAACGACGTGCCCGTGCAAAAGTGCATATCGGCACCGGTCTCCTTCGCTTATCACCATGAATAATTAACTCTCCCCCACTTAGGGTCTTCACACGAATAAACTTATCATGGCATGCAATATCGGCTCTATAATGATCGAGCCAATCCATACCAATGACAATATCAAAGTCGCCCAAGGTCATTGGAATAAGATCAATTTTAAAGGTTTCAGCACCAAAAACAACATCACAATTTTCACACACATCGACCATTAGCACCGTCTTGCCGTCCGCTATTTCGACTTCTATCGGACGACTTAACTTAGCTAACGGTCTATTAAGTTTAGGTACAAATTTAGGAGACACAAACGACAAATTTGTACCGCTATCGAAAAGAATCCTTGCCGGATTAGAATTAACCATGTAAGTACCTGAGACAACTTCGTGCGATTGTTTGGCTTCATCATTGGTCATCAAATAGTTGCGACCCCTAGCCGTACCCGCCGCCTTCTCTAAACGCTTAACATTATCGTTGCGCAAATCAGGACACTCCGGCTTCTTATGCCCTTCTTTACCGCAATTAAAACAAGTGAGCTTGTTTCCGGAAGATGGTTTTGGACAATCACGAGCCATATGACCCGCTTGCCCACAATTATAGCACGTAAAAGTAAAACCACCGGAAGCGCCCTTCCTCACGCTATTGACACTTTCGGAATTTTTCTTGTTCTTTTTGTTGGAAAAGTTTGAATAGCTCGAACCTTCACTTTTTCTCTTGCCAAAAGTAAAACCACTCTTTCTTAAGATGAGCGACTCGAAACCTTTGGCCATGTCAAACAACTCATCAAAGCTTTTCACTATGTTCACACTAATCTTATCTTGATAGTTGTCGTTCAAGGTTCGATAGAAATCTTCCTTCAACATTTTATCATTCCCGACGTACTCCGGGCAAAATTGGGTCTTGGACAAAAACACGGATTTGAGAGTGTTCAAATCCATCGACCCTTGCCTCAAGGAACGTAACTCGTCCTTAAGCCTAGTAAGATCGGCCGAAGTTCGGTATTCCTTGAAAAATTCGGACTGGAATTCATCCCAAGTGAATTCCATGCATTGCTCTTCACCATAAACTTGGAGCTTTGCGTCCCACCACAACTTGGCATCGCCCCTCAACATACTACACCCGTACCTTGTCCTCTTATCGAGAGGACATTCACAAGTACGGAAGTCCCCCTCCATATCAGAGATCCAACGGGCGCTCTTAAGAGGATCTTTTTCACCATCAAAAGAGGGAGGTTGAGAGTCCTTGAAATTCTTATAGAAAAAGTCCCGTCTTCCCACATTATCTTCGCGAAGAACGGCCTTAACTTGCTCCCTTACCACATTGACTAATTGCTCGTCAATTGTATCTAGGAACATCTTCTTAACGTCCTCGAGAAAAGCTTCATGATGCCTTTTCAAAATGGCCTCAACCTTGGCCGTAAACTCGACTTCTTCATTAGTACCTCCGCCGTTGATATCATGCCCGTTTCTCATCTTCATTCTATAAGACGGAATAGATTAAACAACGAGACGAAAAGGATTTAACACATAAGTATATACATATACACCACACTACCCATCTTGCTCAACAATCGTCGTACATTGCTCGTTCGACACGATTTGCGCCCGTAACAATGGTAGCTAATCATTGTTACGCGAGCACGTCGCATTAACTTGCTAGTACAACGTCCATCTCGCTCGATGCTCGCTAAACTTACATAACAAATAGTACATGATTAGTTTGCATAAACCTTTGCACAAACCAATCCCGATCCGACCCAAAGTCCTACAAGTCCCGCATAAACGCGCACACAAAAAGTCTAAGTCTAGGCACCTATCTCAAGTCACCTAAATCCCTTAGACCATGCTCTGATACCACTTGTAACAACCCAAACCAACACCCGACAAAACCTTGTGAAAATACGAAATAAAAAAAATTTCTGTTGCAGACCATCGGCGCGCCGCGCCATATGGCCCGCTCGCCGCGCCATATCTGGCTGTCCCCGGGACTTTTTAACCGCGAAAAGATTGACTAGTTCCCGGCAATTTTAGACAAAACGCTTTTTACCATACTACCAAATATGTAAAACTAACATGTTTCAAACATAAAATTAAAGTTTTACAAGCGGGGCCCACATCGGCCGTTTTACGAGTTTAGTACAATTTACGAGTTTCGACCACCAAAAAGTTTAAGTTCCAAACTACACAATGAGCATGGCGTTTGGGATTAAACTACCCAACTATCGGTCATACTTCAAGAGCTACTAAAGCCAAAAGCGTCCCCTAGCATCAAGCGGGATCTCTAGTCCAAAACGATGCCCTTACCCTTGTCCAAAACCGAACCTATAAAATGGTAAACAACGAGAGGGTAAGCAAAGCTTAATGAATGCAATAATTATACGAATACATATATAATTATACCTACTTGCATACACTTACACAACCCCAAACATGCTAGCAAACAACATTAGCTTATCGTCGCAATATCAAGCTATAAATCTCCAATACCACAAGCTAGCATAACAACCGCATATAAATATAACTCGAATAATATAATATGCTTACAACACAAATAACCATGGTTAACCAATAGTACAAGGGAACGGCGCTCGCGAAAACGCCATCGATGTTCATATAATCCGTTAGGGCACTTAACACCTCGCACCACTAACCCCTAGGGTGGCACCTTAACACCTCGGCACTTCACCCCGAGTGGCATCTTAACAGCTCGATGCTTCACTCATTATTCTACAGAGTGGTGTCTTAACACCTCGACACTACACTCCTAGGTGGCATCTTAACACCTCGATGCTACACCCGAGTGGCATCTTAACACCTCGATGCTACACTCTTCACGTGAAACGTGGTGTCTTAACACCTCGACACTACACCTTTCACGCTACAACAAATAGATACATTATATACATACGCATATAATCATTCCACTCACCTCGAAGTCTTCGTGTAAGATAACCGAACTTGCAACGTCAATGTAATGTACCTATTACATTTTAGCACATAATCAATTCACAACTCAAGTCGGTCAAGCAACTCACTTAACAATCTAGAGTCTTTTGACCCTAAGTGCAATCCCGACCCATTTTGCACCTTTAACCCTAATAATGGGTTAACTTCACCAAAAACCCTAACTTTAGCCAATTAAGGTATTAACACACTTTTAACCACAAAGTTAACTCGTTTTCATACATGCAAGGCCACTTAGGTCATTAAAGACCCATTTGACCCATTTCAAGGTCAACACACCCATTTGGGTCATCCAAACCCAAATAACACCCATTCACATATCATTAAGGTGTTCTAGTACATAAACTAACCAATTTAGGTTCATAATCTAATTTAACACTTTGAAAACCCTAATTAGTCATCCTTGAGTCTTCATGACCCAAATTCCCCAAAAAACCCCTAATTTACTAGCAAATGGGTTTTATGAGTCTTAATAACCCAAACCCTAACCCCTAATGCAATTAAAGTAGGAAATTGGGTTTTATAACTTACCAACACAATCACCACGTAGCTATCGACTAGATGAACGACTTTAGAACTTGCACCAAGACCCGATTCAACCTCCTTCAAGCTCTAACACTCAAGGATGCACTCTCACTAGAAATTGAATTTGAGAGGATAAGGTTGTTGGAAGTGGAGTGAATGAAGCTCTAAAACTGATCCAAGGTATTAAATTCGGGCTCCAAAGTGAATTGACCAAAATGCCCTCCAATTGTCTAATTAAAAGGAAAAGAGGATTCTGTCACAGACAGATGGCGCGGCGCGCCACTAGGCCGCGCGGCGCGCAACCCTCCCAGTCCAGCTTCTTTTGCCTTTTAAAATATATACAACCAAACCCCGATTCAAGTACCGCACAATACACTTATATACACATATGTACACTACGAATACTCGGGTCTTACAACTTTTCACTTAACTTTTTGTGTTGACTTTCTCTAAAAACTAAAATACTATTTTATGATTATGAAACCATTTGTGTTACATTGTTTCACACGTCACCTTTTACTAGAATCTTAATTGAGCATGAGTAATATAACATGTTACTATACTGTTGAGTCAGACTCGAGCTATAGGATAGGATTACATTATGACCTGACCTAAATTGTTATACAAATATTGACCAACATATAAATATATATAATTAATATAGGTTCATGAATCCAAGTCCAACCGTGCACTTGTTCAATGATGTTATATGTATTTTTACTATGAAATACAGTATGGTGAGTTTCATTTGCTCCCTTTTTAAATGCTTTTGCTATATATATTTTTGGGACTGAGAATACATGCGCTGCTTTTATAAATGTTTTACGAAATAGACACAAGTACTTAAAATTACATTCTATGGTTGGATTATTAAATCGAATATCGCCCTTCAAGTCTGGTAACCTAAGAATTTAGGGAAATGGCCCCTGATTGACGCGAATCCTAAAGATAGATCTATGGACCTTGACAAGCCCCATTCGGGGTACGAATGCTTTAGTACTTCGAGATTATTATTATACAGACGAGAGGTTCTGTTTGGGGATATTCTATGCATTAAAGTTAACGTCGGTTACCAGGTGTTCAATCCATATGAATGATTTTTAATTCGCGGGTTACGCGTATTATTTTGTACTCGGGTTACGTGTACAATTAAATATATGAAATCTTGTGGTCTATTAAAATGATGGAAATGAATGATTATGATAAACTAATGAACTCACCAACCTTTTGGTTGACACTTTAAAGCATGTTTATTCTCAGGTATTAAAGAAATCTTCCACTGTGCGTTAGCTCATTTTAAGGATATTACTTGGAGTCATTCATAGCATATTTCGAAAGACGTTGCATTCGATTCATTGAGTTCATCAAGATTATTATTAAGTTAATTATAGTTGGATGTATTATGAAATGGTATGCATGCCGTCAACTTTAGATGTAAAGAAAGTTTGTCTTTTAAAAACGAATGCAATGTTTGTAAAATGTATCATATAGAGGTCAAATACCTCGCGATGTAATCAACTATTATGAATCGTTTATAATGTATATGAACGGGTCCTTTCAACCCCAACTACTGAATCCGTCACTTGTGGGAAGGTTTTATTTAAAAGTTGCTATCCGATGTTTTTTTCTCACTTTGGTAAGAAGCGAACATCACTAACCCGTAAGCATAACATGCTTCTTTATGTTGCATGTTAGAAGCTCTTTCTAATTCACGAAATCCTATATTGGGATATGTTGAGTCAAAATAGGTTCTTAACCCGTAGCATAAAATTGTATTTGGGTTCCCCGCATTTAATGCTTTAAAGAAAACATGGCGTAACTTACGGTCTCCCCAAAGTGATATACCCCACCTATCAAAGGAAAGCCTTTTATAAACTAAGGCATTTCTGGAAAGTCTTTCAAATGTTTGACAAGTTAATTTCGCCATAACTAAATGTGCTGATGAATTCTGACCGACTCTAGACAAGATTTTCTCAATCATATCCTCTGGTAGGTCTTCTACAATATTTGGTTATCTACCCTTAACGTCCATTTTGTTTTTATACTGTAAAATAGACAAGAATTAGATTCGTAAAAGGTAATTAACAAACAATACAAGCAATTTTTACATAGAACATAAAAGTACAAGCACACTACAATACATATAATATACAACATGATTACAACCCTCTAATCTGAATCACTGGTTTCTTCTTCTTCGAACTTGGTTCGTTTTCCTAATTTTCTAGGAATATATGGTGTTCCTCTAATACGAGCCGTCATTTTCCATAATGGTTTAGAAAAACCTGGTGGTTTAGAGGTTCCCGGGTCATTGTTACATTTTAGGAAATACGGATGTTGTCGATACATATAAAGTTCATCGGGGTTGGAATCGGGTTTCTCTATTTTTATACCTTTTCCCTTATTATTTTCTTTAGCTTTATTAAATTGGGTCTAGGTAATTTTTATAACATCGTCGGAATCCTCATCGGGATTCGATTCATCTAAAAATTGGTAATCTTCCCAATATTTTGCTTCCTCTGCGGAAACACCATTGACCATTATTAACTTTGGTCCGTTGGTTGAGGATTTTCTTTTATTTAATCGATTTACTATAGGTATCAATATTTCTTCCTCCGGAATCTCTTCTTCTTCTGGTTCCTCCTCTTCCGATTCCTCCTCTTTTGGTTCCTCTTCTTCCGGTTCCTCCTCTTCCGGTTCCTCCTCTTTCGGTTCCTCTTTGGAAAATATATTCGACTCTTCATTATTATTAGGTGAATCAATGGGATTTGTACTAGAGGTAGACATCTATCACACAATATCAAACACGTTAAGAGATTAATATATCACATAATATTTACATGTTAATAATATATAGTTTCCAACAACAAAAAATGTTAAGCAATCGTTTTTGAAGAAAAACACGGTCGAAGTCCAGACTCACTAATGCATCCTAACAAACTCGATAAGACACACTAATGCAATTTTCTGGTTCTCTAAGACCAACGCTCGGATACCAACTGAAATGTCCCGTTCATATTGATTATAAACGTTCCATATTAATTGATTTTGTCGCGAGGTTTTGACCTCTATATGAGACGTTTTTCAAAGACTGTATTCATTTTTAAAACAACTATAACCTTTATTTTATCTATAAAGGTTTAAAAAGTATTACGTAGATTATCAAATAATGACAATCTAAAATATACCGTTTACACACGACCATTACATAATGGTTTACAATAAGAATATATTACATCAAAAATAAGTTTCTTGAATGCAGTTTTTACATAATATCATACAAGCATGGTGAAATATCCCGTTCTTATTGATTAAAAACGTTCCATATTAATTGATTTCGTTGCGAGGTTTTGACCTCTATATGAGACGTTTTTCAAAGACTGCATTCATTTTTAAAACATACCATAACCTTTATTTCATAAATAAAGGTTTAAAAAGCTTTACGTAGATTATCAAATAATGATAATCTAAAATATCCTGTTTACACACGACCATTACATAATGGTTTACAATACAAATATGTTACATCGAAATCAGTTTCTTGAATGCAGTTTTTACACAATATCATACAAACATGGACTCCAAATCTTGTCCTTATTTTAGTATGCAACAGCGGAAGCTCTTAATATTCACCTGAGAATAAACATGCTTTAAACGTCAACAAAAATGTTGGTGAGTTATAGGTTTAACCTATATATTTCAAATCGTAACAATAGACCACAAGATTTCATATTTCAATACACATCCCATACATAGAGATAAAAATCATTCATATGGTGAACACCTGGTAACCGACATTAACAAGATGCATATATAAGAATATCCCCATCATTCCGGGACACCCTTCGGATATGATATAAATTTCGAAGTACTAAAGCATCCGGTACTTTGGATGGGGTTTGTTAGGCCCAATAGATCTATCTTTAGGATTCGCGTCAATTAGGGTGTCTGTTCCCTAATTCTTAGATTACCAGACTTAATAAAAAGGGGCATATTCGATTTCGATAATTCAACCATAGAATGTAGTTTCACGTACTTGTGTCTATTTTGTAAATCATTTATAAAACCTGCATGTATTCTCATCCCAAAAATATTAGATTTTAAAAGTGGGACTATAACTCACTTTCACAGATTTTTACTTCGTCGGGAAGTAAGACTTGGCCACTGGTTGATTCACGAACCTATAACAATATATACATATATATCAAAGTATGTTCAAAATATATTTACAACACTTTTAATATATTTTGATGTTTTAAGTTTATTAAGTCAGCTGTCCTCGTTAGTAACCTACAACTAGTTGTCCACAGTTAGATGTACAGAAATAAATTGATAAATATTATCTTGAATCAATCCACGACCCAGTGTATAGGTATCTCAGTATTGATCACAACTCAAACTATATATATTTTGGAATCAACCTCAACCCTGTATAGCTAACTCCAACATTCACATATACAGTGTCTATGGTTGTTCCGAAATATATATAGATGTGTCGACATGATAGGTCGAAACATTGTATACGTGTCTATGGTATCTCAAGATTACATAATATACAATACAAGTTGATTAAGTTATGGTTGGAATAGATTTGTTACCAATTTTCACGTAGCTAAAATGAGAAAAATTATCCAATCTTGTTTTACCCATAACTTCTTCATTTTAAATCCGTTTTGAGTGAATCAAATTGCTATGGTTTCATATTGAACTCTATTTTATGAATCTAAACAGAAAAGTATAGGTTTATAGTCAGAAAATAAGTTACAAGTCGTTTTTGTAAAGGTAGTCATTTCAGTCGAAAGAACGACGTCTAGATGACCATTTTAGAAAACATACTTCCACTTTGAGTTTAATCATAATTTTTGGATATAGTTTCATGTTCATAATAAAAATCATTTTTTCAGAATAACAACTTTAAAATCAAAGTTTATCATAGTTTTTAATTAACTAACCCAAAACAGCCCGCGGTGTTACTACGACGGCGTAAATCCGGTTTTACGGTGTTTTTCGTGTTTCCAGGTTTTAAATCATTAAGTTAGCATATCATATAGATATAGAACATGTGTTTAGTTGATTTTAAAAGTCAAGTTAGAAGGATTAACTTTTGTTTGCGAACAAGTTTAGAATTAACTAAACTATGTTCTAGTGATTACAAGTTTAAACCTTCGAATAAGATAGCTTTATATGTATGAATCGAATGATGTTATGAACATCATTACTACCTTAAGTTCCTTGGATAAACCTACTGGAAAAGAGAAAAATGGATCTAGCTTCAATGGATCCTTGGATGGCTCGAAGTTCTTGAAGCAGAATCATGACACGAAAACAAGTTCAAGTAAGATCATCACTTGAAATAAGATTGTTATAGTTATAGAAATTGAACCAAAGTTTGAATATGATTATTACCCTGTATTAGAATGATAACCTACTGTAAGAAACAAAGATTTCTTGAGGTTGGATGATCACCTTACAAGATTGGAAGTGAGCTAGCAAACTTGAAAGTATTCTTGATTTTATGAAACTAGAACTTTTGGAATTTATGAAGAACACTTAGAACTTGAAGATAGAACTTGAGAGAGATCAATTAGATGAATAAAATTGAAGAATGAAAGTGTTTGTAGGTGTTTTTGGTCGTTGGTGTATGGATTAGATATAAAGGATATGTAATTTTGTTTTCATGTAAATAAGTCATGAATGATTACTCATATTTTTGTAATTTTATGAGATATTTCATGCTAGTTGCCAAATGATGGTTCCCACATGTGTTAGGTGACTCACATGGGCTGCTAAGAGCTGATCATTGGAGTGTATATACCAATAGTACATACATCTAAAAGCTGTGTATTGTACGAGTACGAATACGGGTGCATACGAGTAGAATTGTTGATGAAACTGAACGAGGATGTAATTGTAAGCATTTTTGTTAAGTAGAAGTATTTTGATAAGTGTATTGAAGTCTTTCAAAAGTGTATAAATACATATTAAAACACTACATGTATATACATTTTAACTGAGTCGTTAAGTCATCGTTAGTCGTTACATGTAAGTGTTGTTTTGAAACCTTTAGGTTAACGATCTTGTTAAATGTTGTTAACCCAATGTTTATAATATCAAATGAGATTTTAAATTATTATATTATCATGATATTATCATGTATGAATATCTCTTAATATGATATATATATACATTAAATGTCTTTACAACGATAATCGTTACATATATGTCTCGTTTAAAAATCATTAAGTTAGTAGTCTTGTTTTTACATATGTAGTTCATTGTTAATATACTTAATGATATGTTTACTTATCATAGTATCATGTTAACTATATATATATCCATATATATGTCATCATATAGTTTTTACAAGTTTTAACGTTCGTGAATCACCGGTCAACTTGGGTGGTCAATTGTCTATATGAAACATATTTCAATTAATCAAGTCTTAACAAGTTTGATTGCTTAACATGTTGGAAACATTTAATCATGTAAATATCAATCTCAATTAATATATATAAACATGGAAAAGTTCGGGTCACTACACATGGACTCCAAATCTTGTCCTTATTTTAGTATGCAACAGCGGAAGCTCTTAATAATCACCTGAGAATAAACATGCTTAAAACGTCAACAAAAATGTTGGTGAGTTATAGGTTTAACCTATATATTATCAAATCATAATAATAGACCACAAGATTTCATATTTCAATATACATCCCATACATAGAGATAAAAAATCATTCATATGGTGAACACCTGGTAACCGACATTAACAAGATGCATATAAGAATATCCACTATCATTCCGGGAAATCCTTCGGACATGATAAAACAACTCGAAGTACTAAAGCATCCGGTACTTTGGATGGGGTTCGTTAGGCCCAATAGATCTATCTTTAAGATTCGCGTCAATTAGTAGATCGGTTTACTAATTCTTAGGTTACCAAGCAAAAGGGGCATATTCGGCTTCGATCATTCACCCATATAATGTAGTTTCATTTACTTGTATATATTTCGTAAAACATTTATAAAACTGCATGTATTCTCATCCCAAAATATTAGATTTTAAAAGTGGGACTATAACTCACTTTCACATATTTTTACTTCGTCGTGAAGTAAGACTTGGCCACTGGTCGATTCACGAACCTATAACAAATATGTACATATATATCAAAGTATGTTCAAAATATATTTACAACATTTTTAATACGTTTTAATGTTTTAAGTTTATTAAGTCAGCTGTCCTCGTTAGTAACCTACAACTAGTTGTCCATAGTTAGATGTACAGAAATAAATTGTTATATATTATCTTGACCCAATCCACGACCCAGTGTATACACGTCTCAGGGTAGATCACAACTCAAAGTATATATATTTTTAGAATCAACCTCAACCCTGTATAGCTAACTCCAACATTACTGCATATAGAGTGTCTATGGTTGTTCCAAATAATATATATACATGGGTCGATATGATATGTCAAAACATTTGCATACGTGTCTATGGTATCCCAAGATTACATAATATATTAGAATACATGTATAATACAATATGAGTTAGCTAGGATATGATTAATATAGATTTGTTACAATATTTCCCGTAGCTACAACAATCAAAAAATATCCAATCTTGTTTTACCCATAACTTCTTCGTTTTAAATCCATTTTGAGTGAATAGAATTGCTATGGTTTCATATTGAACTCTATTTTATGAATCTAAACAGAAAAATTATAAGTTTATAGTCATAAATATAGGTTACAAGTCATTTTTGTAAAGGTAGTCATTTCAGTCGAAAGAACGACGTCTAGATGTCCATTTTGGAAAAAAACTTCCACTTTGAGTTTAACCATGATTTTTGAATATAGTTTCATGTTCATAAGAAAAATCATTTTCCCAGAAGAACAACTTTTAAATCAAAGTTTATCATAGTTTTTAATTAACTAACCCAAAAAAGCCCGCGGTGTTACTACGACGGCGTATGTGAAACGCCCCGTCCTAATCTATCCGGACGAAGTCCACATCAATTATAAACGGCTCACAATAGTTGGTTACATCACGAGGTACTTGACCTCTATATGATACATTTTACAAACATTGCATTCGTTTTTAAAAGACAAACTTTCATTTCATTGAAAGTTGACGACATGTATACCAATTCATAATATATCCAACTATAATTGACTTAATAATGATCTTGATAAACTCGACAACTCGAATACAACGTCTTTTGAAATATGTCATGAATGACTTCAAGTAATGTCTCTAATATGAGCAAATGCACAGCGGAAGATTTCTTTCGTACCTGAGAATAAACATGCTTTAAAGTGTCAACCAAAAGGTTGGTGAGTTCATTAGTTTATCATAAATAATCACTTCATAATTTTAATAGACCACAAGATTTCATATTTCCATTTCTCATAAACATACGTCCCATGCAAAGAGACAAAAATAATCATTCATATGGTGAACACCTGGTAACCGACATTAACAAGATGCATATATAAGAATATCCCCATCATTCCGGGATCCTCCTTCGGACATGATATAAATTTCGAAGTACTAAAGCATCCGGTACTTTGGATAGGACTTGTTGGGCCCGATAGATCTATCTTTAGAATTCGCGTCAATTAGGGTGTCTGTTCCCTAATTCTTAGATTACCAGACTTAATAAAAAGGGGCATATTCGATTTCGATAATTCAACCATAGAATGTAGTTTCACGTACTTGTGTCAATTTTGTAAATCATTTATAAAACCTGCATGTATTCTCATCCCAAAAATATTAGATTTTAAAAGTGGGACTATAACTCACGCATATAATTATTGTAAAACAGTTAATAAAATATTTACATGTATTCTCAGCCCCAAAAATGTAAAGAGTAAAGGGGAGCAAATGAAACTCACCTAATGTATTTTGTAGTAAAAATACATATAACGACGTTAAACAACTGAACAATGCAGGGTTGGCCTTGGATTCACGAACCTATATCATTTGTATATTTATTATTATACATAGTTGTAATCGAACAATATATATAATTATTAATTATATACTTTTATATTAATAATCTATATGTTTCATATATTTATTTTGTTATTTAAATTATTACTTTTCGTTATGTTATTTGTATTAAATATATTTTTATATATATGTATATCATTTGTTTGTTAAAAATGGTGATTACGATAAAAATGATAATAATCATAGTACTTAATATTACTAAATAAGGTATTATTGTTAAGTATTATATTAATGATATTAATAATGATATTTATAATAATACAGAAAAATATAAAAAAAATTTCGGTTAATGGTACTTATAATAATGATTTTAGTAATTACCTATTAATAACATTCTTTATAATATAAATAATAAATAATCATACTTGTAATGATAATAACAATAATAATGATTTTACTAATGATAATAATTATAACAGTTTTTAATAGTAAAGATAATCTTATTGTAAATGATAATTTCAATACAATTGTTAATTTTTAATACTTTTATTAATATTGCTAAAAATGACTATAATAATAATACTTAAATGATAATCTTAACAATAATAAATACATTAATATTACTTATAAGATTAACAATGATAATAATAGTTATATTACTTATAGTTATGATAATAATAATTATTATAATGATAATATTAATAATACTTGTGATAATATAACTAGTATTACTTATGTTAATTTTGTTCATAAAAAGATATTAATACTAATATCTATGAAAATAATAATAATTTATATTATTTTCATAATAATAATAATATTAAACATATTCATCATAATACTAATTCTAATAATAATAATAATCATAATGATAACAATTTTAATAATAATAATAATAACAATAATAATTTCTAATAACAATAATATTAATAATAATCATGATAATAAATATAATAATTAAAGGAGATTGTGTATACCCTTAAAAACTTTGAGTAAAAAGAAATGCTCCTGACGGGACTCGAACCCGAGACCTCACGCTCCCTACGCTAACCCCTAACCATTGAACCATGTTTGTTTTTCTGAATAATTCCCTTCCAGTTTATATGTAACTCAAATACTTCCCGACTTCATGTTCCTTCTTCTTCTTTATAATTTTAATCAATCAAAAAAATGTTCAAAACATCATAATCGTGATTCTGATACTTCAATAAATCATAAACGATCAATATATAATATTTGTATTATTATAAAACGAAAAAAAAAACTTACTGCAGTAGCGACTGCAAATTAAAAAAAAAATTTCTTTTCAAAAATTTAATGATGTTTTAGCTCATACCTTCTTCATGAAAAATGTTTTAAATCAATCCTAGAAACTTTAAGAATCATCAATTGAACCTAAAACATCCATACAAACTCGAATTTGATCATGATTCATACGTTTGACTTTTATGAAACAAAACTTTGACTTGAAAATTTGTAATTGTTAAAAGGAATTGGAGGCTGGGATTTTTCAGTTAGTTTAAATTTGGAAATCCTAACAAAACTGCAATTCTAGATTTTGGAATGGTACTTGAATTCGTTGTTTTACTGGAATGTGACACGAACAGAGGGACCGATGGGTTTTTGGTTTTTTTCTTCAGTTTAATTTATTCAAGTGGGATTAGCTGTAATTGATAGTGATGAGAGTAGTTAGAATGATTCTGAGAATACAAGCAGCCATCATTTGTTTTAAGGCTGAAAGCTGTAGACAGAAACAAAACTCAGAGCAGGAGATGGTACGAATATGGAGTAAAATAAATAAAGCAGATTCCTTCAATATCTTGCTGTGCCCGATCTGTTTTATATGTTATATTTAACATTTAATTTTCACTAATTAATAAACATCTAGATAATAATAAAATGTTGTAATTAAATATAATAATAATTATAATGATGATATTATTATAATAAATTATTATTATTATCACATTATTATTAACATTTTATATATATAATGTTTATAAATTTATTATATTACGATTTTTGTTTAATTATTTAAGTATAAAAGCTATATATCCATTACATATATTAATTTACAAATTTTAATATATAATTATGTTCTACAAATCTAGATTCATTACTTAAATAGGTGTATTAATTATATATATCACAACAAATTTAAATTCAAAGGATAACATTTTACAACTTATACTTTGTTAATCGTTGACAAATTTATATTCAAAATCATTTAATTTAGTTATTTTAAATTTGTCTTTCTTAATAACTAAATCACATGTCAGTTCGCTACTATATTTATTTTACAATATTTAATTATTTATATGTATAGTTAATTATATGTACATTTCCATTTCGGTTTGTAGGTTCGTGAATCACCGAAAATAGTTAAAGGTCAATGGATTTATGTAAACAATTCCAAACATTTCGAGATTCAACATTACAGACTTTGCTTATCGTGTCGGAATCTTATAAAGATTAAGTTTAAATTTGATCGGAAATTTCCGGGTCGTCACAGTGCCTACCCGTTAAAGAAATTTTGTCCCGAAATTTGAGTGTGGTGGTCATGGTTAACAATAAAAATGTTTTCATGACGAATATAAGTTGATAAATAGAGTTTCATTATCATTGAGTAATATGGATAAAATAATTCGATTATTCGATGAGCACGAATGAAGCTATTACCAAAAGTGTGAAATGAATAAATGAGATTCGTCTTAACCGGTGACGTAGTCACGGTTGATTTTAGAATTTAAGGTGCGTCTTAACTTTTGACAGAGTCAGGGTTGAATTCCGGAATTCAAGGGATTAAAGAAAATCTTCGAAATCTAAAGGATTTGATTCTTCGGCGAGTAAGGAAAATTAAGATCTCTAAAATTAAACACGGTGATCCGCCTCAATTACTCTGTCTGATATTTTCATTATAAATTAAGCTCTTCCGTTCCCTTATTCTCACCATTTCTATACAATTTCCAAATTTAAAAGATTATGAAAATGCTTAATCCAATTCTAAACTCTGATATTTTCCTAATTATCATTTTTGTAATCCTTCTTTTTAATCTTCCACCAGAAGAATTTGTTTACTTCTACTATTACCTTGGGATGATACTATTCTTAATTCTACCGTGTCTTTATATTGCTATTCGCATTAATATCCATGGTTCGTAATCTCCGTGTTGTTATTGGGCTTTATATTTTCTCTTATATTTCGGTGTTCCTGCTTCTGTCTCCTATAATCATTGTCATCCGCAGTTAATGCTCTCTCTTATTTGCTGCGATTTATACCCCCTTTCTATTTCGGAGCTTCATGCTTTTGTTTTCTTTTCGCAAGTATTGGTCTAGAATTTGTAGGCATGGAGTTCCGAATGAACTTAATGTTATAAACAAGAAAGAACGTAATAGCACGATTTGATTTGTCAAATTACCAGATTCACTGAGAATAGAACTATCAAGAATATACTTTCTTGATATGTTCATAAGTTAAGCAGAATGAAAGAGTTATGTAACATGGCACATGATGACGTTAAAATCTGTGAATCATCATGTCTCAATAGAAACTCAACATGACTTACTGTAATATAATCACGTTGATCAAGTGTAGTTATATTATACTAACTCATGCATCAGTTCCCAACACTACTTCTAAATCATTCATAATTTAAACTCGAAAGTTTACAGAATATAGAAACTAATAGTTTCTTATATGATGTAACACTGATAGCGCGAAGAGATAAATGATTTCAGATAAGAATATTTTCAAATATATTGATGGTATTTAAAATAAAGGTACAATGATATCTTAGAATTTTTGAATCAAGTCGTGATGAAGAAATTTCATTCATAATTAAACTCGAACTTTAAAGAAATTTAGAAACTAAAGTAGTTTCCTTTATGATGTAACATAGATAGTAGGAAGAGATAATTAATTTTTGGACAAGAATATTTATGAAAATATCCTCAGAAATATCGAAGATATTTATGATGATATTTTGGAATATCTAAGTTCGAAGGTTGATGAAGAGAATTTGTCCGTAAGAATTTAGAGTCAGGAGTAAGGTATTCGCTAAAGATTTCATCAGGAACAGAATCATCAGGATTCTTACTGTATAAGTTTAGTTCTTGTGATTCGTTCAGAGACTCCTTCGTGGTTTGCTCAATCTATTTTTCAGTACCAATTTTTCTATCGAGCGTTCCTAACATTCCTTTCTTTATTATCAAGCTTTTTGCTGTTTAGACCATCTAAACTTTTTCTGTTTCCTTTGCATTTAATGCTACCATAACTGAATCATCGATTATCAATCCGAGGTGATTTCAAGAGAATTGTGTTTTTAGATGATTAAACGCTGAGGGTAATATGGTGGAATATAAAAGGTTCCCTGGTAACAATAAAAGTGTACGAATATATATCATGGTTATAATAAGGTTGTTTCGAACGAAAAGTCGAAGTTGATTTACTGGAGCTGTGATAAAATTTTCTAATTTGAAAAGGAATTGCAAAATTATTTTCGATAATAACAACGCCAAAGGAGCTAGCATATATATGTGTTAAATGTTTACTCAGGTTCCGATTATTTTCAGGTACATGACTATATGCATAAATCTTTCTTCCGTAGATGAGATGCAGTTGGTTCATCCTCTCGATTGAGGTGTTTTTAAGAATCATGAAAGGTTTGAACGCAGATTGGAATCGTCAAGATACAAATGAGGTTTAAGATGAAATCAAGTGGCAAACTTGAAGAAATGTTTAGTTTCATATGTTATAATCAATATTTTAATTCATTTTTAATTGTCCAATCTTGATAGTCCACAGTCGATAGTCCACAGTAACAGTCCAATATTTCATATATAGTTTAATATATAATATTCGAATTAATTAATACGTGTCGTGACCCGTATACGTCTCAGACTCGATCACAACTCAAACTATATATATTATTATAGAATCAACCTCAACCCTGTATAGCTAACTCCCGCATTACTGCATATAGAGTGTCTATGGTTATTCCAAATAATATATATAGATGGGTCGATATGATATGTCAAAACCTTGTATACGTGTCCCGATATTTAAAGTGCGTAAAATAAATAACAGAAATTAAATGACGATAAATAAAATTGCGAGAATATAAATTGCGATAAATAAACTGCGATAATTAAATTGGGATAAAATAAAATGTAATACGGAATTAACAGTTAGCTAGGAACAGTTAGCTAGGAACAGTTAGCGTGGATTCTTAATAGAATTTTTCATAGTTAATTTGTTTGTTTCTAACAAATTTTATTTTGTCTAATGTTTTCTTCATTATGACACTTGTTGGATTCTGGTAATTCAAAATCCAAATATGAAAATGGGTATTTTGTGATGAACGGATTCGTATATCTGTGGATGTAAGTAGGATAGTAAATCATTGTTGAATCAGATTTGAAGAACGTATAGTGTACTTATTAATGTGAAATCTAAATATTCCTCGGGTATTACCTACCCGTTAAAATATTTTCACCATTAACAGTTTGTACAATAAAAATTTTAATTACAATCTTTATGAAAACATATATACATATATATTTTCTTCAAACGTAATTATGAATTTAATGAGTCAATGTGATATTAAACTCATCAGATTTACGGCTGGAACTAGAGTACATAATCTCTAAAACATTAGAGATTACATAATCACCATGAAGGACGAAAATAATTTATGTAGAACGATTCGTAGAACGATGATTATGCTTGAGGTATAGATTGCGAGGTTGAGACGTGTGATGAAGTTGTTGTTGTTGGTACTGGTTATGCTGCTGGTGCTGCTGATGGTGGTGCTGTTGCTATCGGTGCTACAAGTGTTGTTGGTGCTAAGGTTGGTGATGATGTTGGTGTAGTAAGTATAGCTTGTAGATCACGCACCATTCTTGTCAGGTTTTCTATCCTACCCTCTATCATTTCTGTCCATCCACTCATCTGATTCGATAGATCTTGATTATCAATTCGAAGTTCCCTAACTTCTTCTAATATTCACTTTCGATTGGTATTCGGAAGTAGAGGTTGAATATTTTCTGAGATTGCAGTAACGCGACCTTCGAGGTGAAAAACTTTAGCAAGAAGGGTGAATATAGTGTTGCGCATAGTTTCACCGGTGAGTACATCATTTTCTCCGATGTTAGGAGGTAAGTTTGGTTCGCGGTAGGGCTCGCCTTCTTCATTTCTCCATCGAGTGAGTAAGTCTCGGACCCACCCCCATCTCCTTCAGAAAGAAAAATAACTAAATGGTTGAGGCACTTCTGGTTCATTGACTTCGGAGTCTGCTTCAATATACATCTCGAAATCGCTTCCGGAACTAATGGAATCCAAGCTAGGTGTAGGGTCCATCTCTCACGATCATTTAAAGGGTTTTGATATGAAATGATTTTCAAATATCGAATGATATTCTTATTATATATAGAATATCTATACATACTTCCAAAGATCCCGTGAATTATGGAGAAAATTAAGGAAACGTGTCAGATAAAGTCTACAGTAACAGATACGCTAAGATATGGATTAGCAGATACGCTAAGATATGAATTTGTCTGTACACTATTCATGCAATCAATGCAGTAAGATGTGTCAAGACTAAGAATGATAAGCAGGTAATTTTCAACACGAAATGATAAGCAAAACTTTTTGACATGTGGACCAGGTTCAAGTCTAGACTCATTAATATAAACTAACAACTACTAGGTCGAAGTCCAGACTCACTAATGCATCCTAACGACTACTAGTTAGACACACTAATGCAAGACCTGGTTCGCTACGACCACCGCTCTGATACCAACTGAAACGCCCCGTCGTAATCCATCCTGACGAAGTCCACATCAATTATAAACAGCTCACAATAGTTGGTTACATCACGAGGTACTTGACCTCTATATGATACATTTTACAAACATTGCATTCGTTTTTAAAAGACAAACTTTCATTTCATTGAAAGTTGACGACATATATACCATTTCATAATATATCCAACTATAATTGACTTAATAATGATCTTGATAAACTCGACAACTCGAATGCAACGTCTTTTGAAATATGTCATGAATGACTTCAAGTAATATCTCTAATATGAGCAAATGCACAGCGTAAGATTTCTTTCGTACCTGAGAATAAACATGCTTTAAAGTGTCAACCAAAAGGTTGGTGAGTTTATTAGTTTATCATAAATAATCACTTCATAATTTTAATAGACCACAAGATTTCATATTTCCATTTCTCATAAACATACGTCCCATGCAAAGAGACAAAAAGAATCATTCATATGGTGAACACCTGGTAACCGACATTAACAAGATGCATATATAAGAATATCCCCATCATTCCGGGATCCTCCTTCGGACATGATATAAATTTCGAAGTACTAAAGCATCCGGTACTTTGGATGGGGCTTGTTGGGCCCGATAGATCTATCTTTAGAATTCGCGTCAATTAGGGTGTCTGTTCCCTAATTCTTAGATTACCAGACTTAATAAAAAGGGGCATATTCGATTTCGATAATTCAACCATAGAATGTAGTTTCACGTACTTGTGTCTATTTTGTAAATCATTTATAAAACCTGCATGTATTCTCATCCCAAAAATATTAGATTTTAAAAGTGGGACTATAACTCACGCATATAATTATTGTAAAACAGTTAATAAAACATTTACATGTATTCTCAGCCCCAAAAATGTAAAGAGTAAAGGGGAGCAAATGAAACTCACCTAATGTATTTTGTAGTAAAAATACATATAACGACGTTAAACAACTGAACAATGCAGGGTTGGCCTTGGATTCACGAACCTATATCATTTGTATATTTATTATTATACATAGTTGTAATCGAACAATATATATAATTATTAATTATATATTTTTATATTAATAATCTATATGTTTCATATATTTATTTTGTTATTTAAATTATTACTTTTCGTTATGTTATTTGTATTAAATATATTTTTATATATGTGTATATCATTTGTTTGTTAAAAATGGTAATTACGATAAAAATGATAATAATCATAGTACTTAATATTACTAAATAAGGTATTATTGTTAAGTATTATATTAATGATATTAATAATGATATTTATAATAATACAGAAAAATATAAATTTTTTTTTCGGTTAATGGTACTTATAATAATGATTTTAGTAATTACCTATTAATAACATTCTTTATAATATAAATATTCATACTTGTAATGATAATAACAATAATAATGATTTTACTAATGATAATAATAATAACAGTTTTTAATAGTAAAGATAATCTTATTGTAAATGATAATTTCAATACAATTGTTAATTTTTAATACTTTTATTAATATTGCTAAAAATGACTATAATAATAATACTTAAATGATAATCTTAACAATAATAAATACATTAATATTACTTATAAGATTAACAATGATAATAATAGTTATATTACTTATAGTTATGATAATAATAATTATTATAATGATAATATTAATAATACTTGTGATAATATAACTAGTATTACTTATGTTAATTTTGTTCATAAAAAGATATTAATACTAATATCTATGAAAATAATAATAATTTATATTATTTTCATAATAATAATAATATTAAACATATTCATCATAATACTAATTCTAATAATAATAATAATAATAATAATCATAATGATAACAATTTTAATAATAATAATAATAACAATAATAATAATTTCTAATAACAATAATATTAATAATAATCATGATAATAAATATAATAATTAAAGGAGATTGTGTATACCCTTAAAAACTTTGAGTAAAAAGAAATGCTCCTGTCGGGACTCGAACCCGAGACCTCACGCTCCCTACGCTAACCCCTAACCATTGAACCATGTTTGTTTTTCTGAATAATTCCCTTCCAGTTTATATCTAACTCAAATACTTCCCGACTTCATGTTCCTTCTTCTTCTTTATAATTTTAATCAATCAAAAAAATGTTCAAAACATCATAATCGTGATTCTGATACTTCAATAAATCATAAACGATCAATATCTAATATTTGTATTATTATAAAATGAAAAAAAATAAAAAAAACTTACTGCAGTAGCTACTGCAAATTAAAAAAAAAATTTCTTTTCAAAAATTTAATGATGTTTTAGCTCATACCTTCTTCATGAAAAATGTTTTAAATCAATCCTAGAAACTTTAGGAATCGTCAATTGAACCTAAAACATCCATACAAACTCGAATTTGATCATGGTTCATACGTTTGACTTTTATGAAACAAAACTTTGACTTGAAAATTTGTAATTGTTAAAAGGAATTGGAGGCTGGGATTTTTCAGTTAGTTTAAGTGTGGAAATCCTAACAAAACTGCAATTCTAGATTTTGGAATGGTATTTGAATTCGTGGTTTTGCTGGAATGTGACACGAACAGAGGGACCGATGGGTTTTTGGTTTTTTTCAGTTTAATTTATTCAAGTGGGATTAGCTGTAATTGATAGTGATGAGAGTAGTTAGAATGATTCTGAGAATACAAGCAGCCATCGTTTGTTTTAAGGCTGAAAGCTGTAGATAGAAACAAAACTCAGAGCAGGAGATGGTACGAATATGGAGTAAAATAAATAAAGCAGATTCCTTCAATATCTTGCTATGCCCGATCTGTTTTATATGTTATATTTAACATTTAATTTTCACTAATTAATAAACATCTAGATAATAATAAAATGTTGTAATTAAATATAATAATAATTATAATGATGATATTATTATAATAAATTATTATTATTATCACATTATTATTAACATTTCATATATATAATGTTTATAAATTTATTATATTACGATTTTTGTTTAATTATTTAAGTATAAAAGCTATATATCCATTACATATATTAATTTACAAATTTTAATATATAATTATGTTCTACAAATCTAGATTCATTACTTAAATAGGTGTATTAATTATATATATCACAACAAATTTAAATTCAAAGGATAATATTTTACAACTTATACTTTGTTAATCGTTGACAATTTTATATTCGAAATCATTTAATTTAGTTATTTTAAATTTGTCTTTCTTAATAACTAAATCACATGTCAGTTCGCTACTATATTTATTTTACAATATTTAATTATTTATATGTATAGTTAATTATATGTACATTTCCATTTCGGTTTGTAGGTTCGTGAATCACCGGAAATAGTTAAAGGTCAATGGATTTATGTAAACAATTCCAAACATTTCGAGACTCAACATTACAGACTTTGCTTATCGTGTTGGAATCTTATAAAGATTAAGTTTAAATTTGATCGGAAATTTCCGGGTCGTCACAGTATGTCCGGTTTTACGGTGTTTTTCGTGTTTCCAGGTGTTAAATCATTAAGTTAGCATATCATATAGATATAGAACATGTGTTTAGTTGATTTTAAAATTCAAGTTAGAAGAATTAACTTTTGTTTGCGAACAAGTTTAGAATTAACTAAACTATGTTCTAGTGATTTCAAGTTTAAACCTTCGAATAAGGTAGTTTTATATATATGAATCGAATGATGTTTTGAACATCATTACTACCTCAGGTTTTGTGGATAAACCTACTGGAAATGAGAAAAATAGATCTAGCTTCAAAGGATCCTTGGATGGCTTGAAAGTTCTTGAAGCAGAATCATGACACGAAAACAAGTTCAAGTAAGATTTCCACTCGAAATAAGATTGTTATAGTTATAGAAATTGAATCAAATTTTGAATATGAGTATTACCTTGTATTAGTAAGATATATTACTATAAATAAGAAAGATTTCTTAAGGTTAGATGATCACTTTACAAGATTGGAAGTAAGCTAGCAAACTTGGAAGTATTCTTGATTTTATGAAACTAGAACTTATAGAATTTATGAAGAACACTTAGAACTTGAAGATAGAACTTGAGAGAAATCAATTATATGAAGAAAATTTAAGAATGAAAGTGTTTGTAGGTGTTTTTGGTCATTGGTATATGGATTAGATATAAAGGATGTGTAATTTTGTTTACATGTAAATAAGTCATGAATGATTACTAATATTTTTGTAATTTTATGAGATATTTCATGCTAGTTGCCAAATGATGGTTCCCACATGTGTTAGGTGACTCACATGGGCTACTAAGAGCTAATCATTGGAGTGTATATACCAATAGTACATACATCTAAAAGATGTGTATTGTACGAGTACGAATACGGGAGCATACGAGTAGAATTGTTGATGAAACTGAACGAGGATGTAATTGTAAGCATTTTTGTTAAGTAGAAGTATTTTTATAAGTGTCTTGAAGTCTTTCAAAATTGTATGAATATATATTAAAACACTACATGTATATACATTTTAACTGAGTCGTTAAGTCATCGTTAGTCGTTACATGTAAATGTTGATTTGAAACCTTTAAGTTAACGATCATGTTAAATGTTGTTAACCCAATGTTTATTATATCTAATGAGATGTTAAATTATTACAATATCATGATATTATGATATATTAATATATCTTAGTATGATATATATACAGTTAAATGTTGTTACAACGATAATCGATACATATATGTCTCGTTTCGAAATCATTAAGTTAGTAGTCTTGTTTTTACATATGTAGTTCATTGTTAATACACTTAATGACATGTTTACTTATCATTTATCATGATTAAACATAGTGTATCAATATCTTAATATGATTCATATGTATTTAGTGTAGCGACCCCGACAAATCGTCAAGTGACGGCGTCGTCTACATGGGTCCCATTACCTGGTCATAAGTCTTTATGACAACGTTTGACCAAAATATGTCGCCTTCATTTCAACCTAAAGATTGTTTCCAAAGTTTAAAAGAATTGTTCAACCAAAAGTTAAGTTACAAGGTTATAAGTACAAATGAAATCTAGGCGACACGGTTTAAAGTAAAGTCATAAGACGCTCCATGAAATGCATGTATACTCGACATCCAATGCAAGTATCAAATAATGAGCGGAAGCATGTATCACATATCGTGCCAGACCTGAGAAAAACATAGAAATCTGTCAATGAAAACGTTGGTGAAATCATAGGTTTAAGTAAGTAAGTGAGTAAAAGTAAGTAAGTCGAACCACAAGGTTTGCAAAATTGAAATAATAGTAATACATTCTAAAAGTTAATATTCACGAGCACCCAATTATCAAAGCTTAACATTCCATCCATTGTATACCCCATCCGTAGTGCTAGAACAAACACTGATTCTCGAAAATATATTTCATCCGTAGACGGTAGCGAACCGTCAAAGATGAGGGTTGTCAACCCATATGGCCATATAACATAAGTTCTCGCTTACACCCGTCAAGTGTAACTAATGATAATCGAATTGAGGATTTTTGTTCTAAACTCGTATGTAGAATGTTTGTTTTCCCGCTCTTGTGTTCACTTAATTCAAAAGAATCGTTTATGTTTTCTCATCCCAAATATAAGTTCAAAAAGAGTAAAAGTGGGACTATGATCTCACCTTGAGCGCAAGAGTTAATAAAGTACTTCAATGAGTAAACGCGTGCAAAGACAAAGCTAATCTTGACCTAAACAAGTAGGTTGTATCAATAACGATAGTCACGAAGGGTCAAAGTTGTTCAATTAGTCCTATAGCTCGACACGACTCGATTATGTAGCATGTGAAGAAAATTGTCAAGTTTCATGCAAGATACAAGTATAGAATCATGTTAGAAAGATTGCATAATTAATTGGTTAAGTTTGACAAAAAGTCAAACTTGGTCGGGTCAAAGTCAACGAAAAAGTCAACATGTTCGGGTCGGGTCCCGGACTATTTTTCTATGCTAATTATTCATATACAAGTATATTAGAACAAGTTTCATGTGAATCGGAGGTCGGTAGCTAGTCAAACATTTCACGTGAAATGGAACAAAGAGGTCAGAATCTGACCAGGCCAATCCGCGCGCCGCGCGGGGATGGGGCGCGCCGCGCCACCATCTGGGCAGAGAATTCTGGTCAGTTTTTCAAAGTATGCACGAACCAAAACCTTTTCCAACCCAACTCTTGACCCGCAAACACTTATAATGCCTATCATATATCGTTGGAAAGGTATTTTGACGAGGAATACAACTAAGCACTTATGGTCCAACAATAACATCATTTACAATAGCCGAAATCTCATCAAGCGAACAATAAAAGTCCATTTTCAAAGTTTCAAGTTCATCAATTGCATTTTGAGTTTCGGGAAACCAATTCACACATATGATATGCCGTTTTGAAGGTAATGAAGCATACATTACTACTAAACACTAACAATTAACATTCCATGACATTCAAGCATCCAAAAATTCATGTCAAGAACTATCAAACTCTAGTCAAACATCTCAAAATCAATAATCATGTTTTTGAAGTTTTCTTAATCAACCTACACATCAATTTGAAGCTAATGATGCTAGTAACACATTTAATACATGAACTTTAACAATTTAAACAACTTTTAATCATCCAAAATCAAAGATTAAGCAAGCAATTTTCATATTCAAGCTAGTTACACCAAAAACAACAAATCGAGCATACAAATTACATACACG
This sequence comes from Rutidosis leptorrhynchoides, assembly GCF_046630445.1. Lineage (NCBI taxonomy): Eukaryota > Viridiplantae > Streptophyta > Magnoliopsida > Asterales > Asteraceae > Rutidosis > Rutidosis leptorrhynchoides. Next base: position 134,898,694 of record NC_092334.1, read on the forward strand.
ACATCACCATGAGCCATAGACACTAATTAACACACTTTTAAGTCAAGAACACAAATTTAAAGAAATCTAGTGTTTTAGAAATGTTACCCAAAATCGAAGTAGTTAGCATCAAATCGAAGAGGATGATGAGAGGATCAAGAATATGTAATTTATTTGGTTGCTAGCTCCCAAATCCGGATTTAGATGATGAATTTATGTTAGAAAGTTGAGAGGATTTGGAAGTATCAAAAGGAGAAAGAGAGAGATGAATGAGAGAAGGAGGTTGAAGGTTTGACTAGTTGACCTAGTCAAATCTTTGGCCTCTTTGCAAGTTTGGTCCCTCTAGTTTCAAAGCGGGTGCGGAAAATAACCAAACGAATATTTAAAACGCTCGAGTAAACGGGTGACGTTATAATTAAATAACGAGGATATTATGAACATTAGTTAACGAAAGATGCCAAATTAAATGACGAAAGATATTATTTAAAAAAAAAAACGGTGTTAAAATAAATTTAACGGAAAAACGCGGGATGTTACATTATCCACACCTCAAAAGAAATTTCGTCCCGAAATTTAGTTGGAAGTAATAGTCGATGTCTCTTACTCGAGACCTAGTGTAGTAACTCTACGAATGATTGAAGGTACTTTCTTGGACATTCCACGAATCCGGATAGTCGGGGTGTTACGTTGTATTAGGGCTTGGTTTTACGATCCACAAGTTCAGCCGGTTTTTCCTATGAGGAGGAGTTTGTCATCAATAGTTGGTGCATCTAGAAGGATTGCACGTTCCTGTTCCGCAGGACACGTTTCTAAGTTTGTTACACGAAATGTAGGGTAAGCGGAAACTTAATTGAGTCGGAAGTTCTAAACGATAGGAAGCGGTTCCAATACGCCCCAAGGTTTCAAAAGGTTCGATATTGCGGATATAGCCTTTCTCGATTTCCCAAAATGGATTACACCTTTCCAAGGTGCGGTTTCTCAATATTACGCGGTTACACACTGGGATTTGTGAGGTTTTCATCTAAGTTTGGTATGACTCTTTTGGGCGACTACGGGTCGTCTCGAGCCCTTCTCGGACTTGGATTATCTCAATTGTTGTTTCTTGGATGAGTTAAGATTCGGTGTTTTGTTTGCCACATGCTTTGGTCCAACGAATAGGGGTATGACATTAGCGGTCGTATAGGGTTTCGAAAAGTGCGTGTGAACACACGAGTGGTAACTACTGTTGTAAGAGGGATCTACTAAAAGCGACCATGCAAGTTTGAAACATGTCTTTCGAAGACGTAAATCGTTCGTTTGTTCGGTTCGTCTGTTTGTGGGTGGTATGCGGTACTCATGTCTAAGCGGGTCTCCAAGGTTTCTTGTAAAACTAGAGGCGAAACGAGTATTTCGATACGGGATAATTGACAAAGATACTCTGTGTTGGAATAGAATCTCTTAGGATATGTTTGAACAAGTCAGTTAGGGTTCGAAAAATGTTCGTTAGGACTATTCACCCTCATGGCGAATACTAATGTAATATGAGGAATTTCTCTATCCATGGAGAAATGTTACAAGGAGTTTCTTTAAACGGAAATGCGAGCGATAAAGATAGGAGTGAAATGAGGACTTAGAATAGGATGAGCTTGCATCTCGAGGTTGCCATAACATGCCTCTAGTTGTCAAAAGTTGAAGTCTGAAAGAGAAACGAGATAGTACACGTAGTTGTATAGTTCGGGGTTGAATAATAGTTGGCCGATTATCAGAAACACAAGGGCGTTAAGTCAAAGAAGAGTGAAGTATCGTTGGATTGTGTGTTATCTTAATTTCCAGTAATATCAGACGGTAACGGTGAAATAACAGAGGTATGTAGTGTGGTACGTGATGACGAGAATATTGATCGGATCCACAATTTAGTATTTGAATTCTTCGTGCAAAATAACGAATTTTCGTTCCGTTGATTTCGAGTCGAGGGAGTATGCCTTTCGGCGTCCAAGTAGAAATATTTCCATATTTGAGTCCCATCTGGTGTTGTACGAATTTAGCTAGAAATGTTGGTGTGAAGAATCACGCTCAAGGTTCGATCACGGAGAGATTAAAGTCGTGTAACACGAGAAAAGTCAGAAATGAATTTTCGGTAAGAACCGGTGAGATCTAAGATTTTTACGAATACAAGTCTGAGTTGGGAGAGTTCCCTGATTACATGTGGCTTTATTTCGAGATTGATTGTAATGCCTTGACCATTAACATCATAGTCTAGAAAATTGGACTTAGTTGAATAAGTTAAGATGTCATCTATAAATACGATAACAGATTTGTCTAGATAAGTTTGCATACGTGGTTTAGGAGGTTCATGAATACGGACGGAGTCCTAAATAAATCGACGGTACTAAGATAGATTTACAACTAACGTTGCGAGTTCGGAAGATGGCTTAGGAGACATCGTCTCCCTTAACCCCCAATTGATGATAACCGGAACGGAGGTCGTTTTGGAATACACACGGGATTCATGCAAGTAATCATGAGGTCATGGATGCGAGGGAGAGGGTATCGGTTTCCAACCGAAAATTACTCAGTTCACAATAATCTATACAAGATGATGGGGAAACATTTTCTTTTTAACGAATAGGTTCCGAGCTCCCTAGTTCTATAGGTGTCAAGTCAAAAGTCTTAACGTATATCCTCCAATAAAATTTATAGGCACACAATATTTTCCGTTGGTCACTTAAATTGCCTAAGTAGTGTCTAGGGGAAAAAGGTGAAGTGCAAAGAGTATGAGTCAGAGCCTTGATTATAAAACGTCTAACGGTAACCGAATTGAATAAACATGAAATGTGAGAATTTCGAGAAGAAACATACCCGTGACTAGTCCATCGTCGTCTCGGGCATCCTAGGCGTTGATGTTGAAAGTTTAACGGCGTGCGTTGGGGTTGATTTTCTTATTTGGGCATTCATTCCTAAAATGACCCGTTTGGACACATGCGTAGCAAGTGACCGACTTTTGTGTGTTGGGTCCCTTTCGAGGGACGGGGGTGGCACTTCCACAATGTTTGTCGATGTGACCACTTCCTTGGCGCTGGTGGCGAAACCTGCCACATCCTTCAAAGTGATGCTTGTGGCATTCGTTACAAAAAGGTAGTTTTCCGGCATACCCTTTCTTGTCGCCGGGGAAAAAGGGCTCTTTGGTGAAGTTGTTATTGTTGCGGTTGCTTGATTGGGAGGCTTCCCATTTTCTTTTGTTGTTACTCGGGTGGTTCTCGACCATTGGTGCTGGTGCTTCCATTTCATTCGCCGTTTCTAAAGTTTGGCGGGCCTTGGTTAAAGCCTCTTGTAGGTTAGTGGGTTGGGATGCCATTACCCCATGTTGAATGCTCTTAGGGAGGCCATCCATGTAAAGTTCGACTCTTAGGGATTCGGGAGTCATGAGATTTGGACACATTGAGACTAGTTCGGTGAACCGTTGATTATAAGTTCCGAGGTCATTCCCGACCGTTTTTAAATTCCTTAGACCCTGTTCGAGCCTTCGAGTCTCGTCGTGCAGAAAATATTCGGTGATCATTCTTTCTCTTAATTCGGTCCATGAGAGTGTGTGGGCTTCATCGATACCCACCGATTGTACGTACTTGTTCCACCACGAAAGAGCAATGCCGGTGAAAGTGAGGGTGGAAAACTTGACCTTATCTTGGTCTCGACAACCACTTGTGTTAAAAACGGTCTCCATTTGTTCAAACCATCGGGTGAGAACAACCGGTCCTCCGGTTCCATCGAAAGTGGGAGGGTTGTACTTCATGAAGTTCTTGTAGGAGCAACCTTCGCTTGAATTACCGGCTCCACGATTGGTGTTGTTGGAAAAGTGATCGGCCACGGCCGTACCCACGGCGGTGGTTATCATTCGTTGAAGAGCTTGTTCTAGAGTTTCGAGAGGGGTATTGTGTTGACCTTGGTGAGCCATTGTTCCTTCATGACACAAGAATATCGTTGATTAGTATTCTTAACAATACTAACCGTGATATGGAATAAGGATAGAGAGAAAATTTTTCCTTGACTCGCCTTAAATTCTTTATGTCATAATGTCGGAACGTCCATGTGAATCACCGTAATATAATCCCGGAAATTATATTACCCTGATTCTCATGTGCATTTAATCATTACTTCATAAAGTCAAGGTGGCGCGTCAACAAAATTTATCAACGTAAGATCAAGATCGAATACGAGTTAGATATGATAGAAGAGTTCGAGTATAAATGCACAAATAGTCAAGTAATTCCTACTTCAGTCTATATGCCGGTTGTAGTCTAGATTCACCTATGTACCCTATGACTCGGGGTGGACACAAATGAACTCTAAATCCCTACAACCAAAGCTCTGATACCACTTGTAGCGACCCCGACAAATTGTCAAGTGACGGCGTCGTCTACATGGGTCCCATTACCTGGTCATAAGTCTTTATGACAACGTTTGACCAAAATATGTCGCCTTCATTTCAACCTAAAGATTGTTTCCAAAGTTTAAAAGAATTGTTCAACCAAAAGTTAAGTTACAAGGTTATAAGTACAAATGAAATCTAGGCGACACGGTTTAAAGTAAAGTCATAAGACGCTCCATGAAATGCATGTATACTCGACATCCAATGCAAGTATCAAATAATGAGCGGAAGCATGTATCACATATCGTACAAGACCTGAGAAAAACATAGAAATCTGTCAACGAAAACGTTGGTGAAATCATAGGTTTAAGTAAGTAAGTGAGTAAAAGTAAGTAAGTCGAACCACAAGGTTTGCAAAGTTGAAATAATAGTAATACATTCTAAAAGTTAATATTCACGAGCACCCAATTATCAAAGCTTAACATTCCATCCATTGTATACCCCATCCATAGTGCTAGAACAAACACTGATTCTCGAAAATATATTTCATCCGTAGACGGTAGCGAACCGTCAAAGATGAGGGTTGTCAACCCATATGGCCATATAACATAAGTTCTCGCTTACACCCATCAAGTGTAACTAATGATAATCGAATTGAGGATTTTTGTTCTAAACTCGTATGTAGAATGTTTGTTTTCCCGCTCTTGTGTTCACTTAATTCAAAAGAATCGTTTATGTTTTCTCATCCCAAATATAAGTTCAAAAAGAGTAAAAGTGGGACTATGATCTCACCTTGAGCGTAAGAGTTAATAAAGTACTTCAACGAGTAAACGCGTGCAAAGACAAAGCTAATCTGGACCTAAACAAGTAGGTTGTATCAATAACGATAGTCACGAAGGGTCAAAGTTGTTCAATTAGTCCTACGGCTCGACACGACTCGATTATGTAGCATGTGAAGAAAATTGTCAAGTTTCATGCAAGATACAAGTATAGAATCATGTTAGAAAGATTGCATAATTAATTGGTTAAGTTTGACAAAAAGTCAAACTTGGTCGGGTCAAAGTCAACGAAAAAGTCAACATGTTCGGGTCGGGTCCCGGACTATTTTTCTATGCTAATTATTCATATACAAGTATATTAGAACAAGTTCCATGTGAATCGGAGGTCGGTAGCTAGTCAAACATTTCACGTGAAATGGAACAAAGAGGTCAGAATCTGACCAGACCTATCCGCGCGCCGCGCCACCATCTGGGCAGAGAATTCTGGTCAGTTTTTCAAAGTATGCACGAACCAAAACCTTTTCCAACCCAACTCTTGACCCGCAAACACTTATAATGCCTATCATATATCGTTGGAAAGGTATTTTGACGAGGAATACAACTAAGCACTTATGGTCCAACAATAACATCATTTACAATAGCCGAAATCTCATCAAGCGAACAATAAAATTCCATTTTTAAAGTTTCAAGTTCATCAATTGCATTTTGAGTTTCGGGAAACCAATTCACACATATGATATGCCGTTTTGAAGGTAATGAAGCATACATTACTACTAAACACTAACAATTAACATTCCATGACATTCAAGCATCCAAAAATTCATGTCAAGAACTATCAAACCCTAGTCAAACATCTCAAAATCAATAATCATGTTTTTGAAGTTTTCTTAATCAACCTACACATCAATTTGAAGCTAATGATGCTAGTAGCACATTTAATACATGAACTTTAACAATTTAAACAACTTTTAATCATCCAAAATCAAAGATTAAGCAAGCAATTTTCATATTCAAGCTAGTTACACCAAAAACAACAAATCGAGCATACAAATTACATACACGACATCACCATGAGCCATAGACACTAATTAACACACTTTTAAGTCAAGAACACAAATTTAAAGAAATCTAGTGTTTTAGAAATGTTACCCAAAATCGAAGTAGTTAGCATCAAATCGAAGAGGATGATGAGAGGATCAAGAATATGTAATTTATTTGGTTGCTAGCTCCCAAATCCGGATTTAGATGATGAATTTATGTTAGAAAGTTGAGAGGATTTGGAAGTATCAAAAGGAGAAAGAGAGAGATGAATGAGAGAAGGAGGTTGAAGGTTTGACTAGTTGACCTAGTCAAATCTTTGGCCTCTTTGCAAGTTTGGTCCCTCTAGTTTCAAAGCGGGTGCGGGAAATAACCAAACGAATATTTAAAACGCTCGAGTAAACGGGTGACGTTATAATTAAATAACGAGGATATTATGAACATTAGTTAACGAAAGATGCCAAATTAAATGACGAAAGATATTATTTTAAAAAAAAACGGTGTTAAAATAAATTTAACGGAAAAACGCGGGATGTTACATTTAGTAAGCCGTTGTTATAACGATAATCGTTATATATATCGTTTCGAGTTTCTTAATTCAATAAACTCAATTTTATGTATATAATTCATTGTTAAAATACCTAATGAGATACTTACTTATCATAATATCATGTTAACTATACATATAACCATATATATGTCATCATATAGTTTTTACATGTTTTTAACGTTCGTGAATCACCGGTCAACTTGGGTGGTCAATTGTCTATATGAAACCTATTTCAATTAATCAAGTCTTAACAAGTTTGATTGCTTAACATGTCGGGAACACTCAATCATGTAAATAATAATTTCTTTTAATATATATAAACATGGAAAAGTTCGGGTCACTACATCAATAAGCTCAAGGTAGAGCTTAGAGAGTTACGAACACAAGGGTTCGACATTACCACATACGAATGACGATTCACAGAGTTGTTCCTATTGTGTCCCAGAGTGTTCGAAGATGAAGAAGAGAAGATCAACGCCTTTGTAAAAGGGTTACCGGAAAGGATTCAAGAAGATGTGAGTTCACACGAGCCCGCCTCCATACAAAAGGCAAGTCGAATGGCTCACAAACTAGTGAACCAGATTGAGGGAAGAATTAAAGAGCAGGTGGCCGAAGAGGCCAACATGAAACAGGTCAAGAGAAAGTGGGAAGAAACCAGTGACAAGGGTCACCAATACAACAACAACAACAATCACAATCACAATCGCAACAACTATCCCAACAACCGCAACATCAATCGCAATTCCAACAACAACTACAACAAACGTCCCAATAGCAACAACTACAACAATCGTCCTAACAACAATAACAACCGCAACAACATCCATTCCTATAACGACAAGAAGCAGAAACAGCCATGTCGAAGGTGCGAAGAGTACCATCCGAATGTGTTCTGCACGAAATTTTGTACCAAGTGTAATAGAAATGGTCATAGTGCGACGAAGTGTGAGGCCTACGGACTAAGGAATAACATAATTAAAGGAACAAATAATGTCAGAACAAGTAATGTCAGAACAATTAATGCTAACGTATTTTGTTACAAATGTGGAAAACCGGGCCACATTATTAGAAATTGCCTGAATCAGGGGAATACTAATGAGCAAGGCCGCGGAAAAGTTTTCAATATTAATGCGGCAGAAGCGCAAGAAGACCCGGAGCTTGTTACGGGTACGTTTCTTATTGACAATAAATCTGCTTATGTTTTATTTGATTTGGGTGTGGATAGAAGCTATATGAGTAGAGATTTTTGTTCTAAATTAAGTTGTCCATTGACATCTTTGGATAATAAATTTTTACTCGAATTAGCAAACGGTAAATTAATTTCAGCAGATAATATATGTCGGAATCGAGAAATTAAACTGGTTACCGAAACGTTTTAGATTGATTTGATACCAGTAGATTTAGGGAGTTTTGATGTGATAATCGGCATGGACTGGTTGAGAAAAGTGAAAGCAGAGATCGTTTGTTACAAAAATGCAATTCGCATTGTACGAGAAAAAGGAAAACCCTTAATGGTGTACGGAGAAAAGAGCAACGCGAAGCTAAATCTTATTAGTAATTTGAAGGCGCGAAAACTAATAAGAAAAGGTTGCTATGTCATTCTAGCACACGTCAAGAAAATCATTACCGAAGAAAAGAACATCAGTGATGTTCCCGTCGTAAAAGAATTTTCCGATGTATTTTCGAAAGAATTACCGGGACTACCTCTACATCGATCTGTTGAATTTCAAATAGATCTCGTACCAGGAGCTGCACCAATAGCTCGTGCTCCATACAGACTCGCACCCAGCGAAATGAAGGAACTCCAAAGCCAATTACAAGAACTTTTAGAGCGTGGTTTCATACGACCAAGTACATCACCATGGGGAGCTCCTGTTTTATTTGTCAAAAAGAAGGATGGTACATTCAGGTTGTGTATCAACTATCGAGAGTTGAACAAACTTACCATCAAGAACCGTTACCCACTACCGATAATCGACGACTTATTTGATCAACTACAAGGCTCGTCGGTTTATTTGAAGATCGATTTACGTTCTGGGTATCATCAAATGCGAGTGAAAGAGGATGATATTCCGAAGACTGCTTTCAAGATGCATTACGATCATTACAAGTTTATGGTTATGCCGTTTGGTTTGACTAACGCACCAGCTGTGTTCATGAACCTTATGAACCGAGTGTGTGGACCATATCTTGACAAGTTTGTCATTGTCTTCATCGATGACATACTTATTTACTCAAAGAATGATCAAGAACACGAAGAACATTTAAGAAAAGTGCTAGAATTGTTGAGGAAAGAAAAATTGTATGCTAAGTTTTCAAAGTGTGCATTTTGGTTGGAAGAAGTTCTATTCCTCGGACATGTTGTAAACAAAGAAGGTATTCCGGTTGATCCGGCAAAGATCGAAACTGTTGAAAACTGGGAAACCCCGAAAACTCCGAAGCATAAACGCCAATTTTTAGGATTGGCTGGTTACTACAGAAGATTCATCCAAGATTTTTCCAAAATAGCAAAACCCTTGACTACATTAACGCATAAAGGGAAGAAATTTAAATGGAAGGATGAACAAGAGAAAGCATTTCAGTTACTGAAGAAAAAGCTAACTACGGCACCTATATTGTCATTACCTAAAGGGAATGATGATTTTGTGATATATTGTGACGCCTCAAAGCAAGGTCTCGGTTGTGTATTTGAAATGTCGCGTTCTTATTGATTAAAAACGTTCCATATTAATTGATTTCGTTGCGAGGTTTTGACCTCTATATGAGACATTTTTCAAAGAATGCATTCATTTTAAAACAAACCATAACCTTTATTTCATAAATAAAGGTTTAAAAAGCTTTACGTAGATTATCAAATAATGATAATCTAAAATATCCTGTTTACACACGACCATTACATAAAGGTTTACAATACAAATATGTTACAACAAAATAAGTTTCTTGAATGCAGTTTTTACACAATATCATACAAGCATGGACTCCAAATCTCGTCCTTATTTAAGTATGCGACAGCGGAAGCTCTTAATAATCACCTGAGAATAAACATGCTTAAAACGTCAACAAAAATGTTGGTGAGTTATAGGTTTAACCTATATATATCAAATCATAATAATAGACCACAAGATTTCATATTTCAATACACATCCCATACATAGAGATAAAAATCATTCATATGGTGAACACCTGGTAACCGACATTAACAAGATGCATATATAAGAATATCCCCATCATTCCGGGACACCCTTCGGATATGATATAAATTTCGAAGTACTAAAGCATCCGGTACTTTGGATGGGGTTTGTTAGGCCCAATAGATCTATCTTTAGGATTCGCGTCAATTAGGGTGTCTGTTCCCTAATTCTTAGATTACCAGACTTAATAAAAAGGGGCATATTCGATTTCGATAATTCAACCATAGAATGTAGTTTCACGTACTTGTGTCTATTTTGTAAATCATTTATAAAACCTGCATGTATTCTCATCCCAAAAATATTAGATTTTAAAAGTGGGACTATAACTCACTTTCACAGATTTTTACTTCGTCGGGAAGTAAGACTTGGCCACTGGTTGATTCACGAACCTATAACAATATATACATATATATCAAAGTATGTTCAAAATATATTTACAACACTTTTAATATATTTTGATGTTTTAAGTTTATTAAGTCAGCTGTCCTCGTTAGTAACCTACAACTAGTTGTCCACAGTTAGATGTACAGAAATAAATCGATAAATATTATCTTGAATCAATCCACGAACCAGTGTATACGTATCTCAGTATTGATCACAACTCAAACTATATATATTTTGGAATCAACCTCAACCCTGTATAGCTAACTCCAACATTCACATATAGAGTGTCTATGGTTGTTCCGAAATATATATAGATGTGTCGACATGATAGGTCAAAACATTGTATACGTTTCTATGGTATCTCAATATTACATAATATACAATACAAGTTGATTAAGTTATGGTTGGAATAGATTTGTTACCAATTTTCACGTAGCTAAAATGAGAAAAATTATCCAATCTTGTTTTACCCATAACTTCTTCATTTTAAATCCGTTTTGCGTGAATCAAATTGCTATGGTTTCATATTGAACTCTATTTTATAAATCTAAACAGAAAAAGTATAGGTTTATAGTCGGAAAAATAACTTACAAGTCGTTTTTGTAAAGGTAGTCATTTCAGTCGAAAGAACGACGTCTAGATGACCATTTTAGAAAACATACTTCCACTTTGAGTTTAACCATAATTTTTGGATATAGTTTCATGTTCATAATAAAAATCATTTTCTCAGAATAACAACTTTTAAATCAAAGTTTATCATAGTTTTTAATTAACTAACCCAAAACAGCCCGCGGTGTTACTACGACAGCGTAAATCCGGTTTTACGGTGTTTTTTCGTGTTTCCAGGTTTTAAATCATTAAGTTAGAATATCATATAGATATAGAACATGTGTTTAGTTGATTTTAAAAGTCAAGTTAGAAGGATTAACTTTTGTTTGCGAACAAGTTTAGAATTAACTAAACTATGTTCTAGTGATTACAAGTTTAAACCTTCGAATAAGATAGCTTTATATGTATGAATCGAATGATGTTATGAACATCATTACTACCTTAAGTTCCTTGGATAAACCTACTGGAAAAGAGAAAAATGGATCTAGCTTCAACGGATCCTTGGATGGCTCGAAGTTCTTGAAGCAGAATCATGACACGAAAACAAGTTCAAGTAAGATCATCACTTGAAATAAGATTGTTATAGTTATAGAAATTGAACCAAAGTTTGAATATGATTATTACCTTGTATTAGAATGATAACCTACTGTAATAAATAAAGATTTCTTGAGGTTGTATGATCACCTTACAAGATTGGAAGTGAGCTAGCAAACTTGAAAGTATTCTTGATTTTATGTAACTAGAACTTGTAGAATATATGAAGAACACTTAGAACTTGAAGATAGAACTTGAGAGAGATCAATTAGATGAATAAAATTGAAGAATGAAAGTGTTTGTAGGTGTTTTTGGTCGTTGGTGTAAGGATTAGATATAAAGGATATGTAATTTTGTTTTTATGTAAATAAGTCATGAATGATTACTCATATTTTTGTAATTTTATGAGATATTTCATGATAGTTGCCAAATGATGGTTCCCACATATGTTAGGTGACTCACATGGGCTGCTAAGAGCTGATCATTGGAGTGTATATACCAATAGTACATACATCTAAAAGCTGTGTATTGTACGAGTACGAATACGGGTGCATACGAGTAGAATTGTTGATGAAACTGAACGAGGATGTAATTTTAAGCATTTTTGTTAAGTAGAAGTATTTTGATAAGTGTATTGAAGTCTTTAAAAAGTGTATAAATACATATTAAAACACTACATGTATATACATTTTAACTGAGTCGTTAAGTCATCGTTAAACCTTTAGGTTAACGATCTTGTTAAATGTTGTTAACCCAATGTTTATAATATCAAATGAGATTTTAAATTATTATATTATCATGATATTATCATGTATGAATATCTCTTAATATGATATATATACATTAAATGTCTTTACAACGATAATCGTTACATATATGTCTCGTTTAAAAATCATTAAGTTAGTAGTCTTGTTTTTACATATGTAGTTCATTGTTAATATACTTAATGATATGTTTACTTATCATATTATCATGTTAACTATATATATATCCATATATATGTCATCATATAGTTTTTACAAGTTTTAACGTTCGTGAATCACCGGTCAACTTGGGTGGTCAATTGTCTATATGAAACATATTTCAATTAATCAAGTCTTAACAAGTTTGATTGCTTAACATGTTGGAAACATTTAATCATGTAAATATCAATCTCAATTAATATATATAAACATGGAAAAGTTCGGGTCACTACAGTACCTACCCGTTAAATAAATTTCGTCCCGAAATTTTAAGCTGTTGAAGGTGTTGACGAATCTTCTGGAAATAGATGCGGGTATTTCTTCTTCATCTGATCTTCACGCTCCTAGGTGAACTCGGGTCCTCTACGAGCATTCCATCGAACCTTAACAATTGGTATCTTGTTTTGCTTAAGTCTTTTAACCTCACGATCCATTATTTCGACGGGTTCTTCAATGAATTGGAGTTTTTCGTTGATTTGGATTTCATCTAACAGAATAGTGAGATCTTCTTTAGCAAAACATTTCTTCTAATTCGAGACGTGGAAAGTGTTATGTACAGCCGCGAGTTGTTGAGGTAACTCAAGTCGGTAAGCTACTGGTCCGACACGATCAATAATCTTGAATGGTCCAATATACCTTGGATTTAATTTCCCTCGTTTACCAAATCGAACAACGCCTTTCCAAGGTGCAACTTTAAGCATGACCATCTCTCCAATTTCAAATTCTATATCTTTTCTTTTAATGTCAGCGTAGCTCTTTTGTCGACTTTGGGCGGTTTTCAACCGTTGTTGAATTTGGATGATCTTCTCGGTAGTTTCTTTTATAATCTCCGGAACCGTAATCTGTCTATCCCCCACTTCACTCCAACAAATCGGAGACCTGCACTTTCTACCATAAAGTGCTTCAAACAGCGCCATCTCAATGCTTGAATGGTAGCTGTTGTTGTAGAAAAATTCTGCTAACGGTAGATGTCGATCCCAACTGTTTCCGAAATCAATAACACATGCTCGTAGCATGTCTTCAAGCGTTTGTATCGTCCTTTCGCTTTGCCCATCAGTTTGTGGATGATAGGCAGTACTCATGTGTAGACGAGTTCCTAATGCTTGCTGTAATGTCTGCCAGAATCTTGAAATAAATCTGCCATCCCTATCAGAGATAATAGAGATTGGTATTCCATGTCTGGAGATGACTTCCTTCAAATACAGTCGTGCTAACTTCTCCATCTTGTCATCTTCTCTTATTGGCAGGAAGTGTGCTGATTTGGTGAGACGATCAACTATTACCCAAATAGTATCAAAACCACTTGCAGTCCTTGGCAATTTAGTGATGAAATCCATGGTAATGTTTTCCCATTTCCATTCCGGGATTTCGGGTTGTTGAAGTAGACCTGATGGTTTCTGATGCTCAGCTTTGACCTTAGAACAAGTCAAACATTCTCCTACGTATTTAGCAACATCGGCTTTCATACCCGGCCACCAAAAATGTTTCTTGAGATCCTTGTACATCTTCCCCGTTCCAGGATGTATTGAGTATCTGGTTTTATGAGCTTCTCTAAGTACCATTTCTCTCATATCTCCAAATTTTGGTACCCAAATCCTTTCAGCCCTATACCGGGTTCCGTCTTCCCGAATATTAAGATGCTTCTCTGATCCTTTGGGTATTTCATCCTTTAAATTTCCCTCTTTTAAAACTCCTTGTTGCGCACCTTTATTTGAGTAGTAAGGTTATTATGAATCATTATATTCATAGATTTTACTCGAATGGGTTCTCTGTCCTTCCTGCTCAAGGCATCGGCTACCACATTTGCATTCCCCGGGTGGTAACGAATCTCAAAGTCATAATCATTCAATAATTCAATCCACCTACGCTGCCTCATATTCAGTTGTTTCTGATTAAATATGTGTTGAAGACTTTTGTGGTCGGTATATATAATACTTTTGACCCCATATAAGTAGTGCCTCCAAGTCTTTAATGCAAAAACAACCGCGCCTAATTCCAAATCATGCGTCGTATAATTTTGTTCGTGAATCTTCAATTGTCTAGACGCATAAGCAATCACCTTCGTTCGTTGCATTAATACACAACTGAGACCTTGCTTTGATGCGTCACAATAAATCACAAAATCATCATTCCCTTCAGGCAATGACAATATAGGTGCCGTAGTTAGTTTTTCTTCAATAACTGAAACGCTTTCTCTTGTTCATCATTCCATTCAAATTTTTTCCCTTTATGCGTTAATGCAGTCAAGGGTTTTGCTATTCTGGAAAAAGTCTTGGATGAACCTTCTGTAGTAACCAGCTAGTCCTAAAAACTGGCGTATGTGTTTCGGAGTTTTTGGGGTTTCTCACTTTTCAACAGTTTCTATCTTTGCCGGATCCACCTTAATACCTTCTTTGTTCACTATGTGACCGAGGAATTGAACTTCTTCCAACCAAAATGCACACTTTGAAAACTTAGCGTACAATTCTTCCTTCCTCAATACTTCTAACACCTTTCTCAAATGTTCACCGTGTTATTGGTCATTCTTTGAGTAAACAAGTATGTCATCAATGAAAACAATGACAAACTTGTCAAGGTATGGTCCACACACTCGGTTCATAAGGTCCATGAACACAGCTGGTGCATTAGTTAAACCAAACGGCATGACCATAAACTCGTAATGACCGTAACGTGTTCTGAAAGCAGTCTTTGGAATATCATCTTCTTTCACCCGCATTTGATGATACCCGGAACGTAAGTCAATCTTTGAATAAACAGACGAGCCTTGTAGTTGATCAAATAAGTCGTCGATTCTCGGTAGTGGGTAGCGGTTCTTGATGGTAAGTTTGTTCAACTCTCGGTAGTCGATACACAACCTGAATGTACCATCTTTCTTCTTGACAAACAAAACAGGAGCTCCCCACGGTGATGTGCTTGGTCGAATGAAACCACGCTCTAAAAGTTCTTGTAATTGGCTTTGCAGTTCTTTCATCTCGCTGGGTGCGAGTCTGTAAGGAGCCCGAGCTATTGGTGCAGCTCCTGGTACAAGTTCTATTTGAATTTCAACGGATCGATGTGGGGGTAATCCCGATAATTCTTTCGGAAATACATCGGGAAATTCTTTTGCAATGGGAACATCATTGATGCTCTTTTCTTCAGTTTGTACTTTCTCGACGTGTGCTAGAACAGCATAGCAACCTTTTCTTATTAGTTTTTGTGCCTTCAAATTACTAATAAGATGTAGCTTCGTGTTGCCCTTTTCTCCGTACACCATTAAGGGTTTTCCTTTTTCTCGTATAATGCGAATTGCATTTTTGTAACAAACGATCTCTGCTTTCACTTCTTTCAACCATTCCATACCGACTATCACATCAAAACTCCCTAACTCTACTGGTATCAAATCAATCTTAAATGTTTCGCTAACCAGTTTAATTTCTCGATTCCGACATATATTATCTGCTGAAATTAATTTACCATTTGCTAATTCGAGTAAAAATTTACTATCCAAAGGCGTCAATGGACAACTTAATTTAGCACAAAAATCTCTACTCATATAGCTTCTATCCGCACCCGAATCAAATAAAACGTAAGCAGATTTATTGTCAATAAGAAACGTACCCATAACAAGCTCCGGGTCTTCCTGTGCCTCTGCCGCATTAATATTGAAAACTCTTCCGCGGCCTTGTCCATTCGTGTTCTCCTGGTTCGGGCAATTTCTAATAATGTGGCCCGGTTTTTCACATTTATAACAAACTACATTGGCATAACTTGCTCCGACACTACTTGCTCCACCATTACTCGTTCCGACACCATTTGTTCCTTTCGTTCTATTAACCCCTGGTCCGTAGACCTCACACTTCGCCGCGCTATGACCATTTCTTTTACACTTGTTGCAAAATTTGGTGCAGAACCCCGAGTGATACTTTTCACACCTTTGGCATAGCTGCTTCTGATTGTTGTTGTTGTTGCGGTTATTATTGTTGTTGGGATGATTGTTGTAGTTGCTGTTGTTGTTGTTGTTGTTGTTATTGTTGGGCCGTTTGTTGTAGTTGCGATTGATGTTGCGATTGTTGGGATAATTGTTGCGATTATTGTTGTAATTGCTGTTGTTGTTGTATTGGTGATTCTTATCACCGTTTTCCTCCCACTTTATTTTGACTTGCTTCACATTGGCCTCTTCAACAGTCTGTTCTTTAATTCTTTCTTCAATCTGGTTCACTAGTTTATGAGCCATTCTATATGCCTGTTGTATGGAGGCGGGCTCGTGTGAACTTATATCTTCTTGGATTCTTTCTGGTAATCCTTTCACAAATGCGTCGATCTTCTCTTCCTCATCTTCGAATGCTCCCGGACACCATAGGCACAATTCTGTGAATCATCTTTCGTACATGGTAATATCAAATCCTTGGGTTCGTAACCCTCTAAGTTCTGTCTTGAGCTTATTGACCTCGGTTCTGGGACGGTACTTCTCGTTCATCAAGTGCTTGAATGCTGACCACGATAGTGCGTACGCATCGTCTTGTCCCACTTGCTCTAGATAGGTATTCCACCATGTTAACGCATAACCTGTGAAGGTATGCGTAGCGTACTTCACTTTGTCCTCTTCAGTACACTTACTTATGGCAAACACCGATTCGAACTTCTCGGTCCACCGTTTCAATCCGATCGGTCCTTCGATTCCATCAAATTCCAAAGGTTTGCAGGCAGTGAATTCTTTGTAGGTGCATCCTACACGATTTCCTGTACTGCTAGATCCAAGGTTATTGTTGGTATGTAGTGCATCCTGTACTGCGGCTATGTTTGAAGCTAGAAAAGTACGGAATTCCTCTTCATTCATATTCACGGTGTGTCGAGTAGTCGGTGCCATTTCCTTCAAATAGTCAAATGGAACAAGTTAATCATACAGAATATTAAGAGTAGTTAATAGTATTTCGTAGCATAATATGAACTCATTTATAAAAGCTTTTTCTTCATATTAGCGTTTTATAAGTTTAAATTCGGGTAGTACCTACCCGTTAAGTTCATACTTAGTAGCTAATATACAATTCAACTACTACAATTCTATATGAAAAACTGATTATAATAATATTTCGCGTTCAAACTTTTATACAATATTTTACAAACTTACAATACCGCTTATTTTACATAAAGCATGAAATATAGCACACAATAACTTTGATACAAGATAGTTGTGAAGATAATTCTAGCTAGTACACAAGTCGTTCAGCAAAGGCAATAAAGACACGTAATTCATACGTCCAGAAACAAGTCATGCATTCTGGTTTTACTAGGACTACTTCCCATCCTTGGTCTTGTGGAACATAACCGTTATGGCCGTTGATAAGACAGCGTGTTGTAACGTCGTCAAAGGGACGAGGGTTGCGTAATGTCCAACAGTCCCGTAACAATCTAAAAACCTCATTTCTTACCCCAATTACCGACTCCGTCACTTGTGGGAACGTTTTGTTTAATAGTTGTAGCCCGATGTTCTTGTTCTCACTTTGGTGAGAAGCGAACATTACTAATCCGTAAGCATAACATGCTTCTTTATGTTGCATATTAGCCACTTTTTCTAAATCACGAAGTCCAATATTCGGATATATTGAGTCAAAATAATTTCTTAACCCATTGCGTAAAATAGCATTTGGGTTCCCCGCAATATATGCGTCAAAGTAAACACATCGTAACTTATGGATTTCCCAATGTGATATCCCCCATCTTTCGAACGAAAGCCTTTTATAAACCAAGGCATTCTTGGAATGTTCTTCGAATGTCTTACAAACTGATCTCGCCTTAAATAGTTGTGTTGAAGAATTCTGACCGACTCTAGACAAGATTTCATCAATCATGTCTCCGGGTAGGTCTCTTAAAATATTGGGTTGTCTATCCATTTTGTGTTTTTATACTGTAAAATAGACAAGAGTTAGATTCATAAAAAAATTACTTATTAATACAAGCAATTTTACATATATCATAAAGCATAAGCACACTATATTACATATATTACACCACACGAATACAACTATCTTATTCCGACTCGCTTGTTTCTTCTTCTACGGTTTTGGTTCGTTTTGCCAAGTTTCTAGGGATATATGATGTTCCCCTAATACGAGCCGTCGTTTTCCACATTGGTTTAGAGAAACCTGGTGGTTTAGAGGTTCTCGGGTCATTGTTACAACTTAAGGACTTCGGGGGTTGACGATACATATAAAGTTCATCGGGGTTGGAATTAGATTTCTCTATTTTTATGCCCTTTCCCTTATTATTTTATTTTGCCTTTTTAAATTCAGTTGGGGTAATTTCTATAACATCATCGGAATTCTCGTCGGAATCCGATTCATCGGAGAATTGGTAATCCTCCCAATATTTTGCTTCCTTGGCGGAAACACCATTGACCATAATTAACCTTGGTCGGTTGGTTGAGGATTTTCTTTTACTTAACCGTTTTATTATTTCCCCCACCGGTTCTATTTCCTCCTCCGGTTCCTCCTCTTCCGGTTCTGATTCTTCTTCTGGTTCCGATTCTTCTTCCGGTTCCGACTCTTCTTTCGGTTCCTCTTCGGGAACTTGTGAATCAGTCCAATATATATTTGACTCTTCGTTATTATTAGGTGAGTCAATGGGATTTGTGCTAGAGGTAGACATCTATCACACAATATCAAACATGTTAAGAGATTAATATATCACATAATATATACATGTTAATAATATATAGTTTCCAACAAAAATGTTAAGCAATCATTTTTAAATAAAACACGGTCGAAGTCCAGACTCACTAATGCATCCTAACAAACTCGATAAGACACACTAATGCAAATTTCTGGTTCTCTAAGACCAACGCTCTGATACCAACTGAAATGTCCCGTTCTTATTGATTAAAAACGTTCCATATTAATTGATTTCGTTGCGAGGTTTTGACCTCTATATGAGACATTTTTCAAAGACTGCATTCATTTTAAAACAAACCATAACCTTTATTTCATAAATAAAGGTTTAAAAAGCTTTACGTAGATTATCAAATAATGATAATCTAAAATATCCTGTTTACACACGACCATTACATAAAGGTTTACAATACAAATATGTTACAACAAAATAAGTTTCTTGAATGCAGTTTTTACACAATATCATACAAGCATGGACTCCAAATCTCGTCCTTATTTAAGTATGCGACAGCGGAAGCTCTTAATAATCACCTGAGAATAAACATGCTTAAAACGTCAACAAAAATGTTGGTGAGTTATAGGTTTAACCTATATATATCAAATCATAATAATAGACCACAAGATTTCATATTTCAATACACATCCCATACATAGAGATAAAAATCATTCATATGGTGAACACCTGGTAACCGACATTAACAAGATGCATATATAAGAATATCCCCATCATTCCGGGACACCCTTCGGATATGATATAAATTTCAAAGTACTAAAGCATCCGGTACTTTGGATGGGGTTTGTTAGGCCCAATAGATCTATCTTTAGGATTCGCGTCAATTAGGGTGTCTGTTCCCTAATTCTTAGATTACCAGACTTAATAAAAAGGGGCATATTCGATTTCGATAATTCAACCATAGAATGTAGTTTCACGTACTTGTGTCTATTTTGTAAATCATTTATAAAACCTTCATGTATTCTCATCCCAAAAATATTAGATTTTAAAAGTGGGACTATAACTCACTTTCACAGATTTTTATTTCGTCGGGAAGTAAGACTTGGCCACTGGTTGATTCACGAACCTATAACAATATATACATATATATCAAAGTATGTTCAAAATATATTTACAACACTTTTAATATATTTTGATGTTTTAAGTTTATTAAGTCAGCTGTCCTCGTTAGTAACCTACAACTAGTTGTCCACAGTTAGATGTACAGAAATAAATCGATAAATATTATCTTGAATCAATCCACGACCCAGTGTATACGTATCTCAGTATTGATCACAACTCAAACTATATATATTTTGGAATCAACCTCAACCCTGTATAGCTAACTCCAACATTCACATATAGAGTGTCTATGGTTGTTCCGAAATATATATAGATGTGTCGACATGATAGGTCGAAACATTGTATACGTTTCTATGGTATCTCAAGATTACATAATATACAATACAAGTTGATTAAGTTATGGTTGGAATAGATTTGTTACCAATTTTCATGTAGCTAAAATGAGAAAAATTATCCAATCTTGTTTTACCCATAACTTCTTCATTTTAAATCCGTTTTGAGTGAATCAAATTGCTATGGTTTAATATTGAACTCTATTTTATGAATCTAAACAGAAAAAGTATAGGTTTATAGTCAGAAAAATAAGTTACAAGTCATTTTTGTAAAGGTAGTCATTTCAGTCGAAAGAACGACGTCTAGATGACCATTTTAGAAAACATACTTCCACTTTGAGTTTAACCATAATTTTTGGATATAGTTTCATGTTCATAATAAAAATAATTTTCTCAGAATAACAACTTTTAAATCAAAGTTTATCATAGTTTTTAATTAACTAACCCAAAACAGCCCGCGGTGTTACTACGACAGCGTAAATCCGGTTTTACGGTGTTTTTTCGTGTTTCCAGGTTTTAAATCATTAAGTTAGAATATCATATAGATATAGAACATGTGTTTAGTTGATTTTAAAAGTCAAGTTAGAAGGATTAACTTTTGTTTGCGAACAAGTTTAGAATTAACTAAACTATGTTCTAGTGATTACAAGTTTAAACCTTCGAATAAGATAGCTTTATATGTATGAATCGAATGATGTTATGAACATCATTACTACCTTAAGTTCCTTGGATAAACCTACTGGAAAAGAGAAAAATGGATCTAGCTTCAACGGATCCTTGGATGGCTCGAAGTTCTTGAAGCAGAATCATGACACGAAAACAAGTTCAAGTAAGATCATCACTTGAAATAAGATTGTTATAGTTATAGAAATTGAACCAAAGTTTGAATATGATTATTACCTTGTATTAGAATGATAACCTACTGTAAGAAACAAAGATTTCTTGAGGTTGGATGATCACCTTACAAGATTGGAAGTGAGCTAGCAAACTTGAAAGTATTCTTGATTTTATGTAACTAGAACTTGTAGAATATATGAAGAACACTTAGAACTTGAAGATAGAACTTGAGAGAGATCAATTAGATGAAGAAAATTGAAGAATGAAAGTGTTTGTAGGTGTTTTTGGTCGTTGGTGTATGGATTAGATATAAAGGATATGTAATTTTGTTTTCATGTAAATAAGTCATGAATGATTACTCATATTTTTGTAATTTTATGAGATATTTCATGCTAGTTGCCAAATGATGGTTCCCACATGTGTTAGGTGACTCACATGGGCTGCTAAGAGCTAATCATTGGAGTGTATATACCAATAGTACATACATCTAAAAGTTGTGTATTGTACGAGTACGAATACGGGTGCATACGTGTAGAATTGTTGATGAAACTGAACGAGGATGTAATTGTAAGCATTTTTGTTAAGTAGAAGTATTTTGATAAGTTTATTGAAGTCTTTCAAAAGTGTATAAATACATATTAAAACACTACATGTATATACATTTTAACTGAGTCGTTAAGTCATCATTAGTCGTTACATGTAAGTGTTGTTTTGAAACCTTTAGGTTAACGATCTTGTTAAATGTTGTTAACCCAATGTTTATAATATCAAATGAGATTTTAAATTATTATATTATCATGATATTATCATGTATGAATATCTCTTAATATGATATATATACATTAAATGTCTTTACAACGATAATCGTTACATATATGTCTCGTTTAAAAATCATTAAGTTAGTAGTCTTGTTTTTTACATATGTAGTTCATTGTTAATATACTTAATGATATGTTTACTTATCATATTATCATGTTAACTATATATATATCCATATATATGTCATCATATAGTTTTTACAAGTTTTAACGTTCGTGAATCACCGGTCAACTTGGGTGGTCAATTGTCTATATGAAACATATTTCAATTAATCAAGTCTTAACAAGTTTGATTGCTTAACATGTTGGAAACATTTAATCATGTAAATATCAATCTCAATTAATATATATAAACATGGAAAAGTTCGGGTCACTACAGTATTAATGCAACGAATGAAGGTAATTGCTTATGCGTCCAGACAATTGAAGATTCACGAGCAAAATTATACGACTCACGATTTAGTAGTAGGTGTTGTTGTTTTTGCATTAAAGAATTGGAGACACTACTTATATGGGGTCAAAAGTATCATATATACCGACCACAAAAGTCTCCAGCATATATCTGATCAGAAACAACTGAACATGAGGCAGTGCCGGTGGATTGAATTGTTGAATAATTACGACTTTGTGATTCGTTACCATCCGGGGAAGGCAAATGTGGTAGCCGACGCCTTGAGCAGAAAGGACAGAGAACCTATCCGAGTAAAAGCTATGAATATAATTATTCATACTAACCTTACTACTCAAATAAAGGATGTGCAACAGAGAGTTTTAAAAGAGGGAAATTTGAAGAATGAAATACTCAAAGGATCGGAGAAGCATCTTAATATTTGGGAAGATGGAACCCGATATAGGGCTGAAATGTAGTGACCCGAACTTTTCCATGTTTATATATATTAATTGAGATTGATATTTACATGATTAAATGTTTCCAACATGTTAAGCAATCAAACTTGTTAAGACTTGATTAATTGAAATATGTTTCATATAGACAATTGACCACCCAAGTTGACCGGCGATTCACGAACGTTAAAACTTGTAAAAACGACATGACGATATATATATGGATATACATATGGTTAACATGAGATTATTATAAGTAAGTATCTCCATAAGTATATTAACAATGAGTTATATACATATAAACAAGACTACTAACTTAAGGATTTCGAAACGAGACATATATGTAACGATTATCGTTGTAACGACATTTAAATGTATATATATCATATTAAGATATATTAATATATCATAATATCATGATAATATAATAATTTAACATCTCATTAGATATAATAAACAATGGGTTAACAACATTAATTGAGATCGTTAATTTAAAGGTTTCAAAACAACACTTACATGTAACGACTAACGATGACTTAACGACTCAGTTAAAATGTATATACAAGTAGTGTATTTAGATGTATTAAAATACTTTTGGAAGACTTCAAGACATATATCAAAACACTCATACTTAACGAAAATGGTTACAGTTACTTTTCCATTCTTTTCTTTCATCAAGAATTCTAGTCGTATTCTTACCCGTATTATACACAGCTTCAAAACGTACTTACTATGAGTATATACCAATAGGAACTAGCATGGGATTCCACTCTTGATTATGTCATGTATGACTAATTAATTTTAACTTCTACTATGAGCTAGTCAACTAACTAGAACTCCTTTTAACCCCACTCACCACTCACCAATTACCACTCATCATTCACTCCATTTCACTTCCAATTCTCTTTCTAATTCTCTCTCAACACACAAACACTATTATGAACCTATTTTTACAGTAGTTAATCATCATCTTCATCAAAAATCACTTCAAGAATCAAGCTATAATCATCATAGGAAGAACACTTCAAGAACACTTCAAAAATCCCTTCAAGTTTACTAATTTACTTCCAAGCTTTCTAATCCATTCCAAGTAATCATCTAAGATCAAGAAACCTTTGTAATATACAGTAGGTTATCTTTCTTATTCAAGGTAATATTCATATTCAAACTTTGATTCAATTTCTATAACTATAAACTATCTTAATTCGAGTAAAAATCTTACTTGAACTTGTTTTTGTGTCATGATCCTACTTCAAGAACTTTCAAGCCATCCAAGAACCTTTGAAGCTAGATCATTTCTTGTCACTTCCAGTAGGTTTACCTACTAAACTTGAGGTAGTAATGATGTTCATAACATCATTCGATTCATATATATAAAACTATCTTATTCGAAGGTTTAAACTCGTAATCATTAGAACATAGTTTAGTTAATTCTAAACTTGTTCGCAAACAAAAGTTAATCCTTCTAAATTGACTTTTAAAATTAACTACACACATGTTCTATATCTATATGATATGCTAACTTAATGATTTAAAACCTGGAAACACGAAAAACACCGTAAAACCGGATTTACGCCGTCGTAGTAACACCGCGGGCTGTTTTGGGTTAGTTAATTAAAAACTATGATAAACTTTGATTTAAAAGTTGTTATTCTGAGAAAATGATTTTTATTATGAACATGAAACTATATCCAAAAATTATGGTTAAACTCAAAGTGGAAGTATGTTTTCTAAAATGATCATCTAGACGTCGTTCTTTCGACTGAAATGACTACCTTTACAAAAACGACTTGTAACTTATTTTTCCGACTATAAACCTATACTTTTTCTGTTTAGATTCATAAAATAGAGTTCAATATGAAACCATAGCAATTTGATTCACTCAAAACGGATTTAAAATGAAGAAGTTATGGGTAAAACAAGATTGGATAATTTTTCTCATTTTAGCTACGTGAAAATTGGTAACAAATCTATTCCAACCATAACTTAATCAACTTGTATTATATATTATGTAATCTTGAGATACCATAGACACGTATACAATGTTTCGACCTATCATGTCGACACATCTATATATATTTTGGAACAACCATAGACACTCTATATGTGAATGTTGGAGTTAGCTATACAGGGTTGAGGTTGATTCCAAAATATATATAGTTTGAGTTGTGATCAATACTGAGATACGTATACACTGGGTCGTGGATTGATTCAAGATAATATTTATCGATTTATTTCTGTACATCTAACTGTGGACAACTAGTTGTAGGTTACTAACGAGGACAGCTGTCTTAATAAACTTAAAACATCAAAATATATTAAAAGTGTTGTAAATATATTTTGAACATACTTTGATATATATGTATATATTGTTATAGGTTCGTGAATCAACCAGTGGCCAAGTCTTACTTCCCGACGAAGTAAAAATCTGTGAAAGTGAGTTATAGTCCCACTTTTAAAATCTAATATTTTTGGGATGAGAATACATGCAGGTTTTATAAATGATTTACAAAATAGACACAAGTACGTGAAACTACATTCTATGGTTGAATTATCGAAATCGAATATGCCCCTTTTTATTAAGTCTGGTAATCTAAGAATTAGGGAACAGACACCCTAATTGATGCGAATCCTAAAGATAGATCTATTGGGCCTAACAAACCCCATCCAAAGTACCGGATGCTTTAGTACTTTGAAATTTATATCATATCCGAAGGGTGTCCCGGAATGATGGGGATATTCTTATATATATGCATCTTGTTAATGTTGGTTACCAGGTGTTCACCATATGAATGATTTTTATCTCTATTTATGGGATGTGTATTGAAATATGAAATCTTGTGGTCTATTGTTACGATTTGATATATATAGGTTAAACCTATAACTCACCAACATTTTTTGTTGAAGTTTAAAGCATGTTTATTCTCAGGTGAATACTAAGAGCTTCCGCTGTTGCATACCAAAATAAGGACAAGATTTGGAGTCCATGTTTGTATGATATTGTGTAAAAACTGCATTCAAGGAACTGATTTTAATGTAACATATTTGTATTGTAAACCATTATGTAATGGTCGTGTGTAAACAGGATATTTTAGATTATCATTATTTGATAATCTACATAAAGCTTTTTAAACCTTTATTTATGAAATAAAGGTTATGGTTTGTTTTAAAATGAATGCAGTCTTTGAAAAACGTCTCATATAGAGGTCAAAACCTCGTAACGAAATCAATTAATATGGAACGTTTTTAATCAATAAGAACGGGACATTTCATGAAAGAATTTGGGTACCAAAGTCTGAAGATGTGAGAGAAATGGTACTTAGGGAAACACATAAAACTAAATACTCAATACACCCCGGAGCGAGAAAGATGTACAAAGATCTCAAGAAACACTTTTGGTGGCCGGGTATGAAATATGATATTGCTAGATATGTAGGAGAATGTTTGACGTGTTCTAAGGTCAAAGCTGAACATCAGAAACCATCAGGTCTACTTCAACAACCAGAAATCCCGGAATGAAAATGGGAAAACATTACCATGGATTTCATTACTAAATTACCAAGGACTGCAAGTGGTTATGGTACTATTTGGGTAATAGTCGATCGTCTCATCAAGTCAGCACACTTTCTGCCAATGAGAGAAGATGATAAAATGGAAAAGTTGGCACGTTTGTACTTGAAGGAAGTCATCTCCAGACATGGAATACCAATCTCTATTATCTCTGATAGAGATGGCAGATGTGTTTCAAGGTTTCGGCAGACATTACAGCAAGCATTGGGAACTCGTCTAGACATAAGTACTGCCTATCATCCATAAACCGATGGGCAGAGCGAAAAGACGATACAGACTCTTAAAGACATGCTACGAGCATGTGTTATTGATTTTAGAAACAGTTGGGATCGACACCTACCATTAGCAGAATTTTCCTACAACAACAGTTACCACTCGAGTATCGAAATGGCACCGTTCGAAGCACTTTATGTTAGAAAGTGCAGGTCTCCGATTTGTTGGAGTGAGGTGGGGGATAGATAGATTACGGGTCCAGAGATAATCCAAGAAACTACCGAGAAAATCATCTAAATTCAACAACGGTTGAAAACCGCCCAGAGTCGACAAAAGAGCTACGCGGACCTTTAAAGAAAAGATATAGAATTTGAAATTGGGGAGATGGTCATGCTTAAAATTTCACCTTGGAAAGACGTTGTTCGATTTGGTAAACGAGGGAAACTAAATCCAAGGTACATTGGACCATTCAAGATTATAGATCGTGTCGGACCAGTAGCCATCCGACTTGAATTACCTCAACAACTCGCCAATGTACATAATACCTTCCACGTCTCAAATTTGAAGAAATGCTTAGCCAAAGAAGATCTCACTATTCCTTTAGACGAAATCAAAATCAACGAAAAACTACAATTCGTTGAAGAACCCATCGAGATAATGGATCGTGAGGTTAAAAGACTCAAGCAAAACAAGATACCGATCGTTAAGGTTCAATGGAATGCTTGTAGGGGACCCGAGTTCACCTGGGAGCGTGAAGATCAGATGAAGCTGAAATACCCGCACTTTTTTTCAGAAGATGCGTCAACACCTCCAACTTCTTAAAATTTCGGGACGAAGTTTATTTAACGGGTAGGTACTGTAGTGACCCGAACTTTTTCATGTTTATATATTAAATGAAATTGATATTTACATGACTAAATGTTTTTAACATGTTAAGCAATCAAAATTGTTAAGACTTGATTAAATGAAATAGGTTTTATGTACACAATTGATCACCCAAGTTGACCGGCAATTCACGAACATTTAAAACTTGTAACAACTACATATATATATATATATATATATATATATATATATATATATATATATATATATATATATATATAGTTAACATGAGATTATTATAAGTAAGTATCTCACTAAGTATATTAACAATGAGTTATATACATAAAAATGAGACTATTGAATTAAGAAACTCGAAACGATATATATAACGATTATCGTTATAACAACATCTTAAAAAATACATATGAATCACATTAAGATATTGATACACTATGTTTAACCTGATAAAATGATAATTAAATATATCATTAAGTGTGTTAACAATGAACTACATATGTAATACAATACTACTAACTTAAGAGTTTCGAAACGAGTTATATATGTAACGATTATCGTTGTAACGAAGTTTTAATATATATATATATATATATATATATATATATATATATATATATATATATATATATATATATATATATATATATATATATATATATATATATATATATATATATATATATATATATATATATATATATTGTATTAACATATATTCATACACCATGATATCATGATAATATGATAATTTAACATCTCATTAGATATAATAAACAATGAATTAACAACATTAAATGAGATCGTTAACTTAAAGGTTTCAAAACAACACTTACATGTAACGACTAACGGTGACTTAACGACTCAGTTAAAATGTATATACATGTAGTGTATTAATATGTATTAATACACTTTTGAAAGACTTCATGACACATATCAAAGTACTTCTACTTAACAAAAATTCTTACAATTACATTCTCGTTCATTTTCATCAACAATTCTAATCGTATGCACACGTATTCGTACTCGTACAATACCTAGCTTCTAGATGTATTTACTATTGGTATATACACTTCAATGATCAGCTCTTAGCAGCCTTAATGAGTCACCTAAACATGTGGGAACCATCATTTGGCAACTAGCATGAATGATTACACAAAATTACAAAAATATGATAAATCATTCATGAATTATTTACAAGAAAACAAACTTACATATCCTTTATATCTAATCCATATACCACAACCCAAAACACATAAAAACACCTTCATTCTTCAATTTTCTTCATCTAATTGATCTCTCTCAAGTTCTATCTTCAAGTTCTAAGTGTTCTTCAAAAATTCTATAAGTTCTAGTTTCATAAAATCAAGAATACTTTCAAGTTTGCAAGTCTACTTCCAAGCTTCCTAATCCATTCCAAGTAATCATCTAAGATTAAGAAACATTTGATATTTACATTAGGTTATCTCTCTAATTCAAGGTAATACTCATATTCAAACTTTGATTCAATTTCTATAACTATAACAATCTTAATTCGAGTGATAATCTTACTTGAACTTGTTTTCGTGTCATGATTCTATTTCAAGAACTTTCAAGCCATCCAAGAATCCTTTGAAGCTAGATCATTTCTTGTCACTTCCAGTAGGTTTATCTACTAAACTTGAGGTAGTAATGATGTTCATAACATCATTCAATTCATATATATATAACTATCTTATTCGAAGATTTAAACTTGTAATCACTAGAACATAGTTTAGTTAATTCTAAACTTGCTCGCAAACAAAGTTAATCCTTCTAACTTAACTTTTAAAATCAACAAAACACATGTTCTATATCTATATGATATGTTAACTTAATGATTTAAAACCTGGAAACACGAAGAACACCGTAAAACTGGACGTACGCCGTCGTAGTGAAACTAGGGGTTGTTTTGGGTTAGATAATTAAAAACTATGATAAACTTTGATTTAAAAGTTGTTCTTCTGGGAAAATGATTTTTCTTATGAACATGAAACTATATCCAAAAATCATGGTTAAACTCAAAGTGGAAGTATGTTTTTCAAAATGGTCATCAAGACGTCGTTCTTTCGACTGAAATGACTACCTCTTACAATAATGACTTGTAACTTGTATTTCCAACTATAAAATTATACTTTTTCTGTTTAGTTTCATAAATTTCAGTTCATTATGAAAACATAGCAACTTGAATCACTCAAAACAGATTTAAAACGAAGAAGTTATGGGTAAAACAAAATTGGTTAAAAATGGTTAATTTGACTACGAGATGATTTTACAAAAATCTATACTAACCATAACTTAACTAACTTATATTGTATTATGCATGTATTCTAACATATATTATGTAATATTGATAGACCATAGACACGTATACAATGTTTTGACATATCATATCGACGTCATCTATATATATATATTTCGGAACAACCATAGACACTCTATATGCAGTAATGCTTGAGTTAGCTATACAGGGTTGAGGTTGATTCCAAAATAATATATATACTTTGAGTTGTGATCGAGTCTGAGACTTGTATACACTGGGTCGTGGATTGATTCGAGAAATTATAGTGATTTATTTCTGTACTGCTAACTGTGGACAATTAATTTGTGGACTACAACGATGGACTGTCAACTAAATAAACTAAAATCGTTAAAACATAATAAAATATGGTATGAATATATTTCGATCATACTTTGATATATATGTATATATTTGTTATAGGTTCGTGAATCGACCCGCGGCCAAGTGTTGTTTTTCTGACGAAGGAAATCTGTGAAATTGAGTTATAGTCCCACTTTTGAAATCTAATATTTATGGGATGAGAATACATGCAGTTTTATAAATGTTTTACAAAATAGACACAAGTACGTGAAACTACATTCTATGGTTAAATTATTGAAATCGAATATGCCCCTTTTTGCTTGGTAGCCTAAGAATTAGGGAACAGACCCCCTAATTGACGCGAATCCTAAAGATAGATCTATGGGCACTAATAAGCCCCAGTCAGAGAACTTGAACTACTTTAGTACTTCAATTTTATCATGTCCAAAGGGAGTCCCGGAATGATGGGGATATTCTATATGCATCTTGTTAATGTCGGTTACCAGCTGTTCACCATATGAATGATTTTTATCTCTATGTATGGGATGTATATTTATGAAAATTGGAAATATGAAATCTTGTGGTCTATTATTATGATTTGCTAAATATATAGGTTAAACCTATAACTCACCAACATTTTTGTTGACGTTTTAAGCATGTTTATTCTCAGGTGATTATTAAGAGCTTTCGCTGTTGCATGCTAAAATAAGGACGAGAATTGGAGTCTGCATGCTTGTTATATATTGTTTAAAAACTGTATTCGGAGATTTATATCGATGTGTAATAGTATTGTAAACCATTATGTAATGGTCTTGTGTAAAAACGTTATCTTTTAGATTATCATTACTTGATAATCTACGTTATGGTTTTAAACCTTCATCGATAAAATAAAGGTTATGGGTTGTTTTAAAAATCGAATGCAGTCTTTGAAAAATGTCTCATATAGAGGTCAAAACCTCGCAATGAAATCAATTAATATGAAACTTTTATAATCGATATGAACGGGACATTTCAGTTGGTATCAGAGCTTGAGGTCATAGGGAACCAGAATTTGCATTAGTGTGTTTAACTGATAATTGTTAGGATGCATTAGTGAGTCTGGACTATGACCGTATCTATTTTTACTGACTTTTGCTTATCATTTTTGTTAAAAACACTATATGTGATATATTTATATGCTAACGTATTTGTAGTTTCAATTATGTGATAGATGACTTCTTCTAATCCCATCATTTTGTACGACTCTGAATCGGACACTGAGTCTATTCTCACCATAACTAGAAAGGGCGTTCCAATACCTATTAAAGAAGAAATTGTGTTAGCCGGGGAATCTCAACTCCCGGTAAACCCAGAGGAGGTCCTAGCTCCACCCAGTCCTAGTTTCCCGAAGCCACAGTATCGTTTCGATGATATCGTGATCCCTGGGATAAATGGGGGCTGTCCATTTCTTAATGAACGTGGACACTGGGTCAGATACACCGCTGACGAGCGGGTTGTGTCAATTTTGCCTGGCAGACATCGGATCATGACCACCGGCCAGAAATATTCTCCCACACATGATGCACCTGCACCACCCTCAGACGAATCAGACAGTTCATCATCAGACGAGATCAGTGAGGAGGAGGAGGAAGTCAAAGAAATTTCTAAACAGGAATGGATTAACGCAACAAGAACACCCGGTGTTACTTCCTATTGTAGTAGGGCTTGAAAACCGACACCTTTTACCACCAAACCACCCTTTCCGTAAAAATCTCCCTGATAATCCCACCGAGATACCAAGTACCTCCAACCCCCGACCAACAACAAAATACACTGTGCGTCTATCCCTCATTCCACCTAAACAAATTGATTCACCAACAACTAAAAGGCCCCGTCGTTTTTGAATCACCTCCCGCTATGATAACATTTCACGCCATGTATAATATTATGTAGTGTGCTTTATTTTATCCTACATATGTATTATGTAAAATAAACCTATGTGAAATACTGGTATCGTATTGCAATATCTTGAATAAGCGTGAAATGATTATATGATTTTACTTTAAATTTTTCATAATAGAATATTATCTAGATTGTAGTAGTTAATATTTATACTAAGCTATTAAGTATGAACTTTAACGGGTAGGTACTACCCTGGATATAATTATAAAGTGCTAATAAGAAGAAAAGGCTTTTATAATAATTGGTTCATATTATTAATATTCCACGATGTACCATTAATTACTCGCTACATCTATAATATTCTATGTGATTAGTTATCTTATATGTTTATTGAAGAAACATGGCTCGATTAAATTGAATGAAGGAACAAGAAATTGAGGAGCTTATCAACCAACGCGTAAATGACCGAATGCTTTGGGTTGAAGCGGCAAGAGCAGCAGAAAACAACACAAACCCTCATGTTGGATGCTCATATAAAGCATTTCAAGGCTGCAAATCTTCATCATTCAGTGGAACAGAAGGACCAGTCGGTTTAACCCGATGGTTCGAAAAGCTTGAGTCCGTATTTAAAATTAGTGGTTGTGCGGAAGGGGATAGGACAAAGTATGCTTCATGCACATTATAGGATGGTGCACTTACACGGTGGAAAAACTATGTAAAAGCTGCAGGGGGCGATGAAGCATATGATACTCCTTGGAAGAGTTGAAAAATATGCTAATCAACGAATACTGCCTAAGGAACGAGGTTAAGAAGATGAAAGCCGAGTTAAGAAATTTGAAAATTGTTGGCACGGAACTTACCAACTATAACAGGCGATTCATGAAATTAGCCTTGTTATGTCCTGAATTGGTACCAA
This sequence comes from Rutidosis leptorrhynchoides, assembly GCF_046630445.1. NCBI lineage: Eukaryota > Viridiplantae > Streptophyta > Magnoliopsida > Asterales > Asteraceae > Rutidosis > Rutidosis leptorrhynchoides. The sequence goes on from NC_092334.1 coordinate 134,931,654, forward strand.
TAGAAGAGCGAAAGATTGAATTGTACAAAGATGGTCTACCAAAAAACATCAAGGCCAATGTTACAGCATCCAAACCCAAAACAATTCATGAAGCTATCACCATGGCAAACGAGCTAATGGATCAGATCATCCTGGATAAGAACGCATCAAATACCGATGCTAAGGTATCGGATAATAAAAGAAAGTGGGATGGAAACCATGATCGAGGTCACCAACAATAATCTCTCAAGAAATAGGAAACCACGCAAGGTGCGGGTAGTGGTTCAAGTTTAGGTTACATAGGATGAAATCCCTTATGTAACAGATGCCACAAATATCACACTGGTTTTTGCAATGTGGTGTGCAATAAATGTAATCGAAGGGGTCATCTTGCTGAAGATTGTAGGATTCCCGTTACAAATACAAATGGCACCAAGACTCCTGCCACCAATGCGAATAGAACTGCCCTGACCACTGTTACTTGTTATGGGTGTGGGAAACAGGGTTACATTAAGAGCCAGTCCCTGAATCCAGAGAAAAATAACGGACCTGCACGTGGAAGAGCGTTTAATATTAATACTAGAGAGGCATGTGAAGACCCGGAGCTTGTTACGGCTACGCTTACCATTAATAACTTATCAGCATCTGTTATATTTGATAGTGGTACCGATAGAAGTTACACGTGTAGAGACTTTTACGCTAAATTGAATTGTTCATTATTACCTCTAGATGCTAAGTACATGATTGAGTTAGCTAATTGTAAACTAATTAAAGCCGATAAAATTTGCCGTGATTGTAAAATAAATTTAGCCGGAGAAACGTTTAAAATTAATTTGATACCCGTAGAATTAGGAAGTTTTGATGTAATAGTCGGCATGGACTGGATGTCCAAAATAGGAGCTGAAGTTGTGTGTGCCAAGAAGGCAATTCGCATTCCTCGTAAGGATAAAACGTCAGTAATGATTTATGGTGAGAAGGGTAACTCAAAGCTAAAACTCATTAGCTGTTTGAAAGTCCAAAGTGCTTAAAGAAAGGGTGCTATTCTATCTTAGCACATGTTAATAAAGTCGAAACGAAGGAAAAAGAGAAGAGCATCAACGACGTGCCTGTGGCAAGAGATTTTTCTGAAAAATTTCCGGAAGAGTTGCCGGGATTACCTCCATTTAGATCTGTAGAATTTCAAATAGATCTAGTACTAGGAGCTGCACCAGTGGCTCGTACTCTATACAGACTTGCACCGTCTGAAATGAAAGAGTTACAAAGCCAGTTACAAGAATTACTGGACCGTGGATTCATTCGACCGAGCACCTCACCGTGGGGAGCTCCGATTTTATTCGTCAAGAAGAAAGATGGATCCTTTTGAATGTGTATAGATTACCTTGAATTAAATAAGTTAACTATCAAGAATCGGTACCCATTACCGAGAATTTATGACTTATTTGATCAGCTGCAAGGATCACGTGTTTACTCCAAAATCGATCTAAGATTGGGTTATCATCAGTTGCATGTCAAAGAAGAAGATATTCCGAAAACCACATTTCGGACACGCTACGGTCATTATGAATTTTTAGTCATGCCGTTCGGGATGACAAACGCACCAGCTGTATTCATGAACCTCATGAATCGAGTATGCAGTCCGTATTTGGATAAGTTGGTTATCGTCTTTATTGATGATATTCTTATTTATTCCAAAAATGAACACGAACATGAGCAACATTTAAGGTTGGTGCTGGAACTGTTGAAGAAAGAACAGTTATACGCAAAGTTTTCTAAGTGTGCCTTTTGGTTAAAGGAAGTACAATTCCTTGGTCACATTATCAGCAGTGAAGGAATTCAGGTTGATCCAGTCAAGATTGAAGCCATTAAAAAGTGGGAGACCCCAAAGACTCCAACGCAAATACGCCAATTTTTGGGTCTTGCTCGCTATTACAGAAGGTTTATTCAAGAATTTTTCCAGATAGCCAAACCATTGATATCATTAACACACAAAGGGAAGAAGTACGAATGGACTTCTGAGTAGGAAGCTGCATTTTAATTATTGAAGAAGAAGTTGACTACATTGCCTATTCTATCGTTACCTGAAGGAAACGATAATTTTGTAATTTATTATGACGCTTCGCGACAAGGTTTTGGTTGTATCCTCATGCAACGAAAGAAGGTTATTGCATATGCATCCTGACAACTGAAGATTCATGACCAAAATTATATGACTCATGATCTAGAATTAGGAGCAGTGGTGTTTGCATTAAAGATTTGGAGACACTACTTGTACGGGGTTAAATGTACTGTGTATACCGATCATAAAAGCCTTCAACATATCTTCAACCAAAAACAACTAAACATGAGGCAACGTAGGTAGGTCGAGCTGATAAACGACTATGATTGTGAAATTCGCAATCATCCCGGGAAGGCAAATGTAGTAGCAGATGCTTTAAGCAGGAAGGAAAGAGAGCCGATTCGAGTACGAGCAATGAATATGAAGATTCGTACGAACCTCACTACCCAAATTAAGGAGGCTCAACAAGGAGCTCTTTCTGAAGAAAACTTTGAAAATGAGATGCTTGAGGGTTTAGACAGGCAACTTGATATACGAGAAGACAGAACCCGGTATTTAAATGGACACATTTGGGTACCAAGGTTTAAAGGGTTAAGAAAATTAGTTTTGGACGAGGCGCATAAGATGAGATATTCGATACATCCTGGAGCTGAAAAGTTGTATAAAGATCTTAAGGCACATTTTTGGTGGCCTAATTTAACGGTGGATATTGCAACATATATAGGGGAGTGCTTAACTTGCTCCAAAGTTAAGGCAGAACACCAGAAACTGTCAGGATTGCTTCAACAACCAGAAATCCCAGAATGGAAATGGGAATGTATTACCATGGATTTCATCACGAAGCTACCAAAGACTGCATGGGGTTACGACACCATTTGGGTAATTGTCGATCGTCTCACCAAATCTGCACATTTCCTACCTATGAAGGAAATGGATAAGATGGAGAAATTGGTACGATTATACATGAAGGAAGTTGTTTCAAGACATGGAGTACCTATCTCCATTATATCCGATCGCGACAGTAGGTTTACGTCAAGGTTTTGGCAATCACTACATGAAGCTCTATGAACTCATCTGGATATGAGTACTCTATATCATCCTCAAACCGATGGGCAAAGCGAAAGGACCATTCAGACTCTTGAAGACATGCTTAGAGCATGTGTGATCGGTTTTAGAAATGGATGGGATAAATATTTACCATTGGCAGAATTCGCGTATAACAACAGTTATCATACGAGTATTAATGCGGCACCATTCGAAGTACTTTATGGAAGAAAGTGTAGATCCCCTATATGTTGGAATGAAGTAGGTGATAGACAGCTGACTGGTCCATAGATCATACAGGAGACTACCAAAAAAATTGTGCAAATCAAGGAAAGATTGAGAACCGCTTAAAGTCGTCAAAAGAGCTACGCTGATGTTCGAAGAAAGTCATTGGAATTTCAGGTTGGCGACATGGTTATGTTAAAGGTGTCACCTTGGAAAGGTGTGATACGCTTTGGTAAGAGGGGTAAACTTAACCCAAGGTACGTAGGGCCGTTTAAAATATCAAACGTATTAGACCGGTGGCCTATCAACTTGAGTTACCTCAACAACTTGTCGGGGTACATAACTCCTTTCATGTTTCAAACTTGAAGAAATTCCTTGTAAAATAAGACCTCACTATTCCGCTCGAAGAAGTCCAAATCGATGAAAAGTTACATTTTATCGAAGAACCCGTAATTATGAACCGGGAAGTCAAGCGACTCAAGCAAAGCAAGATACCGATTGTTAGAGTCCGATGGAATGCTCAGAGAGGACCCGAGTTTACTTGGGAATGAGAAGATCAGATAAAGCAGAAGTACCCACATCTCTTTACTGATATCATGCGTTAAATAGGTACTACTCTAAATTTCGAGATGAAATTTCTTTAACGGGTAGGTACTGTAATGACCCAGATTTTTCCGACTACTTGATTATACTATTTACATGATTTAATAATCTCGACTTGATAAGCAGTGAATTTTAATAAGTCTTGAACCTCCGGAAAGAGTTTTATATAAGCATTTGACCACCTTTTTATTCCTACGATTCACGAACGTCATAACTTGTATTAATTTTTATATATATATATATATATATATATATATATATATATATATATATATATATATATATATATATATATATATATAATATTTAAAAATATGATAATTAAATATCTCATTAAGTATATTAACAAGGTATTATATATACATTTTCATACTACTAATTTAGAGAGTTTTCGAACAATATATATGTTACTATTTAAATGATGTAATTAACTTATATTAAAATGTATTTACATACAATGTATTATGAGTATAAATGCAACCTTAAAATTATTAAATACACTTAATAGCATAAAAAAACATATAAAGGATAGCTATACTCGTATTTTCGTTCATTTTTCTCAAGAATCTTACTCGTATTCATACAGTTTATATACACGTATTATACGAAACTTCTAGAAGTATTTACTATTGATATATACTAATAAAAATCTGTATTAGTGGAGTATTATGTTATGCATGACCTCATGGTATTTAACTTATCCAAGATATTTGTCATAAAACAACAAATTACAAGTAGTATATAAAGGCCTTAAATGGTATATTTTTTTACACACATTTACATCCATTCTACTTTCAATTCTCTTCCAAGTATTCTCTTATTTTTTCTCTCTAAAAACACTCTCTAATATCATCTCTTCAAGTTCTAATAAACCTTCATCATCCACAACAAAAACTAGTTACAAAAACAATCCATAAACATCATATAAGAAGTGATCAAGAACACTTTCATTTGGTTCAAGTTTTGCTTCCAAGTTTGATATTCTTTAAGTAACCTTTCAAGGAGTCTTTCAAGTCCAAGAAACTCTTTTAATATTCAGTAACTTCCCTTCTTAATTCAAGGTATTAACCTTACTCAAAGCTTTGTTCAATTCATATAATTATAGCTATCTATATAAGAGATCATAGTTAATAAGAACTAGAACATAGTTTGGATAATTCTAAACTTGTTTGAAAACTAATCTAATCTAACCCTAAAAACACTTATTTATATGTATTATGATATTATATTAAGTTATTATAAGAACTTATAACTTGTACATATGAAGAACACCTTAAAAACTTAATATACATCAACTAGTCTCCATTCGGTAAAAGCGGAGTGTTTTGGGTTGAGAATTAAAAACCTATCCTAGACTTTGAGTTCGAGGCTAAGACTTTGGTAATATATTAATATATGTAAATAAGACCTTTATTAATTTTTTCATGATTTTAGAAAAGTGAAAGTATTTTATCAAAAATCATATATTGGGTGGATGCCAGGATTCTTTCAAATCTGTCCACCGGCACAAAAAGAGGGTAAAACTATAAAAATTAATATATGGGCTGAAATTTTCGAATTGATTTTAAAAAATTAACTTCTTAAGGAATCTGATGTTATGCGAGGTGTATATAAAATAGCTTTATATTTTACAAGGAAATACTATTAAATACGATACAATTTTACACAAGATATTTATTTATTTATAGAATGGATATACTTAAACCTTGCTACAACACCTATAGGCAGTGTACCTAATCGTACAGTAGTGTAGTTTTTACTAAGTCCGGTTCGTTCCACAGGGAAAATCTTTAAACAAAGCTTAACGCTATATTAGTTTACTTTTATAAAAATACAAATATATATATAAGTAATATTATTATTATAAAGGGGGGGGGGGGGGTTTACCGTTTAATGACCGGTTTGTCGATTTTAAAACTTTAGTCGCAGTTAAAACCAAATGTAAAATAATAAATAAATACAAGACTTAATTTAAAGCGTAAAGTAAATAACGATAATGAAATTGCGAATAATAAAAGTGCGATAAAATAAACTTGCGATAATTAAAAAGTACGATAATTAAAAGTGCAATTAAATACAATAACAATAAAAATGCGATAATTAGAAGTGCAATTAAATATAAAATAAAGGAAATTAAATATGAAATAAAAGAATTATGCTTATTTAAACTTCCGTAGTCATGATGTTTGACGTGTTGATTTTAGTTTTATGCCCATGGGTTAATTGTCCTTTGTCCTGGATTATTTAATATGTCCGTCTGGTTTTTGTCCATAACAGTCCATCAGTCATAAATATAAAGTGCGAGTGTCCTCGTCAAATTATTCTTATACCCGAAGTTAAATATTCCAACTAATTGGGGACTTAAACTGTAACAAGATTTTAATACTTTGTTTAATAATTACACCAGGATGTCGACTGAGTGTAACCCAAGGTTTTAATACTTTGTTATCAATTATACCAAGTGTCCTTGTACATAATTTCACCCCTGTTTTAATTATTCTAGTGGCTATTAATCCATTCTCGTGTCCGGTTAAATGAACGATTATTCGTACATATAAATACCCCGCCCATCGTGTCCGATCGAGTGTATGTGGTTATTTATAGGTATGTCCAATTGTAAATCTTTATATTAAAATTAACAAACTATCATTTAGTTAAACAAATATAAAGCCCATTAATAGCCCATAGTCTAATTTCCACAAGTGTCGTTCTTTTGTCCAAACCCCAATTATGGTACAAAGCCCAATTACCCAATTTTAGTAATTAGCCCAACATCATGATTACTTCGTTTTAAATAAGCATAATAATAACTTAGCTACGAGACATTAAATTAAAAAGGTTGAACATAACTTACAATGATTAAAAATAGCGTAGCGTTACACGGACAGAATTTCGACTTACACCCTTACAACATTCGCTAACATACCCTTATTATTAGGATTTAAAATTAAAATTAAAATTAAAATATAAATATAAATATAAATATTACGTATAGATATAGAGAGATTGATATATTGGATGATATATAAAATGATCAGAATTCGTTTGCTTTTATAGGGAATTGAGTTCAGGGGGTCTCCGCGACTCGCGGCTTTTTCTGCCATCAAACTCCGCGAGTCGCGGAGTTTGAAATTCCAGCTCACCAACTTTGGAGTCTTTCTTGCAGACGAATTTTTATTATTTATATAATATATAAATAATTATAAGAATTATTTAAATATTATATTATATTTATGTGCATAGTTGACTTGTAATTTTTAGTCCGTTGCGTCGAGCGTTGAGAGTTGACTCTGGTCCCGGTTCCGGATTTTCGAACGTCCTTGCGTACAATTTAATATCTTGTACTTTGCGTTTTGAATCTTGTACTCTTGTAATTTCGAGACGTTTCTTATCAATAATTGGAACCACTTTGATTGTATTTTATACTTTTGAGCTTTTTGGACCTTTGCGTCTTCAATTCGTTGAATCTGTCTTTTGTCTTCACCTTTTATTATTTAAACGAATATCACTTTTAAATAGAACAATTGCAACTAAAAGCTTGTATTTCTTGAGGAATAATGCTATGAAATATATGTTCGTTTTTAGCATTATCAAATATTCCCACACTTGAGCGTTGCTTGTCCTCAAGCAATATAGTCTTGAAATACTAGAATCACTTCTTTATTCTTCACACTTTGTACATCAGTGATTTCTATACGGCGGTTTAAACAATGGTAGTAACGATATGGTTTACAGTCCCACATGACTATAAAAATTTAGATCCTTTATGGAAATTGGATCTTTATGAAAACATTTGATCTTTTGAAAATTAAATCTAGCTTTTACCCTAGATAAGTTTTCCGGAATAACCCTTCACCGGTGTTTGCAAATTATTTTTGTGGGTTTGGTGGGTTTCATATTTGAAAATTTTAGCTCAAAACTTATGGTTTTGTGTCACCCACTTGCTAACCTTGTATTAGGAAAGCAACACGTCCAGTTTACTTGTCCCGTATATTACCTTTCGGTAAACTACCGTCCGGTTGTAAAGGAAAGCGTTGAACAAGCAACTGTTAAGGCAATGTCCCCTGACATGCTTTTAATTATGGTCTATAACGTGTCAGACGCAATTACTATCCTTGGTATGAGCAATAGTAAACCTCACCCTTATGATTTTTCGGTCTGGCACAAGGTCCTGTCTTTGACCATGCTATGCAACCACCGTTCTTACGGTTGACACCCGATTTGGTTCAGATGACCTAATAAATTCCAGATGAATTCCTAGGATTTTACGTTCAATGGTAATGAACGCATTGAAAATGGGTTTTCAGAAAACAAATCGGTTTGTAATTTTGATCAAAATATTTTCTCGTTCAAGCTCGAGTTTAGATATCATTGAATTCCATGAGTTTGTAATTCTCAATCTTTAAGGTCAATCTCTAGGATTGAGTAATATCAGTCTTAAAAGCTGATTTTTAATCTTTAAGGAGATTATCCTTTCTGGTGATCTGATTCATTAGTCTTATCCAGCTAATTTGTACGGTGCCCCCCCATTTTACGAGATAAATCCTTCTCATGGTTAGGATAAATCTGACCACTTGGCGACCCTGTTTTATGCTGAGGTTCGTTGATTTCCTGCTGATTTTAGTGATGACTTTTCTAGATTTTTCGTCAACCTACAGCTGGTCTGGACGACAACTTCCTGACCTAAATCAAGAAGCGCGTTTCTTTTTCGAAAGACTTTACTTCCTTTTAACGATGGAATTGATTCATCGTGCAGATCCATCTCTTCTTTTCTTTCATCGGGTAAAACAGTTTAGTTTAGTCCAAAGCAAAAGTATTTTCAGTTATTTTTTACAGAAATATGTGACATATGTTTAAAATATCTTGGTAAATTTTCCCACACTTGGCTTTTATTTTCCTTTTTATTGTCCTCTATTCCATTTTAAATGAATTTTAACATTTTGGTTTGTTTCTCAATTTATGTCCTTTCCGAGGTAACAATAATTTCGGTGTTAAAACCTAGTTTATCATTCATAAATATGTATAAACATGATTTTGAGTTCATTTAATTGAAAATTTTGAAAAATTTTACTAGAATTGGGTAGTCAGTATATAAGACTAAGGCTGTTCTTTATTATCAGAGAGCACTAGATTCTAATACAACTACTGCTTTACTATTATTTTTAATGGTAACCAAGTGTTTAAGATAAAAATTTTAAAAATCCGAAAGAATTTAACCCCTTCCCACACTTAAGATCTTGCAATGCCCTCATTTGCAAGAAATCAGTAACGATTTAAATTATTGAGGGTGATTTGTGTGAAAATGATTAAATTTTACCAAATTTTCCAAACATATTTGTGTTTGTGTTGAATGATAAATGGTGCACATCATTTGTTCATTCCGTCTTGTTGTTATATCACATTTATTTTGCATCTTGTCGTCAAAATTAGTTGCTTTTGCTGAACTTAATGCCAGTCTTTGAAAATGCGTTGTTTTACCCTGTTGTGTACATAAGATAAACTACAAACATATATACATATTTTTGAAGTTTGGTATATTACCCCACATTCAAACATTATTAAAATCTAATAATAAAAGTTAGAAAATTATAAAAACTATTACAATATTAACATAAGTATTAAATGTATCAACATTACAAATTATAAAATAAATAAAACTAAGTAGACTAGGGATGATACTGATACCAGTAGGGGTTCCATGCATAACCATATGTGTTATAAAATGCTTCGGCTGGGTTATACGTAGGATACGGTGGTTGAATCTCTATAAATCAGGGAGGGAATATGGGCGATGGAGTGGGAATATAGTTTCTACATATATGTTGGCAATAAGCTATGATTTGGTTTTGATGAACTTGCCAATCTTCAAATGCTCTATGTCTAGCATTTTCATACTCTTGTGAAGCTCTAAACCTTTGCATTTCTGCCATTTCATTTCCCCCTCCTACATTACCTTGCTGTTGGTTTCTCTCAACCTGTGGATGTCTACCATTATATCGTACTGCGGCGTTATTTCGCCTCTTCAAAACTTTCGCACCATGGTATACATTTAAACCTATTGTATCTCGGGGTTCTGGTTCTTCGATTAGTAATCTCCCCCGACTTATATCCACACCGAGATATTCAGCAATCAAAGTAATAAATATACCACCTCCTATTATGCTATGCGGTCTCATCCCCCTAACCATAGCTGATAAATAATAACCCACACAATAAGGTATATTTACAGCGCTTTGTGGGTCTCGAATACACATGTGGTAAAACAAATCTTTTTCATTTACCTTTTCCTTATTCTTACCTCGTTGTGTAATCGAATTGGCTAAAAACCTATGAATTACTCTTAATTCAGCTCTATCTATATCCAAATAAGAATAATTTTCCCCTTTAAATCGGTGATGGCTAGTCATTTGACTCCATACACCATGCGTATCAAAATTTTCGTCTATCTTTCTACCATTTAGTATCAACCCTCTATAATCGGCAGATGCTAGCTCCTCAGGCGTATATATACGTAAAGCCTGATCCATGTCTAGTAAAGACATGTGGCGCATCGAACCTCCTAACAAAAATCTAATAAAAGATAGATCGGTTAAACTAGCTACCCGATCATTTAATTCTATACTACACAACAATTCTTCACACCATACTTTATATACAGGTCTACGTATGTTGAATAACCGTACCGAATCGTTAAAAGTAGAATTACCATACCTCTGTGCAAGTAATTCCCTAATTGGCCCGGCCAATTCTACAGCTTCTAATGGTCCCCATTCTATGACCCTAGGTACTTCAACAGCTTTAGAATGAAGAGTATGCAAACCCCTTTAGTATTTTGGATAATCTATCCAAAGTCTGTCAAATCTCAGGTTCGGGTGCAAATCTTCCAAGTGCATATCAGAAAATGTCATGACTGGATGAGGTATATCTTGTTTGTAGTAGTTATCCACCTCCTGTTGTTCCGCATTCTCAGCAGGAGCATTGCGAGCTTGGGATGAAGATTCACCCCTTTCAGTCTGCAAAACACATCAAACACAATTTTTGTGCATCCAAATATGCATTAGTGTCAGCAAAATCATCAATCAAAATAATTACAATGACATGATCAATTTATATCAAACTTAAGCTCATTTTCATATTTTCATCAAATCTACACTTTTTCAAATAAGCATATACGAAAATGTTCGCCAAGTTCATAAGCATTCAACTCAAATAACATGTCAAAATAATCATCACTAGCAATTAAACAAGTTTCAAATGGCATTATCTCTCAAAAATCAAGTTCATGAATTTTAGACTTGAAAAAGTCCACTTTAATTCTCAAAATCATGTTTAGGCTCAAAGTTTGGATCATTTAACTACCTAAACATGTTACACTACTTAATTTAGCAACAATTCATGACAAAAATCGGCCATAACCTGTTTATATCAAAAAGCCCCAAATTTGCTCAAGAACACAAACCCTAGATTACTCAAAATTTGAAGTTTAAGGCATCTAATCATGTTAAATAGCATCAATCTAGGTTATACAGGCATAATACATAAGCAATTTAAACATAATTACACTAAAAAGCATCAAAATCAAATTGGGTATAAAATTGCTCAAGAACACTAATTTTCAGATTAAATGGTGTTTAGGTGTAGAAATTTACCGTTTTTCTTGAGTAATTCCTTGATAGCATCCTTCTCAACATGATTTTAGTAAAAGATTTGATGATTAACGGTCAAAAATTGCGAATTTGGTGTGTGTTTTTCGGGTTTTTTCGGGTTATTTTCGCAGTTTTTGTGGTGTGGGGATGTTCAACTGATCAGTTTTGGCGTTTTATTTTTTTTCTGTATTTTGATCCCTCCGCGAGTCGCGGTGTTTGACCCTTCAAACTCCGCGAGTCGCGGAGTTTGTATTTTTTTTTTTTTTAAACATCTTATCTTATACTAATTAAAACAATTAAGTAATTAATTTTAAAATTTTGTTTCCCTTGTTATTTAGGACGAGGTCGTTTCGGATCGATGTCCTAGTCCATCCTTCGACAAAATTTTAAAATTTGTCTTTTTGTAGCGATTGTTTTAAAAGCTAAGATTTTTGGGTTTTTTTTAATGTTTTTGTCATACTTTAATTCAATAAGATTAAAAATAATGATAATAAAAGTTCTCGTCCCTCCCTCGGGTAAAGCAATTTCGGTTCAACGACCTAGTCTTCAACTTACGATGAATTTTAAAAATCATATTTTTAACTTAATGAGATAAAGTAAATTTTTGTTTTTAAATTCACACAACTTAAATTTAAAAATACATAAAATTTAAAATTTACACCAAACTTAATTAAAAATGCATAATATTAAAAATTCACACCAAACTTTATATTATATTTTTGTTTTTATACATACAAACTTATATTAATTTTTCAAATATTTACAATTTTAAAAATATTGATTAATTTAAGATTTATATATTAATTTTAAAAATATGGTAAAAATAAAATTAAAAATCTTTTTGGCTTTTATCCCACTTTAATCAATCAAATATTATCAAAAATATGCGCCCCTCTTTTCGGTAAAGTAATTTCGGTTCCAAGACCTAATTTAACTCATGACGAATTTTTGAAATATTTTGGGTTGATTGATTAAAGATATTTATACCATAAGAATAAACGTTAAATTTCGCAGTGATGTAATAAATTTTTGTATGATATCAATAATTTCGGTCGCCAAACCTAATTTTATTCAATACCAATTTAATACTTTATAGCGAACAAATTAGCATTTATTATCAAAAGGTTAAAAATAAAAATAAAAATAAAAAAACTGTACAGACTTACCTGTGAGATAGTATTCTTAGTTATATGATCTATCCCATTCATAAGATAGTCGGTTTAATTGGTTTTCCATGGCTACATAGGCGTAACCTCGAGCATTTAGTGTTTTTTCTTCTAAACATATGAACGGTCCGTCTCTGCATAAAGTAACAAATTCGGTATTTGAATAGGTTTGATTATTTGAACATTTACCTCCATGTGACCATTTTCCGCATTTGTGACATCTTTCTAGGTGTCGTGCTCTTCTTTTCGCTGCGGATTTTGATTTTCCTTTACCAAATTGTAACTTATTATCTTCGCATCTGGATTCTTTTCTTACTCCGTCCAATCTTTCTCTGATTACTGATACTATTTCACTTGGTAGTGTGTCATTATTACGTTTAGTGATCAAAGCGTGTAGCATTAGACCATGGTTTAGTTCACAGGCAGTCTTCATTTCCTAAAAAAAAAAATTCAGAATGGGGGGAGAAGACTAGTTCTTTAGGGTCTGCTAGGGAAAGACTATTCGGGTTCCATTTTCGAGAACTACACGAAAACAGACAATCTAACTCTAACAGAAATACATATGATCCTTTAACGACTTGATTCTCCCCACACTTAGTTAGCTGTGGTATCGAAATTGTGATCAACTTCCATTGGACTATCTATGTAGTGTTTAACTCTGTGACCATTAACTTTAAATTCAATCCCATTTGAATTTATTAATTCTATCGTTCCGTATGGGAAAACTCTTTTGACTATGAATGGTCCAGACTGTAGTGACCCAAACTTTTCCATGTTTATATATATTAATTGAGATTGATATTTACACGATTAAATGTTTCCAACATGTTAAGCAATCAAACTTGTTAAGACTTGATTAATTGAAATATGTTTCATATAGACAATTGACCACCCAAGTTGACCGGTGATTCACGAACGTTAAAACTTGTAAAAACTATATGATGACATATATATGGATATATATATATATATATACATATATATATATATATATATATATATATATATATATATATATATATATATATATATATATATATATATATATATATATATATATATATAGTTAACATGATACTATGATAAGTAAACATATCATTAAGTATATTAACAATGAACTACATATGTAAAAACAAGACTACTAACTTAATGATTTTTAAACGAGACATATATGTAACGATTATCGTTGTAAAGACATTTAATGTATATATATCATATTAAGAGATATTCATACATGATAATATCATGATAATATAATAATTTAAAATCTCATTTGATATTATAAACATTGGGTTAACAACATTTAACAAGATCGTTAACCTAAAGGTTTCAAAACAACACTTACATGTAACGACTAACGATGACTTAACGACTCCGTTAAAATGTATATACATGTAGTGTTTTAATATGTATTTATACACTTTTGAAAGACTTCAATACACTTATCAAAATACTTCTACTTAACAAAAATGCTTACAATTACATCCTCGTTCAGTTTCATCAACAATTCTACTCGTATGCACCCGTATTCGTACTCGCACAATACACAACTTTTAGATGTATGTACTATTGGTATATACACTCCAATGATCAGCAATTAGCAGCCCATGTGAGTCACCTAACACATGTGGGAACCATCATTTGGCAACTAGCATGAAATATCTCATAAAATTACAAAAATATGAGTAATCATTCATGACTTATTTACATGAAAACAAAATTACATATCCTTTATATCTAATCCATACACCAACGACCAAAAACACCTACAAACACTTTCATTCTTCAATTTTCTTCATCTAATTGATCTCTCTCAAGTTCTATCTTCAAGTTCTAAGTGTTCTTCATATATTCTACAAGTTCTAGTTACATAAAATCAAGAATACTTTCAAGTTTGCTAGCTCACTTCCAATCTTGTAAGGTGATCATCCAACCTCAAGAAATCTTTGTTTCTTACAGTAGGTTATCATTCTAATACAAGGTAATAATCATATTCAAACTTTGGTTCAATTTCTATAACTATAACAATCTTATTTCAAGTGATGATCTTACTTGAACTTGTTTTCGTGTCATGATTCTGCTTCAAGAACTTCGAGCCATCCAAGGATCCATTGAAGCTAGATCCATTTTTCTCTTTTCCAGTAGGTTTATCCAAGGAACTTAAGGTAGTAATGATGTTCATAACATCATTAGATTTATACATATAAAGCTATCTTATTCGAAGGTTTAAACTTGTAATCACTAGAACATAGTTTAGTTAATTCCAAACTTGTTCGCAAACAAAAGTTAATCCTTCTAACTTGACTTTTAAAATCAACTATACACATGTTCTATATCTATATGATATGCTAACTTAATGATTTAAAACCTGGAAACACGAAAAACACCGTAAAACCAGATTTACGCCGTCGTAGTAACACCGCGGGCTATTTTGGGTTAGTTAATTAAAAACTATGATAAACTTTGATTTGAAAGTTGTTATTCTGAGAAAATGATTTTTATTATGGACATGAAACTATATCCAAAAATTATGGTTAAACTCAAAGTGAAAGTATGTTTTCTAAAATGGTCATCTAGACGTCGTTCTTTCGACTGAAATGACTACATTTACAAAAACGACTTGTAACTTATTTTTCCAACTATAAACCTATACTTTTTCTATTTAGATTCATAAAATAGAGTTCAATATGAAACCATAGCAATTTGATTCACTCAAAACGGATTTAAAATGAAGAAGTTATGGGTAAAATAAGATTGGATAATTTTTCTCATTTTAGCTACGTGAAAATTGGTAATAAATCTATTCCAACCATAACTTAATCAACTTGTATTCTATATTATGTAATCTTGAGATACCATAGACACGTATACAATGTTTCGACCTATCATGTCGACACATCTATATATATTTCGGAACAACCATAGACACTCGATATGTGAATGTTGGAGTTAGCTATACAGGGTTGAGGTTGATTCCAAAATATATATAGTTTGAGTTGTGATCAATACTGAGATACGTATACACTGGGTCGTGGATTGATTCAAGATAATATTTATCGATTTATTTCTGTACATCTAACTGTGGACAACTAGTTGTAGGTTACTAACGAGGACAGCTGACTTAATAAACTTAAAACATCAAAATATATTAAAAGTGTTGTAAATATATTTTGAACATACTTTGATATATATGTATATATTGTTATAGGTTCGTGAATCAACCAGTGGCCAAGTCTTACTTCCCGACGAAGTAAAAATCTGTGAAAGTGAGTTATAGTCCCACTTTTAAAATCTAATATTTTTGGGATGAGAATACATGCAGGTTTTATAAATGATTTACAAAATAGACACAAGTATGTGAAACTACATTCTATGGTTGAATTATCGAAATCGAATATGCCCCTTTTTATTAAGTCTGGTAATCTAAGAATTAGGGAACAGACACCCTAATTGACGCGAATCCTAAAGATAGATCTATTGGGCCTAACAAACCCCATCCAAAGTACCGGATGCTTTAGTACTTCGAAATTTATATCATATCCGAAGGGTGTCCCGGAATGATGGGGATATTCTTATATATGCATCTTTTTAATGTCGGTTACCAGGTGTTCACCATATGAATGATTTTTATCTCTATGTATGGGATGTGTATTGAAATATGAAATCTTGTGGTCAATTATTATGATTTGATATATATAGGTTAAACCTATAACTCACCAACATTTTTGTTGACGTTTAAAGCATGTTTATTCTCAGGTGAATACTAAGAGCTTCCGCTGTTGCATACTAAAATAAGGACAAGATTTGGAGTCCATGCTTGTATGATATTGTGTAAAAACTGCATTCAAGAAACTTATTTTGTTGTAACATATTTGTATTGTAAACCATTATGTAATGGTCGTGTGTAAACAGGATATTTTAGATTATCATTATTTGATAATCTACGTAAAGCTTTTTAAACCTTTATTGATAAAATAAATGTTATGGTTTGTTTTAAAATGAATGCAGTCTTTGAAAAACGTCTCATATAGAGGTCAAAACCTCGCAACGAAATCAATTAATATGGAACGTTTTTAATCAATAAGAACGGGACATTTCAGTTGGTATCCGAGCGTTGGTCTTAGAGAACCAGAATTTTGCATTAGTGTATCTTATCGAGTTTGTTAGGATGCATTAGTGAGTCTGGACTTCGACCGTGTTTACTTGAAAAATGATTGCTTAACAAATTTTGTTGGAAACTATATATTTTTAACATGTGAATATTATGTGATATATTAATCTCTTAACGCGTTTGATATTATGTGATAGATGTCTACCTCTAGAACAAGTCTCATTGACTCACCTAATAATAATGAAGAGTCAAATGTAAATTGGAATGATTCGTGGACTGATTCACAAGTTCCCGAAGAGGAACCGGAAGAAGAGTCGGAACCGGAAGAAGAATCGGAACTTGAAGAAGAATCGGAACCGGATGAAGAAATAGAACCGGTGGGGGAAATAATAAAACGGTTAAGTAAAAGAAAATCCTCAACCAACCGACCAAGGTTAATTATGGTCAATGGTGTTTCTGCCAAGGAAGCAAAATATTGGGAGGATTACCAATTCTCCGATGAATCGGATTCTGACAAGAATTCCGATGATGTTATAGAAATTACCCCAACTGAATTTAAAAAGGCAAAAGAAAATAATAAGGGAAAGGGCATAAAAATAGAGAAATCTAATTCCAACCCCGATGAACTTTATATGTATCGTCAACCCCCGAAGTCCTTAAGTTGTAACAATGACCCGGGAATCTCTAAACCACCAGGTTTTTCTAAACCAATGTGGAAAACTACGGCTCGTATTAGGGGAACATCATATATCCCTAGAAACTTGGCAAAACGAACCAAAACCGAAGAAGAAGAAACAAGCGAGTTGGAATAAGATAGTTGTATTCGTGTGGTGTAATATATGTAATATAGTGTGCTTATGCTTTATGATATATGTAAAAATTGCTTGTATTAATAAGTATTTTTTTTATGAATCTAACTCTTGTCTATTTTACAGTATAAAAACACAAAATGGATAGACAACCCAATATTTTAAGAGACCTACCCGGAGACATGATTGATGAAATCTTGTCTAGAGTCGGTCAGAATTCTTCGGCACAACTATTTAAGGCGAGATCAGTTTGTAAGACATTCGAAGAACGTTCCAAGAATGCCTTGGTTTATAAAAGGCTTTCGTTCGAAAGATGGGGGATATCACATTGGGAAATCCATAAGTTACGATGTGTTTACTTTGACGCATATATTGCGGGGAACCCAAATGTTATTTTACGCAATGGGTTAAGAAATTATTTTGACTCAATATATCCGAATATTGGACTTCGTGATTTAGAAAAAGCGGCTAACATGCAACATAAAGAAGCATGTTATGCTTACGGATTAGTAATGTTCGCTTCTCACCAAAGTGAGAACAAGAACATCGGGCTACAACTATTAAACAAAACGTTCCCACAAGTGACGGAGTCGGTAATTGGGGTAAGAAATGAGGTTTTTAGATTGTTACGGGACTGTTGGACATTACGTAACCCTCGTCCCTTTGACGACGTTACAACACGCTGTCTTATCAACGGCCATAACGGTTATGTTCCACAAGACCAAGGATGGGAAGTAATCCTAGTAAAACCAGAATGCATGACTTGTTTCTGGACGTATGAATTACGTGTCTTTATTGCCTTTGCTGAACGACTTGTGTACTAGCTAGAATTATCTTCACAACCTTCTTGTATCAAATTTATTGTGTGCTATATTTCATGCTATATGTAAAATAAGCGGTATTGTAAGTTTGTAAAATATTGTGTAAAAGTTTAAACGCGAAATATTATTATAATCAGTTTTTCATATAGAATTGTAGTAGTTGAATTGTATATTAGCTACTATATATATATATATATATATATATATACTTATATATATATATATATATATATATATATATATATATATATATATATATATATATATATATATATATATATATATATATATATATATATATATATATAAGTATGAACTTAACGGGTAGGTACTACCCGAATTTAAACTTATAAAACGCTAATATGAAGAAAAAGCTTTTATAAATGAGTTCATATTATGCTACGAAATACTATTAACTACTCTTAATATTCTGTATGATTAACTTGTTCCATTTGACTATTTTGAAGGAAATGGCACCGACTACTCGACACACCGTGAATATGAATGAAGAGGAATTCCGTACTTTTCTAGCTTCAAACATAGCCGCAGTACAGGCTGCGCTACATACCAACAATAACCTTGGATCTAGCAGTACAGGAAATCGTGTAGGATGCACCTACAAAGAATTCACTGCCTACAAACCTTTGGAATTTGATGGAACCGAAGGACCGATCGGGTTGAAACGGTAGACCGAGAAGGTCGAATCGGTGTTTGCCATAAGTAAGTGTACTGAAGAGGACAAAGTGAAGTACGCTACGCATACCTTCACGGGTTCTGCGTTAACATGGTGGAATACCTATCTAGAGCAAGTGGGACAAGATGATGCGTACGCACTACCGTGGTCAGCATTCAAGCACTTGATGAACGAGAAGTACCGTCCCAGAACCGAGGTCAATAAGCTCAAGACAGAACTTAGAGGGTTACGAACCCAAGGATTTGATATTACCACGTACGAAAGACGATTCACAGAATTGTGCCTATTGTGTCCGGGAGCATTCGAAGATGAGGAAGAGAAGATCGACGCGTTTGTGAAAGGATTACCGGAAAGAATTCAAGAAGATATAAGTTCACACGAGCCCGCCTCCATACAACAGGCATGTAGAATGGCTCACAAACTAGTGAACCAGATTGAAGAAAGAATTAAAGAACAGACTGCTGAAGAGGCCAATGTGAAGCAATTCAAAAGAAAGTGGGAGGAAAACGGTGATAAGAATCACCAATACAACAACAACAGCAATTACAACAATAATCGCAACAATTATCCCAACAATCGCAACATCAATCGCAACTACAACAAACGGCCCAACAACAATAACAACAACAACAACAACAACAGCAACTACAACAATCATCCCAACAATAATAATAACCGCAACAACAACAACAATCAGAAGCAGCTATGCCAAAGGTGTGAAAAGTATCACTCGGGGTTCTGCACCAAATTTTGCAACAAGTGTAAAAGAAATGGTCATAGCGCGGCGAAGTGTGAGGTCTACGGACCAGGGGTTAATAGAACGAAAGGAATAAATGGTGTCGGAACGAGTAATGGCGGAGCAAGTAGTGTCGGAGCAAGTTATGCCAATGTAGTTTATTATAAATGTGGAAAATCGGGCCACATTATTAGAAATTGCCCGAACCAGGAGAACACGAATGGACAAGGCCGCGGAAGAGTTTTCAATATTAAGGCGGCAGAGGCACAGGAAGACCCGGAGCTTGTTACGGGTACGTTTCTTATTGACAATAAATCTGCTTACATTTTATTTGATTCGGGTGCGGATAGAAGCTATATGAGTAGAGATTTTTGTGCTAAATTAAGTTGTCCATTGACGCCTTTGGATAGTAAATTTTTACTCGAATTAGCAAATGGTAAATTAATTTCAGCAGATAATATATGTCGGAATCGAGAAATTAAACTGGTTAGCGAAACATTTAAGATTGATTTGATACCAGTAGAGTTAGGGAGTTTTGATGTGATAATCGGTATGGACTGGTTGAAAGAAGTGAAAGCAGAGATCGTTTGTTACGAAAATGCAATTCGCATTATACGAGAAAAAGGAAAACCCTTAATGGTGTACGGAGAAAAGGGCAACACGAAGCTACATCTTATTAGTAATTTGAAGGCACAAAAACTAATAAGAAAAGGTTGCTATGCTGTTCTAGCACACGTTGAGAAAGTACAAACTGAAGAAAAGAGCATCAATGATGTTCCCATTGCAAAAGAATTTCCCGATGTATTTCCGAAAGAATCACCGGGATTACCCTCACATCGATCCGTTGAATTTCAAATAGATCTTGTACCAGGAGCTGCACCAATAGCTCGTGCTCCTTACAGACTCGCACCCAGCGAGATGAAAGAACTGCAAAGCCAATTACAAGAACTTTTAGAGCGTGGTTTCATTCGACCAAGCACATCACCGGGGGGAGCTCCTGTTTTGTTTGTCAAGAAGAAAGATGGTACATTCAGGTTGTGTATCGACTACCGAGAGTTGAACAAACTTACCATCAAGAACCGCTACCCACTACTGAGAATCGACGACTTATTTGATCAACTACAAGGCTCGTCTGTTTATTCAAAGATTGACTTACGTTCCGGGTATCATCAAATGCGGGTGAAAGAAGATGATATTCCAAAGACTGCTTTCAGAACATGTTACGGTCATTACGAGTTTATGGTCATGCTGTTTGGTTTAACTAATGCACCTGCTGTGTTCATGGACCTTATGAACCGAGTGTGTGGACTATACCTTGACAAGTTTGTCATTGTTTTCATTGATGACAAACTTATTTACTCAAAGAATGACCAAGAACACGGTGAACATTTGAGAAAGGTGTTAGAAGTATTGAGGAAGGAAGAATTGTACGCTAAGTTTTCAAAGTGTGCATTTTGGTTGGAAGAAGTTCAATTCCTCGGTCACATAGTGAATAAAGAAGGTATTAAGGTGGATCCAGCAAAGATAGAAACTGTTGAAAAGTGGGAAACCCCGAAAACTCCAAAACACATACGCCAGTTTTTAGGACTAGCTGGTTACTACAGAAGGTTCATCCAAGACTTTTCCAGAATAGCAAAACCCTTGACTGCATTAACGCATAAAGGGAAGAAATTTGAATGGAATGATGAACAAGAGAAAGCGTTTCAGTTATTGAAGAAAAAGCTAACTACGGCACCTATATTGTCATTGCCTGAAGGGAATGATGATTTTGTGATTTATTGTGACGCATCAAAGCAAGGTCTCGGTTGTGTATTAATGCAACGAACGAAGGTGATTGCTTATGCGTCTAGACAATTGAAGATTCACGAAAAAAATTATACGACGCATGATTTAGAATTAGGCGCGGTTGTTTTTGCATTAAAGACTTGGAGGCACTACTTATATGGGGTCAAAAGTATTATATATACCGACCACAAAAGTCTTCAACACATATTTAATCAGAAATAACTGAATATGAGGCAGCGTAGGTGGATTGAATTGTTGAATGATTACGACTTTGAGATTCGTTACCACTCAGGGAAGGCAAATGTGGTAGCCGATGCCTTGAGCAGGAAGGACAGAGAACCCATTCGAGTAAAATCTATGAATATAATGATTCATAATAACCTTACTACTCAAATAAAGGAGGCGCAACAAGGAGTTTTAAAAGAGGGAAATTTAAAGGATGAAATACCCAAAGGATCGGAGAAGCATCTTAATATTCGGGAAGACGGAACCCGGTATAGGGCTGAAACGATTTGGGTACCAAAATTTGGATATATGAGAGAAATGGTACTTAGAGAAGCTCATAAAACCAGATACTCAATACATCCTGGAACGGGGAAGATGTACAAGGATCTCAAGAAACATTTTTGGTGGCCGGGTATGAAAGCCGATGTTGCTAAATACGCAGGAGAATGTTTGACGTGTTCTAAGGTCAAAGCTGAGCATCAGAAACCATCAGGTCTACTTCAACAACCCGAAATCCCAGAATGGAAATGGAAAAACATTACCATGGATTTCATCACTAAATTGCCAAGGACTGCAAGTGGTTTTGATACTATTTGGGTAATACTTGATCGTCTCACCAAATCAGCACACTTCCTGCCAATAAGAGAAGATGACAAGATGGAGAAGTTAGCACGACTGTATTTGAAGGAAGTCATCTCCAGACATGGAATACCAATCTCTATTATCTCTGATAGGGATGGCAGATTTATTTCAAGATTCTGGCAGACATTACAGCAAGCATTAGGAACTCGTCTAGACATGAGTACTGCCTATCATCCACAAACTGATGGGCAGAGCGAAAGGACGATACAAACGCTTGAAGACATGCTACGAGCATGTGTTATTGATTTCGGAAACAGTTGGGATCGACATCTACCGTTAGCAGAATTTTTCTACAACAACAGCTACCATTCAAGCATTGAGATGGCGCCGTTTGAAGCAATTTATGGTAGAAATTGCAGGTCTCCGATTTGTTGGAGTGAAGTGGGGGATAGACAGATTACGGGTCTGGAGATTATACAAGAAACTACCGAGAAGATCATCCAAATTCAACAACGGTTGAAAACCGCCCAAAGTCGACAAAAGAGCTACGCTGACATTAAAAGAAAAGATATAGAATTTGAAATTGGAGAGATGGTCATGCTTAAAGTTGCACCTTGAAAAGGCGTTGTTCGATTTGGTAAACGAGGGAAATTAAATCCAAGATATATTGGACCATTCAAGATTATTGATCGTGTCGGACCAGTAGCTTACCGACTTGAGTTACCTCAACAACTCGCGGCTGTACATAACACTTTCCACGTCTCGAATTTGATGAAATGTTTTGCTAAAGAAGATCTCACTATTCCGTTAGATGAAATCTAAATCAACGAAAAACTTCAATTCATCGAAGAACCCGTCGAAATAATGGATCGTGAGGTTAAAAGACTTAAGCAAAACAAGATACCAATTGTTAAGGTTTGATGGAATGCTCGTAGAGGACCCGAGTTCACCTGGGAGCGTGAAGATTAGATGAAGAAGAAATACCCACATCTATTTCCAGAAGATTCGTCAACACCTTCAACAGCTTAAAATTTCAGGACGAAATTTATTTAACGGGTAGGTACTGTAGTGACCCGAACTTTTCCATGTTTATATATATTAATTGAGATTGATATTTACATGATTAAATGTTTCCAACATGTTAAGCAATCAAACTTGTTAAGACTTGATTAATTGAAATATGTTTCATATAGACAATTGACCACCCAAGTTGACCGGTGATTCACGAACGTTAAAACTTGCAAAAACTATATGATGACATATATATGGATATATATATATATATATAGTTAACATGATACTATGATAAGTAAACATATCATTAAGTATATTAACAATAAACTACATATGTAAAAACAAGACTACTAACTTAATGATTTTTAAACGAGACATATATGTAACGACTATTGTTGTAAAGACATTTAATGTATATATATCATATTAAGAGATATTCATACATGATAATATCATGATAATATAATAATTTAAAATCTCATTTGATATTATAAACATTGGGTTAACAACATTTAACAAGATCGTTAACCTAAAGGTTTCAAAACAACACTTACATGTAACGACTAACGATGACTTAACGACTCCGTTAAAATGTATATACATGTAGTGTTTTAATATGTATTTATACACTTTTGAAAGACTTCAATACACTTATCAAAATACTTCTACTTAACAAAAATGCTTACAATTACATCCTCGTTCAGTTTCATCAACAATTCTACTCGTATGCACCCGTATTCGTACTCGCACAATACACAGCTTTTAGATGTATGTACTATTGGTATATATACTCCAATGATCAGCTCTTAGCAGCCCATGTGAGTCACCTAACACATGTGAGAACCATCATTTGGCAACTAGCATGAAATATCTCATAAAATTACAAAAATATGAGTAATCATTCATGACTTATTTACATGAAAACAAAATTACATATCCTTTATATCTAATCCATACACCAACGACCAAAAACACCTACAAACACTTTTATTCTTCAATTATCTTCATCTAATTGATCTCTCTCAAGTTCTATCTTCAAGTTCTAAGTGTTCTTCATATATTCTACAAGTTCTAGTTACATAAAATCAAGAATACTTTCAAGTTTGCTAGCTCACTTCCAATCTTGTAAGGTGATCATCCAACCTCAAGAAATCTTTGTTTCTTACAGTAGGTTATCATTCTAATACAAGGTAATAATCATATTCAAACTTTGGTTCAATTTCTATAACTATAACAATCTTATTTCAAGTGATGATCTTACTTGAACTTGTTTTCGTGTCATGATTCTGCTTCAAGAACTTCGAGCCATCCAAGGATCCATTGAAGCTAGATCCATTTTTCTCTTTTCCAGTAGGTTTATCCAAGGAACTTAAGGCAGTAATGATGTTCATAACATCATTCGATTTATACATATAAAGCTATCTTATTCGAAGGTTTAAACTTGTAATCACTAGAACATAGTTTAGTTAATTCTAAACTTGTTCGCAAACAAAAGTTAATCCTTCTAACTTGACTTTTAAAATCAACTAAACACATGTTCTATATCTATATGATATGCTAACTTAATGATTTAAAACCTGGAAACACGAAAAACACCGTAAAACCAGATTTACGCCGTCGTAGTAACACCGCGGGCTGTTTTGGGTTAGTTAATTAAAAACTATGATAAACTTTGATTTGAAAGTTTTTATTCTGAGAAAATGATTTTTATTATGGACATGAAACTATATCCAAAAATTATGGTTAAACTCAAAGTGAAAGTATGTTTTCTAAAATGGTCATCTAGACGTCGTTCTTTCGACTGAAATGACTACCTTTACAAAAATGACTTGTAACTTATTTTTCCAACTATAAACCTATACTTTTTATATTTAGATTCATAAAATAGAGTTCAATATGAAACCATAGCAATTTGATTCACTCAAAACGGATTTAAAATGAAGAAGTTATGGGTAAAACAAGATTGGATAATTTTTCTCATTTTAGCTACGTGAAAATTGGTAATAAATCTATTCCAACCATAACTTAATCAACTTGTATCGTATATTATGTAATCTTGAGATACCATAGACACGTATACAATGTTTTGACCTATCATGTCGACACATCTATATATATTTCGGAACAACCATAGACACTCGATATGTGAATGTTGGAGTTAGCTATACAGGGTTGAGGTTGATTCCAAAATATATATAGTTTGAGTTGTGATCAATACTGAGATACGTATACACTGGGTCGTGGATTGATTCAAGATAATATTTATCGATTTATTTCTGTACATCTAACTGTGGACAACTAGTTGTAGGTTACTAACGAGGACAGCTGACTTAATAAACTTAAAACATCAAAATATATTAAAAGTGTTGTAAATATATTTTGAACATACTTTGATATATATGTATATATTGTTATAGGTTCGTGAATCAACCAGTGGCCAAGTCTTACTTCCCGACGAAGTAAAAATCTGTGAAAGTGAGTTATAGTCCCACTTTTAAAATCTAATATTTTTGGGATGAGAATACATGCAGGTTTTATAAATGATTTACAAAATAGACACAAGTATGTGAAACTACATTCTATGGTTGAATTATCGAAATCGAATATGCCCCTTTTTATTAAGTCTGGTAATCTAAGAATTAGGGAACAGACACCCTAATTGACGCGAATCCTAAAGATAGATCTATTGGGCCTAACAAACCCCATCCAAAGTACCAGATGCTTTAGTACTTCGAAATTTATATCATATCCGAAGGGTGTCCTGGAATGATGGGGATATTCTTATATATGCATCTTGTTAATGTCGGTTACCAGGTGTTCACCATATGAATGATTTTTATCTCTATGTATGGGATGTGTATTGAAATATGAAATCTTGTGTTCTATTATTATGATTTGATATATATAGGTTAAACCTATAACTCACCAACATTTTTGTTGACGTTTAAAGCATGTTTATTCTCAGGTGAATACTAAGAGCTTCCGCTATTGCATACTAAAATAAGGACAAGATTTGGAGTCCATGCTTGTATGATATTGTGTAAAAACTGCATTCAAGAAACTTATTTTGTTGTAACATATTTGTATTGTAAACCATTATGTAATGGTCGTGTGTAAACAGGATATTTTAGATTATCATTATTTGATAATCTACGTAAAGCTTTTTAAACCTTTATTGATAAAATAAAGGTTATGGTTTGTTTTAAAATAAATGCAGTCTTTGAAAAACGTCTCATATAGAGGTCAAAACCTCGCAACGAAATCAATTAATATGGAACGTTTTTAATCAATAAGAACGGGACATTTCACAGACCATCTTGATTTCAATTTTCCAGGAAATAGCTTGAATCGTGAATTGAAAAGAAGAACTCTGTCTCCTTCTTTAAATTCTTTTAAACTTCTGATTCTTTTATCATGCCATTTCTTCATTCTTTCCTTATAGATTAACGAATTTTCGTATGCTTCATGTCTTAATTCTTCTAATTCGTTTAGTTGACTTAATCGTAGACGTCCAGCTTTATGTAAATCAAGATTACATGTCTTCAAAGCCCAAAATGCTTTGTGTTCAATTTCTACTGGAAGATGACATGCTTTTTCGTAAACAAGTCTAAAAGGTGTGGTTCCAATTGGAGTTTTGTAGGCTGTTCTAAAAGCCCAGAGTGCATCCTCCAATTTAATGGACCATTCCTTCGGATTTGATCCTACAGTTTTCTCTAGAATACGTTTTAAAGCTCGGTTGGTATTTTCAACTTGTCCACTTGTTTGTGGATGATATGCGGTGAAGATTTTATGAGTTACTCCATATCTTTTAAGAACTTTCTCAAGTTGATTATTACAGAAATGAGTTCCCCGATCACTTATTAAAGCTTTCGGTGTTCCAAACCTTGCAAAAAGACGTTTTAAAAAGTTGACTACAACTCGTGCATCATTAGTTGGGAGAGCTTGTGCTTCCGCCCATTTAGATACATAATCAATGGCAACGAGAATATAGAGATTCTTATGAGATTTTGAAAATGGACCCATAAAGTCAATACCCCAAATATCAAATACTTCACATACTTGGATAACATTTTGTGGCATTTCATCACGTTGACTTATTTTTCCGGCCCTTTGACAAGCATCACAGGATTTGCAAAGAAGGTGTGCGTCTTTGTAAATTGTAGGCCAATAGAATCCAGCATCGTAAACTTTTCTTGCTGTTAGTTGAGGCCCATAATGCCCTCCTGTTGGTCCTGTGTGACAATGGTTTAAAATTTTACTAGCTTCATCTCCGAATACACATCGGCGTATTATTCCATCGGGACAACTTTTAAACAGATGTGGATCTTCCCAGAAATAGTGTTCTATATCACTAAAGAATTTCTTTCATTTTTGGTACGACAATCCTTTTTCAAGGAATCCACAAACTAAGTAATTTGCATAGTCTGCAAACCATGGAATTTCATTATAATCTATCTTCAATAGATATTCATCAGGAAAGTTGTCTTGTATGGCCGATTCATTTAGAATTTCTAATTCGAGATTTTCAAGACGAGAAAGATGATCAGCGGCGAGATTTTCTGCTCCTCTTTTATCTCGGATTTCAATATCAAACTCTTGTAAGAGTAAGATCCAACGGATTAATCTTGGTTTAGCATCTTGTTTCGAAAATAGGTATCTAAGAGCAGAATGGTCGGTATAGACCACCGTTTTTGCTAGAACGAGATATGAACGAAATTTGTCAAAAGAAAAGACAATAGCAAGGAGTTCTTTTTCAGTAGTTGTGTAATTTATTTGTGCTCCTTGTAACGTCTTACTAGCATAATATATAGGTTGAAATCGTTTTTCAATCCTTTGTCCTAAAACGGCTCCCATTGCAAAATCACTTGCATCGCACATTAGTTCAAATGGTAGATTCCAATTTGGTGTTATCATGATCGGCGCATTAGTGAGTTTTTCTTTAAGAATATTAAAAGATTTGATACATTCATCTGAAAAGATGAATGGAGCATCCTTTTCTAGGAGTTTATTCATAGGAGTGGCAATTTTAGAAAAATCTTTTATGAAACGTCGGTAAAAACCGGCATGCCCTAGAAAACTCCTAACTCCTCTAACATTGGTGGGATGTGGAAGTTTAGCAATTACATCTACTTTAGCTCTATCCACTTCAATTCCTTCTTTTGAAATTTTATGACCAAGAACGATGCCTTCTTTAACCATAAAATGGCATTTCTCCTAATTAAGTACTAGATTTGATTGTTCGCATCTAATCAGCATTCGTTCAAGATTAACTAGACATGATTCAAATGTATCACCGAAGACTGAAAAGTCATCCATGAAAACTTCCATGCATTCTTCTATCATGTCGTGAAAAATCGCCATCATACACCTTTGAAAGGTTGCAGGGGCGTTGCAAAGTCCAAATGGCATGCATTTGTAAGCAAAAGTACCATAAGGGCACGTGAACGTGGTTTTCTCTTGATCTTCGGGTGCTATTGAAATTTGAAAATATCCGGAAAATCCATCTAGAAAACAATAGTAACTATTTCCGGCCAATCTTTCCAACATTTGATCAATGAAAGGTAAGGGAAAGTGATCTTTTCTGGTGGCGTCATTTAATTTTCTATAATCAATGCATACACGCCATCCTGTTACAGTCCTAGTAGGAATAAGCTCATTTTTTTCATTTGTAATGACAGTCATGCCACCCTTCTTAGGTACGCATTGAACTGGGCTTACCCATGGACTATCAGAAATTGGATAAATTAGACCTGCGTCTAGTAGTTTAATAATTTCTTTTTTAACTACATCTTGCATATTAGGATTTAGTCTTCATTGGCGTTGCACATACGTTTTATGACCTTCTTCCATAAGGATTTTATGTGTGCAATACGAAGGACTTATTCCTTTAATATCATGAATCTTCCATGCAATAGCTGGTTTATGAGCTTTCAACACAGAAATGAGTTGTGATTTCTCATTTTCAGTAAGAGAAGACGATATTATTACAGGTAATTCAGATTCACCATGTAAATAAGCGTATTCCAAATGGTTTGGAAGTGGCTTTAACTCTAATTTCGGTGGTTCTTCTATCGATGATTTATATCGATATCTGTCTTCTTCTTTTAGCATTTGAATTTCTTCTGTTGTTGGTTTATATCCATTAGCTATAAGTGTAGCTAATATTTCAACTTCATCAATTGGTTCAGTTCCTTCTCCTAAAGAACATTCTCCTGTTCCTTGTAATTCTGGAAATTCTTCTAATAATTCTGCATGTGAATCTATAGTTTGAATATAATAACATGTATCATCTGCAGATTGCGGTTGTTGCATTGCTCTATCAACTGAAAAGGTAACACTCTCGTCCTCTATACTTAGGGTCAGTTTCTTACTGAACACGTCTATCATTGCTTTAGCCGTGTTTAAGAATGGTCTTCCTAATATGAGAGGAACTTGAGAATCTTCTTCCATGTCCAGAACAACAAAATCTACTGGAAATACTAAAGTACCAACTTTAACTAGCATGTTCTCCATTATACCTCTAGGATATTTTATTGATCGATCGGCTAGTTGTATGCTTATTCTTGTTGGTTTCAATTCTCCAAGGTCTAGTTTAGCGTATAGTGAATACGGCATTAGATTTATACTAGCACCTAAGTCTGCCAATGCTTCTATTGAACTAAGACTACCCAGAAAACATGGAATTGTGAAACTTCCTGGATCAGATAGTTTTTCTGGTATCTTATTCAACAGCACTGCTGAACAATTAGCATTCATAGTAACAGCCGAGAGTTCTTCCATTTTCTTTCTATTTGAGATTAGATCTTTCAAGAATTTAGCATATCTAGGCATTCCTGAAATCACATCAATGAAAGGAAGATTTACATTTATCTGTTTAAACATATCCAAGAATTTGGATTGCTCGGCTTCAAGTTTCTCCTTCTTCATTTTACTCGGGTAAGGAAGTGGTGGTTGGTATGGTTTAACATAAGGTTTAGCCTTAACTGTGTTATCTTCATTAACCTTCTCAACTACCAGTTCTTTTTCCTTATCTTGATCAGGTTGTGGTTCTTGTGGAGTAGGAATAGCTTCATCAGAAGTTACAGGTATTTCAGGTGGTTTAAGTGTTGTACCACTTCTTGTGGTAATGGCTTTAGCTGTTTCATTCCGGGGGTTAGCATTTGTATCACTAGGTAGACTTCCCGGTTTTCTTTCACCTATTAACCTTGCTAGGTTACTTACTTCTTGTTCCAAGTTTTGAATAGAAGCTTGTTGATTTCTAAATGCTTGAGCATTTTGTTCATTGGTTTGTTTTTGAGATGTGAAAAACTGCATTTGAGTTTCAACTAGCTTCGTCATCATATCTTCTAAATTCGGCTTTTTATCATCGGGTTGTGGTGGTATGTTTTGAAAATTAGGTCTTTGCTGATTGTAATTATTGTTGGACACTTGTTGATTGCTAGGACCTTGTTGGTTGTTGTATGGAACATTTCTATTATAATTCTGGTTTTGATTGTAGATCGGTCTTGGCGGTTGATAATTATTCTGATAATTATTTCCAGGCCTTTGGTTTATGTATGAAATATTCTCTCTTTGTTCCATTGTTAATTCAATACTGAGACAATCTTTTGTCAAATGTGGTCCTCCACACTGCTCACAACTAATTCGTATTGAGTGAATATCCTTAGTCATCTTTTCCATTCGTCTCTCGACAGCATCTATCTTTGCGGAAATGGAATCTAAGTCATGGCTATAATCGGCTCTAGCAGCTTTAGATGATCTAACGGTATCTTTTTCTTGGTGCCACTCATGTGAGTGGGAAGCAGTGTTATCAATAATTTTATAAGCATCAGTTTTGGTTTTCTACAAAATAGAACCACCAGCTGCTATATCGATGTCTTTTCTTATAGTGATGTCGCATCCTTGGTAGAATATTTGTACTATTTGACAGGTATCTAAACCATGTTGCGGACATCCTCTTAATAACTTTCCAAATCTTGTCCACGCCTCATATAGAGTTTCATTTGGCTTCTGTGTGAACGTAACAATTTCTGCTTGAAGTCTTACGGCTTTAGATTCCGGAAAGAATTGTTTAAGAAATTTTTCAACTAAAACGTCCCATGTATCAATAGCCCCTTCAGGTAACGATTCCAACCAATCTTTGGCTTCGTCCTTTAAAGTCCAGGGAAATAACATGAGATATATCTGTTCATCCTCCACTTCTCGGATTTTAAATAGTGTGCAGATCCTATTAAAGGTACGAAGATGTTCATTTGGATCTTCCTTCGACGCACCACTAAATTGGCATTGATTAGTCACCATGTGTAGAATTTGTCCTTTGATTTCATAATCTGGTGCATTTATGTCTGGATGAGTAATTGCGTGACCTTGGCCAGTGCGTTTAGCTCTCATTCGGTCTTCCATACTTAAAGGTTCCAGATTCTCCATAATTGAATTTGTTGAATCGGAATCACTAGAGGATTCTGATTTAATGGTTCGTTCCTCAACAATCTCTATTTGAATGATTGGTGGTTCCGGAGGAAAGTTTAGTGGTTCATGAAATGTCCCGTTCTTATTGATTAAAAACGTTCCATATTAATTGATTTCGTTGCGAGGTTTTGACCTCTATATGAGACGTTTTTCAAATACTGCATTCATTTTAAAACAAACCATAACCTTTATTTCATCAATAAAGGTTTAAAAAGCTTTACGTAGATTATCAAATAATGATAATCTAAAATATCCTGTTTACACACGACCATTACATAATGGTTTACAATACAAATATGTTACAACAAAATAAGTTTCTTGAATGCAGTTTTTACACAATATCATACAAGCATGGACTCCAAATCTCGTCCTTATTTAAGTATGCGACAGCGGAAGCTCTTAATAATCACCTGAGAATAAACATGCTTAAAACGTCAACAAAAATGTTGGTGAGTTATAGGTTTAACCTATATATATCAAATCATAATAATAGACCACAAGATTTCATATTTCAATACACATCCCATACATAGAGATAAAAATCATTCATATGGTGAACACCTGGTAACCGACATTAACAAGATGCATATATAAGAATATCCCCATCATTCCGGGACACCCTTCGGATATGATATAAATTTCGAAGTACTAAAGCATCCGGTACTTTGGATGGGGCTTGTTGGGCCCGATAGATCTATCTTTAGGATTCGCGTCAATTAGGGTGTCTGTTCCCTAATTCTTAGATTACCAGACTTAATAAAAAGGGGCATATTCGATTTCGATAATTCAACCATAGAATGTAGTTTCACGTACTTGTGTCTATTTTGTAAATCATTTATAAAACCTGCATGTATTCTCATCCCAAAAATATTAGATTTTAAAAGTGGGACTATAACTCACTTTCACAGATTTTTACTTCGTCGGGAAGTAAGACTTGGCCACTGGTTGATTCACGAACCTATAACAATATATACATATATATCAAAGTATGTTCAAAATATATTTACAACACTTTTAATATATTTTGATGTTTTAAGTTTATTAAGTCAGCTGTCCTCGTTAGTAACCTACAACTAGTTGTCCCCAGTTAGATGTACAGAAATAAATCGATAAATATTATCTTGAATCAATCCACGACCCAGTGTATACGTATCTCAGTATTGATCACAACTCAAACTATATATATTTTGGAATCAACCTCAACCCTGTATAGCTAACTCCAACATTCACATATAGAGTGTCTATGGTTGTTCCGAAATATATATAGATGTGTCGACATGATAGGTCGAAACATTGTATACGTGTCTATGGTATCTCAAGATTACATAATATACAATACAAGTTGATTAAGTTATGGTTGGAATAGATTTGTTACCAATTTTCACGTAGCTAAAATGAGAAAAATTATCCAATCTTGTTTTACCCATAACTTCTTCATTTTAAATCCGTTTTGAGTGAATCAAATTGCTATGGTTTCATATTGAACTCTATTTTATGAATCTAAACAGAAAAAGTATAGGTTTATAGTCAGAAAAATAAGTTACAAGTCGTTTTTGTAAAGGTAGTCATTTCAGTCGAAAGAACGACGTCTAGATGACCATTTTAGAAAACATACTTCCACTTTGAGTTTAACCATAATTTTTGGATATAGTTTCATGTTCATAATAAAAATCATTTTCTCAGAATAACAACTTTTAAATCAAAGTTTAACATAGTTTTTAATTAACTAACCCAAAACAGCCCGCGGTGTTACTACGACGGCGTAAATCCGGTTTTACGGTGTTTTTCGTGTTTCCAGGTTTTAAATCATTAAGTTAGCATATCATATAGATATAGAACATGTGTTTAGTTGATTTTAAAAGTCAAGTTAGAAGGATTAACTTTTGTTTGCGAACAAGTTTAGAATTAACTAAACTATGTTCTAGTGATTACAAGTTTAAACCTTCGAATAAGATAGCTTTATATGTATGAATCGAATGATGTTATGAACATCATTACTACCTTAAGTTCCTTGGATAAACCTACTGGAAAAGAGAAAAATGGATCTAGCTTCAACGGATCCTTGGATGGCTCGAAGTTCTTGAAGCAGAATCATGACACGAAAACAAGTTCAAGTAAGATCATCACTTGAAATAAGATTGTTATAGTTATAGAAA
Organism: Rutidosis leptorrhynchoides; assembly: GCF_046630445.1. Lineage (NCBI taxonomy): Eukaryota > Viridiplantae > Streptophyta > Magnoliopsida > Asterales > Asteraceae > Rutidosis > Rutidosis leptorrhynchoides. Next base: position 134,965,775 of record NC_092334.1, read on the forward strand.
TTGAACCAAAGTTTGAATATGATTATTACCTTGTATTAGAATGATAACCTACTGTAAGAAACAAAGATTTCTTGAGGTTGGATGATCACCTTACAAGATTGGAAGTGAGCTAGCAAACTTGAAAGTATTCTTGATTTTATGTAACTAGAACTTTTGGAATTTATGAAGAACACTTAGAACTTGAAGATAGAACTTGAGAGAGATCAATTAGATGAAGAAAATTGAAGAATGAAAGTGTTTGTAGGTGTTTTTGGTCGTTGGTGTATGGATTAGATATAAAGGATATGTTATTTTGTTTTCATGTAAATAAGTCATGAATGATTACTCATATTTTTGTAATTTTATGAGATATTTCATGCTAGTTGCCAAATGATGGTTCCCACATGTGTTAGGTGACTCACATGGGCTGCTAAGAGCTGATCATTGGAGTGTATATACCAATAGTACATACATCTAAAAGCTGTGTATTGTACGAGTACGAATACGGGTGCATACGAGTAGAATTGTTGATGAAACTGAACGAGGATGTAATTGTAAGCATTTTTGTTAAGTAGAAATATTTTGATAATTGTCTTGAAGTCTTTCAAAAGTGTATGAATACATATTAAAACACTACATGTATATACATTTTAACTGAGTCGTTAAATCATCGTTAGTCGTTACATGTAAATGTTGTTTTGAAACCTTTAGGTTAACGATCTTGTTAAATGTTGTTAACCCAATGTTTATAATATCAAAAGAGATTTTAAATTATTATATTATCATGATATTATGATGTACGAATATCTCTTAATATGATATATATACATTAAATGTCGTTACAACGATAATCGTTACATATATGTCTCGTTTCAAAATCATTAAGTTAGTAGTCTTGTTTTTACATATGTAGTTCATTGTTAATATACTTAATGATATGTTTACTTATCATAATATCATGTTAACTATATATATAACCATATATATGTCATCATATAGTTTTTACAAGTTTTAACGTTCGCGAATCACCGGTCAACTTGGGTGGTCAATTGTCTATATGAAACCTATTTCAATTAATCAAGTCTTAACAAGTTTGATTGCTTAACATGTTGGAAACATTTAATCATGTAAATATCACTCTCAATTAATATATATAAACATGGAAAAGTTCGGGTCACTACAGTACCTACCCGTTAAATAAATTTCGTCCCGAAATTTTAAGCTGTTGATGGTGTTGACGAATCTTCTGGAAATAGATGCGGGTATTTCTTCTTCATCTGATCTTCACGCTCCCAGGTGAACTCGGGTCCTCTACGAGCATTCCATCGAACCTTAACAATTGGTATCTTGTTTTGCTTAAGTCTTTTAACCTCACGATCCATTATTTCGACGGGTTCTTCGATGAATTGAAGTTTTTCGTTGATTTGGATTTCATCTAATGGAATAGTGAGATCTTTTTTAGCAAAACATTTCTTCAAATTCGAGACGTGGAAAGTGTTATGTACAGCCGCGAGTTGTTGAGGTAACTCTAGTCGGAAAGCTACTGGTCCGACACGATCAATAATCTTGAATGGTCCAATATACCTTGGATTTAATTTCCCTCGTTTACCAAATCGAACAACGCCTTTCCAAGGTGCAACTTTAAGCATGACCATCTCTCCAATTTCAAATTCTATATCTTTTCTTTTAATGTCAGCGTAGCTCTTTTGTCGACTTTGGGCGGTTTTCAACCGTTGTTGAATTTGGATGATCTTCTCGGTAGTTTCTTGTATAATCTCCGGACCCGTAATCTGTCTATCCCCCACTTCACTCCAACAAATCGGAGACCTGCACTTTCTACCATAAAGTGCTTCAAACGGTGCCATCTCAATGCTTGAATGGTAGCTGTTGTTGTAGGAAAATTCTGCTAACGGTAGATGTCGATCCCAACTGTTTCCGAAATCAATAACACATGCTCGTAGCATGTCTTCAAGCGTTTGTATCGTCCTTTCGCTCTGCCCATCAGTTTGTGGATGATAGGCAGTACTCATGTCTAGACGAGTTCCTAATGCTTGCTGTAATGTCTGCCAGAATCTTGAAATAAATCTGCCATCCCTATCAGAGATAATAGAGATTGGTATTCCATGTCTGGAGACGACTTCCTTCAAATACAGTCGTGCTAACTTCTCCATCTTGTCATCTTCTCTTATTGGTAGGAAGTGTGCTGATTTGGTGAGACGATCAACTATTACCCAAATAGTATCAAAACCACTTGCAGTCCTTGGCAATTTAGTGATGAAATCCATGGTAATGTTTTCCCATTTCCATTCCGGGATTTCAGGTTGTTGAAGTAGACCTGATGGTTTCTGATGCTCAGCTTTGACCTTAGAACACGTCAAACATTCTCCTACGTATTTAGCAACATCGGCTTTCATACCCGGCCACCAAAAATGTTTCTTGAGATCCTTGTACATCTTCCCCGTTCCAGGATGTATTGAGTATCTGGTTTTATGAGCTTCTCTAAGTACCATTTCTCTCATATCTCCAAATTTTGGTACCCAAATCCTTTCAGCCCTATACCGGGTTCCGTCTTCCCGAATATTAAGATGCTTCTCCGATCCTTTGGGTATTTCATCCTTTAAATTTCCCTCTTTTAAAACTCCTTGTTGCGCCTCCTTTATTTGAGTAGTAATGTTATTATGAATCATTATATTCATAGATTTTACTCGAATGGGTTCTCTGTCCTTCCTGCTCAAGGCATCGGCTACCACATTTGCCTTCCCCGGGTGGTAACGAATCTCAAAGTCGTAATCATTCAATAATTCAATCCACCTACGCTGCCTCATATTCAGTTGTTTCTGATTAAATATGTGTTGAAGACTTTTGTGATCGGTATATATAATACTTTTGACCCCATATAAGTAGTGCCTCCAAGTCTTTAATGCAAAAACAACCGCGCCTAATTCCAAATCATGCGTCATATAATTTTGTTCGTGAATCTTCAATTGTCTAGACGCATAAGCAATCACCTTCGTTCGTTTCATTAATACACAACCGAGACCTTGCTTTGATGCGTCACAATAAATCACAAAATCATCATTCCCTTCAGGCAATGACAATATAGGTGCCGTAGTTAGCTTTTTCTTCAATAACTGAAACGCTTTCTCTTGTTCATCATTCCATTCAAATTTCTTCCCTTTATGCGTTAATACAGTCAAGGGTTTTGCTATTCTGGAAAAGTCTTGGATGAACCTTCTATAGTAACCAGCTAGTCCTAAAAACTGGCGTATGTGTTTCGGAGTTTTCGGGGTTACCCACTTTTCAACAGTTTCTATCTTTGCCGGATCCACCTTAATACCTTCTTTGTTCACTATGTGACCGAGGAATTGAACTTCTTCCAACCAAAATGCACACTTTGAAAACTTAGCGTACAATTCTTCCTTCCTCAATACTTCTAACACCTTTCTCAAATGTTCACCGTGTTCTTGGTCATTCTTTGAGTAAATAAGTATGTCATCAATGAAAACGATGACAAACTTGTCAAGGTATGGTCCACACACTCGGTTCATAAGGTCCATGAACACAGCTGGTGCATTAGTTAAACCAAACGGCATGACCATAAACTCGTAATGACCGTAACGTGTTCGGAAAGCAGTCTTTGGAATATCATCTTCTTTCACCCGCATTTGATGATACCCGGAACGTAAGTCAATCTTTGAATAAATAGACGAGCCTTGTAGTTGATCAAATAAGTCATCGATTCTCGGTAGTGGGTAGCGGTTCTTGATGGTAAGTTTGTTCAACTCTCGGTAGTCGATACACAACCTGAATGTACCATCTTTCTTCTTGACAAACAAAACAGGAGCTCCCCACGGTGATGTGCTTGGTCGAATGAAACCACGCTCTAAAAGTTCTTGTAATTGGCTTTGCAGTTCTTTCATCTCGCTGGGTGCTAGTCTGTAAGGAGCACGAGCTATTGGTGCAGCTCCTGGTACAAGATCTATTTGAAATTCAACGGATCGATGTGGGGGTAATCCCGGTAATTCTTTCGGAAATACATCGGGAAATTCTTTTACGATGGGAACATCATTGATGCTCTTTTCTTCAGTTTGTACTTTCTCGACGTGTGCTAGAACAGCATAGCAACCTTTTCTTATTAGTTTTTGTGCCTTCAAATTACTAATAAGATGTAGCTTCGTGTTGCCCTTTTCTCCGTACACCATTAAGGGTTTTCCTTTTTCTCGTATAATGCGAATTGCATTTTTGTAACAAACGATCTCTGCTTTCACTTCTTTCAACCAGTCCATACCGATTATCACATCAAAACTCCCTAACTCTACTGGTATCAAATCAATCTTAAATGTTTCGCTAACCAGTTTAATTTCTCGATTCCGACATATATTATCTGCTGAAATTAATTTACCATTTGCTAATTCGAGTAAAAATTTACTATCCAAAGGCGTCAATGGACAACTTAATTTAGCACAAAAATCTCTACTCATATAGCTTCTATCCGCACCCGAATCAAATAAAACGTAAGCAGATTTATTGTCAATAAGAAACGTACCCGTAACAAGCTCCGGGTCTTCCTGTGCCTCTACCGCATTAATATTAAAAACTCTTCCACGGCCTTGTCCATTCGTGTTCTCCTGGTTCGGGCAATTTCTAATAATGTGGCCTGGTTTTCCACATTTATAACAAACTACATTGGCATAACTTGCTCCGACACTACTTGCTCCGCCATTACTCGTTCCGACACCATTTGTTTCTTTCGTTCTATTAACCCCTGGTCCGTAGACCTCACACTTCGCCGCGCTATGACCATTTCTTTTACACTTGTTGCAAAATTTGGTGCAGAACCCCGAGTGATTCTTTTCACACCTTTGGCATAGCTGCTTCTGATTGTTGTTGTTGTTGCGGTTATTATTGTTGTTGGGATGATTGTTGTAGTTGCTGTTGTTGTTGTTGTTGTTGTTGGGCCGTTTGTTGTAGTTGCGATTGATGTTGCGATTGTTGGGATAATTGTTGCGATTATTGTTGTAATTGCTGTTGTTGTTGTATTGGTGATTCTTATCACCGTTTTCCTCCCACTTTCTTTTGACTTGCTTCACATTGGCCTCTTCAGCAGTCTGTTCTTTAATTCTTTCTTCAATCTGGTTCACTAGTTTGTGAGCCATTCTACATGCCTGTTGTATGGAGGCGGGCTCGTGTGAACTTATATCTTTTTGGATTCTTTCCGGTAATCCTTTCACAAACGCGTCGATCTTCTCTTCCTCATCTTCGAATGCTCCCGGACACAATAGGCACAATTCTGTGAATCGTCTTTCGTACGTGGTAATATCAAATCCTTGGGTTCGTAACCCTCTAAGTTCTGTCTTGAGCTTATTGACCTCGGTTCTGGGACGGTACTTCTCGTTCATCAAGTGCTTGAATGCTGACCACGGTAGTGCGTACGCATCATCTTGTCCCACTTGCTCTAGATAGGTATTCCACCATGTTAACGCAGAACCTGTGAAGGTATGTGTAGCATACTTCACTTTGTCCTCTTCAGTACACTTACTTATGGCAAACACCGATTCAACCTTCTCGGTCCACCGTTTCAATCCGATCGGTCCTTCGGTTCCATCAAATTCCAAAGGTTTGCAGGCAGTGAATTCTTTGTAGGTGCATCCTACACGATTTCCTGTACTGCTAGATCCAAGGTTATTGTTGGTATGTAGCGCAGCCTGTACTGCGGCTATGTTTGAAGCTAGAAAAGTACGGAATTCCTCTTCATTCATATTCACGGTGTGTCGAGTAGTCGGTGCCATTTCCTTCAAAATAGTTAAATGGAACAAGTTAATCATACAGAATATTAAGAGTAGTTAATAGTATTTCGTAGCATAATATGAACTCATTTATAAAAGCTTTTTCTTCATATTAGCGTTTTATAAGTTTAAATTCGGGTAGTACCTACCCGTTAAGTTCATACTTAGTAGCTAATATACAATTCAACTACTACAATTCTATATGAAAAACTGATTATAATAATATTTCGCGTTCAAACTTTTATACAATATTTTACAAACTTACAATACCGCTTATTTTACATAAAGCATGAAATATAGCACACAATAACTTTGATACAAGATAGTTATGAAGACAATTCTAGCTAGTACACAAGTCGTTCAGCAAAGGCAATAAAGACACGTAATTCATACGTCCAGAAACAAGTCATGCATTCTGGTTTTACTAGGACTACTTCCCATCCTTGGTCTTGTGCAACATAACCGTTATGGCCGTTGATAAGACAGCGTGTTGTAACGTCATCAAAGGGACGAGGGTTACGTAATGTCCAACAGTCCCGTAATAATCTAAAAACCTCATTTCTTACCCCAATTACCGACTCCGTCACTTGTGGAAACGTTTTGTTTAATAGTTGTAGCCCGATGTTCTTGTTCTCACTTTGGTGAGAAGCGAACATTACTAATCCGTAAGCATAACATGCTTCTTTATGTTGCATGTTAGCCGCTTTTTCTAAATCACGAAGTCCAATATTCGGATATATTGAGTCAAAATAATTTCTTAACCCGTTGCGTAAAATAGCATTTGGGTTCCCCGCAATATATGCGTCAAAGTAAACACATCGTAACTTATGGGTTTCCCAATGTGATATCCCCCATCTTTCAAACGAAAGTCTCTTATAAACCAAGACATTCTTGGAACGTTCTTCGAATGTCTTACAAACTGATCTCGCCTTAAATAGTTGTGCCGAAGAATTCTGGCCAACTCTAGACAAGATTTCATCAATCATGTCTCCGGGTAGGTCTCTTAAAATATTGGGTTGTCTATCCATTTTGTGTTTTTAAACTATAAAATAGACAAGAGTTAGATTCATAAAAAAATACTTATTAATACAAGCAATTTTTACATATATCATAAAGCATAAGAACACTATATTACATATATTACACCACACGAATACAACTATCTTATTCCGACTCGCTCGTTTCTTCTTCTTAGGTTTTGGTTCGTTTTGCCAAGTTTCTATGGATATATGATGTTCCCCTAATACGAGCCGTCGTTGTCCACATTGGTTTAGAAAAACCTGGTGGTTTAGAGGTTCCCGGGTCATTGTTACAACTTAAGGACTTCGGGGGTTGACGATACATATAAAGTTCATCGGGGTTGGAATTAGATTTCTCTATTTTTATGCCCTTTCCCTTATTATTTTCTTTTGCCTTTTTAAATTCAGTTGGGGTAATTTCTATAACATCATCGGAATTCTCGTCGGAATCCGATTCATCGGAGAATTGGTAATCCTCCCAATATTTTGCTTCCTTGGCGGAAACACCATTGACCATAATTAACTTTGGTCGGTTGGTTGAGGATTTTCTTTTACTTAACCGTTTTATTATTTCCCCCACCGGTTCTATTTCTTCATCCGGTTCCGATTCTTCTTCCTGTTCCGATTCTTCTTCCGGTTCCGACTCTTCTTCCGGTTCCTCTTCGGGAACTTGTGAATCAGTCCACAAATCATTCCAATTTACATTTGACTCTTCATTATTATTAGGTGAGTCAATGGGACTTGTTCTAGAGGTAGACATCTATCACATAATATCAAACACGTTAAGAGATTAATATATCACATAATATTCATATGTTAAAAATATATAGTTTCCAACAAAAATGTTAAGCAATCATTTTTAAAGAAAACACGGTCGAAGTCCAGACTCACTAATGCATCCTAACAAACTCGATAAGACACACTAATGCAAATTTTCTGGTTCTCTAAGACCAACGCTCTGATACCAACTGAAATGTCCCGTTCTTATTGATTAAAAACGTTCCATATTAATTGATTTCGTTGCGAGGTTTTGACCTCTATATGAGACGTTTTTCAAAGACTGCATTCATTTTAAAACAAACCATAACCTTTATTTCATCAATAAAGGTTTAAAAAGCTTTACGTAGATTATCAAATAATGATAATCTAAAATATCCTGTTTACACACGACCATTACATAATGGTTTACAATACAAATATGTTACAACAAAATAAGTTTCTTGAATGCAGTTTTTACACAATATCATACAAGCATGGACTCCAAATCTCGTCCTTATTTAAGTATGCGACAGCGGAAGCTCTTAATAATCACCTGAGAATAAACATGCTTAAAACGTCAACAAAAATGTTGGTGAGTTATAGGTTTAACCTATATATATCAAATCATAATAATAGACCACAAGATTTCATATTTCAATACACATCCCATACATAGAGATAAAAATCATTCATATGGTGAACACCTGGTAACCGACATTAACAAGATGCATATATAAGAATATCCCCATCATTCCGGGACACCCTTCGGATATGATATAAATTTCGAAGTACTAAAGCATCCGGTACTTTGGATGGGGCTTGTTAGGCCCGATAGATCTATCTTTAGGATTCGCGTCAATTAGGGTGTCTGTTCCCTAATTCTTAGATTACCAGACTTAATAAAAAGGGGCATATTCGATTTCGATAATTCAACCATAGAATGTAGTTTCACGTACTTGTGTCTATTTTGTAAATCATTTATAAAACCTGCATGTATTCTCATCCCAAAAATATTAGATTTTAAAAGTGGGACTATAACTCACTTTCACAGATTTTTACTTCGTCGGGAAGTAAGACTTGGCCACTGGTTGATTCACGAACCTATAACAATATATACATATATATCAAAGTATGTTCAAAATATATTTACAACACTTTTAATATATTTTGATGTTTTAAGTTTATTAAGTCAGCTGTCCTCGTTAGTAACCTACAACTAGTTGTCCCCAGTTAGATGTACAGAAATAAATCGATAAATATTATCTTGAATCAATCCACGACCCAGTGTATACGTATCTCAGTATTGATCACAACTCAAACTATATATATTTTGGAATCAACCTCAACCCTGTATAGCTAACTCCAACATTCACATATAGAGTGTCTATGGTTGTTCCGAAATATATATAGATGTGTTGACATGATAGGTCGAAACATTGTATACGTGTCTATGATATCTCAAGATTACATAATATACAATACAAGTTGATTAAGTTATGGTTGGAATAGATTTGTTACCAATTTTCACGTAGCTAAAATGAGAAAAATTATCCAATCTTGTTTTACCCATAACTTCTTCATTTTAAATCCGTTTTGAGTGAATCAAATTGCTATGGTTTCATATTGAACTCTATTTTATGAATCTAAACAGAAAAAGTATAGGTTTATAGTCGGAAAAATAAGTTACAAGTCATTTTTGTAAAGGTAGTCATTTCAGTCGAAAGAACGACGTCTAGATGACCATTTTAGAAAACATACTTCCACTTTGAGTTTAACCATAATTTTTGGATATAGTTTCATGTTCATAATAAAAATCATTTTCTCAGAATAACAACTTTTAAATCAAAGTTTAACATAGTTTTTAATTAACTAACCCAAAATAGCCCGCGGTGTTACTACGACGGCGTAAATCCGGTTTTACGGTGTTTTTCGTGTTTCCAGGTTTTAAATCATTAAGTTAGCATATCATATAGATATAGAACATGTGTTTAGTTGATTTTAAAAGTCAAGTTAGAAGGATTAACTTTTGTTTGCGAACAAGTTTAGAATTAACTAAACTATGTTCTAGTGATTACAAGTTTAAACCTTCGAATAAGATAGCTTTATATGTATGAATCGAATGATGTTATGAACATCATTACTACCTTAAGTTCCTTGGATAAACCTACTGGAAAAGAGAAAAATGGATCTAGCTTCAACGGATCCTTGGATGGCTCGAAGTTCTTGAAGCAGAATCATGACACGAAAACAAGTTCAAGTAAGATCATCACTTGAAATAAGATTGTTATAGTTATAGAAATTGAACCAAAGTTTGAATATGATTATTACCTTGTATTAGAATGATAACCTACTGTAAGAAACAAAGATTTCTTGAGGTTGGATGATCACCTTACAAGATTGGAAGTGAGCTAGCAAACTTGAAAGTATTCTTGATTTTATGTAACTAGAACTTTTGGAATTTATGAAGAACACTTAGAACTTGAAGATAGAACTTGAGAGAGGTCAATTAGATGAAGAAAATTGAAGAATGAAAGTGTTTGTAGGTGTTTTTGGTCGTTGGTGTATGGATTAGATATAAAGGATATGTTATTTTGTTTTCATGTAAATAAGTCATGAATGATTACTCATATTTTTGTAATTTTATGAGATATTTTATGCTAGTTGCCAAATGATGGTTCCCACATGTGTTAGGTGACTCACATGGGCTGCTAAGAGCTGATCATTGGAGTGTATATACCAATAGTACATACATCTAAAAGCTGTGTATTGTACGAGTACGAATACGGGTGCATACGAGTAGAATTGTTGATGAAACTGAACGAGGATGTAATTGTAAGCATTTTTGTTAAGTAGAAATATTTTGATAATTGTCTTGAAGTCTTTCAAAAGTGTATGAATACATATTAAAACACTACATGTATATACATTTTAACTGAGTCGTTAAATCATCGTTAGTCGTTACATGTAAATGTTGTTTTGAAACCTTTAGGTTAACGATCTTGTTAAATGTTGTTAACCCAATGTTTATAATATCAAAAGAGATTTTAAATTATTATATTATCATGATATTATGATGTACGAATATCTCTTAATATGATATATATACATTAAATGTCGTTACAACGATAATCGTTACATATATGTCTCGTTTCAAAATCATTAAGTTAGTAGTCTTGTTTTTACATATGTAGTTCATTGTTAATATACTTAATGATATGTTTACTTATCATAATATCATGTTAACTATATATATAACCATATATATGTCATCATATAGTTTTTACAAGTTTTAACGTTCGTGAATCACCGGTCAACTTGGGTGGTCAATTATCTATATGAAACCTATTTCAATTAATCAAGTCTTAACAAGTTTGATTGCTTAACATGTTGGAAACATTTAATCATGTAAATATCACTCTCAATTAATATATATAAACATGGAAAAGTTCGGGTCACTACAGTTCAGGATCTATGAATCGTCCCTGAATATTCTCCGGATTCTCAATTGTGAGGCCGGGTTCAAAAAATGGATTATCGGAAATTTGAACTGGAGTACTTGGTCGACTGGATGACGATTCTAAAGAAAAATCAACGGCGGTAATATTTGCTAAATGTCTTGATCTAGTTACAGGTGGTGAACGTACAAAAGGTGGTGAACGTCTTGCTCGGTGCATTCACTGAATATCCTATTAGTTTTTAAAAAGGAAAGAAAAATTATATAAGTTATCCAATCAATAGACTTTTCTGATTTTGCCCACGTTTCGAATAGCCAAAAGATGCAGCAGAGGGGCAGGATTCGTTTGGTCTCAATATAATTGAGGACTGTTTGGCTCCAATAACCCGGTCCACGTACAAATCCAACTATTACTACGAACCAGAAAATTTTGATGTCTATCAATTTAACCACTTAAAATAAATTTTCGTAATTTTAAGAAATTTAGATAAGAAGTAGAATAAAAATCTATGTCCTAAAACTAGAATGACGAGAAATAAGAAAGAAAAAGAGCGTGTCGGAAAAAGATCGAAAAATAAAAATAAGAAAGAAAAAGAGTGACTTATAGAACTTAAAAACACTCGACTAACCCAACCTTATTACTATCACTAACTTAAAATTATAATCGCAAATTGAGATTACTAATTGGAATGATAATTGATACATAGGTGAAAGGTGTCTAAAAATATTAAAGCTTACAAGAAAAACTATATCCCAAATGGCAATAACTTAAAAAGAAACTAAAACTTAAAAAGGCGTGGCAAAATTCTAAAGTACCTAAATCTTAGTCTAAAAAAAAGCACTTAAGGAATTTTACGGCAAAGCCTAAAAATCTAGAAGTAAAAAATAACTATGGAAAAAACTAAGTTTAAAACTAAAAACTAGCGAAAAATACAAATATTACGCTAAAACAATTAAAAAGGGACAAAATATAAAAATATACAAAAAGTTGTGAAAATTACAATTTTTATAAAAATATTATTTTTATATTATTTATTTTATTAAACTATTAATTTTATATTTTTATTAAACTAATTTAACTAAATATATAAATTAAATAAAAAGAAACTTAAAACTAATTATAATAATAATAAGTAATTAGGGTTAATAATAATAATAATTAATAATTACCCCGTATTTAATGCCTGATTAGGGTTTCTGTCGGCGTGTCAGAGTGTCTCCGCGAGTCGCAGTATTCGAAGCTGCAAACTCCACGAGTCGCGGGGTTCCAATTTTCAGATAACAGGTTGATTAAAATTTGACGCTTTTTTTTTTTAATATTCTGTTTTATATTTTTTGTTTTAAATAAAAATATTTAAATAAAACTTATATTTTTATAAAATAAAAATAAAGAAACTTTATAAAACTTAAATATTTAACAAAATCTTAAAAAAAATATATAAATTTTTGTTTTCTTTTTATATTTTCGAATAATTAAAAACGTATTTTTACAAAAGTGAATTTTAATAAAAGTAAACTAAAAATAAAAATCTTTTTTTTTTAAAAAAAAATTTAGCGTTACGCTTCCGGCTTTTAAGTTTGATTGTTCTCCGGCAGCGGCGCCAAAAATACTTGATGTTATGCGAGGTGTATATAAAATAGCTTTATATTTTACAAGGAAATACTATTAAATACGATACAATTTTACGCAAGATATTTATTTATTTATAGAATGGATATACTTAAACCTTGCTACAACACCTATAGGCAGTGTACCTAATCGTACAGTAGTGTAGTTTTTAGTAAGTCCGGTTCGTTCCACAGGGAAAATCTTTAAACAAAGCTTAACGCTATATTAGTTTACTTTTATAAAAATACAAATATATATATAAGTAATATTATTATTATAAAAGGGGGGTTTTTTACCGTTTAATGACCGGTTTGTCGATTTTAAAACTTTAGTCGCAGTTAAAACCAAATGTAAAATAATAAATAAATACAAGACTTAATTTAAAGCGTAAAGTAAATAACGATAATGAAATTGCGAATAATAAAAGTGCGATAAAATAAACTTGCGATAATTAAAAAGTACGATAATTAAAAGTGCAATTAAATACAATAACAATAAAAATGCGATAATTAGAAGTGCAATTAAATATAAAATAAAGGAAATTAAATATGAAATAAAAGAATTATGCTTATTTAAACTTCCGTAATCATAATGTTTGACGTGTTGATTTTAGTTTTATGCCCATGGGTTAATTGTCCTTTGTCCTGGATTATTTAATATGTCCGTCTGGTTTTTGTGATGACCCAAAAATTTCGACTAAATTTAAACTTAATCTTTGTATGATTAACATTTTCAACACGATAAGCAAAGTCTGTAAAACTGAATCTCAAAATTTTTGAATTACTTTTATATATTTAAATACCCTTTGGTTGTTTTCGACGATCCGTGAACAATTATATGAAAAATAGATACATATATACTATAACATGAAAAGGTAACAATGTATTAATTGTTTGATACCGTACATTAAACTTATTGGTTTAAATATCTATTTGAATATATATGATAAGTTGAAATATTTATTATTAAAATTTATTTATAAATAACTTCCAATGTTTATTTAAAAACTGATTTATGTATATATTAAAAAGATATATATATATATAATAAACGATAGTAACATTCGTTTATTGATTCGATTGATATTTAGATAAGTTAACTAAAGCGTTTAAGATGAACCAGTTAAACACTAATTTGCTACAGTGTTTTCAAATTGCCACATTACTCAAAATGCTACAGTGTTTTCGAAAATCACTATTTGCTACAGTGAAATTGAATTGCTACAGTAAATTGCTACAGTGAATTGCTACAGTAACTTTGCTGCAGTAAAACACTATTTTAAAATGTATTTTAAAAATTAACGAGACGATGATTTATAGAAGTAAATGACCAAAACACTCAAATGTATAAGTTATACCTCAAGTGGTATAGTTTATGGATGATTTAAGGCTATATTTTAACAAAGGTACGAGTCACGAAATGTAAAATGCAAGTTTTCTCAGCGTACAAAAGGACATTTGAGAAACCGGAACCGGGACATAAGTCGAGTGATGACGTACGACTTATCGGAACAAGAATTACAAATCAACTATGCATGTGAATTTAATATAATATATAATTAATTATTTAAATTATATATATTATATAATTATTTATTATGTCGACAAACAAAAATACAAAATTTTGTGAGCTGTAAAAGTGGGCCATGCGATCGCATGGCCATTGTGCCTCAGACCCATGCGATCGCATGGGAAGGCTGGGCAGGCAACATCTATAAATTCAGTCGATTTCTATTTTTCTATCCATCTATCTCGCATCTATCTCTCTATATATATTATATTTATATTTATTATTATTATTATTATTATTATTATTATTATTATTATTATTATTAAGATTAATATTATTATTAATCTTAAATATTATTATTAGTATTACTTTTAGTAATATTATATTACGACGGAGTGCTGTCCAAGTAATTTTCAAAACGAGTTTCCAAGCGAGCTAGAGCTAAGGAAAATATGGGTTATTACCAAGGAGGTTATGGGTAATGTTCGGGGGTATTTTTGTGAAGCAAACCTAGTGTTTATCATCTCTGATGCGTCTACGTGCTTTCCTACAATATTGTATATCAATATTAAACAGTGAGTTTCATATGATCCCTTTTACTCAATATATTTTTGGGCTGAGAATACATACAAATGCTTTATTAAATGTTTTACAATATTTATATGCGTGAGTTTCATTGATCCCTTTTTATACATATTTTTGGGCTGAGAATACATGCGTTGTTTTATGAAATGAATACAAAAACTAAAACTGATCTGATGTGAGTTTCATAAGATCCCTTTTACTCTCTACATTTTTGGGCTGAGAATACATGCAAATACTTTATTAACCGATATACAATATTTATATGCGTGAGTTTCATTTGCTCCCTTTTTAATTGCTTTTGCAATCTATATTTTTGGACTGAGAATACATGCACTTTATTTTAAACACAATGGATACAAGTACATACTAAATTCTACACCGAGTTTGAACCAAAAATCCCTTAGCTTTGGTAACTAGTAACTGCCGGTTATAAGAACTGGTGGGCGCGAGTAGTGGTATATGGATCCATAGGGCTTGATATCCCCGTCCGAGCTAGAGCGCTAGCCTTTTAACGGACGTATGCTATTTGAGAAGCGTACACGTTGGTTTGCGTGTATTATTAAGATGATTATACAAAGGGTACAATTTATATAAACATTAAAGTTTAGTTACCAGGGTGCTCAACTTTGTAGAACCAATTGATAAACGTTTCGGATGAAACAACTGAAATCTTGTGGTTCACCTTTTATTTAAAACATATTGATAAACGTTTTGAATGAAACAACTGAACTTTTGTAATCCACATTGATATACGGATTATGTGTAATATTAAAACTATGAACTCACCAACCTTTGTGTTGACACTTGAAGCATGTTTATTCTCAGGTTTCTAGAAGTCTTCCGCTGTTTGCTTATACGTGATACAAGATATGTGCTTGGAGTCATACATGCTATATACAAGAAACTTGCATTCACCATGTACCTTATTTTGACTGTATTGTCAACAGATGTATTATTGTAAACCATTTAAATGGTAATTGTCTATACGTAGGAATCATCAGATGTTAAAAACCTGGAATTTATATATTCATTTATGAAATACCTTTTCAAACGAATGCAATGTTACAAAACGTATCACATAGAGGTCAAATACCTCGCGATGAAACCGGTGAATGACGTGTTCGTCCATATGGATTTGGAGCGATCGTCACAGTTTTTGTCCATAACAGTCCATCAGTCATAAATATAAAGTGCGAGTGTCCTCGTCAAATTATTCTTATACCCGAAGTTAAATATTCCAACTAATTGGGGACTTAAACTGTAACAAGATTTTAATACTTTGTTTAATAATTACACCAGGATGTCGACTGAGTGTAACCCAAGGTTTTAATACTTTGTTATCAATTATACCAAGTGTCCTTGTACATAATTTCACCCCTGTTTTAATTATTCTAGTGGCTATTAATCCATTCCCGTGTCCGGTTAAATGAACGATTATTCGTACATATAAATACCCCGCCCATCGTGTCCGATCGAGTGTATGTGGTTATTTATAGGTACGTCCAATTGTAAATCTTTATATTAAAATTAACAAACTATCATTTAGTTAAACAAATATAAAGCCCATTAATAGCCCATAATCTAATTTCCACAAGTGTCGTTCTTTTGTCCAAACCCCAATTATGGTACAAAGCCCAATTACCCAATTTTAGTAATTAGCCCAACATCATGATTACTTCGTTTTAAATAAGCATAATAATAACTTAGCTACGAGACATTAAATTAAAAAGGTTGAACATAACTTACAATGATTAAAAATAGCGTAGCGTTACACGGACAGAATTTCGACTTACACCCTTACAACATTCGCTAACATACCCTTATTATTAGGATTTAAAATTAAAATTAAAATATAAATATAAATATAAATATTACGTATAGATATAGAGAGATTGATATATTGGATGATATATAAAATGATCAGAATTCGTTTGCTTTTATAGGGAATTGAGTTCAGGGGGTCTCCGCGACTCGCGGCTTTTTCTGCCATCAAACTCCGCGAGTCGCTGAGTTTGAAATTCCAGCTCACCAACTTTGGAGTTTTTCTTGCCGACGGATTTTTATTATTTATATAATATATAAATAATTATAAGAATTATTTAAATATTATATTATATTTATGTGCATAGTTGACTTGTAATTTTTAGTCTGTTGCGTCGAGCGTTGAGAGTTGACTCTGGTCCCGGTTCCGGATTTTCGAACGTCCTTGCGTACAATTTAATATATTGTACTTTGCGTTTTGAATCTTGTACTCTTGTAATTTCGAGACGTTTCTTATCAATAATTGGAACCACTTTGATTGTATTTTGTACTTTTGAGCTTTTTGGACCTTTGTGTCTTCAATTCGTTGAATCTGTCTTTTGTCTTCACCTTTTATTATTTAAACGAATATCACTTTTAAATAGAACAATTGCAACTAAAAGCTTGTCTTTCTTGAGGAATAATGCTATGAAATATATGTTCGTTTTTAGCATTATCAGAATCCATAGCAATTTGATTCATTTTAAACGGAGTTGTAATGAGTTTTTGGCGAGAAAAACAAAATCTGCTAAAATTAATGTTGTATGGACAAAATTTATCTTATAAACACTATATTAACAATATCCTTGCTAACTTTTCCTATATCCTATATATATTTGGACATGTTATCATTTGTATAACAAAATATTATAATTTTAGTTAAGTTCGAGATTGTATATATAAGAGAATCTTGGTACGTTCCATGACAATACGTGCACAATACGTTATGATAAATCCTAAATCAACACATCTCTAGACCGAATATTTGACTTTTCGAACTATTTTGGACTACTATTAAAGGACTACTAACAATGGACTACTAACATAAAATGTTAAAAATTATTATATAAGTATTATATGAACTTGCTATATTAATTTTGTTCACATGTATTATTATCTGAATGGTTATTATAGTTATAGGTTCGTGAATCCAAGGACGTCGGCTATATTTTAATAAGTTAAAAACTTGTTGAAACTATACTTTTACGACAGTGAGTATATAGTCCCATTTTCAAACTCTAAAAATATTTTGGGATGAGAATACATGCATTTTATGTTTTACGCTATGGACACAAGTACTTAAAATATATTCTACTATGAGTTGTACCACCTTGCATATTTTCCCTAATAGCTTGATAACTAATATTTACATGTGGTAAGAACATGTAAGCGCGAATCCTATTGATAGATCTATTGAGTTTGACAACCTCAATCGGGCTAGTCGCTCTAGTATCGTAAACGGTTGCATAGTACTTCATTTTTACTACTCTTGGTACAGTGTAAGGAGATTTCATAATAAAGGGAATATGCCAAATTAATGGTTAAGTATGGTTACCGAAGCGCTCAACAACTTATAGAATATCTTTATTGAAATGTTTGTAACTATGAAATCTTGTGTTCTATATTTATATCAATGCTAGCTTTAAACCTATATATCTCACCAACCTTTGTGTTGACTGTTTAAGCATGTTTATTCTCAGGTCCTTAAGAAAGTCTTCCGCTGTCGCATTATCTGAGCAAGCTGTGCATGGAGTCTCATGTTTTTGTTTAAATGAAGTGTTGCATTCAACAAAACCTTTGTCATGTATTATATTCGATTGTTATGTCACGTGTGTAGTATTTGGAAACTGAAGTATTATGGGGATTATTTCTTAAATAATCGTTCACTTGTTTAAAACATGCATTATGTATAATAATGGTGTGCTTTTTTTATAAAACGAATGCAATATTTTCTAAAACGTATCATATAGAGGTCAAATATCTCGTTATGGGACCAATGAATAACGTACTACGTTTATAGTAATATGGACGGGTCGTTTCAGCAATATACGAGAACTCCAGGCCCACTCCAATTAACGTTTCAATCTGCCCCTCGGGTTGATATAAGGTTCGGATCCCTGTAATGCGTATCGGGTTTCCTGTCCGAAAGCGCGTGCGTGCGTGACAAATGAGAGTATTCGATGCCAACAACTTGTCTTATATATATATATATATATATATATATATATATATATATATATATATATATATATATATATATAATAAAAAATAATAATAAAATCTTATCTTATATAAGTATAAGATAAATAATAAAATAATCTAATGACTTATAGTGAGTTATAGTTTTCACGAATAATGATAAGTTATCTGTTGAATCACCAAATATTGCTATTTTCAATTAGGCCAATGAAATCCATTGTAAAGATTATTATTATAATTATTTATTATTTGATTTATTTCATTTTTATTATTATAAAGCAATAAAAGAAAAATAAGTGGACCTGACCCATTGAATCATGACTATATCCGCTATTCTGATATTCAAATTCAATAGAGATGAAATTGGAACAAGTTGGCAGGAATTGATTGAAACTTTAGCATGGGCTCATGAACGCACACCTTTGGCCAATTTGATTCGTTGGAGAGATAAACCGGTGGCACTTTCCATTGTACAAGCAAGATTGGTTGGATTAGCCCACTTTTCTATATATGGAGTATATTATGGTACAGATGAGTAAGAGTAATTTTGAATCACCAAAGGGTAGAGACTGGTGTCAACTGTCTACATCCAAACATTCCCATAACCGGCTCCCTCAGTTTGATTGAATAATTTTACAAATTAATACCGAATATCATATGTAAAGTAACAATGCATAAAAGGTGTTGGAGTGGCCGAGTAATATAGAAATATAGTGGTGGAGTATTGATCAACTAAACATCTCTGAAATTGCGCAATTTTCTAAAGCATCTAATTCACGGCTGTCCACCACCAAGGGTACTAGTATATGGCAAGCCGTTTTCTGGGCCACGTGCTACCACATTTGGAACAACCACAATGATTTTGTGTTTGGCAATAACAAATTGAGTATCCCGAAAATTGTCACTGATATACAGGTTAAAACCTTCGAGTGAATAAACTGTCGAGCAAATAAAATCGAGCTTGATTGGCATTCTTGGATGTTCAATCCAATGACATATGATGCTAACCGAATTAATTCGTAGGTTTTTTCACCCGAATCATCGATCATTCTTTGGGTTAGAAATAAAATGTGTTCGGTCGACATGGTTTAGTTGGGTCATCGGCACTACATATCGTTCCCTTCACAGCTTGGTTTCAAGTGACATTTTCTACCTAAAGCTTTGATTAGTGAAAAGGATGTCTCAAGTGACATTTGGTGCGGTCTCTATTAATTATTAATTGTAACTTTATCTTATTTTTGAATCCTTTTAATTTAAATTTAAATTTATATATTTTTCCAAACAAAATATAAAAGTAATTGTAAATTTTTATTGGTTTGTAATTGTCACTGGTGGGTATTAACTAGGTAACGTGGGGTTTATGGATTCAATGATTTGGTTCATGATGGACACCCGATTATCAGGTAGGTATCTACATAATTCCTTTATTTTTATTTTTTTAATTTTTTGATTTAGTTAGTGTAACCTTAGGAACTCTTTTACTTACAATGTTAGCTTGCCATTAACATATGAGAGTGATTTAAAAACATTATTATATGATTGTAGCCTGCCATTACCATACGGGGGATGATTCTCACACATACTTTTTTGATCCTCACACACCAATTAAGTATTATTAGAAAAGTAAAAGGTTAAAATAGGTGTGTGAGGATCAAAAAAGTGTGTGTGAGAATCATCTCCCTTAACATATGAGAGTGATTTATAAACATTTTTATATGATTGTAGCCTGCCATTACAATTTTAGCCTACCAATATTTGATTTTTTTTAACGGCAAGCTTGCATCAGTATATCATTTATTTCAAGGACACTCATCATTTGCATACATACACGCGTTCGGGGGAAAACCCGAACCCGATCATTTAACCATCCCCAGAGGCGGATTTAGAGTGTAAGAGGGGGGAGCGCCCGCCCCGGGTGGATTTCGAAAATTTAGTGTAAAAATTTTGAATTTTTTGACTTTGCCTCCGGTGAATTTTTTTTTTGTCCCAAAACCTATATATTTTGCCCCAAAACCTTCAAATTTTGTCCAAAATTCTCCAAGTTTTGCTCCAAAACCTTCAAATTTTACCTACAAATCTTCAAATTTTGCTTAAAAACTTCAATTTTTGCCCCAAAACCTCCATATTTTACTCAAAAAATTGCTATGGTTTTAAAAAAATATTTCGCCCCTGGTGGAAAAAAATCCTGGTTCCGCCACTGACCATCCCAATGGGCAAGCGGACCGGGTTTGAATCCTGAATGGATCTGGGAGAAAACCCCCATGGAGTCAATCTGGATATCTATATTTCAAGCAGATTAATTAATAGGATGGGCAGAGTGAGGCTCAAACTCATGACTTAACCCTCAGCCCCAACACACAAGGTGAAGGAGATGCTGTTAAAGCAATGCTTCATTGACACCTACCAATATTTGATGCATCCTTGAGCCACAATAAACCTCCATCACGGTAGAAGAGAGGAAACAAGTAGGAAGCTCGGTGTCAACTCATTGAACCGACATCTTACACTTCACTGATTTAATTTGTTCAATTGGTTAACACGGTTAGTGAATAACTTACTTATGTTAAATTAAATGATACTCGGTACATACTAGAGTAGTATGTCCATTTTAACAATTAGTATTCTATTTTGTTTTTTAGGTTATAGACGAATTTGTCGGAAATATCTTTTGAAGCACACTATTTATCAAGAAGTATAACTATTGGGTAGTGATATTTCCAAACACAAATTTGATAAATCCACTTCAATGTACTAACATGCCCTTAAATGATAACCTACACAAATTTTATGTTTGAAATTATTTGAGGTTATTTTGGGAAGTTAACATCAAATTGGTGTGGAGCTATCAAATATCAATTTGGAAGTATCATCTCCCATCTAGATTCAACATCATTATAACCCTACCTCAGCAAGATAGGATAGTATCATACAAACTCATATGGCAGAGGTCTCGATACCTTTTAGTGGATCAGAGTGTTATTGGTTCAAGGTGAAGCTTCATTTGTCGTTTAACACTATTCGTGAAGGTTATTTTTCTTTTTTATTTTTTTTTGAACGGCAAGCTTGCATTAGTCATTTATTTCAACGACATTCATTATTTGCACACACACGCGTTCGGGAGAAAACCCGAATCGCATTACAGGAAACCGATAATTTAACCATCCCGAGGGGCAGGCGGACCAGACTTAAATCCTGAGTGGATCCGGGAGAAAACCCCCGGAGGTCAATCTGTATATCCATATTTCAGGCAAATTAATTAATATGATGGACAGAGCGAGGCTCGAACCGATGACCTAACCCCCAGCCCAACACACAATGTGAAGGGAATGTCGTTGAAGCAATGCTTCGTTGGCCTATTCATGAAGGTTATAATTGTAATTCTCGCTAAATTCAACTGCCGAACTTGTTAATATTGCATATAAAATAACAAAAAAGGTATTCGAGTGGCCTACAAGGTTTGTGATTATAATGCAACCAATGAGTAATTGATGATGGTCCCGGTACTAAGTTCTAGAGATGCCCTTTCTAACCTTCTAGTTGGTCCAGGCCGACAAAAGAATCACGGACCGTTTAGGACCATCTTGTCTTATAACGGGGACTATTTTAAAGATTAGCAGAATGAGTCATGTTGTTGGAAACAAATGACTCCATTGAATTGAATCGTATACATATGAATAAAAATATTTCTCGAGAAGCCTTAATAGAAAAACCTTGTATGTTTATGTAGAACAACAACAAATTCAATCCCACAAAAGTGGAGTATGAGAAGTTAAAATGTAGACAATTCTTTCTCTATTCTAAAATAAAGAGAAATAATTTCTTCACCCAGATTGAACACACCTCAAGAGTAAAGAAAGTCCTCTCTCTCAGTGTTCTATGGACAGAGAGATTGCTTCCGAATAAACCTTCAGTCAATAAGTATGTTAAAAAAGTTTGAGTCGCCACGAAAATGGTAGAATCAAATTTTCATGGATTTTTGTTGAGTATTGAGTTGTCCCATTTCATCCCACATCGGCTAAGGATTTAAATAATAAGCTGTTTATAATAGTTTTTCCTCATTCCGTTGAGTTAATTTTTTGGATTGAATTGGGATCAATATTATTTCCGCATGGTATCAGAGCAAAGGAAATGATGTTGGGACCGCGTTCGCAGTAATATGCGTCACGTGTGAGGGGGGCGTGTTGAGTATTGAGTTTGTCTTATCTTATCCCACATCGGCTAAAGATCCAAAAGCAATTTTATTTCTGTAATTTTAAACCTATTCGAAATTCAATTTTTAGACTTTGTCGCCAATAAATCGACGTTGTTGACTCGATTAATAGAGCCAACATGTATGTTTGTGTGTTTTTAGTTTTTACACTTAAAAATGGGAACTTGTACATTAGCCGACAATGTCGGTACTGCAAAAAAGTAACAACATTTTAACTAATAGAGCCAACTTGTATGTTTGCGTGTTTTTAGTTTTTACACTTAAACATGGGAACTTGTACATTAGCCGACAATGTCGATATTGCAAAAGAGTAACAACATTTTAACTTGTACATCATCCTCTCAAATGTTGTACGTTTTTCGCTATGAAATAAGTAGATATATGGTGTCATAAAGTCCAGTTATTGGAAGTAGCCAAACTTTTCTAAACTGATAATGGTCAAACTTTAGAGAAATAATGGTTTGTAACTTATACTTTATGAGACGAAAGTAGAATATTAGATTAAAGGTGAAACGAGTTAGCTAAATCTTCAAACGGAGAGATTCTAACGAATTCCGAGCAAGAGTTGATGATATTATTAAAGCTTCCCAAATCACCACAAATAAATATACACTGAACAATTTTGACAAACGAATCACCAAATCGATGAACAACAAACACAGATTGATAAAGAAACCAAATAAAACTAAATCGATTAATCACCAAATCTGTACCGAAGATGTTAACTAAACACCACTATTACAAAATCAATCTTAAACATTCATCAACTAGATGAATTAAAACTATGAATATCTCTAACTAAGAGATAATTCCATAAACTGAATGAGAGAACAATGAATTAGTGTGTAGAAGAATTAGAGAACAAATGATACAGGATACCTAAATCCTTTGGCCTTTATACTGTATAATGACCTAATAAATTTAATTACTCTCTCATCCTTCTGTAACATCCCGCATTTTTTCGTTAAATTATTTTAACGCCCGTCTTTTTTTTTTAAATAATACCTTTCGTTATTTAAATTCGTAGTTTCCGCTGACTAACGTTCATAATAATTCCGTCATTTAATTATAACACCTCTCGTTAACTTGCGTTTTAAAAATATTCGATCGGTTAAATCCCGCACCCGCTTCTAAACTCGAGGGACTAAAATTGACACGGGGCAAACTAGTTGACTAGGTCAACTAGTCCACCCCAATCACCACCATTCAATCACCTCCATCTCTCTCTCTTTCTCTCTAGCAAGAACACACACACAAACACCCAATTCAATCATTCATCATCTAAATTCGATCTAGGAGGCTTACAACAAAACAAATTACATATTTGGAATCCTCTCTTCATCCTCTACAATTTGATACCAACTTCATCTCGTTTGGGTAACATTTCTAAAACTCTAGATTTCTCTAAATTCGTGTTTTTGATTTGAAATGGTGTTAGTTAGTGTCTATGGCTCGTGTCTAGCATGAATATATGATTTACTTGCTCGATTTGTTGTTTTGAGTAACTAGTTTGAACATTTGAAATGGGTTTGCTTAATCTTGCATTTTGGAAGATTAAATGTTGTTTGATTGTTAAAGTTCATGTTTTAATTGTGTTACTAGTATCATTAGCTTCGTTTTGATGTATAGGTTGATTAAGGAAACTCCAAAAACATGATTATTGATTTTGAGATGTTTGACTAGGGTTTGATAGTTCTTGACATGAATTTTTGGATGCTTGAATGCCATGAAATGTTAATTGTTAGTGTTTAGTAGTAATGTATGCTTCATTACCTTCAAAACGGCATATCACATGTGTGAATTGGATTCCCGAATCATAAAATACGTTTTACGAACTTGAAACTTTGAAAATAAACCTTTCTTGATCAATTGACGAGTTTTCGGTTATTGTAATTGATGTTTTTGCTTGTGAAAGGTAGTTAGTTGTTTTCCTTGTCAAATTACCTTTCCAACGATATATAGTATGCATTTTGGATGTTTTCGGTTCATAAAATATGTTAATTTGAGTTTTGGTTCGTGACTTGGACCATTTTTCTGCAAACAACATGTTTCCCAGGTAGTGCGCGCCGCGCACATACCTGCGCGCCGCACAGAATTAGAAATCCCAGATGTTTGCCTTCGTGGTTAAGTTCTGACCAGGATTTACACTTGGGTGCGCGCCGCGCAACCCATTGCGCGCCGCGCATATGCCCAGCTCATTTTTGTTTTTATTTTTCCTTTCACAAAATGTTTCCCGCTTAACCGTAACTCCGATTAACATGAAACTTGGCCATTCTGCTCATAAATGATTTCTCATCATGGGAAAATTGTCGGATACCCGACCCGACCCCGTTGACTTTGACTTTGACCAAGTTTGACTTTTAGTCAAACTTAACCAAACGATTATACAATCGTTCTAACATACTTAACTACTTGTATTGTGCATGAAACTTGACAAATTGATTCACATGCTATATTAATCGAGTCGTAACGAGCCATAGGACTAATTGAACATCTTTGACCGTTTGTGTTTACCGTTATTAATACAACCTATATGTTTAGGTCAAGACTAGCTTTGTCTTTGCACGCGTCTACTTGTTGAAGTACTTTATTAACTCTTGCACTCAAGGTGAGATCATAGTCCCACTTTTACTCTTTTTGAACTTATATTTGGGATGAGAAAACATAAACGATTCTTTTGAACTAAGTGAACACAAGAACGGGAAAACAAACATTCTACATACGAGTTTAGAACAAAAATCCTCAATTCGATTATCATTAGTTACACTTGCCGGGTGTAAGCGAGAACTTATGTTATATGGCCATATGGGTTGACAACCCTCATCTTTGACGGTTCGCTACCGTCTACGGATGAAATATATTTTCGAGAATCAGTGTTTGTTCTAGCACTATGGATGGGGTATACAATGGATGGAATGTTAAGCTTTGATAATTGGGTGCTCGTGAATATTAACTTTTAGAATGTATTACTATTATTTCAACTTTGCAAACCTTGTGGTTCGGCTTACTTTACTTTTACTCACTACTTACTTAAACCTATGATTTCACCAACGTTTTCGTTGATAGATTTCTATGTTTTTCTCAGGTCTTGCACGATATGTGAAACATGCTTCCGCTTACTATTTGATACTTGCATCCGATGTCGAGTATACATGCATTTCATGGAGCGTCTTTTGACTTTACTTTAAACCGTGTCGCCTAGATTTCAATCGTACTTATAACGTTGTAACTTAACTTTTGGTTGAACAATTCTTGTAAACTTTGAAACAATCTTTATTTTGAAATGAAGGCGACATATTTTGGTCAAACGTTATCTTAAAGACTTATAATCAGGTAATGGGACCCACGTAGCCGACGCCGTCACTTGACGATTTGTCGGGGTCGCTACAAGTGGTATCAGAGCCTAGGTTGTAGGGATTTAGAGTTCATTTGTGTCCACCCCGAGTCATAGGGTACATAGGTGAATCTAGACTACAACCGGCATATAGACTGAAGTAGGAATTACTTGACTATTTGTGCATTTATACTCGAACTCTTCTATCATATCTAACTCGTATTCGATCTTGATCTTACGTTGATAAATTTTGTTGACGCGCCACCTTGACTTTATGAAGTAATGTTAAATGCACATGAGAATCAGGGTAATATAATTTCCGGGATTATATTACGGTGATTCACATGGACGTTCCGACATTATGACATAAAGAATTTAAGGCGAGTCAAGGAAATTTTTTCTCTATATCCTTATTCCATATCACGGTTAGTATTGTTAAGAATACTAATCAACGATATTCTTGTGTCATGAAGGAACAATGGCTCACCAAGGTCAACACAATACTCCTCTCGAAACCCTAGAACAAGCTCTTCAACGAATGATAACCACCGCCGTGGGTACAGCCGTGGCCGATCACTTTTCTAACAACAACAATCATGGAACCGGTAATTCAAACGAAGGTTGCTCCTACAAGAACTTCATGAAGTACAATCCTCCCACTTTCGATGGAACCGGGGGACCGTTTACTCTCACCCGATGGTTTGAACAAACAGAATCCGTTTTTAGCATAAGCGGTTGTCAGGACCAAGATAAGGTCAAGTTTTCCACCCTCACTCTTACCGGTATCGATCTCTCATGGTGGAACACGTATGTACAATCAGTGGGTATCGATGAAGCCCTTACACTCTCTTGGACCGAATTAAGAGAAAGAATGATCACCGAATACTTCCCGCGCGATGAGACTCGAAGGCTCGAGCAAGGGCTAAGGAATTTAAGAACGGTCGGGAATGACCTCGAAGCTTATAATCAACGGTTTACCGAACTAGTCACAATGTGTCCAAATATCATGACTCCCGAATCCCTAAGAGTCGAACTTTACATGGATGGCCTCCCTAAGAGCATTCAACACAGGGTAATGACACCTCGACCCACTAACCTACAATAGGCTTTAACAATGGCCCGCCATACTTTAGACACGGCGAATGAAATGGAAACGCCGGCACCAATGGTCGAGAACCAATCGAGCGGCAATAAAAGAACATGGGAAGCCTCTCAATCAAGCAACCACAACCACAACAACCTCTCCAAGAAGCCTTTCGCCTCCAACGACGAGAAAGGCTATACCGGAAAACTACCTTTTTGTAACGAATGCCACAAGCATCACTTTGAAGGATGTGGCAGGTTTCGCCACCGGCGCCAAGGACCCGTCGCTCGAAAGATGCCCAACGCACACAGAACGGGTGCTTGCTTCGAATGTGGCCAACTGGGTCATTTTAGGAATGTGTGCCCAAATAAGAAAATCAACCCCAACGCACGCCGTTGAACCTTCAACATCGACACCTAGGATGCCCGGAACGACGATGGACTAGTAACGGGTACGTTTCTTCACAACAAACCGTATGTTTCATACTTATTCGATTCGAGTACCGTTAGACATTTTATAACCAAGGATTTGACTCGTGCTCTTTATATTCCACCTCTTTCCCCCAGATACTACTTAGACGATTTAAGTGACCGACGGAAAAATATTGTGTGCCTATAAATATTATCGGAGGATATACGTTAAGAAATTGAACTCGACACCAATAGAACTAAGGAACTCAAAACCTATTCATTAAGGAGAAATTGTTGCCCTACATTTATGTATAGATTATTGTGAACTAAGAAATTTTCGGTTGGAAACCGATACCCTCTCCCTCGCATCCATGACCTCATGATTATTTGCACGAATCCCGTATGTTCCAAATCGCCCTCCGTTCCAGTTATCATCAATTGGGGGTTAAGTGAGACGATGTCTCCTAAGCCACTTTCCGAACTCGCAACGTTAGTTGTAAATCTCTCTTAGTACCGTTTGATTTATTTAGGGCTCGCCCGTATCCATAAACCTCTTGAACCGCGTATGCAAATTCATATAGACTAATCTGTTATCGTATTTATAGATGACATCTTAACCTTTTCAAGTAAAGAAGGAAAACGAACAACATCACCATCTTAAGCTCGAACTTTTGAGAAAAGAGCAACTCTATACCAAAGTCTCTGAGTGAGAATTTCTGTTGAACGAAGTCCAATTTTCTAGACCATGATGTTTATGGTCAGGTCGTTACAATCAATCTCGAAATCAAGCCACATGTAATCAGGAAACTCTCCCAACTCAGACTTGTATTCGTAAAAATCTTAGATCTCACCGGTTGTTATCGAAGATTCATTTCTGACTTTTCTTGTGTTACACAACTTTAAACCTCTTCATGTCTGAGCCTTGAACGTGATTCTTCACACCAACCTTCCTAGCTAAATTCGTATAGCACTAGATGGAACTCAAACATGGAAATATTTCTACTTGAACGCCGAAAGGCATACTCTCTCGACTCAAAATCAACGTAACTAAAATTCGTTATTTTGCGCGAAGAATTCGAATACTAAATTGTGGATCCGATCAACTTTCTCGTCATCACGTACCACACTACATACCTATGTTATTTCACCGTTACCGTCTGATATTAC
Organism: Rutidosis leptorrhynchoides; assembly: GCF_046630445.1. Lineage (NCBI taxonomy): Eukaryota > Viridiplantae > Streptophyta > Magnoliopsida > Asterales > Asteraceae > Rutidosis > Rutidosis leptorrhynchoides. The sequence continues at coordinate 134,994,679 of NC_092334.1, forward strand.
TGGAATTTAAGATAACACACACTCCAAGGATACCTCATTCTTCTTTGACTTAACGTCCTTGTGTTGCTGATAATTGGCCAACTACTATTCAACCCCGAACTATACAACTACGTGTACTATCTCGTTTCCTTTTTCAAACCTCAACTTTTGACAACTAGATGCACGATATGGCTACCTCGAGATGTAAACTCACCATATTCTAAGTCCTCATTCCGCTCCTATCTTTATCGCTCGCACTTCCGTATAAGGAAACTTTTTGTAAAACTTCTCAATGGATAGAGAAACTCCTCATATTACATTAATATTCGCCACGAGGGTGAGTAGTCCTAACGAACATTTTCGAACCCTAACTAACCTGTTCAAACATATCTTAAGAGATTCTATTCCAACACGGTGCATCCTTGCCAATTACCTCGGATCAAAATACTCGTTTCACTTCTAGTGTTACAAGAAACCTTGGGAACCCGCTTAGACACATGTACCGCGTATCTCCCACAACCGACGAACCGAGCAAACGTACGATTCAATCTTGGAAAGACATGTTACAGACTGGTATTGTCACCTTCAGTAGTTCCTCTTACAACGACAGCTATCACTCGTATATTAACGCAGCACTTTCCGAAACCCTATATGACCGCTAATGTCATACCCCTGTTCATTTAACCAAAGCATCAACCACCGAAATCTGAACTCCATCAAGAAACAACAATTGAGATCGTTCAAGTCCGAGAAGGGCTCGAGACAACCCATTGTCGCCAGAAGAGTTATGCCGAACTTAGATGAAAACCCCCCCAAACCCAGTGTGTGACCGCGTAGTATTGAGAAACCGCACTTTGGAAAGGTGTAATTCATTTCGGGAAATCGAGGAAGGTTATATCCGCAATATTGGAACCTTTTGAAACCTTGGGGCGTATTGGAGCCGCTTCCTACCATTTAGAACTGCCGACTCAATTAAGTTTCCGTTTACCTTACATTTCGTGTAACAAACTTAGAAACGTGTCCTGCGGAACAGGAACTTGCAATCCTTCTAGATGCACCAGCTATTGATGACAAACTTCTCTTCATAGGAAAACCAGTTGAAACCGGGGATCGTAAAAATCCAAATTCATGAGAACACTCAAGGACGTACCTTCACTTATTCATAGCATTGACATCTCCGGTCTCGAGTGAGAGGTATCGATTATTATTTCCAACTAAATTTCGGGACGAAATTTCTTTTGAGGTGTGGATAATGTAACATCCCGCATTTTTCCGTTAAATTATTTTAACGCCCGTCTTTTTTTTTAAATAATACCTTTCGTTATTTAAATTCGTAGTTTCCGCTGACTAACGTTCATAATAATTCCGTCATTTAATTATAACACCTCTCGTTAACTTGCGTTTTAAAAATATTCGATCGGTTAAATCCCGCACCCGCTTCTAAACTCGAGGGACTAAAATTGACACGGGGCAAACTAGTTGACTAGGTCAACTAGTCCACCCCAATCACCACCATTCAATCACCTCCATCTCTCTCTCTTTCTCTCTAGCAAGAACACACACACAAACACCCAATTCAATCATTCATCATCTAAATTCGATCTAGGAGGCTTACAACAAAACAAATTACATATTTGGAATCCTCTCTTCATCCTCTACAATTTGATACCAACTTCATCTCGTTTGGGTAACATTTCTAAAACTCTAGATTTCTCTAAATTCGTGTTTTTGATTTGAAATGGTGTTAGTTAGTGTCTATGGCTCGTGTCTAGCATGAATATATGATTTACTTGCTCGATTTGTTGTTTTGAGTAACTAGTTTGAACATTTGAAATGGGTTTGCTTAATCTTGCATTTTGGAAGATTAAATGTTGTTTGATTGTTAAAGTTCATGTTTTAATTGTGTTACTAGTATCATTAGCTTCGTTTTGATGTATAGGTTGATTAAGGAAACTCCAAAAACATGATTATTGATTTTGAGATGTTTGACTAGGGTTTGATAGTTCTTGACATGAATTTTTGGATGCTTGAATGCCATGAAATGTTAATTGTTAGTGTTTAGTAGTAATGTATGCTTCATTACCTTCAAAACGGCATATCACATGTGTGAATTGGATTCCCGAATCATAAAATACGTTTTACGAACTTGAAACTTTGAAAATAAACCTTTCTTGATCAATTGACGAGTTTTCGGTTATTGTAATTGATGTTTTTGCTTGTGAAAGGTAGTTAGTTGTTTTCCTTGTCAAATTACCTTTCCAACGATATATAGTATGCATTTTGGATGTTTTCGGTTCATAAAATATGTTAATTTGAGTTTTGGTTCGTGACTTGGACCATTTTTCTGCAAACAACATGTTTCCCAGGTAGTGCGCGCCGCGCACATACCTGCGCGCCGCGCAGAATTAGAAATCCCAGATGTTTGCCTTCGTGGTTAAGTTCTGACCAGGATTTACACTTGGGTGCGCGCCGCGCAACCCATTGCGCGCCGCGCATATGCCCAGCTCATTTTTGTTTTTATTTTTCCTTTCACAAAATGTTTCCCGCTTAACCGTAACTCCGATTAACATGAAACTTGGCCATTCTGCTCATAAATGATTTCTCATCATGGGAAAATTGTCGGATACCCGACCCGACCCCGTTGACTTTGACCAAGTTTGACTTTTAGTCAAACTTAACCAAACGATTATACAATCGTTCTAACATACTTAACTACTTGTATCGTGCATGAAACTTGACAAATTAATTCACATGCTATATTAATCGAGTCGTAACAAGCCATAGGACTAATTGAACATCTTTGACCGTTTGTGTTTACCGTTATTAATACAACCTATATGTTTAGGTCAAGACTAGCTTTGTCTTTGCACGCGTCTACTTGTTGAAGTACTTTATTAACTCTTGCACTCAAGGTGAGATCATAGTCCCACTTTTACTCTTTTTGAACTTATATTTGGGATGAGAAAACATAAACGATTCTTTTGAACTAAGTGAACACAAGAACGGGAAAACAAACATTCTACATACGAGTTTAGAACAAAAATCCTCAATTCGATTATCATTAGTTACACTTGCCGGGTGTAAGCGAGAACTTATGTTATATGGCCATATGGGTTGAGAACCCTCATCTTTGACGGTTCGCTACCGTCTACGGATGAAATATATTTTCGAGAATCAGTGTTTGTTCTAGCACTATGGATGGGGTATACAATGGATGGAATGTTAAGCTTTGATAATTGGGTGCTCGTGAATATTAACTTTTAGAATGTATTACTATTATTTCAACTTTGCAAACCTTGTGGTTCGGCTTACTTTACTTTTACTCACTACTTACTTAAACCTATGATTTCACCAACGTTTTCGTTGACAGATTTCTATGTTTTTCTCAGGTCTTGCACGATATGTGAAACATGCTTCCGCTTACTATTTGATATTTGCATCCGATGTCGAGTATACATGCATTTCATGGAGCGTCTTTTGACTTTACTTTAAACCGTGTCGCCTAGATTTCAATCGTACTTATAACGTTGTAACTTAACTTTTGGTTGAACAATTCTTGTAAACTTTGAAACAATCTTTATTTTGAAATGAAGGCGACATATTTTGGTCAAACGTTATCTTAAAGACTTATAATCAGGTAATGGGACCCACGTAGCCGACGCCGTCACTTGACGATTTGTCGGGGTCGCTACACCTTCAAGATTAAATAAGTTACAGAAATAACCCCTTAACTTGATATTATGCATATTTTAAATTTTTGATGTTAATATCCTTTGTTTAAGGGGTCTTCTAGTCTTCAAGACTGCAACAACTGCAACAGAATCCAAAGCAAGCTGCTCCAGTATGTACACAAGCTTGAAGTCCTTGAATATATCATCTACATACTCTGATCACATTAACAATGTACACTGCACATCAAATAGAGCAAGTTAGAATCATATTCAACAAAAGTCAAGATTGATTGTTTGTTATTTCTTTTAATACTCCCCTACAATCGTAACTTGAGAAAACATCAACAAGTTGAAGTTTTTGACACAAAAGCAGATGTTGACTTGTAATTAAGCCTTTTGTAAAAATGTCTGCAACATTTTGATTTGAACCAATCTTTTCAACCTTTAGAAAACCACTATTATTCATTTCCCTAACAATATTATGTCAAAATGTTTGGTCCTCTCATGATGGACTGGATTACCAGCTATTTGAATAGCTGGTGTATTATCACATTACAGAGTAACATGCAGTAAATCATTTATTTTCAAATCTTTTAAAACTTTTAAAATCCAAATTAATTCACAAGTGACTGCAGCCAAAGCTCTATATTCTGCTTCTGCAGATGACCTAGACACTGTAGGCTGTTTTTTTTTTTACTTTTTCATGAAATCAAAGTATCACCCATAAAAATGCAGAAACTAGTTATAGATTTTCTCCCAACCAAATTTTTTGCCCAATCTGAGTCTGAATAAGCAGTTAGATTTAATGACATACCTTTAATGATGTGTACACCTTTACCTGGACTACCCTTTAAGTAACTAAGAACTCTGAAAACTAACTTTAAATGACAACTTGTAGGAGAATGCATAAACTAAGTATGTGCACAGCAAAACTGATATCTGGCCTAGTTACAGTCATGTAAATTAATTTGCCAACCAACTTTTGATAAACAGTAATATTAGACAAAGGAACATCATTACTGTTACTTTTATATAGTGAGACATTAACTTCAATTGGTGTTTGCAATGGTTTGCTTCCCAACAGACCAAAATCATTTAGTAACTCCAAACAGTATTTTCTTTGACATAAACCTAAACCAAAATTAGTTTCTATAACTTCTATTCAAAGAAAATATTTTAGCTTTCCTAAATCTTTTATCATAAAAGTTTTACATAGAAACTTCTTCACATTATCAATTTCATTTAAGTTATTGCTAGTTAAAACAATGTCATCCACATAAACTAACAAAATAACAAACACATCATCTTTTGTTTTTGTGTACAAAGAGTAATCATTTGTACTTTGAACAAAACCATGACTAATTAGACAGTTTGATAATTTCTCATTCCACTTTCTTGGTGCTTGCTTAAGACCATAAAGTGACTCTATTAATTTACACACTTTTGTTTCATTTTTATCAAAGTAACCCAAGGGTGGAGTCATGTAAATTTCCTCATCTAAATCTCCATACAAAAAAGCGTTGTTGATGTCTAATTGAAATAAAGACCAGCTGTTATGTACAACTAAACACAACACACTCCTAACAGTTACCATTTTCACCACAGGTGAAAAAGTTTTATCATAATCTACACCTTCAGTTTGGCTATAACCTTTAGCCACTAACCTTACCTTAAACCTTTCTATTTCACCTGATGACTTGTACTTAACTCTGTACACCTACTTACAGCCTATTGGTTTCCTATCTGGTGTAGGTCTGTAACTATCCAAGTGTTATTCCTAGGTAATGCTTCTATTTCACTATTCATAGCTTCTACCCATCTACTATCCTTTGCAGCCTCAAAATAATGCTTAGGTTCAACAATTTTGTTTAACATAGACACAAAACAAAAATTTCCTGTTAACAAGTTTAAATAGTTAACCACTTTTTCAACACCAAATTTAACCTTTTCATTTATTACAAAATCTTCAAACCTTTTAGGTAAATTTGTAACCCTACAAGATCTTCTTAAAAAAGAAGCAGGTTCAATAGAACTACTTCCCTCAGAATTAGATATATATCCCACAATATCAACATGTGTTGCTTTGGGATCATCTGTATTGGCAGATGTAGTATTTTGATCATTTCCATCATCCTTTAATAACACAGAATCATTAGAGCCCCCTGCATCTGATCTTTTATTACCATAAAGATCATGTTCTGTGTTAGAAGAAGGTGAGTTGGTTGACTTGGTACTACTACTTCCTAATGCAGATTTCCCATTACCATCACTTTTATCAGTTTTAATTTTATCATCATAGGGATCTTCAAGGTTATCAAAGAAATTTAAGTGATCAAGTCCTAAAACCATATCAGAAGTAATATTAGAAGACATTTTAAAAGGAAACACTTGTTCATAAAATTTAACATCTCTAGAGAAGGTCATAAGTTTTGTATCCAGATTATATAATTTATATCCTTTTTGAACATTTGAATATCCAACAAAAACACATTTATCAGCTCTTGTTCCAAATTTATCATTGTTATTCAACTTTGTGGCAAAACAAAGGCAACCAAATACTCTTAAATGACTAAGAGATGGTTCCCTTCCATATATGATTTCATAAGGTGATTTAACATTTAAAACACTAGAAGGAGTTCAGTTTATTAAGTAAGTTGCAGTTAACACACAATCACCCCAAAAATATAGTGGTACACCCCCTTGAAACAAAAGTGACCTTGCCACATTTAAAAGATGCCTATGTTTTCTCTCAACAACACCATTTTGTTGTAGAGTGTATGCACAAGATGTTTGATGGACTATTCCTTTTGTTCTAAAAAATGAAGATAGTGTAGTATTTAAAGATTCTGTGCCATTGTCACTCCTTACAGTTTTAATGTTTTTATTAAACTGTGTTTGAAACATTTCAACAAAATTAATAACATTTTGGGATGTATCACCTTTTGATTTTAATAAGAATACCCATACAGCCCTTGAATAGTCATCAACAATAATCAGAAAATACTTGTAACCATCCTACTTACAACTTTATATGGACCCCATAAATCTAAATGAACAAGTTCACCAATTTCTTTGGTTTTGTGATCACTGAAAGGAAATGGATCTCTTGTTTGTTTAGCTTTGTAATAAATTTCACATGGCATTAGTTTTTCATTACTATAAGATAGTTTATTTTTCAGAACATGTAATACTGGATCAGCTGGATGACCTAATCTATAATGCCAAGTATAGTTTGATAGCAAACATATACTAGAATCAGAAATGCAACAATTATTAACCTCATTAACACTATCAAAGTAATACAGGCCACCCTCTATACTACCAGTCCCTAGAGTCCTGCCCATCACTCTTCTTTGGGGCAAGTCCTGTACATAACAATTATATTCATTAAAACCTATGAACCTTTTGCTATCCCTAGCTAATTTACTAACAGACAAAAGACTCACAACATATTCAGGGACAACTAACACATCAAATAAGGTTACATTATGTAGTGACCCAAACTTTTCCATGATTATATATTAAATGAAATTGATATCTACATAATTAAATATTTCCAACATGTTAAGCAATCGAACTTGTTAAGACTTGATTAATTGAAATAAGTTTCATGTAGACAATTGACCACCCAAGTTGATCGGCGATTCACGAACGTTAAAAACTTACAAAAACTACATGATGATATATATATATATATATATATATATATATATATATATATATATATATATATATATATATATATAGTTAACATGAGATTATGATAAGTAAGTATCTCACTAAGTATATTAACAATGAGTTATATACATAAAAAATGAGACTATTGAATTAAGAAACTCGAAACGATATATATATATATAACGATTATCGTTATAACAACGTCTTACTAAATACATATGTATCGTATTAAGATATTGATACACTATGTTTAACATGATAAAATGATAATTAAATATATCATTAAGTGTGTTAACAATGAACTACATATGTAAAACAAGACTACTAACTTAAGAATTTCGAAACGAGTTATATATGTAATGATTATCGTTGTAACGATATTTTAAAATATATATATATATCATATTAAGATATATTCATACACCATGTTAACATACAAATTTAACATCTCATTAAGTATAATAACAATGGATTAATTACATTTAACAAGATCGTTAACTTAAAGGCTTCAAAACAACACTTACATGTAACGACTAACGATGACTTAACGACTCAGTTAAAATGTATATACATTTAGTGTATTAGGATGTAGTAATAAACTTTTGAAAGACGTCAAGACACATATCAAAGTACTCCTACATAATAAAAATGGTTACAATTACATTCTCATTCGTTTTCATCAACAATTCTACTCGTATTCATTCAGTATTCGTACTCGTATGATACGCAGCTTCTAGATGTATTTACTATTGGTATATACACTTCAATGATCAGCTCTTAGTAGCCTTAATGAGTCACCTAAATATGTGGAAACCATCATTTAACATCTAGCATGAAATATCTGTAGTGACCCAAACTTTTCCATGTTTATATATTAAATGAATTTGATATCTATATGATTAAATGTTTCCAACATGTTAAGCAATCAAACTTGTTAAGACTTGATTATTTGAAATGAGTTTCATAAAGACAATTGACTACCCAAGTTGACAGGCGATTCACGAACGTTTAAAACTTGTAACAACTACATGATGATGATATATATATATATATATATATATATATATATATATATATATATATATATATATATATATATATATATATATAACATGAGATTATAATAAGTAAGTATCACACAAAGTATATTAACAATGAGTTATATACATAAAAAGGAGACTATTGAATTAAGAAACTCGAAATGATATATATAACGATTATCGTTATAACAACGTCTTACGAAATACATATGAATCATATTAAGATATTGATACACTATATTTAACATGATAAAATGATAATTAAATATATCATTAAGTGTATTAACAATGAACTACATATGTAAAACAAGACTACTAACTTAAGAGATTCGAAACGAGTTATATATGTAACGATTATCGTTGTAACGACATTTTAATATATATATATATATATATATATATATATATATATATATATATATATATATATATATATATATATATATATATATATATATATATATATATATATATATATATATATATATATATATATATATATATATATTGTATTAAGATATATTCATACACCATGTTATCATGATAAGATGATAATTTAACATCTCATTAGATATAATAAACAATGGATTAACAACATTAAATGAGATCGTTAACTTAAAGCTTTCAAAACAACACTTACATGTAATGACTAACGATGACTTAACGACTCATTTAAAATGTATATACATGTAGTGTATTAAGATGTATTTGTACACTTTTGAAAGACTTCAAGTGTGACGACCCGGAAATTTCCGACCAAATTTAAACCTAACCTTTATATGTTTCCGACACGATAAGCAGAATTTGTAATGTTGAATCTCAAAAAGTTTGGAACTACATTCATGTAATCAATTACCCTTTGACCGTGTTCGACGATTCACGAACAATTATGTGTATAAAGATATGTATATATAATATATAATATTAACTGAAAACATTAACAAAGTATTAGATATATGATACTTTACATGAACGTATTTGTTTCGATATATTTATAGACAGAATTAAGAGATAATATCAAATGATATAATTACGGGCCAATGTTATGAGGTCCACTGTGATTTAAGAAATCTATTCTTTTTGACAATATTCGAAAAATGGTAAAGTGATCTATAAGTAAGAACGTGGAGTGTAAATAACTAAGATGTTGGATATCGACAAGTTAAGTAACTCGACATTTTTCATTAAGATAATTTCATACGTTTATTAAACCTTTGGACTTTATCTCATGCTTCACCAACAGACTGTAATTTAAAAACTTGAAACCTATTATGAATATATATAATTCTACTTTTCTAAAATGTTTTATGATATAACGATTTAAATTAATATTAAATATATTTATACGCGTATTATACGTACATAGTTTTATACTTTTACTATACTTTAACTTTACCTTTACTTTACTTTTACTTTACTTTAACTTTAATAATTCACTTTAATAATTCACTTTAATAATTCACTTTAATAATTCATATTTTAATAATTCACTTTAATAATTCATACTTTAATAATTCACTTTAATAATTCATACTTTAATAATTCACTTTAATAATTCATACTTTAATAATTCACTTTAATAATTCAAAAATCTATTATAAATAGAATTCAATAGGTTTCATTATTTCATAGAAACTTGAAAATATATTTCTCTAAACTCTCTTAATCGAATTACATATATATATTTACTTAGTATTATTTCAAGATATTATTAGTATACATAAAATACTATGACAGAGTTATATTCAGACGATTTCAAAATAAGTTTATAATGTATATGAACGGGTCCTTTCAGTTGGTATCAGAACGGTGGTCTTAGCGAACCAGGTCTTGCATTAGTGTGTCTAACTGATAGTTGTTAAGATGCATTAGTGAGTCTGGACATAGACCGTGTCTGTATGTCAAAAAGTTTGATTATCAATTCTAGTCGGAAATCATCTACTTATCATCCTTAGGAAATTACCTGCTTATCATCTTAAGTCTAGACGCGTTTTCCTGCATTTATTGCATAATAGTGTATAGATAGATTCTTATCTTAGCACATCTATTACTGTGAACTTTGACTGACATCTTTTCAAAGATTCTCCATAATTTACGGAATTTTGGTATTATATATACATATGCAAATTATGTAATTGAAGAATACCAAATCTAAATTCTACAATCTATTTCATACCAAAAATTCTTTCCCTGATCCTATGAGATGGATCCCTCAACCAGTTCGAATTCCTCAGATTCCGACAGCTATTCCGATATGGATATCTACCTGAGCTCCGAAAGTGGCATCACCGGAATGGATCAACCAATTTCCCATCATCTATTCTGGATGAATTGGGGATGGGTCCGTAGTCAACTCAAGCATTGGAGACAAGAAGAAGGTGATCCCTTCCATCCACCACATTGCCCTCTTGGCGATGAACCTGAAGCACTTACCGGCGAACCTGTTCGAGACACCATTTTCTCACTCATTGCTAGAGTATCTCGTCATGATTTTATACTATCCCATACTGCGAATCTTATTCATCCGTTCGTTCCAACCGCCAATCATCCCGATGTACTAACAGAAATTAACGAACTTCGCGCCCGAGTAGTGGCTTTGAAACACATGGTGCAAGGATTACAAACACCATCAGCAACACCAGCAACATAACCAATACCGCCAGTAACATCCACATCGCAAGCCTCAATACCACAAGCTTTAGCAGCATCACCAACAATTACCAGTAGTATCATCAGCATCAACAATATCGTCAGCACCACCATCACCGTCAGTAGTGTCAGCATCATTAGCACTAGCAGCACCTATAACATCACAAGTTCCGTCAGTTCAAGAATCGCCGTGGACGTCATCATTGATCAACAACGAGTATTTTGTATCAACGAGTTATGAAGTATTAACTCATTCTTCTGAAGAAATTATATATATATATTTTATATATATGAATGTTGAAACTATAAAAATCTTTCGTACTAAGCTATTGAATATGAATTGAAAAAGGGTAGATACTACTCAGTTAAATTCATATTACTAATATGCTATGATGTACATCCTTCGTTAACAACCTAACCATCGTAACTACAATCTTTGATTCAATTAAATGAATTCAGTTTCATAATAAACCAAGTGTATCATTCAATAACATGTTTGATTTTACACTTTCATCTTCAATGTACTCGAAACTTACTGGAAAACAATATTCGTATCTTGTGAAGTTAGCAAGAGTTCTATGAGCATCAGTATAATTCACTAAGGAAATATCTATAAGAATAAATATTGAAGTATTGATTACATTAGCGAAATACTCCGCGAAGATTATGTAATCTCTAATGTTTTAGAGATTATTCTTTACTAATCCAAGCCGAAAATCAAATGAGCTTAATATGATATTAACTCATTAAATCTGTATTACATCTGAAGAAAATATACATACATATATTTTCATAAAGACTGTAATGAAAAATTCTTGTTCAAAATATTATTTGTGACATTTTTTTTAACGGGTAGGTAATACCCGAGAGATATATAAATGCACAATTAATATATTACATTCTTCGATTCTAATTCAGTAAATCATCAACTATACTCCCTATTTTCACAACAGTATACCTTCTTTTATAAGAAATCAAAACAACCATACTCATTCAAATTCAATCACGTATTCTAATTTTTGAAATCTCAGAATGCAACTCGAGATATAAGCAAAACCATCACTCTTAGATCCTTACATTTTTTCAAAGCTATACTTTGACTTCAAAACTGTGATAGAACATCACTTTTAATTGTAACACTCAAAAGGATACGAGAATCAATCGAGATTTATGATGAATTTATCCTTTGGATATTGACAATGACAAGCTGCATTTAAAACGCTTCGAAATTTCGGAAGACACTTCAAATAAGGAACAATCGAGATGATGATCCAATCACACATTAACTGAAGTCTTGTATCTGAAAAACTCTTGAACCCAAAGTCATAGTTTAACACGTACCCGCGTTAAATTCTTTAGCATTTATTAGCAAAAACAACCTTACGATTCTTTTCAAAGTAGCCAGTTTTGTCACAGCTCCAACAAGTCAACTTCGACTTTTCAGTAAAACTAATTTTATTATAACTTCGATAGATACGCTGCCCTTTCACCATCGTTACTGGGGAACCTTTCATATCTCACCACATTAGCAGTAAACTTATCAACAACTTCATTAACCTTCGACTTAAACCTCTCCGAAAAGTCACTATACTTATTCATTGAAACTCCATCTCTTACTCATCCGTATCTTGCAACAAGAATTGCCATACCAATTACTGAAAAGTAGCAATCAGTATTTTGAAATCTCGCAGCGTTTCTACTTCAATAGTTATATATACATATAACGTCTATCTCCTAAACTTACACACTTCGAATGTGAAGTTTCTGAAAAACATCTCAAACTGTGAATTAGTTCTCGAAATGCTAATGAAGCAGCAGAAACTGTAAATGACTTTAACAGTCAAAAGTTTGATGACAAAGAATAATGTGTTGGTAAAGCCCAGAAAAAGAGAAGAGTTGGTACTGAACAATGGATTGAGCAGACTGTGAAGGAAACCAAGGACAAATACAAGGAACAAAGTCTGTATTTAAAGAATCTTGATGATTCTGTTTATGACGAAGTCATTAACGAATACCTTGCTCCTGACTCTAAACCTTTGCGGACCTTATTCTTCATCATCATCTTATCTTAAATATTATAAGATATCTTCGTATCTCTCATTATACATATTCTCCATATTTCTGGAGATATTTTCACAACTATTCTTATCTGAGATCATTTATCACTCCATAATATCTGCAACATAAAAGAAACTGTGTTGGTTTTTAAATTCTGAAAAAAATTCAAATATGAATGTTTTGAAGTAGTGTTGGGAACTGAAGCATGAGTTAGTATAATATAATGACACTTGATCAACGTGATTATATTACAGTAATTCATGCTGAGTTTCTAATGGAACGTGATGATTCACGGAACATACCGTCATCATGTGCCATTTACACGACTCTTACATTCTACCAAATCTCCAAACATATTAAGAACATATCTTCTTGATAGTTCTATCTTTCCGGATATTCTGGTAATTTGCCAAATCAAGATCGTACCATTACGATTTCCTTCTTAGAACATTAACTATGTTCATCCAAAACTTCATACCTACTAATTCTGAACCATTATTCGCTTGACTTAAAGCCGGGAAGAGACAACAAAAGTATGAAACTCCGAAATGTAAGGGAGAATATAAAGTTCAATAACAACACATAAATTACAAACTGTGTATATCAATGTTTATCGCAACATAAAGACATGGGAGAATTAAAAACACTATAACCCCAAGGGCGAAGTAGAAGAAAACAGATTCCTTCGATGGAAGTTGGAAAAGGAGAATGATTGTTGCGATAGTAAGGATAAGGACAAGGATTAGAACTGGATTAAGCATTTTCGCAATCTTTTGAAATTGGAATTGAGTATAGAAGTGGTAAAAACTAATGGAATGAAAAAGGTAAATATATAAGGGAAATGTCAGACGTAGTAATCGGGACAGATCATCGCATTTAATTAAAGAGATCCTAATTTCCTTAAATCTCGAAGAAACAGATCTTATAGATTTCCAAGATTTTTTATTTATTTTTTGAATCCCTTGAATTCCGGAATTCAACCATGACTACGTCAAAAATTATGACGAAACTTATTTTCCTCATTCCACTATTTTGTGATAGCTTCACTCATACGCTTCGGGTAATCGGATCATTTTATCCATATTACTCTATGGTAATAAAATCCTATCTATTAACACATATCCGTCATGAAAATATTTTTATGGTTAGCCATGACGACCTCGATCAAATTTCGGGACGAAATTTCTTTAACGGGTAGGTACTGTGACGACCCGGAAATTTCTGACCAAATTTAAACCTAACCTTTATATGTTTCCGACACGATAAGCAGAATTTGTAATGTTGAATCTCAAAAAGTTTGGAACTACATTCATGTAATCAATTACCCTTTGACCGTGTTCGAGGATTCACGAACAATTTTGTGTATATAGATATGTATATATAATATGTAATATTAACTGAAAACATTAACAAAGTATTAGATATATGATACTTTACATGAACGTATTTCTTTCGATATATTTATCGACAGAATTAAGAGATAATATCAAATGATATGATTACGGGCCAATGTTATGAGGTCCACTGTGATTTAAGAAATCTATTCTTTTTGACAATATTCGGAAAATGGTAAAGTGATATATAAGTAAGAACGTGGAGTGTAAATAACTTAGATGTTGGATATCGACAAGTTAAGTAACTCGACATTTTTCATTAAGATGATTTCATATGTTTATTAAACCTTTGGACTTTATCCCATGCTTCACCAACAGACTGTAATTTAAAAACTTGAAACCTATTATGAATAGATATAATTCTACTTTTCTAAAACGTTTTATGATATAACGATTTAAATTAATATTAAATATATTTATACGCGTATTATACGTACATAGTTTTATACTTTTACTATACTTTAACTTTACCTTTACTTTACGTTTACTTTACTTTTACTTTACTTTAACTTTAATAATTCACTTTAATAATTTACTTTAATAATTTATACTTTAATAATTTACTTTAATAATTCATACTTTAATAATTCACTTTAATAATTCATACTTTAATAATTCACTTTAATATTTCATACTTTAATAATTTACTTTAATAATTCAAAAATCTATTATAAATAAAATTCAATAGGTTTCATTATTTCATAAAAACTTGAAAATATATTTCTCTAAACTCTCTCAATCGAATTACATATATATATATATATATATATTTACTTAGTATTATTGCAAGATATTATTAGTATACATAAAATACTACGACGGAGTTATATTCAGACGATTTCAAAATAAGTATTCAAACGGGATAGAGCTAAGGAAATTATGGGTTATAGCTATGGAGGTTATGGGTATTGTTCAAGGGTATTGCTCGTGAGGTCAACCTAACGTTTATCATTTTCGTTGCGTCAACATACTTTCCTGCAATATTGAATCACAATATTGATACGTGAGTATTCATATCTTATATTTTATATATTAATAGTGTATCCCTGACTAGTGCTCGAGTATATATGATTATGCATGTTTGTATGCTTAGTTTCGTCGTTAAATAGTTTATGATAAATCACGAATTTGATACATATGCTACTGAGATAAGGTATATGATATGCATGTCGTTGAAAAGCTAAAGAAAAATTAATAACTTTTCATTTAGAAATCGTGTGGGTTCGATGAAAGGATTAAAAGATATGGTCAACTGAATTATTATTAATTTTTAATATTATTATTAAAACGATTATTATAATTGTTATCAGTTGATGTTATTACTAAAATTATCTTTATTACTAAAAATTAATATTTTTATTGAAACTATCATTTTATTATTTTTATCATTATTATTATTATCAATATTATTTTATCAAATAAATATGCGTACAAAGATATTTTTACCACACGTAATATAATTACATTAATAATACATACCACTATATTTTTATGATATTAAGTGAATTTTATAAATTTTATTACTTGAGATATATAAAAGTATATTTTTATCATATATGAATTTAAATATAAATTTTTATTTATTAATAAATGACTTGTATTATTTAGTATAATAAGATCTGATAAATATATTTAAATATATAAAACGACTATATATAAGTTATATAATAAACATGTATAGATTTTGGAAGTCATTTTGGGTCAAGTTGACTTTTGTTGACTTTTGCATGTCGGTCTCGAGCATTAGGATTGTGATACACTACGACTTGACCTAAATTGTTAGACAGATATTGACCAACATATAAATATATATACTTAATATAGGTTCGTGAATCTAAGACAAACCCTGCACTTGTTCAGTGCCACCATATACATAATTGCTACAAAATACAGTATTGTGAGTTTCATTACTCCCTTTTTATATATATTTTTGGGCTGAGAATACATGCACTGTTTTATAACTGTTTTACGAAATGGAGACAAGTACTTAAAACATATTCTACGTTGAGTTGTACCACTTTGCATATTTTTCCCTAATTGCTTGGTAACTACCATTTACATGCGGTATTGTAAACGCGAATCCTGTTGATAGATCTATCGGGCCTGACAACCCCAACCGGACTGGACGACCAGTATTCAACGGTTGCACAGTACTTCGTTTCAGTGACTCTTTGGTACAGTGTAGTGAGATTTCATAATAAAGGGAATATGCTACGTTGATTAAATGTTAAGTATGGTTACCAAGTGCTCAACCACTTAGAATATTTTTATTAAAACGTTTATGTATATGAAATCTTGTGGTCTATTACTATTACGGAAATGGTTGATTAAACTAATGAACTCACTAACCTTTTGGTTGACACTTTAAAGCATGTTTATTCTCAGGTATTAAATAAATCTTCCGCTGTGCATTAGCTCATTTTAAGGATATTACTTGGAGTCATTCATGACATACTTTAAAAGACGTTGCATTCGAGTCGTTGAGTTCATCAAGATTAATATTAAGTCAATTATAGTTGGATGTAATATGAAATGCTATGCATGCCGTCAATTTTAGATGTAAAGAAACTTTGTCTTTTAAAAACGAATACAATGTTTGTAAAACGTATCATATAGAGATCAAATACCTCGCGATGTAATCAACTATTGTGAATAATTTATAATGTATATGAACGGGTCCTTTCATCAAGACACATATAAAAGTACTTCTAATTATCAAAAATGCTTACAATTATGTCCTCGTTCAATTCCATCAACAATTCTACTCGTATGCACCCGTATTCGTACCCGTACAATACACAGCTTCTTGATGTATTTACTATTGGTATATACCATCCAATAATTAGCTCTTACCAGCCCTTGTGAGTCACCAACACATGTGGGAACCATCATTTAACAACTAGCATGAAATATCTAACAAAAATACAAACTAATGGAGCCTTTATGAACACCCCATATTCACGTGAATGCATACACACACAAACACATTTTGATTTCAATTTTTATGCATCAAACTACTCTCTCTCAATTGTTCTTCAATTGTTCTAAGTGTTCTTCAACATCTTCATCAAAAACTACATCAATCTAGCTCATAAATCCCTACATAAACCAAGTTACAAAACAACTACTCAAGAACATATCAACAACACTTCCAAGTTTGCTAGCTTACTTCCAATCTTGCAAATCCATTCTTAGTGATCATCCAACCTCAAGAAATCTTTATTATTTACAGTAGGATCTCTTTCTAATTCAAGGTAATACTCATATTCAAACTTTGATTTAATTTCTATAACTATAACAATCTTAATTCGAATGATAAACATACTTAAACTTGTTTTCGTGTCATGATTCTACTTCAAGAACTTTCAAGCTATCCAAGAATCCTTTGAAGCGAAATCATTTCTTGTCACTTCCAGTAGGTTTACCTACTATATTTGAGGTAGTAATGATGTTCATAACATCATTCGATTCATATATATGTAACTATCTTATTCGAATATTTAAACTTGTAATCACTAGAACATAGTTTAGTTAATTCTAAACTTGTTCGCAAACAAAGTTAATCCTTCTAACTTAACTTTTAAAATCAACTAAACACATGTTCTATATCTATATTATATGCTAACTTAATGATTTAAAACCTGAAAACACGAAAAACACCTTAAAACCGGACATACGCCGTTGTAGTAAAACCGGGAGCTGTTTTGGTTTGGATAATTAAAAACTATGATAAACTTTGATTTAAAAGCTATACTTCTGGGAAAATGATTTTTCTTATGAACATGAAACTATATCCAAAAATCATGGTTAAACTCAAAGTGGAAGTATGTTTTTCAAAATGGTCATCAAGACGTCGTTCTTTCGACTGAAATGACTACCTCTTACAAAAATGACTTGTAACCTATATTTTCAACTATCAACTTATAATTTTTTGTTTAGTTTCATAAATTACAGTTCATTATGAAACCATAGCAACTTGAATCACACAAAACGGATTTAAAACGAAGAAGTTACGTGAAAATTGTAACAAATCTATATTAATCATATCCTAGCTGACTTATATTGTATTATACATGTATTCTAACATATATTATGTAATCTTGGGATACCATAGACACGTATACAATGTCTTGACATATCATATCGACCCATCTATATATATATTTTGGAACAACCATAGACACTCTATATGCAATAATGCGTGAGTTAGCTATACAGGGTTGAGGTTGATTCCAAAATAATATATATACTTTGAGTTGTGATCGAGCCTGAGACTTGTATACACTGGGTCGTGGATTGATTCGAGATAATATATATTGCTTTATTTCTGTACATCTAACTGTGGACAAATAGTTGTAAATTACTAACGTTTGACTGCTAATTTAACAAACTTAAATCGTTAAAATGTACTAAAAATGTTGAAAATATATTTAGATCATACTTTGATATATATGTACATATTTGTTATAGGTTCGTGAATTGACCCGTGGCTAAGTGTTGTTTTTCCGACGAAGGAAATCCGTGAAAGTGAGTTATAGTCCCACTTTTAAAATCTATTATTTTTGGGATGAGAATACATGCAGTTTTATAAATGTTTTACAAAATAGACACAAGTATGCGAAACTACATTCTATGGTTGAATTATTAAACCGAATATCGCCCTTCAAGTCTGGTAACCTTAGAATTTAGGGAAATGGCCCCTAGTTGATGCGAATCCTAAAGATAGATCTATGGACCTTGACAATTCCCATTCGGGGTACGAATGCTTTAGTACTTCGAGATTATTATTATATAGATGAGAGGTTCTGTTTGGGGATATTCTATGCATTATGTTAATGTTGGTTACCAAGTGTTCAACATATGAATGATTTTTATGCAGATTGTTGTTATGCATGCATGTGGTTTATGAGAAATGAAAATATGAAATCTTGTTTTCTATTAATACGATTTGATATATATATAGGTTAAACCTATAACTCACCAACATTTTTGTTGACGTTTAAAGCATGTTTATTCTCAGGTGATTATTAAGAGCTTCCGCTGTTGCATGCTAAATAAAGACAGGATTTGGATTCTGCATGCTTGTACAATTATTGTTTTAAAAACTGCATTCGGAGACTTAAGTTGTTGTGTAATATGATTGTAAAACATTGTGTAATAGTCGTGTGTAAACGATATATTGTAGATTATCATTACTTGATAATCTACTTGATGTTTTTTAAGCCTTTATTGATAAAATAAAGGTTATGGTTTGTTTTAAAATCGAATGCAATCTTTGAAAAACGTCTCATATAGAGGTCAAAACCTCGCAAAGAAACCAATTAATATGAAATGTTTATAATCAATATGAACGGGACATTTCAGTTGGTATCAGAGCGTTGGTCTTAGAGAACCGGAAAATTTCATTAATGTGTCTTACTGAGTTTGTTAGGATGCTTTAGTGAGTCTGGACTTCGACCGTGTTTTCTTTAAAAACGATTGCTTAACACATTTTGTTGGAAACTACATATTATTAACATGTAAATATTATGTGATATATTAATCTCTTAACGTGTTTGATATTGTGTGATAGATGTCTACCTCTAGTACAAATCCCATCAACTCACCTAATAATGATGAAGAGTTGAATAAATTTTGGAAAGATTCAAAAGTTCCCGAAGAGGAACTGGAAGAGGAGGAACCGGAAGAAGAGGAACAGGAAGAGGAGGAACCGGAAGAAGAGGAACTGAAAGAAGTAGAGGTTTCGGAGGAAGAAATATTAATACCTACAGTAAAACGATTAAATAAAAGAAAATCCTCAACCAGTGTACCAAAATTAAAAATGGTCAATGGTGTTTTCGCCAAGGAAGCAAAATATTGGGAAAATTACTAATTTTCCGATGAATTGGATCCCGACGAGGATTCCGATGATGTTATAGAAATTACCCCAACTCAATTTAATAAGGCAAAAGAGAATAATAAGGGAAAGGGCATCAAAATAGAGAAACCTGATTCCAACCTCGATGAACTTTATGTGTATCCTAAACGCCCATATTTCTTAAATCTTAACAATGATCCAGAAACATCTAAGCCACCAGGTTTTTGTAAACCATTTGTGAAAATGACAGCTCGTATAAGAGGATCACCATGTATCCCTAGGAAATTAGCCAAACGAACCAAGTCCGAAGAAGAAGAAACGAGCGAGTCAGAATAAAGAGTTGTAATCATGCTGTGTAATACTACCTCCGTCTCATTTCAATAGGCCATTATTCTATTTTGGGCTGTCCCATTCTGATAGTCCACTTCCATAAATAGAAAGAAAAGAAGATATTTCATTGGTGGATCTGGAGAGAGAAGATATTTCATTGGTGGAGAAATGAAGTTAGTGGGATTTCCTAAAACTGTGTGTTTTTTGTTTGTGGACTATTGGAATGAGACGGAGGGTGTATATGTATTGTTGTGTGCTTGTACTTTTAAGATATATGTAAAAATTGCTTGTATTGTTTATTAATTATCTTTTACGAATCTAATCCTTATTTATTTTACAGTATAAAAACAAAAATGGACGTTAAGGATAGACAACCAAAAATTTTAGAAGACCTGCCAGAGGATATGATTGATAAAATCTTGTCTAGAGTCGGGAAGAATTCATCGGCACAATTATTTTTGGCGAAATTAGTTTGTCGAATGCTTGAAAGACATTCCAGGCATGCCTTAGTTTATAAAAGGCTTTACTTTGAAAGATGGGGTATATCACATTAGGGAGACTTTAAGTTACGCCGAGTTTTCTTTAAGGCATTTAGTGCGGGAAACCCAGATGCAATTTTATGCTACGGGTTAAGAACCTATTTTGACTCAACATATCCCAACATAGGACTTTGTGAATTAGAAATAGCTTCAAACATGCAATTTAAAGAAGCATGTTATGCTTACGGATTAGTAATGTTCGCTTCTCGCCAAATTGAAAAAAGAAAATCGGATTACAACTGTTAAATAAAACATTCCCACAAGTGACAGATTCAGTAGTTGGGGTGATAAACAAGGTTTTTAGATTATTACAGGGTTGTTGGGCATTACGTAACCCTCGTCCTTTTGACAACGTTACAACATGCTGCCTATCCAACGGTCACAACAGTTACGTTCCACAAAACCAAGGATGGGAGATAGTATTAGTACAACCTGAATGCATGAATTGTTTCTGGACTTACGAATTACGTGTCTTTATTACCTTTGCTGAACGACTTGCATATTAACTAGAATTATCTTCATAACTGTCTTGTATCAAAGTTATTGTGTGCCATATTTTATGCTATATGTAAAATAATGGTATTGTACGTTTGTAAAATTTTGTATAAAAGTTTGAACGTGAAATATTATTGTAATCAGTTTTTCATATAGAATTATAGTAGTTAAATTGTATATTAGCTACTAAGTATGAACTTAACGGGTAGGTATTATCCAGTTAAAAACTTATAAAATGCTATTATGAAGAAAAAGCTTTTATAAATGAGTTCATATTATGCTACGAAATACTATTAACTACTCTTAATATTCTATATGATTAACTAAATTCTTTTGGCTATTTTATAAAGAAATGGCACCGACTACTT
The DNA here is from genome assembly GCF_046630445.1 of Rutidosis leptorrhynchoides. Classification (NCBI taxonomy): domain Eukaryota; kingdom Viridiplantae; phylum Streptophyta; class Magnoliopsida; order Asterales; family Asteraceae; genus Rutidosis; species Rutidosis leptorrhynchoides. The sequence goes on from NC_092334.1 coordinate 135,016,737, forward strand.
GAAATACTCTGAATATGACCGAGGAAGACTTCCGTGTTTTCCTTGCTGCAAACGTAGCCGCAGTGCAAACTGCAATGCGAAATAACAACAACAACTCTGAAACTAGCAATGGATCTAACGCCACTAGAAATCGTGTAGGATGCTCCTACAAAGAATTCACTGCCTGCAAACCTTTGGAATTTTATGGAACCGAGGGTCCAATCGGATTGAAACGATGGACTGAGAAGGTCAAATCGGTGTTTGCCATAAGTAGGTACACTGAAGAAGACAAAGTAAAGTATGCTACGCATACCTTCACAGGTACTGCATTAACATGGTGGAATACCTATCTTGATCAGGTAGGACAAGATGCTACTTACGCACTACCGTGGTCAGCATTCAAGCACTTGATGAACGAGCAGTACCGTCCTAGAAACGAGGTCAATAAGCTCAAGGTAGAGCTTAAGGAGTTACAAACACAAGGATTCGACATTACCACGTACGAATGACGATTCACAGAGTTGTGCCTATTGTGTCCCAGAGCGTTCGAGGATGAAGAAGAGAAGATCGACGCATTTGTAAAAGGGTTACCGGAAAGAATTCAAGAAGATGTGAGTTCACACGAGCCCGCCTCCATACAAAAGGCAAGTCGAATGGCTCATAAACTAGTGAACCAGATTGAGGGAAGGATTAAAGAGCAGGCGGCCGAAGAGGCCAACATGAAATATGTCAAGAGAAAGTGGGAAGAAACTAGTGACAAGAGTCACCAATACAACAACAACAATCACAACCAGAATCGCAATAACTATCCCAACAATCACAACATCAACCACAACATAAATCGCAATCCCAACAACTACAACAAACCTCCCAACAACAACTACAATAATCGTCCCAACAACAATTCCAACAACAATCTCAACAATAATAACAAAAGGCAGAAGCCATGCCAGAGGTGTGAAGGATACCATCCGACTGGGTTCTGCCCAACAACGTGTACTAAGTGCAATAGAAAGGGCCATGGTGTGACGAAGTGCGAAATCTACGGATCAATGGCTAAGGGAACAAATAATGCCGGAAGAAGTCATCCCGACGTTACTTGTTTCGGATGCGGGAAGAAGGGCCATTATAAAAATATGTGTCCAAACCAGGGGAATAATAATGGGAAAAACCGAGGAAGAGTCTTCAACATTAATGCAGTTGAAGCGCAGTTAGACCCGGAGCTTGTTACGGGTACGTTTCTTATTGACGATAAATCTGCTTATGTTTTATTTGATTCGGGTGCGGATAGAAGCTATATGAGTAGGGATTTTTGTGCTAAACTAAGTTGCCCTGTGTTTGGATAATAAATTTTTACTCGAATTAGAAAACGGTAAATTATTTACAGCAGATAATATATGTTGGAATCGAGAAATTAAACTGGTTAGCGAAACATTTAAGATTGATTTGATACCAGTAAAGTTAGGAAGTTTTGATGTGATAATCGGCATGGACTGGTTGAAAGAGGTGAAAGCAGAGATCGTTGGTTAAAAAAATGCGATACGCATTATGCTCGAGAAGAGAAAACCCTTAATGGTATATGGAGAGAAGAGCAACGCAAAGCTAAATCTTATTAGTAGTTTGAAGGCACAAAAACTAATAAGAAAAGGTTGCTATACCGTTCTAGCACGCATCGAAGAAGTCAAACCCGAAGAAAAGAACATCAATGATGTTCCCGTCGTAAAAGAATTTTCCGATGTATTTTCGAAAGAATTACCGGGACTGCCTCCACACCGATCCGTTGAATTTTAAATAGATCTTGTACCAGGAGCTGCACCAATAGCTCGTGCACCATACAGACTCGCACCCAGTGAAATGAAGGATTTACAGAGCCAATTACAAGAAATTTTAGAGCGTGATTTCATTCGACCAAGCACATCACCGTGAGGAGCTCCTGTTTTGTTTGTCAAAAAGAAGGATGGTACATTCAGGTTATGTATCGACTACCAAGAGTTGAATAAACTTACCATCAAAAACTGTTACCCACTACCGAGAATCGACGACTTATTTGATCAACTACAAGGCTCGTCAGTTTATTCGAAGATTGATTTACGTTCTGGGTATCATAAAATGCGGGTGAAGGAGGATGATATTACGAAGACTGCTTTCAGAACGCGTTACGGTCATTATGAGTTTATGGTTATGCCGTTTGGATTAACTAACGCACTAGCTGTGTTCATGGACCTCATGAATCGAGTGTGTGGACCATATCTTGACAAGTTTGTCATTGTCTTCATCGATGACATACTTATTTACTCAAAGAATGATCAAGAGCATTTGAGAAAAGTGCTAGAATTGTTGAGGAAAGAAAAATTGTACGCTAAGTTTTTAAAGTGTGCATTTTGGTTGGAAGAAGTTCAATTCCTCGGACATGTAGTAAACAAGGAAGGTATTCAGGTTGATCCATCAAAGATCGAAACTGTCGAAAACTGGGAAACCCCAAAAACTCCGAAGTATATACGTCAATTTTTAGGATTGGCTGGTTACTACAGAAGATTCATCCAAGATTTTTCCAAAATAGCAAAACCCTTGACTGCATTAACGCATAAAGGGAAGAAATTTGAATGGAAGGATGAGCAAGAGAAAGCGTTTCAATTGTTGAAGAAAAAGTTATCTATGGCACCTATATTGTCATTGCCTGAAGGGAATGATGATTATGTAATTTATTGTGACGCATCAAAGCAAGGTCTCGGTTGTGTATTAATGCAACGAACAAAAGTAATTGCTTATGCGTCCAGACAATTGAAGATTCACGAGCAAAATTATACGACTCACGATTTGGAATTAGGCGCTGTTGTTTTTGCATTAAAGAATTGGAGACACTACTTATATGGGGTCAAAAGTATTATATACACCAATCACAAAAGTCTCCAACATATATTTGATCAGAAACAATTGAATATGAGGCAGCGTAGGTGGATTGAACTGTTGAATGATTACGACTTTGATATTCATTACCACTCGAGAAAGGCAAATGTGGTAGCCGACGCCTTGAGCAGAAAGGATAGAGAACCTATACGAGTAAAATCCATGAATATAATTATTCATACTAACCTTACTACTCAAATAAAGGAGGCGCAACAGGGAGTTTTAAAAGAGAGAAATTTGAAGGATGAAATACCCAAAGGATCAGAGAAACATCTTAATATTCGGGAAGACGGAACCTGGTATAGGGCTGAAAGAATTTGGGTACTAAAGTTTGGAGATATGAGAGAAATGGTACTTAAGGAAGCACATAAAACCATATATTCAATACATCCTGGAGCGGGAAAAATGTACAAAGATCTTAAGAAACACTTTTGGTGGCCGGGTATGAAAGCCGATATTGCTAAATACGTAGGAGAATGTTTGACGTGTTCTAAGGTCAAAGCTGAACATCAGAAACCATCATGTCTACTTCAACAACCTGAAATCCCGGAATGGAAATGGGAAAACATTACCATGGATTTCATTACTAAATTGCCAAGGACTGCAAGTGGTTATGTGAAACGACCCGTCCATATTACTATAAATGCAGTACGTTATTCATTGGTCTCATAGCGAGGTATTTGACCTCTATATGATACGTTTGAGAAAATATTGCATTCGTTTCATGAAAAGCACACCATTATTATACATAATACATTTTTTAAACAAATGGGCGATTATTTAAGAAATAATCCCCATGATACATCGGTTTCCAAATACTACACACGTGACATAACAGTCGAATATAATACATGACAAAGGTTTTATTGAATGCAACATTTCATTTAAACAAAAGCATGAGACTTCATGCACAACTTGCTCAGATAATGCAACAGCGAAAGACTTTCTTAAGGACCTGAGAATAAACATGCTTAAACAGTCAACACAAAGGTTGGTGAGATATATAGGTTTAGCATCAAATATAGACAATAAGATTTCATATTTATAAATATATGTACACTCGCAAGTGTATAAAAGTATTCTATAAGTTGTTGAGTGTTCGGTAACCATACTTAACCATTAATGTAGCATATTCACTTTATTATGAAATCTCCCTACACTGTACCAAGTGTAGTAAAAACGAAGTACTATGCAATCGTTTATGATACTCGAGCGACTAGCCCGGTTGGGGTTGTCAAACCAGATAGTTCTATCAATAGGATTCGCGTATACATGTTCTTACAACATGTAAATATTAGTTATCAAGATATTAGGGAAGATATGCAAAGTGGTACAACTCAACGTAGAATATATTTTAAGTACTTGTGTTTATGGCGTAAAACATAAAATGCATGTATTCTCATCCCAAAATATTTGTAGAGTTTAAAAATGGGACTATATACTCACGGTAGTAAAAGTATATTAATAATAAGTTTTCAACTTATTAGGTCGTCGTCCTTGAATTCACGAACCTATAACAAATATATATGTATATCAAAATGTAATACAACTATTATTCATATCATATCTTCAATCACATGTGATTGTTTAAGTTCATATTTTCAATCACGTGTGACTGTTTAAGTTTATATTTTCAATCACGTGTGATTGTTTAAGTTGTCAAGTTAGCAGTCCAACGTTAGTAGTCCACAATTAGTAGTCCATAGTTAGTAGTCCACAGTTAGTAGTCAACAATTAGTAGTACATAGTATACACGTGTTGTATAAGACTCAATCATGACCCACAATACCGCTATTGTAGTTACACGTATTGTGTATGTGGTGTCTTTTGATTTATCCGACGTATTGTGTAACCATGACATGTTAGAATACATGTATAATACAAGAAAAGTTATCTTGGATATGGTTAGTATAAATTTTAATGAATTAATCCCGTAATCAAATTATCCATTTCTAACCAATATTGTTTTGCCCATAATTTCTTCGTTATAAATCCATTTTAAGTGAATCAAATTGCTATGGTTTCATAACGAAATGTAATTTGTGAAACTAAACTGAAAAAGTGGTGGTTTATAGTTGAAGTTACAAGTTATAATCCATATTTGAAAGAGGTAGTCATTTCCGTCGAAAGAACGACATCTTGATGACCATTTTAAAAAACATACTTCAATTTTGAGTTTAACCATGATTTTTGGATATAGTATCATGTTCATATGAAATATAATTTTCCCAGAAGAACAACTTTTAAATCAAAGATTATGATAGTTTTTAATTATCCAACCTAAAACAGCCCCCGGTTTTACTACGACGACGTATGTCCGGTTTTACGGTGTTCTTCGTGTTTCCAAGTTTTAACACATTAAGTTAGTATATCATATAGATATAAAACATGTGTTAAGTTATTTTTTTAAAAGTCAAGTTAGAAGGATTAACTTTGTTTGCGAACAAGTTTAGAATTAACTAAACTATGTTGTTGTTTATAAACTCTTATATAGATAGCTATAGACATATGAATTGAACAAGAGTTGAAGTAGAGTTTTTACCTCAAGTTTAGAATGTAAAGTTGCTGGAAAGAAGTTGTAGAACAAAACTTGAGAGAGTTCTTGCAAGTGTGTGTGAAAATTGGAAGTAAAATTTGGAAAATGAATGTGTAAAAATGAGTTAGAAATGGTGCTTATTTATAGGCTTGAAAATTTGGTTTTTAGTGAAAATATCTAAGATAAGTTAAAATGTATTAAGTCATGGATGACATATTACACAAATAATTGCAGATTTCTATTGGTATATACCAATAGTAAATACATCTAGAAGCTGAGTATAATACGAGTGCACATACCGAGCGAATACGAGTAGAATTCTTAATTTAAAACAAATGGGAATACAATTGTGATTATTTTTGTTAAGTACAAGTATTTTGATATATGTACTTAAGCCTTTCAAAAGTGTATTAATACATCTTTAATACACTTCATATATATACATTTTAATTAATTCGTTAACTCATCATTAGTCGTTATATATATGAGTTATTTTGAAGCCTATAAGTTAACGATCTCGTTTAATGTAATCAACCCATTGTTATTATATCTAATGTGATGTTAAATTGTTATATTATTATGATAACATAGTGTATTAACATATCTTAATACAATATATATATTAAGTCGTTATTACAACGATAATCGTTACGTATATATATCGTTTCGAAATCCTTAAGTTAGTAGTCTCATTTTATGTATATAGTTCATTATTAATATACTTAATGAGATACTTAATTATCATTTCATCATGTTAAATATGTATATAAGTTCATATATATATTATCATGTCATTTACAAGTTATAACGTTCGTGAATGATCGGACAAATTGAGTGGTCACACGTTTACATAAAATTCATTTCAATTAATCAAGTCTTAACAAGTTTGATTGCTTAACATGTTGGAAACATTTAATTATGTAAATATTAATCTTATATATATTAATGGAAAAATCCGGGTCGTTACAGTACCTACCCGTTAAAGAAATTTCGTCCTGAAATTTGAGTGGGGTTGTCATGGTCGACAACTATAATATTTTTATGAAGATTTTAAGTTGCAATTTAGAGTTTTATCACCATTAGGTAATATGGATAAAACAATCCGATTACTCGAAGCGTATGAGAGAAGTTATCGCAAAAGAGTGAAATGATGAAATCAAAGGTTCGTCTTAACTGGTGACGTAGCCATGGTTGATTTTCGGAATTCAAGGAATTTAGAAGAAAATCTTCGAAATCTAAATAAGATTTGATTCTTCGGAAATTAAGGAAATTAGGATCCTCTTTAGTTAAATGCGATGATCTGTCTCGATTGCCCTGTCTGATATTTCACTATAAATCCACCCTCTTTGTTTCCTTATTTCCACAGCTCATACCTTCTATTCTCTCTCCCTCAATTCATACTTTAAAGCATTCGTCAATATGCTCCATCTAGTTCTGATTCTTGATACACTCCTAACTTTCATATCTATCATTCTTCTTTTTCATCTGCCGCCGGAAGAATCTATTTACTTCTACTATACTCGTGGTTTTATAGTGTTTTTAGTTCTCTCGTATCTTTATATTGCTATATGCATCGATATACATGGTTTGTAATTTCTGAGTTGTTGTTGGGCTTCATTTCTTCCCTTATATTTCGGAATCCCTGCTTCTGTCTTTCTATAATCAGTGACATCCACAGTTAATGCTCTCTCCTATTTGCTACGATTTATACTCCCATTTCTATTTCGGAGCTTCATGCTTTTGTTTTCTCTTCGCAAGTAATGGTCCAGAATTTGTAGGTATAGAGTTTTGAATGAACAATGACTAATGTTCTAAGAGAGAAATTGTAATAGGACGATCTTGATTTGTTAAATTACCAGAATTCAAGAGAAAAGATAGAAATATCAAGAAATTATATTCTTGATATGTTTATATATTAGATAGAATGTAAGAGTCGTGTAATCATGGCACATGACGACGTTATGATCTGTGAATCATCACGTTCCATTAGAAACTCAGCATGACTTACTGTAATATAATCACGTTGATCAAGTGTCATTATATTATACTAACTCATGCTTCAGTTCCCAACATTACTTCAAAAATATTCATACTTTACACTCAGAGGTTTCAGATGTTTAGAAAATAAAACAGTTTCCTTTATGATGTGATACATATAATGTGAAGAGATAAATGATTTCAGATAAGAATGGTTGTGAAAATATCTTCAGATATTTTAACAAGTTTCATAATGCTTAAAACCTTTTAAGAATCAAATATAAGCGGAAGCATGAAATCATTACCAATTGAACTTGTTAATCTTTAACCAATTAAAGTTAAATCCCAATTAGGATCAAGTTGTGAAACATACTTACAAACTACAAGTAAGAAAAGTGTATATACCTTCTCCTAGCTTGTTGGTAGATGATGATGAAGATGATGATGAATGGAGCTCCAAAACTATGAAACCTCAAGTAGTTATACCCCAAACTTGTGCACCAACACCCTAGCTTTGGTTAGGATTTAATTACACTTGAATGTTGCTTGCAAAAACCAAACTTTGAATCCCTTTTAGCTACCAAAAGGCCACGGCACAGCAGCTGTGTTTTTAGAGGATTATGCAGTTTTTTTTGTAAGTTTAAATGTGTATTGCAAGCTCACTTTGAGTCAAGGTCCTTTGTAAACTAATAGGCATGTCCCTTGGCACTTGTGTTGTCTTAAAATCAACAAAAACAAGCATGGGTGTGGTATCTTGGAGACCAAAATTCTGCACACCACATGTGTATTTTATAACAAGTTTTATTTTATAAAACTTATATTTATTTTATAAAACTTGTATAAAATAAGCATGTATTTGTTATTTGTAATTATTTCATAAACCATTTTATGAAATACAACATAATTATTTAAACCTATAAATAATTAAATCCACAACACATATAAATTATCCAAATAATTTTTCTCAAGTGATCATAATTTAGAAAACCGATTTTTTTAAAGTTCAAGTGTCGTGTATTCATTTAACAATCCAACCGTTAAAATGAATACATATAAGGTGTCGGTAAGTTTGTTATTGGGTATGACCTGACTTGGATCATAACATGTTAGCCACATTAATTTAATATGTCTCTCGGGCATACGAAATACTTTCAATCTCCCACTTGCACGAGAAACATAAGAAATTAATGCAAGTGATGGATACAGCCTAACACACTGTCCATCACCTCTAATATGTTATGACTTTGTGCCATTCAATAACATCATCCCTTTCGAGTTCCCATCTCGAATATGATTAGGTGAATCTTTCATTATTTCCTTTCATCCTAGATGTCATGTTAAATCCAAGAGATACAGAGTGATCACTCTCTTATAGATTTAACTTTTCAGGCCTTAGACATCTGACTCTCAACGAATAAGAGGGACAAATTCCATCTTGACTACATACGTCCTAGATATACACTTTGTAATATACCTGAGTTCTTCCTTATGTACTACCATGTTTCAGAATAGCGAAGGAAAGAATCAAGGCACAGTACTTGGTGAATATCCGAACCCAATATGTATCTCAGGTCAGAGGATACAATGATATTCGCCTTTACTCAAGATTACATGTGATCAATCACAAAGGCCCTATACAGTAATTCTTGAGAGCGGGTCTTCCAATATTTGTTTCCCACAAATATCTATGAACCTTGGTTGCAACCTTGCCCCACATTCAACCCATGAATGTATACCAATCCAAGTTCATAATAGTCTAAACCTCACACTTGTTCCCACAAATGTGATCGACTACGGAAATTTAGAATAATTGCTTATTCATGGATGAAATATGCAAAATAGGAACATAACTCAAATAAATTAACACCATAGTTATATTAATGAGTTTGAATAATTTCATTCCGGTACAATACATAAAATAGATCATATCCAATCACTAGAATATCGAAGCCCTAATGCACAAACATGTCCCTCATGTTTTGGCCCATGTAAAAGCTTCGTGAGTGGATCCGCAACATTATGATCTGTATGAACTTTGCGAATACATATCTTTCCTTTTTCAACTTCATCCCTTATGTAGTTGAATCTCCGCTCAATGTGACGAGTCTTTTGATGGGCACGAGGTTCCTTGATTTGAGCAATCGCACCCTCGTTGTCACAAAAGATCTCAAGAGGGTCCTGAATGGAAGGGACCACTCCTAAGTCATCGATGAATTTCTTCATCCATGCAGCTTCCTGTGCTGCCAATGAGGCGGCAATGTACTCCGACTCTGTAGTGGATAACGCAACAACCTCCTGTTTCGAACTCTTCCAAGAGACCGCACCTCCATTTAATGTAAATACATAACCGGATTGTGATCGAGAATCATCTCGATCAGTTTGGAAGCTCGCATCCACGTAACCTTTTACAGCGAGTTCCTCCTCACCAGACCCATATATTAGAAACATATCCTTAGTCCTCCTAAGGTATTTCAATATGCTTTTAACAGCAATCCAATGACTATTTCCTGGGTTGTTCTGGTATCTACTTGTCAAGCTTAGAGCGCATGACACATTCGGTCTAGTACATATCATTGCATACATGATAGACCCAATAGCAGATGCGTATGGGACTTTCTTCATTCTCTCTTGTTCATCTTTCGTGGTAGGACACTGAGATGAACTGAGAACGGTTCCCTTTTGAATAGGTACCAAACCTCTCTTAGAGTTTTCCATCTTGAACCTTTTCAAGATTTTATCAATGTATGTACTTTGACTTAAACCTATCAATCTCTTGGATCTATTCCTATAGATCCCTATCCCCAATATGTATTGTGCATCTCCAAGATCCTTAATGGAGAAGCAACTCTTTAGCCAAGTTTTGACTCCTTGCATTGTGGTAATATCATTCCCAAATAATAATATATCATCCACATATAGTACAAGGAACATGATAGTGCTCCCACTAGCTTTCTTATATACACAAGCTTCATCACCATTTTTAATGAAGCCAAATTTCTCGGCTTCCTCATTAAAACGATGATTCCACATTCTAGATGCTTGTTTCAATCCGTAGATTGACTTCTTTAACTTGCATACCCTTTTGGGATATTTTGGATCAACAAAACCTTCAGGCTGGACCATATAGACATCTTCCATAAGATATCCATTTAGGAAAGCGGTTTTGACATCCATTTGCCATATTTCATAGTCGTAGTGAGCAGCAATGGCAAATAATATCCTAATAGACTTTAGCATTGCCACTGGCGAGAAAGTTTCATCATAATCAACCCCTTGAGTTTGAGTGAAACCTTTTGCTACAAGTCTAGCTTTATATGTATCCAAGTTTCCATGTATGTCGATTTTCTTCTTGAAAAGCCATTTGCAATCAACTAGCTTAGAGCTAGGAGGTTGCTCAACAAGTTCCCACACTTGGTTTTCATACATGGATTGCATCTCAGCGTTCATGGCATCCTGCCATTTATCTTTATCAATCCTTGATAAAGCATCTTCGTAGTTTATCGGTTCATCCAAATCAACCGTATAGCAACCATCCACGAGAAACCCATATCTCTCGGGAGGATTACTAATCCTACTAGATCTTCGAACATCTTGTGCATTTTGATCATCCACTTGATCATTTTCAACATCCTCATGTTGAGTACTAGTGCCAACCAATTGTGTATCATCGGCTTGATCTTGTACCTCTACAAGATCTATCTTCCTCTCACCATCACCTTCCATAAGGAACTTGGTTTCAAGGAATTCCGCCTTTCGAGCAACAATTACCGTTTGCTCGGATGGATCATAGAAGTAATATCCCATGTCATCTTTGGGATATCCTATGAAGATACACTTTGTGGATCGAGCATGTAGCTTATTTGCTACATAACGCTTAGGATAAGCTTCACATCCCCATACTTTCAAGTATGAAAAAGAAGGAGGTTTTCCAAACCACATCTCATGAGGAGTTCGTTCCACTTTCTTGGTTGGGGCCATATTTAAAATACGAGCCGCGGAGCTTAGACAATAACCCCAAAATGATAGAGGCAACGAGCTTCTTGCCATCATAGATCGAACCATATCCATTAGGGTTCGGTTCCTCCTTTCGGAAACTCCATTAAGTTGGGGTGTTCCGGGTGGAGTAAGTTGTGAGATAATCCCACAACTCCTAAGATGATCTTGGAAGGCATCGCTTAGGTATTCACCTCCTCTATCGGTACGAAGTACCTTAATTGTCCTATTGAGTTGATTTTGTACTTCGTTTTGATATTCTTTGAATGCTTCAAACGTTTTGCCCTTGTGTCTTAATAAGTAGACATATCCGAAACGACTAAAGTCATCAATGAAAGTAACAAAGTATCTTTCACCATTCCTAGTCATGGGTTTAAAGGGTCCACATACATCCGAATGTATTAATCCCAATAAATCTTTAGCCCTTTCATAAGTCCCTTTGAAAGGTGCTTTAGTCATCTTGCCTTGTAAACAAGATTCACATACATCAAACGAATCCATTTCATTTGATTTCAAAAGTCCATTCTTTTGAAGTGTATGCATTCGGTTCTTGTTTATGTGACCAAGGCGACAATGCCATAAGTAGGAATCACTCAAATCCCTTTTGAGTTTCTTGGTGCTTGTATGGTACATTGAGCTACTAGATAATGTGTTATCGTGAACCAATTCATAAATTCCATTTGAAGGTGAAGCCTTGAAATAGAATACATTATCTAAATAAAAGTGGATATCATCATTAACAAAATTAGGATTAAAACCACATTGTTTCAAACGGGAAACAGAAATAATGTTTCGACATAAGTCGGGTGCATACAAAACATCATTCAAAATAAGTTCCAAGCCACTTGGAAGTTTTAACACAAAGTCTCCTTGAGCTTTCACTTGCACTTTAGCTCCATTCCCCATGAAGAGACTTGATGTTCCCGTTTGCTTGTTACTTCTTTTGAACCCCTGCAAAGAATTGCAAATATGAGTTCCACATCCCGTGTCTAATACCCATGTATTAGAAGAAGTAATACTAAGCTCTATATATACCATATATATATTACCTGAGGTTTGCCCCGCATCCCTCTTCTCCTTCAACTCCTTAAGGTAGACCGGACAGTTTCGTTTCCAATGACCCATCTCACCGCAACCGAAACATGGGTCTTCCTTGGGGTTTGCCTTCTCGGCTACCTTTTGCTTCTTAGCCTTGTTCTTGGTTGGGGTAACCATCTTCCCCTTCCCTTTGCCTTGATGGGCGGGTCCTTTCCTCTTAGCCACCTTTGGTTTAGAGGCGTTACTTTTGGATCCACCTTGATCGATTGCTAACACGGGTAAAGCCCTTTTGCCCATGCTAGTTTCGGCCGTTCTAAGCATACCGTGAAGCTCACCTATGCTCTTATCCATCCCATTCATATTGTAATTAATTACAAATTGATCAAACCTTTTTGATAGGGAGTTAAGGATAAGATCGGTGGCTAACTCATTAGATATGTTTAGGTTAAGACGGTTAGCACGATCGATAAGGCTTTTCATCTTAAGTACATAAGATGAAACCGATTGGGTATCGTCCATACGACAAGCATGTAGCGCCCGAACCGTTTCGAAGCGCTCGACACGCGCTTGTTGAAGGAACATCTCCTTCAATTGCGTTATCATGTCGTATGCACTATGATGCTCGAAATCCTTTTGGAGTTCAGGAATCATAGTCCCAAGCATTAAGCATGAGACTTGAAGGGAGTCGTGGCAATACTTATCGTAAGAGGCCATTGCCTCCACATCATTCTCATCCGGTTGATCGGGAATGGGGTCCTCAAGCACATACATTTTATCCTCTTGTTTGAGGACAATCAGAAGATTGCGGAACCAATCCATAAAGTTTGTATGGTTGAGTTTGTCTTTCTCTAAGAGAGACCTTAATGATAGGTGGTTCAGGTTAAGTGGTGCGTTTGGAATGTTGTTGTTGTTATTGGCGGCCATCTACAAAATTAACAAAGTTCGTTTAAGTATTGATTTTAATTTAACATTCAATACCCTTTTAAATATTAAATATTAGAATCCAACGGTAAATCAAATTTCGGTTAGGTGACCTTTATCCCGTTATTTGGTTTAGCTAGGTAGTCATTATATGACAATTGCAATCCTTTTGCAACTTCTAAGTTATGGGATCATGCAATCCTTTTGCATGGCATATTTATCCCATCAATGCCTATTTGTTCATCATGCTTCGGTGACCCTAAGTTCATGATTCCCAAATCAAGTCGTCCTACTTGTGTAAATATGTAGACTTAACATACAAGTGGTTAGGTGACCTTTATCCCACATGTATGCGAAGTGTACCTTATTCATATTAGTTCGCTCATGACGGTTAGGTGACCTTTATCCCACCAAGAGTTTCCTAATACGTCTAAGTGTTTCCACAAAAGGATGGCGTTTAACTTGTTTGCTTTGTTAATAAGGGATTTTAAGTTTTCATTAATTCTAGTTTGAGAAAACTTTTGCACCATACACCAACATGCATTTAGTGTATGGTTTATTTGAAATCCATTTTCATGTTGTGTAATAAAGCCAATTTTATTACTTTGATATAAACCATTTTATATGTATGATCCTTATCATGTTCTTAATAACCGATTATTAATGTCCTTTTAGCCGTTTTTAATTTAACCATTTAAATTGACGTTTTGCATGTCGTTAATAATGTCAAATTTAACCAATTTAAATTGCCATTTTAGTTTGTTGTTAACTTGTGCGATTAACTTGTAGCATACAAACATACAATCCACATAATCATACAAAACAACCACGCATGCAAAATCATATGTTCACAATCAAGCCATTTTTGGTAGACATTTGTTTAGCCGAAAACAAATGCCACCGGTTAAGGGTAATAACACAAAGTAGGAGATTTTAAATCTCCCACTTAATCTTGCATCCAAATGCTTCTTCTTGTGTTCTTCAAGTCTTCATTATCTTCATCATTTTACAAAATATATCCTAATACATTTTGTCTAGAAAATGAAATACAACCTAATCTATTTTACATGCCAAATATAAAATAAATTACATAACCAAAATAATATTATTACAAACCAATTGAATAAATATTATTACAAACCAAATGAATGAATAATAAATCAACCAAACAAACATCCATTCAAACACAAGGTCTTGGCTATGATTGTGAACAACAACATACAACTAAAATTGACCAAATGGCAAGTTCCAAACCTATATGGAACCTCCAAAATTCGGCCAACATATGAACCCACCCAAAAATCAAAGTTTTTGCATTTTACTTGCATGCATGTTCATAAAATGCAAAAATATAGTGGATTTTATAAATCATCTCGAAGCATATTTCAACAACTTCGGCTCTAGATACCATTGTAGGGATTTAACAAGTTTCATAATGCTTAAAACCTTTTAAGAATCAAATATAAGCGGAAGCATGAAATCATTACCAATTGAACTTGTTAATCTTTAACCAATTAAAGTTAAATCCCAATTAGGATCAAGTTGTGAAACATACTTACAAACTACAAGTAAGAAAAGTGTATATACCTTCTCCTAGCTTGTTGGTAGATGATGATGAAGATGATGATGAATGGAGCTCCAAAACTATGAAACCTCAAGTAGTTATACCCCAAACTTGTGCACCAACACCCTAGCTTTGGTTAGGATTTAATTACACTTGAATGTTGCTTGCAAAAACCAAACTTTGAATCCCTTTTAGCTACCAAAAGGCCACGGCACAGCAGCTGTGTTTTTAGAGGATTATGCAGTTTTTTTTTTGTAAGTTTAAATGTGTATTGCAAGCTCACTTTGAGTCAAGGTCCTTTGTAAACTAATAGGCATGTCCCTTGGCACTTGTGTTGTCTTAAAATCAACAAAAACAAGCATGGGTGTGGTATCTTGGAGACCAAAATTCTGCACACCACATGTGTATTTTATAACAAGTTTTATTTTATAAAACTTATATTTATTTTATAAAACTTGTATAAAATAAGCATGTATTTGTTATTTGTAATTATTTCATAAACCATTTTATGAAATACAACATAATTATTTAAACCTATAAATAATTAAATCCACAACACATATAAATTATCCAAATAATTTTTCTCAAGTGATCATAATTTAGAAAACCGATTTTTCTAAAGTTCAAGTGTCGTGTATTCATTTAACAATCCAACCGTTAAAATGAATACATATAAGGTGTCGGTAAGTTTGTTATTGGGTATGACCCGACTTGGATCATAACATGTTAGCCACATTAATTTAATATGTCTCTCGGGCATACGAAATACTTTCAGTAGTTTACTAACGAGGACAGCTGACTTAATAAATTTAAAACATCAAAATGTATTAAAGGTATTGTAAATATATTTTGAACATACTTTGATATATATGTACATATTTGTTATAGGTTCGTGAATCGACCAGTGGTCAAGTCTTACTTCCCGAAGAAGTAAAAAAACTGTGAAAGTGAGTTATAGTCCTACTTTTAAAATCTAATATTTTCAGGATGTGAATACATGCAAGTTTTATAAATGATTTACAAAATAGACACAAGTACGTGAAACTACATTCTATGGTTGAATTATCGAAATCGAATATGCCTCTTTTTATTAAGTCTGGTAATCTAAGAATTAGGGAACAGACACCCTAATTGACGCGAATCCTAAAGATAGATCTATTGGGCCTAACAAACCCCATCCAAAGTACCGGATACTTTAGTACTTCGAAATTTATATCATATCCGAAGGGTGTCCCGGAATGATGGGGATATTCTTATATATGCATCTTGTTAATGTCGGTTACCAGGTGTTCACCATATGAATGATTTTTATCTCTATGTATGGGATGTGTTTTGAAATATGAAATCTTGTGGTCTATTATTATGATTTGATAATATATAATTTAAACCTATAACTCACCAACATTTTTGTTGACGTTTTAAGCATGTTTATTCTCAGGTGATTATTAAGAGCTTCCGCTATCGCATACTTAAATAAGGACGAGATTTGGAGTCCATGCTTGTATGATATCGTGTAAAAACTGCATTCAAGAAACTTATTTCGTTGTAACATATTTGTATTGTAAACCATTATGTAATGGTCGTGTGTAAACAGGATATTTTAGATTATCATTATTTGATAATCTACGTAAAGCTTTTTAAACCTTTATTGATGAAATAAAGGTTATGGTTTGTTTTAAAATGAATGCAGTCTTTGAAAAACGTCTCATATAGAGGTCAAAACCTCGCAACGAAATCAATTAATATGGAACATTTTTAATCAATAAAAACGGGACATTTCAGTTGGTATCCGAGCGTTGGTCTTAGAGAACCAGAAAATTTGCATTAGTGTGTCTTATCGAGTTTGTTAAGATGCATTAGTGAGTCTGGACTTCGACCGTGTTTTCTTTAAAAATGATTGCTTAACATTTTTGTTGGAAACTATATATTTTTAACATGTGAATATTATGTGATATATTAATCTCTTAACGTGTTTGATATTATGTGAGAGATGTCTACCTCTAGAACAAGTCCCATTAACTCACCGAATAACAATGAAGAGTCAAATATAAATTGGAATGATTCGTGGACTGATTCACAAGTTCCCGAAGAGGAACCGGAAGAAGAGTCAGAACCGGAAGAAGAATCGGAACCGGAAGAAGAAATAGAACCAGTGGGGGAAATAATAAAACGGTTAAGTAGAAGAAAATCCTCAACCAACCGACCAAAGTTAATTATGGTCAATGGTGTTTCCGCCAAGGAAGCAAATATTGGGAGGATTACCAATTCTCTGATGAATCGGATCCCGACAAGGATTCCGATGATGTTATAGAAATTACTCCAACACAATTTAATAAGGAAAAAGAGAACAATAAGGGAAAGGGCATAAAAATTGAGAAATTTGATTCCAAACACGATGAACTTTATATGTATCGTCAACACCCGTATTTCTTAAGTTGTGACAATAACCCGGGAACCTCTAAACCACCAGGTTTTTCTAAACCAATGTGGAAAACGACGGCTCGTATTAGGGGAACATCATATATCCCTAGAAACTTGGCAAAACGAACCAAAACTGAAGAAGATGAAACGAGTGATTCGGAATAAGATAGTTGTATTCGTGTGGTGTAATATATGTAATATAGTGTGCTTATGCTTTATGATATATGTAAAAATTGCTTATATTAATAAGTATTTTTTATGAATCTAACTCTTGTCTATTTTACAGTATAAAAACACAAAATGGATAGACAACCCAATATTTTAAGAGACCTACCCGGAGACATGATTGATGAAATCTTGTCTAGAGTCGGTCAGAATTCCTCGGCACAACTATTTAAGGCGAGATCAGTTTGTAAGACATTCGAAGAACGATCCAAGAATGCCTTGATTTATAAAAGGCTTTCGTTCGAAAGATGGGGGATATCACATTGGGAAATCCATAAGTTACGATGTGTTTACTTTGACGCATATATTGCGGGGAACCCAAATGCTATTTTACGCAACGGGTTAAGAAATTATTTTGACTCAATATATCCGAATATAGGACTTCGTGATTTAGAAAAAGTGGCTAACATGCAACATAAAGAAGCATGTTATGCTTACGGGTTAGTAATGTTCGCTTCTCACCAAAGTGAGAACAAGAACATCGGGCTACAACTATTAAACAAAACGTTCCCACAAGTGACGGAGTCGGGAATTGGGGTAAGAAATGAGGTTTTTATATTGTTACGGGACTGTTGGACATTACGTAACCCTCGTCCCTTTGACGACGTTACAACACGCTGTCTTATCAACGGCCATAACGGTTATGTTCCACAAGACCAAGGATGGGAAGTAGTCCTAGTAAAAACAGAATGCATGACTTGTTTCTAGACGTATGAATTACGTGTCTTTATTGCCTTTGTTGAACGACTTGTGTACTAGCTAGAATTATCTTCACAACCATCTTGTATCAAATTTATTGTGTGCTATATTTCATGCTATATGTAAAATAAGCGGTATTGTAAGTTTGAAAAATATTGTGTAAAATTTGAACGCAAAATATTATTATAATCAGTTTTTCATATAGAATTGTAGTAGTTGAATTGTATATTAGCTACTAAGTATGAACTTAATGGGTAGGTACTACCCGACTTTAAACTTATAAAATGCTAATATGAAGAAAAAGCTTTTATAAATGAGTTCATATTATGCTACGAGATACTATTGACTACTCTTAATATTCTGTATGATTAACTTGTTTTATTTGACTATTTTGAAGGAAATGGCACCAACTACTCGACACACCTTGAATATGAGCGAAGAGGAATTTCGTGCCTTTCTTGCTTCAAACATAGCCGCAGTACAGGCTGCGCTACATACCAACAATAATCTTAGATCTAGCAGTACAGGAAATCGTGTAGGATGCACCTACAAAGAATTCACTGCCTGCAAACCTTTAGAATTTGATGGAACCGAAGGACCAATCGGATTGAAACGGTGGACCGAGAAGGTCGAATCGGTGTTTGCCATAAGTAAGTGTACTGAAGAGGACAAAGTGAAGTACGCTACGCATACCTTCACAGGTACTGCATTAACATGGTGGAATACCTATCTAGAGCAAGTGGGACAAGATGATGCTTACGCACTACCGTGGTCAACATCCAAGCACTTGATGAACGAGAAGTACCGTCCCAGAACCGAGGTCAATAAGCTCAAGACAGAACTTAGAGGGTTACGAACCCAAGGATTTGATATTACCACGTATGAAAGACGATTCACAGAATTGTGCCTATTGTGTCCGGGAGCGTTCGGGGATGAGGAAGAGAAGATCGACGCATTTGTGAAAGGATTACCGGAAAGAATCCAAGAAGATATAAGTTCACACGAGCCCGCCTCCATACAACAGGCATGTAGAATGGCTCACAAACTAGTGAACCAGATTGAGGAAAGAATTAAAGAACAGACGGCTGAAGAGGCCAATGTGAAGCAAGTCAAAAGAAAGTGGGAGGAAAACGGTGATAAGAATCACCAATACAACAACAACAGCAATTACAACAATAATCGCAACAACTATCCCAACAATCGCAACATCAATCGCAACTACAACAAACGGCCCAAAAACAACAACAACAACAACAACAACAACAACAACAACAACAACAACAACAACAACAACAACAACAACAACAACAAAAACAACAACAACAACAACTACTACTACTACTATAAAAATCATCCCAACAACAATAACAACCGCAACAACAACAATAATCAGAAGCAGCTATGCCAAAGGTGTGAAAAGTATCACTCGGGGTTCTGCACCAAATTTTGCAACAAGTGTAAAAGAAATGGTCATAGCGCAGTGAAGTGTGAGGTCTATGGACCAGGGGTTAACAGAACGAAAGGAACAAATGGTGTCGGAACGAGTAATGGTGGAGCAAGTAGTGTCGGAGCAAGTTATGCCAATGTAGTTTGTTATAAATGTGGAAAACCAGGCCACATTATTAGAAATTGCCCGAACCAGGAGAACACGAATGGACAAGGCCGCGGAAGAGTTTTCAATATTAATGCGGTAGAGGCACAGGAAGACCCGGAGCTTGTTACGGGTACGTTTCTTATTGACGATAAATCTGCTTATGTTTTATTTGATTCGGGTGCGGATAGAAGCTATATGAGTAGAGAATTTTGTGCTAAATTAAGTTGCCCATTGGCGCCTTTGGATAGTAAATTTTTACTCAAATTAGCTAATGGTAAATTAATTTCAGCAGATAATATATGTCAGAATCGAGAAATTAAACTGGTTAGCGAAACATTTAAGATTGACTTGATACCAGTAGAGTTAGGGAGTTTTGATGTGATAATCGGTATGGACTGGTTGAGAGAAGTGAAAGAAGAGATCGTTTGTTACAAAAATGCAATTCGCATTATACGAGAAAAAGGAAAACCCTTAATGGTGTACGGAGAAAAGGGCAACACGAAGCTACATCTTATTAGTAATTTGAAGGCACAAAAACTAATAAGAAAAGGTTGCTATGCTGTTCTAGCACATGTCGAGAAAGTACAAACTGAAGAAAAGAGCATCAATGATGTTTTTCTCGCAAAAGAATTTCCCGATGTATTTCCGAAAGAATTACCGGGAGTACCTCCACATCGATCTGTTGAATTTCAAATAGATCTTGTACCAGGAGCTGCACCAATAGCTCGTGCTCCTTATAGACTCGCACCCAGCGAGATGAAAGAACTACAAAGCCAACTGCAAGAACTATTAGAATGTGGTTTCATTCGATCAAGCACGTCACCATGGGGAGCTCCTGTTTGTTTGTCAAAAAGAAGGATGGTACATTTAGGTTGTGTATTAACTACAGAGAGTTGAACAAACTTACCATCAAAAACCGTTATCCACTGCCGAGAATTGACAACTTATTTGATCAACTACAAGGCTCGTCGGTTTATTCAAAGATCGATTTACGTTATGGATATCATCAAATGCGAGTAAAGGAGGATGATATTCCAAAAACTGCTTTTAGGACGCGTTATGGTCACGCCGTTTGGATTGACTAACGCACCAGCTGTGTTCATGGACCTTATGAACCGAGTGTGTGGGCCATTTCTTGACAAGTTTGTCATTGTTTTCATCGATGACATACTTATTTACTCAAAGAATGATCAAGAGCACGAAGAACATTTGAGAAAAGTGCTAGAAGTATTGAGGAAAGAAAAACTGTGCGCTAAGTTTTCAAAGTGTGCATTTTAGTTGGAAGAAGTTCAATTCCTCGGTCACATAGTGAACAAAGAAGGTATCCAGGTGGACCCGGCAAAGATCGAAACCGTTGAAAAGTGGGAAATCCCAAAAACTCCGAAGCATATACGTCAATTTTTAGGATTGGCTGGTTACTACAGAAGATTCATCCAAGATTTCTCCAAAATAGCAATACCCTTGACTGCATTAACGCATAAATGGAAGAAATTTGAATGGAAGGATGAACAAGAGAAGGCGTTTCAGTTATTGAAGAAAAAGCTAACTACGGCACCTATATTGTCATTGCCTGAAGGGAATGATGATTTTGTGATTTATTGTGACGCATCAAAGCAAGGTCTCGGTTGTGTATTAATGCAACGAACGAAGGTGATTGCTTATGCGTCTAGACAATTGAAGATTCCCGAGCAAAATTATACGACTCACGATTTAGAATTTGGTGCTGTTGTTTTTGCATTAAAGACTTGGAGGCATTATTTATATGAGGTTAAAAGTATTATATATACCGACCACAAAAGTCTCCAACATATATTTAATCAGAAGCAACTGAATATAAGGCAGCGTAGGTGGATTGAATTGTTGAATGATTACGACTTTGAGATTCGTTACCACCCGGGGAAGGCAAATGTGGTAGCCGACGCCTTGAGCAGGAAGGACAGAGAACCCATTCGAGTAAAATCTATGAATATTATGATTCACAATAACCTTACTACTCAAATAAAGGAGGCACAACAAGGAGTTTTAAAAGAGGGAAATTTAAAGGATGAAATACCCAAAGGATCGGAGAAGCATCTTAATAGTCGGGAAGATGGAACCCGGTATAGGGCTGAAAGGATTTGGGTACCAAAATTTGGAAATATGAGAGAAATGGTACTTAGAGAAGCTCATAAAACCAGATACTCAATACATCCTGGAACGGGGAATATGTACAAGAATCTCAAGAAACATTTTTGATGGCCGGGTATGAAAGTCGATGTTGCTAAATACGTAGGAGAATGTTTGACGTGTTCTAAGGTCAAAGCTGAGCATCAGAAACCATCAGGTCTACTTCAACAACCCGAAATCCCGGAATGGAAATGGGAAACATTACCATGGATTTCATCACTAAATTGCCAAGGACTGCAAGTGGTTTTGATACTATTTGGGTAATAGTTGATCGTCTCACTAAATCAGCACACTTCCTGCCAATAAGAGAAGATGACAAGATGGAGAAGTTAGCATGACTGTATTTGAAGGAAGTCATCTCCAGACATGGAATACCAATCTCTATTATCTCTGAGGGATGGCAGATTTATTTCAAGATTCTGGCAGACATTACAACAAGCATTAGGAACTTGTCTAGACATGAGTACTGCCTATCATCCACAAACTGATGGGCAGAGCGAAAGGACGATACAAACGCTTGAAGACATGCTACGAGCATGTGTTATTGATTTCAGAAACAGTTGGGATCGACATCTATTGTTAACAGAATTTTCCTACAACAACAGCTACCATTCAAGCATTAAGATGGCGCCATTTGAAGCACTTTATGGTAGAAAGTGCAGGTCTCCAATTTGTTGAAGTGAAGTGGGGGATAGACAGATTACGGGTCCAGAGATAATACAAGAAACTACTGAGAAGATCATCCAAATTCAACAACGGTTGAAAACCGCCCAAAGTCGACAAAAGAGCAACGCCGACATTAAAAGAAAAGATATAGAATTTGAAATTGGAGAGATAGTCATGCTTAAGGTTGCACCTTGGAAAGGTGTTGTTCGATTTGGTAAACGAGGGAAATTAAATCCAAGGTATATTGGACCATTCAAGATTATTGATCGTGTCGGACCAGTAGCTTACCGACTTGAGTTACCTCAACAACTCGCGGCTATACATAACACTTTCCACGTCTCGAATTTGAAGAAATGTTTTGCTAAAGAAGATCTCACTATTCCGTTGGACGAAATCCAAATCAATGAAAAACTTCAATTCATTGAAGAACCCGTTGAAATAATGGATCGTGAGGTTAAGAGACTTAAACAAAACAAGATACCGATTGTTAAGGAGAGAAGATCAAATGAAAAAGAAGTACCCGCACTTATTTCCAGAAGATGAGCCAACACCTCCAATCGCTTAAAATTTCGGGATGAAATTTATTTAACGGGTAGGTACTGTAGTGACCCGAACTTTTCCGAACCTTTCTATGATTATATGTTTAATGAAAACTATATTTACATGATTAAATGTTTCCAACATGTTAAGCAATCAAACTTGTTAAGACTTGGTTAATTGAAACGGAAATTTTGTAAACGTCTGATTACCCAGTTTGACCAATGATTCACGAACGCTATAAGTTGTATATGACATGATGATACATAAATGAATAAATATATATGTTTAACATGATATAATGATCATCAAGTATCTCATTAAAAATAGTAACAATAAGTTATATACTTAAAAAGGAGACTATTGACGTATGAAACTCGAAACGATACATATAACGATTATCGTTATAACCACGTCTTACTAAATATATATTAAGCATATTAATACATTGTTATATATAATATAATATGATAATATGATAATTAAATATATCATTAAGTGTATTAACAATGAACTACATAAGTAAAAACAAGACTACTAACTTAAGGATTTCGAAACGAGACATATATGTAACGATTATCGTTGTAACGACATTTAAATGTATATATCATATTAAGATATATTAATATATCATGATATCATGATAATATAATAATTTAAAATCTCATTTGATATTATAAACATTGGGTTAACAACATTTAACAAGATCGTTAACCTAAAGGTTTCAAAACAACACTTACATGTAACGACTAACGATGACTTAACGACTCAGTTAAAATGTATATACATGTAGTGTTTTAATATGTATTCATAAACTTTTTAAAGACTTCAATACACTTATCAAAATACTTCTACTTAACAAAAATGCTTACAATTACATCCTCGTTCAGTTTCATCAATAATTCTACTCGTATGCACCCGTATTTATACTCGTACAATACACAGCTTTTAGATGTATGTACTATTGGTATATACACTCCAATGATCAGCTCTTAGCAGCCCATGTGAGTCACCTAACACATGTGAGAACCATCATTTGGCAACTAGCATGAAATATCTCATAAAATTACAAAAATATGAGTAATCATTCATGACTTATTTACATGAAAACAAAATTACATATCCTTTATATCTAATCCATACACCAACGACCAAAAACACCTACAAACACTTTCATTCTTCAATTTTCTTCATCTAATTAATCTCTCTTAAGTTCTATCTTCAAGTTCTAAGTGTTCTTCATAAATTCTACAAGTTCTAGTTTCATAAAATCAAGAATACTTTCGAGTTTGCTAGCTCACTTCCAATCTTGTAAGGTGATCATCCAACCTCAAGAAATCTTTGTTTCTTACAGTAGGTTATCATTCTAATACAAGGTAATAATCATATTCAAACTTTGGTTCAATTTCTATAACTATAACAATCTTATTTCAAGTGATGATCTTACTTGAACTTGTTTTCGTGTCATGATTCTGCTTCAAGAACTTCGAGCCATCCAAGGATCCGTTGAAGCTAGATCCATTTTTCTCTTTTCCAGTAGGTTTATCTAAGGAACTTAAGGTAGTAATGATGTTCATAACATCATTCGATTCATACATAAAAAGCTATCATATTCGAAGTGGTAAACTAGTAATCACTAGAACATAGTTTAGTTAATTCTAAACTTGTTCGCAAATAAAGTTAATCCTTCTAACTACACTTTCAAAATCAACTATACACATGATCTATATCTATATGATATTCTAACTTAATGATTTAAAACCCGGAAACACGATAAACACCATAAAACCGGATTTACGCCGTCGTAGTTACAACCGGGGGCTGTTTTGGTTTGGATAATTAAAAACTATGAAAAACTTTAATTTAAAAGCTATACTTCTGGTAAAATGATTTTTCTTATGAACATGAAACCATATCCAAAAATCATGGTTAAACTCAAAGTGAAAGTATGTTTTTCAAAACAGTCATCAAGATGTCGTTCTTTCGACAAAAATGACTTCCTCTTTCAAAAACGACTTGTAACTTGTATTTACGACTATAAACCTATACCTTTTATGTTTAGTTTCATAAAGTCAAGTTCAATACGAAACCGTGGCCGCTTAAATCACTCAAAACGGATTAGAAACGAAGAAATGGCGATCAAAACAAAATTGGTAAAAACTACTCATTTTAGCTACGTGAAAATTGGTAACAAATCTATTCCAACCATAACTTAATCAACTTGTATTGTATATTATGTAATCTTGAGATACCATAGACACGTATACAATGTTTCGACCTATCATGTCGACACATGTATATATATTTCGGAACAACCATAGAAACTCTATATGTGAATGTTGGAGTTAGCTATACAGGGTTGAGGTTGATTCCAAAATATATATAGTTTGAGTTGTGATCAATACTGAGATATGTATACACTGGGTCGTGGATTGATTCAAGATAATATATATCGATTTATTTTCTGTACATCTAACTGTGGACAACTAGTTGTAGGTTACTAACGAGGACAGCTGACTTAATAAACTTAAAACATCAAAATGTATTAAAAGTGTTGTAAATATATTTTGAACTTACTTTGATATATATGTACATATTTGTTATAGGTTCGTGAATCGACCAGTGGCCAAGTCTTACTTCCCGACGAAGTAAAAAAACTGTGAAAGTGAGTTCACTTTTAAAATCTAATATTTTTGGGATGAGAATACATGCAGGTTTTATAAATGATTTACAAAATAGGCACAAGTACGTGAAACTACATTCTATGGTTGAATTATCGAAATCGAATATGCCCCTTTTTATTAAGTCTGGTAATCTAAGAATTAGGGAACAGACACCCTAATTGATGTGAATCCTAAAGATAGATCTATTGGGCCTAACAAACTCCATCCAAAGTACCGGATGCTTTAGTACTTCGAAATTTATATCATATCCGAAGGGTGTCCCGGAATGATGGGGATATTCTTATATATGCATCTTGTTAATGTCGGTTACCAGGTGTTCACCATATGAATGATTTTTATCTCTATGTATGGGATGTGTATTGAAATATGAAATCTTGTGGTCTATTATTATGATTTGATAATATATAGGTTAAACCTATAACTCACCAACATTTTTGTTGACGTTTTAAGCATGTTTATTCTCAGGTGATTATTAAGAGCTTCCGCTGTCGCATACTTAAATAAGGACGAGATTTGGAGTCCATGCTTGTATGATATTGTGTAAAAACTGCATTCAAGAAACTTATTTCGTTGTAACATATTTGTATTGTAAACCATTATGTAATGGTCGTGTGTAAACAGGATATTTTAGATTATCATTATTTGATAATCTACGTAAAGCTTTTTAAACCTTTATTGATGAAATAAAGGTTATGGTTTGTTTTAAAATGAATGCAGTCTTTGAAAAACGTCTCATATAGAGGTCAAAACCTCGCAACGAAATCAATTAATATGGAACGTTTTTAATCAATAAGAACGGGACATTTCAACCAACGCTCTGATACCAACTGAAACGATCCGTCCATATTACTATAAACGCAGTACGTTATTCATTGGTCCCATAGCGAGGTATTTGACCTCTATATGATACGTTTTAGAAAATATTGCATTCGTTTCATGAAAATCATACCATTATTATACATAATGCATGTTTTAAACAAGTGGGCGATTATTTAAGAAATAATCCCCATGATACATCGGTTTCCAAATACTACACACGTGACATAACAGTCGAATATAATACATGACAAATGTTTTATTGAATGCAACATTTCACTTAAACAAAAGCATGAGACTTCATGCACAGCTTGCTCAGATAATGCAACAGCGGAAGACTTTCTTAAGGACCTGGGAATAAACATGCTTAAACAGTCAACACAAAGGTTGGTGAGATATATAAGTTTAGCATCGATATAAATATAGACCACAAGGTTTCATAGTTATAAATATATGTATACTCGCAAGTGTATAAAAGTATTCTATAAGTTGTTGAGCGCTTCGGTAACCATACTTAACCATTAATGTAGCATATTCCCTTTATTATGAAATCTCCCTACACTGTACCAAGTGTAGTAAAAACGAAGTACTATGCAACCGTTTACGATACTAGAGCGACTAGCCCGGTTGGGGGTTGTCAAACTTGATAGATCTATCAATAGGATTCACGTATACATGTTCTTACAATATGTAAATATTAGTTAACAAGCCATTAGGGAAGATATGCAAAGTGGTACAACTCAACGTAGAATATATTTTAAGTACTTGTGTTTATGGCGTAAAACATAAAATGCATGTATTCTCATCCCAAAATATTTGTAGAGTTTAAAAATGGGACTATATACTCACGGTAGTAAAAGTATATTAATAATAAGTTTTCAACTTATTAGGCCGTCGTCCTTGAATTCATGAACCTGTAACAAATATATATGTATATCAAAATGTAATACAACTATTATTCATATCATATCTTCAATCACATGTGATTGTTTAAGTTCATATTTTCAATCACGTGTGATTGTTTAAGTTTATATTTTCAATCACGTGTGATTGTTTAAGTTGTCAAGTTAGCAGTCCAACGTTAGTAGTCCACAATTAGTAGTCCATAGTTAGTAGTCCACAGTTAGTAGTCCACAATTAGTAGTACATAGTATACACGTGTTGTATAAGACTCAATCATGACCCACAATACCGCTATTGTAGTTACACGTATTGTGTATGTGGTGTCTTTTGATTTATCCGACGTATTGTGTAACCATGACATGTTAGAATACATGTATAATACAATAAAAGTTTTCTAGGATATGGTTAGTATAGATTTTAAAGAATTAATCCCGTAATCAAATTATCCATTTCTAACCAATATTGTTTTGCCCATAATTTCTTCGTTATAAATCCGTTTTGAGTGAATCAAATTGCTATGGTTTCATAACGAACTGTAAATTGTGAAACTAAACTGAAAAAGTGGTGGTTTATAGTCGGAGTTACAAGTTATAATCCATATTTGAAACAGGTAGTCATTTCCGTCGAAAGAACGACATCTTGATGACCATTTTGAAAAACATACTTCAATTTTGAGTTTAACCA
Organism: Rutidosis leptorrhynchoides; assembly: GCF_046630445.1. Lineage (NCBI taxonomy): Eukaryota > Viridiplantae > Streptophyta > Magnoliopsida > Asterales > Asteraceae > Rutidosis > Rutidosis leptorrhynchoides. The sequence goes on from NC_092334.1 coordinate 135,045,047, forward strand.
TGAATTTTGGATATAGTTATTCATATGAAATATAATTTTCCCAGAAGAACAACTTTTAAATCAAAGATTATGATAGTTTTTAATTATCCAACCCAAAACAACCCCCGGTTTTAATACGACGGCGTATGTCCGGTTTTACGGTGTTCTTCGTGTTTCCAAGTTTTAACTCATTAAGTTAGTATATCATATAGATATAAAACATGTGTTAATTTGTTTTTTTAAAAGTCAAGTTAGAAGGATTAACTTTGTTTTTGAACAAGTTTAGAATTAACTAAACTATGTTGTAGCTTATAAACTCTTATATAGATAGCTATAGACATATGAATTGAACAAGAGTTGAAGTAGAGTTTTTACCTCAAGTTTAGAATGTAAAGTTAAAATGTATTAAGTCATGGATGACATATTATATTGATTAGGTCATGGAAGACATATTACACAAATAATTACAAATTTCTATTGGTATATACCAATAGTAAATACATCTAGAAGCTGGGTATAATACGAGTGCACATACCGAGCGAATACGAGTAGAATTCTTAATTTAAAACAAATGGGAATACAATTGTGATTATTTTTGTTAAGTACAAGTATTTTGATATATGTACTTAAGCCTTTCAAAAGTGTATTAATATATCTTTAATACACTTCATATATATACATTTTAATTAATTCGTTAACGCATCGTTAGTCGTTATATGTATGAGTTGTTTCGAAGCCTATAAGTTAACGATCTCGTTTAATGTAATCAACCCATTGTTATTATATCTAATGAGATGTTAAATTGTTATATTATTATGATAACATAGTATATTAACATATCTTAATACAATATATATATTAAGTCGTTATTACAACGATAATCGTTACGTATATGTATCGTTTCGAAATACTTAAGTTAGTAGTCTAATTTTATGTATATAGTTCATTATTAATATACTCAATAAGATAATTAATTATCATTTCATCATGTTAAATATATATATAAGTTCATATATATATTATTATGTCATTTACAAGTTATAACGTTCGTGAATCAACGGACAAATTGGGTGGTCACACGTTTACATAAAATTCATTTCAATTAATCAAGTCTTAACAAGTTTGATTGCTTAACATGTTGGAAACATTTAATTATGTAAATATTAATCTTATATATATTAACGGAAAAATCCGGGTCGTTACATTATGATACTATTTGGGTAATAGTCGATCGTCTCACCAAGTCAGCACACTTTCTGCCAATGAGAGAAGATGATAAAATGGAAAAATTGGTGCGATTATACTTGAAAGAAGTCGTATCCAGACATGGAATACTAATCTCTATTATCTCTGATAGAGATGGCAGATTTGTTTCAAGGTTTTGGCAGACATTACAGCAAGCATTGGGAACTCGTCTAGACATGAGTACTGCCTATCATCCACAAACCGATGGACAGAGCGAAAGGACGATACAAACGCTTGAAGACATGCTACGAGCATGTGTTATTGATTTTGGAAACAGTTGGGATCGACATCTACCGTTAGCAGAATTTTCCTACAACAACAGTTACCACTCGAGTATCGAAATGGCACCTTTCAAAGCACTTTATGGTAGAAAGTGCAGGTCTTCAATTTGTTGGAGTGAAGTGGGGGATAGACAGCTTACGGGTCAAGAGATAATCCAAGAAACTACTAAGAAAATCATCCAAAGTCAACAACGGCTGAAAACCGCTCAGAATCGGCAAAAGAGCTACGCGGACATTAGAAGAAAAGATTTGGAATTTGAAATTGGTGACATGGTCATGCTTAAGGTATCACCTTGGAAAGGAGTTATTCGTTTTGGGAAACTGGGAAAACTAAACCCGAGATACTTTGGACCATTCAAGATAATAGATCGTGTCGGACCAGTAGCATACCGACTTGATTTACCTCAACAACTCACCAATGTACATAATACCTTCCACGTCTCAAATTTGAAGAAATGCTTAGCTAAAGAAGATCTCACTATTCCTTTTGTCGAAATCAGAATCAACGAAAAACTACAATTCGTTGAAGAACCCGTCGAGATAATGGATCGTGAGATTAAAAGACTCAAACGAAACAAGATACCAATTGTTAAAGTTTGATGGAATGCCCGTAGATGACCCGAGTTCACCTGGGAGCGTGAAAACCAGATGAAACTGAAATACCAGCACCTATTTCCAGAAGATGCGTCAACACCTCCAACTGCTTAAAATTTCGGGACGAAATTTATTTAACGGGTAGGTACTGTAGTGACCCGAACTTTTCCATGTTTATATATTAAATGAATTTGATATCTATATGATTAAATATTTCCAACATGTTAAGCAATCAAACTTGTTAAGACTTGATTATTTGAAATGAGTTTCATAAAGACAATTGACCACCCAAGTTGACCGGCGATTCACGAACGTTTAAAACTTGTAACAACTACATGATGATGATGATATATATATATATATATATATATATATATATATATATATATATATATATATATATATATATATATATATATATATATATATATATATATATATATATATATATATATATATAGTTAACATGAGAATATAATAAGTAAGTATCACACAAAGTATATTAACAATAAGTTATATACATAAAAATGAGACTATTGAATTAAGAAACTCGAAACGATATATATAACGATTATCGTTATAACAACGTCTTACCAAATACATATGAATCATATTAAGATATTGATACACTATGTTTAACATGATAAAATGATAATTAAATATATCATTAAGTGTATTAACAATGAACTACATATGTAAAACAATTCTACTAACTTAAGAGTTTCGAAACGAGTTATATATGTAACGATTATCGTTGTAACGACGTTTTAATATATATATATATATAGTATTTAGATATATTCATACACCATGTTATCATGATAAGATCATAATTTAACATCTCATTAGATATAATAAACAATGGATTAACAACATTAAATGAGATCGTTAACTTAAAGCTTTCAAAACAACACTTACATGTAACGACTAACGGTGACTTAACGACTCAGTTAAAATGTATATACATGTAGTGTATTAAGATGTATTTGTACACTTTTGAAAGACTTCAAGACACATATCAAAGTACTTCTACTTATCAAAAATGCTTACAATTACGTCCTTGTTCAATTCCATCAACAATTCTACTCGTATGCATCTGTATTCGTACCCGTACAATGCACAGCTTCTAGATGTATTTACTATTGGTATATACACTCCAATGATCAGCTCTTAGCAGCCCTTGTGAGTCACCAACACATGTGGGAACCATCATTTAACATCTAGCATGAAATATCTAACAAAAATACAAACTAATGGAGCCTTTATGAACACCCCATATTCACGTGAATGCATACACACACAAACACATTTTGATTTCAATTTTTATGCATTAAACTACTCTCTCTCAAGTGTTCTTCAATTGTTCTAAGTGTTCTTCATCATCTTCATCAAAAACTACATCAATCTAGCTCATAAATCCCTACATAAACCAATTTACAAAACAACTACTCAAGAACACATCAACAACACTTCCAAGTTTGTTAGCTTACTTCCAATCTTGCAAATCCATTCTTAGTGATCATCCAACCTCAAGAAATCTTTCTTATTTACAGTAGGATCTCTTTCTAATTCAAGGTAATACTCATATTCAAACTTTGATTTAATTTCTATAACTATAACAATCTTAATTCGAGTGATAAACTTACTTGAACTTGTTTTCGTGTCATGATTCTACTTCAAGAACTTTCAAGCCATCCGAGAATCCTTTAAAGCCAAATCATTTCTTGTCACTTCCAGTAGGTTTACCTAGTATATTTTAGGTCGTAATGATGTTCATAACATCATTCGATTCATATATATGTAACTATCTTATTCGAAGATTTAAACTTGTAATCACTAGAACATGGTTTAGTTAATTCTAAACTTGTTCGCAAACAAGGTTAATCCTACTGACTTAACTTTTAAAATCAACTAAACACATGTTCTATATCTATATGATATGCTAAGTTAATGATTTAAAACCTGGAAACACGAAGAACACCTTAAAACCGGACATACGCCGTTGTAGTAAAACCGGGGGGCTGTTTTGGTTTAGATAATTAAAAACTATGATAAACTTTGATTTAAAAGCTATACTTCTGTGAAAATGATTTTTCTTATGGACATGGAACTATATCCAAAAATCATGGTTAAACTCAAAGTGGAAGTATGTTTTTCAAAATGGTCATTAAGACGTCGTTCTTTCGACTGAAATGACTACCTCTTACAAAAATGACTTGTAACCTGTATTTTTGACTATAAAATTATACTTTTTCTGTTTAGTTTCATAAATTATAGTTCATTTTGAAACCATAGCAACTTGAATCACTCAAAACGGATTTAAAACGAAGAAGTTATGGGTAAAACAAAATTGGATATTTTTACTAGTTTTAGCTACGTGAAAATTGTAACAAATCTATATTAATCATATTCTAGCTAACTTATATTGTATTATACATGTATTCTAACATATATTATGTAATCTTGAGATACCATAGACACATATACAATGTTTTGACATATCATATCGACCCATCTATATATATATTTCGGAACAACCATAGACACTCTATATGCAGTAATGCTTGAGTTAGCTATACAGGGTTGAGGTTGATTCCAAAATAATATATATACTTTGAGTTGTGATCGATCCTGAGACTTGTATACACTGGGTCGTGGATTGATTCGAGATAATATATATTGCTTTATTTCTGTACATCTAACTGTGGATAACTAGTTGTAGATTACTAACGGTGGACTGCTAACTTAACAAACTTAAATCGTTAAAATGGAATAAAAATGTTGAAAATATATTTCGATCATACTTTGATATATATGTACATATTTGTTATAGGTTCGTGAATCGACCCGTGGCCAAGTGTTGTTTTTCCGACGAAGGAAATATGTGAAAGTGAGTTATAGTCCCACTTTTAAAATCTATTATTTTTGGGATGAGAATACATGCCGTTTTATAATTGTTTTACAAAATAGACAGAAGTATGCGAAACTACATTCTATGGTTGAATTATTAAACCAAATATCGCCCTTCAAGTCTGGTAACCTAAGAATTTAGGGAATGATCTTTAGTTGACGTAAATCCTAAAGATAGATCTATGGACCTTGATAAGTCCCATTCGGGGTACGAATGCTTTAGTACTTCGAGATTATTATTATACAGACGAGTGGTTCTGTTTGGGGATATTCTATGCATTATGTTAATGTCGGTTACCAGGTGTTCAACATATGAATGATTTTTATGCAGATTGCTGTTATCCATGCATGTGGTTTATGAGAAATGAAAATATGAAATCTTGTGGTCTATTAATATTATATATATATATATATATATATATATATATATATATATATATATATATATATATATATATATATATATATATATATATATATATATATATAGGTTAAACCTATAACTCACCAACATTTTTGTTGACGTTTAAAGCATGTTTATTCTCATGTGATTATTAAGAGCTTTCGTTGTTGCATGCTAAATAAAGACAAGATTTGGAGTCTGCATGCTTGTACAATTATTGTTTTAAAAACTGCATTCGGAGACTTAAGTTGTTGTGTAATATGATTGTAAAACATTATGTAATGGTCGCGTGTAAATGATATATTGTAGATTATCATTACTTGATAATCTACGTGATGCTTTTTAAGCCTTTATTGATAAAATAAAGGTTATGGTTTGTTTTAAAATCGAATGCAGTCTTTGAAAAACGTCTCATATAGAGGTCAAAACCTCACAAAGAAACCAATTAATATGAAACGTTTATAATCAATATGAACGGGACATTTCAATATCTAACAAAAATACAAAATAATGGAGCCTATATGACTACTCCATATTCACGTGAATGTGTACTCACCACAAACACATTCTTATTCAACTTTTATGCATTAAATTGATCTCTCTCAAACTCTCTCTTGATATTCTAAGTATTCTTCATCATCTTCATTAAAATCTAGCTCAATCTAGTTCAAAAATCCTAACCTAGATCAACTTACAAAATAACTACTCAAGAACACATCAAGAACACTTTTAAGTTTGCAAGTCTACTTCCAAGCTTTCTAATCCATTCCAAGCAATCATCTATGATCAAGAAACCTTTGTTATTTACAGTAGGTTATCTCTCCTAATTCAAGGTAATACTCATATTCAAACTTTGATTCAATTTCTATAACTATAACAATCTTAATTCGAGTAGTAATCTTACTTGAATTTGTTTTCGTATCATGATTCTACTTCAAGAACTTTCAAGCCATCTAAGATCCTTTAAAGCTAGATCATTTCTTGTCACTTCCAGTAGGTTTACCTACTATACTTGAGGTAGTAATGATGTTCATAACATCATTCGATTCATATATATATAACTATCTTATTCGAAGATTTAAACTTGTAATCACTAGAACATAGTTTAGTTAATTCTAAACTTGTTAGCAAATAAAGTTAATCCTTCTAACTTAACTTTTAAAATCAACTAAACACATGTTATATATCTATATGATATGCTAACTTAATGATTTAAAACCTGGAAACACGAAAAACACCGTAAAACCAGACATAGGCGTAGTAAAACCGGGGGCTGTTTTGGGTTGGATAATTAAAAACTATGCTAAACTTTGATTTAAAATTTGTTCTTCTGGGAAAATGATATTTCTTATGAACATGAAACTATATCCAAAAATTATGGTTAAACTCAAAGTTGAAGTATGTTTTTCAAAATGGTCATCAAGACGTCGTTCTTTCGACTGAAATGACTACCTCTTACAAAAATGACTTGTAACTGATATTTCTAACTATAAACCTATACTTTTTCTATTTATATTATTAATCTTTGGTTCGATATGAAACTATGGCAATTTGATTCACTCAAAACGGATTTAAAACGAAGAAATTATGGGTAAAACAAAATTGGATAATTTTGCTTGTTTTAGCTACGTGAAATTTTGTAACAAATCTATACTAACCATAACTTAACTAACTTATATTGTATTATACATGTATTCTAAGATATATTATATAATCTGGATAGACCATAGACATATATACAATGTTTTGACATATCATATCGACGTCATCTATATATATTATTTGGAATAACCGTAAGTCACTCTATATGCGGTAATGATCGAGTTAGCGTATAAAGGGTCGAGGTTGATTCTAAAATATATATATCTTGAGTTGTGATGGAGTCTGTGTAGTGACCCGAACTTTTCCATGTTTATATATATTAATTGAGAATGATATTTACATGACTAAATGTTTCCAACGTGTTAAGCAATCAAACTTGTTAAGACTTGATTAATTGAAATAGGTTTCATATAGACAATTGACCACCCAAGTTGACCGGTGATTCACGAACGTTAAAACTTGTAAAAACTATACGATGACATATATAAGGTTATATATATAGTTAACATGATTTTATTATAAGTAAGTATCTCATTAGGTATTTTAACAATGAGTTATATACATAAAAATGAGACTATTAATTTAAGAAACTCGAAAACGATATATATAACGATTATCGTTATAACAACGTCTTACTAGGTACATATGAATCATATTAAGATATTTATACACTTGGTTAATTATGTTAAATGATAAGTAAATATATCATTAAGTGTATTAACAATGAACTACATATGTAAAAATAAGACTACTAACTTAATGATTTCGAAACGAGACATATATGTAACGATTATCGTTGTAACGACATTTAACTGTATATATAAATCATACTAAGATATAATATATATCATAATATCATGATAATATAACAATTTAACATCTCATTTGATATAATAAACAATGGGTTAACAACATTTAACAAGATCGTTAACCTAAAGGTTTCAAAACAACATTTACATGTAACGACTAACGATGACTTAACGACTCAGTTAAAATGTATATACATGTAGTGTTTTAATATGTATTCATACACTTTTGAAAGACTTCAAGACACTTATCAAAATACTTCTACTTAATAAAAATGCTTACAATTACATCCTCATTCAGTTTCATCAACAATTCTACTCGTATGCACCCGTATTCGTACTCGTACAATACACAGCTTTTAGATGTATGTACTATTGGTATATACACTCCAATGATCAGCTCTTATCAGCCCATGTGAGTTACCTAACACATGTGGGAACCATCATTTGGAAACTAGCATGAAATATCTCATAAAATTACAAAAATATGAGTAATCATTCATGACTTATTTACATGAAAACAAAATTACATATCCTTTATATCTAATCCATATACCAATGACCAAAAACACCTACAAACACTTTCATTCTTCAATTTTCTTCATCTAATTGATCTCTCTCAAGTTCCATCTTCAAGTTCTAAGTGTTCTTCATAAATTCCATAATTATAGTTCCATAAAAATCAAGAATACTTCCAAGTTTGCAAGTCTACTTCCAAGCTTTCTAATCCATTCCAAGTAATCATCTAAGATCAAGGAACCTTTGTTATTTATAGTATGTTATCTTTTTAATTCAAGGTAATATTAATATTCAAACTTTGATTCAATTTCTACAACTATAACAATCTTATTTCGAGTGAAAATCTTACTTGAACTGTTTTCGTGTCATGATTCTGTTTCAAGAACTTTCAAGCCATCCAAGGATCCTTTGAAGCTAGATCCATTTTTCTCATTTCCAGTAGTTTTATCCAGAAAAGTTGAGGTAGTAATGATGTTCATAACATCATTCGATTCATACATATAAATCTATCTTATTCAAAGGTTTAAACTTGTAATCACTAGAACATAGTTTAGTTAATTCTAAACTTGTTCGCAAACAAAAGTTAATCCTTATAACTTGACTTTTAAAATCAACTAAACACATGTTCTATATCTATATGATATGCTAACTTAATGATTTAAAACCTGGAAACACGATGGACACCATAAAATCGGATATACGCCGTCGTAGTGAAACCGGGGGCTGTTTTGGTTTGGATAATTAAAAACTATGATAAACTTTGATTTAAAAGTTGTTCTTCTGGGAAAATGATTTTTCATATGAACATGAAACTATATCCAAAAATCTTAGTTAAACTCAAAGTGAAGGTATGTTTTTCCAAATGGTCGTCAAGATGTCGTTCTTTCAACGAAAATGACTACCTCTTTAGTAATTGCCTTGTAACTTAAATTTCCGACTATAAACCTGTAGTGACCCGAACTTTTCCATGTTTATATATATTAATTGAGATTGAGATTTACATGACTAAATGTTTCCAACGTGTTAAGCAATCAAACTTGTTAAGACTTGATTAAATGAAATAAGTTTCATATAGACAATTGATCACCCAAGTTGACCGGCGATTCACGAACGTTACAAAATTGTAAAAACTACATGTTGTGGTATTTATAGACATATATATATATGGTTGACATAAGATTATGATGAGTAAGTATCTCACTAAATATATTAACAATGTGTGGTATACATAAGAAATGAGATTACTAAGTTAAGAAACTCGAAATGATATATATAACGATTATCGTTATGATAACGTCTACTAAATACATATGTATCATATTAAGATATTGATACACTATATTTAACATGATAAAATGATATTTAAATATATCATTAAGTGTGTTAACAATGAACAACATATGTAAAAACAAGACTACTAACCCAAGAATTACGAAACGAGACTTATATGTAACGATTATCGTTGTAACGATATTTTAATGTATATATTATATTAAGAGATATTAATACATCATAATATCATGATAATATAATAATTTAACATCTCATTTGATATAATAAACATTGGGTTAACAACATTAATTGAGATCGTTAACTTAAAGGTTTCAAAACAACACTTACATGTAACGACTAACGAAGACTTAACGACTCCATTAGAATGTATATACATGTTGTGTTTTGATATGTATTCTTACACTTTTGAAAGACTTCAAGACACATACCAAAATACTTCTACTTAACAAAAATGCTTACAATTACATCCTCGTTCAGTTTCATCAACAATTCTACTCGTATGCACCCGTATTCGTACTCGTACAATACACAGCTTTTAGATGTATGTACTATTGGTATATACACTCCAATGATCAGCTCTTAGCAGCACATGTAAGTCGCGTAACATATGTGGGAACCATCATTTGGCAACTAGCATGAAATATCTCATAAAATTACAAAAATATGAGTAATCATTCATGACTTATTTACATGAAAACAAAATTACACATCCTTTATATCTAATCCATATACCAACGACCAAAACCACCTAAAAACACTTTCATTCTTCAATTTTCTTCATCTAATTGATCTCTCTCAAGTTTCATCTTCAAGTTCTAAGTGTTCTTCATAAATTTCATAAGTATAGTTTCATAAAAATTAAGAATACTTCCAAGTTTGCAAGTCTACTTCCAAGCTTTCTTATCCATTCCAAGTAATCATCTAAGATTAAGGAACCTTTGTTATTTACAGTAGTTTATTTTTCTAATTCAAGGTAATATTCATGTTCAAACTTTGATTCAATTTCTACAACTATAACAATCTTATTTCGAGTGAAAATCTTAATTGAACTGTTTTCATGTCATGATTCTGTTTCAAGAACTTTCAAGCCATCCAAGGATCCTTTGAAGCTAGATCCATTTTTCTCATTTCCAGTAGTTTTATCCATAAAACTTGAGGTAATAATGATGTTCATAACATCATTCGATTCATACATATAAAGCTATCTTATTCGAAGGTTTAAACTTGTAATCACTAGAACATAGTTTAGTTAATTCTAAACTTGTTCGCAAACAAAAGTTAACCCTTCTAACTTGACTTTTAAAATCAACTAAACACATGTTCTATATCTATATGATATGCTAACTTAATGATTTAAAACCTGGAAACACGATGAACACCATAAAATCGGATATACGCCATCGTAGTGAAACCGGGGGCTGTTTTGGTTTAGATAATTAAAAACTATGATAAACTTTGATTTAAAAGTTGTTCTTCTGGGAAAATGATTTTTGATATGAACATGAAACTATATCCAAAAATCTTGGTTAAACTCAAAGTGAAAGTATGTTTTTCAAAATGGTCATCAAGATGTCGTTCTTTCGACAGAAATGACTACCTCTTTAGTAATCGACATGTAACTTAAATTTCTAACTATAAACCTATACTTTTTCTGTTTGAATTCTTAAATTATAGTTCAATATAAAACCATATCAATTTGATTCACTCAAAACGGATTTAAAATGAAGAAGTTATGGGTAAAAACAAGATTGGATATTTTTGATCTTTTTAGCTACGAGAAATGTTTAACAAATCTATACAAATCATATCCTAGCTAACTTATATTGTATTATACATGTATTCTAATATATTATGTAATCTTGAGATACCATAGACACGTATGCAAATATTTTGACATATCATATCGACCCATGTATATATATTATTTGGAACAACCATAGACACTCTATATGCAGTAATGTTGGAGTTAGCTATACAGGGTTGAGGTTGATTCCAAAAATATATATACTTTGAGTTTTGATCTAGCCTGAGACGTGTATACACTGGGTCGTGGATTGATTCAAGATAATATATATCGATTTATTTATGTACATCTAACTGTGGACAATTAGTTGTAGGTTACTAACGAGGGCATCTGACTTAATACACTCAAATCTTTAAAACATAATAAAAATGGTTGTAATTATATTTTGATCATTCTTTGATATATATGTACATATTTGTATAGGTTCGTGAATCGATCCGTGGCCAAGTCTTATTTTCGAGGAAGGAAATATCTGTGAAAGTGAGTTATAGTCCCACTTTTAAAATCTAATATTTTTGGGATGAGAATACATACAGGTTTTATAAATGATTTACAAAATAGACACAAGTACGTGAAACTACATTCTATGGTTGAATTATCAAATTGAATATGCCCCTTTTAATTAAGTCTGGTAATCTAAGAATTAGGGAACAGACACCCTAATTGACGCGAATCCTAAAGATAGATCTATTGGGCCTAACAAACCCCATCCAAAGTACCGGATGCTTTAGTACTTCAAAATTTATATTATATCCGAAGGGTGTCCCGGAATGATGGGGATATTCTTATATATGCATCTTGTTAATGTCGGTTACCAGGTGTTCACCATATGAATGATTTTTATCTCTATGTATGGGATGTGTAATGAAATATGAAATCTTGTGGTCTATTGTTACGATTTGATATATATAGGTTAAACCTATAACTCACTAACATTTTTGTTGACGTTTATAGCATGTTTATTCTCAGGTGAATATTAAGAGCTTCCGCTGTTGCATACTAAAATAAGGACAAGATTTGGAGTCCATGTTTGTATGATATTGTGTAAAAACTGCATTCAAGAAACATATGTCGATGTAATATATTTCTATTATAAACCATTATGTAATGGACAAGATTTGGAGTCCATATTTCTATTATAAATGTATTGTAGTGTGCTTGTACTTTTATGTTCTATGTAAAAATTGCTTGTATTGTTTGTTTTTACGAATCTAATCCTTGTCTATTTTACAGTATAAAAACAAAATGGACGTTAAGGGTAGACAACCGAATATTTTAGAAGACCTACCAGAGGATATGATTGAGGAAATCTTGTCTAGAGTTGGTCAGAATTCATCAGCACATTTAGTTATGGCGAAATTAACTTGTCAAACATTTGAAAGACTTTCCAGAAATGCCTTATTTTATAAAAGGCTTTCCTTTGATAGGTGGGGTATATCACATTGGTGAGACCGTAAGTTATGCCGTGTTTTCTTTAAAGCGTTAAATGCGGGGAACCCAAATGCAATTTTACGCTACGGGTTAAGAACCTATTTTGACTCAACATATCCCAACATAGGATTTCGTGAATTAGAAAGAGCTTCTAACATGCAACATAAAGAAGAATGTTATGCTTACGGGTTAGTGATGTTCGCTTCTTACTAAAGTGAGAAAAAGAACATCGGATTGCAACTTTTAAATAAAACCTTCCCACAAGTGACGGATTCAGTAGTTGGGGTGAGAAACAAGGTTTTTAGATTATTACGATGCTGTTGGACATTAAAAAATCCTCGTGTTTTTGACGACATTACAACATGCTGCCTAGCTAATGGTTATAACGGTTATTTTCCACAAGACCAAGGATGGGAAGTCGTCTTAGTAAAACCAGAATGCATGACTTGTTTCTGGACTTATGAATTACGTGTCTTTATTTCCTTTGCCGAACAACTTGCGTATTAACTAGATTTATCTTCAAAACTGTCATGTATCATAGTGTACTATATTTCATGTTATATGTAATATAGCGAAGTTGTAAGTTTGAAGAATATTTGTATGTGATATATTATTATAATCAGTTTTTCATATGGAATTGTAGTAGTTGAATTGTATATTATCTACTAAGTATGAACTTAACGGGTAGGTAGTACCCGAATTTAAACTTATAAAACGCTAATATGAAGAAAAAGCTTTTATAAATGAGTTCATATTATGCTACGAGATACTATTGACTACTCTTAATATTCTGTATGATTAAATTGTTTCATTTGACTATTTTGAAGGAAATGGCACCAACTACTCGACACACCTTGAATATGAGCGAAGAGGAATTTCGTGCCTTTCTTGCTTCAAACATAGCCACAGTACAGGCCGCGCTACATACCAATAATAACTCTGAATCTAGCAATACAGCTAACGGCATAAGAAATCGTGTAGGATGCTCCTACAAGGAATTCACTGCCTGCAAACCTTCAGAATTTGATGGGACCGAAGGACCAATCGGATTGAAACGGTGGACTGAGAAAGTTAAATCGGTGTTTGCCATAAGTAAGTGTACTGAAGGAGACAAAGTGAAGTACGCTACGCATACATTCACAGGTATTGCGTTAACATGGTGGAATACCTATCTAGAGCAAGTGGGACAAGATGCTGCTTACGCGCTACCGTGGTCAGCATTCAAGCACTTGATGAACGAGAAGTACCGTCCCAGAACCGAGGTCAATAAGCTCAAGTCAGAACTTAGAGGGTTATGAACACAGGGATTCGATATTACTTCATACGAAAGACGATTCACAGAATTGTGCCTATTGTGTCCGAGAGCGTTCGAAGATGAGGAAGAGAAGATCGATGCATTTGTGAAATGGTTACTGGAGAGAATCCAAGAAGATATAAGTTCACACGAGCCTGCCTCCATACAAAAGGCATGTAGAATGGCTCACAAACTAGTAAACCAGATTGAGGGAAGAATTAAAGAACAGGCGGCCGAAGAGGCCAACGTGAAGTTAGTCAAAAGAAAGTGGGAGGAAAACGATGGGACCGAAGGACCAATCGGATTGAAACGGTGGACTGAGAAAGTTAAATCGGTGTTTGCCATAAGTAAGTGTACTGAAGGAGACAAAGTGAAGTACGCTACGCATACATTCACAGGTATTGCGTTAACATGGTGGAATACCTATCTAGAGCAAGTGGGACAAGATGCTGCTTACGCGCTACCGTGGTCAGCATTCAAGCACTTGATGAACGAGAAGTACCGTCCCAGAACCGAGGTCAATAAGCTCAAGTCAGAACTTAGAGGGTTATGAACACAGGGATTCGATATTACTTCATACGAAAGACGATTCACAGAATTGTGCCTATTGTGTCCGAGAGCGTTCGAAGATGAGGAAGAGAAGATCGATGCATTTGTGAAAGGGTTACCGGAGAGAATCCAAGAAGATATAAGTTCACACGAGCCTGCCTCCATACAAAAGGCATGTAGAATGGCTCACAAACTAGTAAACCAGATTGAGGGAAGAATTAAAGAACAGGCGGCCGAAGAGGCCAACGTGAAGTTAGTCAAAAGAAAGTGGGAGGAAAACGGTGATAAGAGTCACCAAAACAACAACAGCTATCCCAACAATTGCAACATCAATCGCAACTACAACAAACGGCACAACAACAACAACAATAACAACTACAACAATCATCCCAACAACAATAACAACCGCAACAACAACAACAACAACAACAACAACAATCAGAAGCAGCTATGCCAAAGTGTGAAAAGTATCACTCGGGGTTCTGCACCAAATTTTGTAACAAGTATAAAAGAAATGGTGATAGGGCGGCGAAGTGTGATATCTACGGACCAGGGGTTAACAGAACGAAAGGAACAAATGGTGTCGGAACGAGTAATGGCGGAGCAAGTAGTGTCGGAGCAAGTTATGCCAATGTAGTTTGTTATATGTGTGGAAAACTAGGCCACATTATTAGAATTTGCCCGAACCAGGAGAACACGAATGGACAAGGCCGCGGAAGAGTTTTCAATATTAATGCGGCAGAGGCACAGGAAGACCCGGAGCTTGTTACGGGTACGTTTCTTATTGACAATAAATCTGCTTACGTTTTATTTGATTCGGGTGCGAATAGAAGCTATATGAGTAGAGATTTTTGTGCTAAATTAAGTTGTCCATTGACGCCGTTGGATAGTAAATTTTTACTCGAATTAGCAAACGGTAAATTAATTTCAGCAGATTATATATGCCGGAATCAAGAAATTAAACTGGGTAGCGAAATATTTAAGATTGATTTAATACCAGTAGAGTTAGGGAGTTTTGATGTAATAGTTGGCATGGACTGGCTGAAGGAGATGAAAGCAAAGATTGTATGTTACAAAAATGCAATTCTCGTTGTACGAGATGAAGGAGAACCCTTAATGGTGTATGGATAAAAGGGCAACACGGAGCTACATCTTATTAGTAATTTGAAGGCACAAAAACTAATAAGAAAAGGTTGCTATGCTGTTCTAGCACACGTCGAGAAAGTACAAACTGAAGAAAAGAGCATCAATGATATTCCCGTCGCAAAAGAATTTCCCGATGTATTTCCGAAAGAATTACCGGGACTACCTCCACATCGATCTGTTGAATTTCAAATAGATCTTGTACCAGGAGCTGCACCAATAGCTCGTGCTCCTTACAGACTCGCACCCAGCGAGATGAAAGAACTGCAAAGCCAACTGCAAGAAATATTAGAACGTGGTTTCATTCGACCATGCACATCACTATGGGGAGCTCCTGTTTTGTTTGTCAAGAAGAAGGATGGTACATTTAGGTTGTGTATTGACTACAGAGAGTTGAATAAACTTACCATCAAAAACCGTTATCCATTGCCGAGAATTGACCACTTATTTGATCAACTACAAGGCTTGTCGGTTTATTCGAAAATCGATTTACGTTCTGGATATCATCAAATGCGAGTAAAGGAGGATGATATTCCAAAAACTGCTTTTAGGACGCGTTATGGTCATTACGAGTTTATGGTTATGCCGTTTGGATTGACTAACGCACCAGCTGTGTTCATGGACCTTATGAACCGAGTGTGTGGGCCATATCTTGACAAGTTTGTCATTGTTTTCATTGATGACATACTTATTTACTCAAAGAATGATCAAGAGAACGAAGAACATTTGAGAAAAGTGCTAGAAGTATTGAGGAAAGAAAAACTGTACGCTAAGTTTTCAAAGTGTGCATTTTGGTTGGAAGAAGTTCAATTCCTCGGTCACATAGTGAACAAAGAAGGTATCCAGGTGGACCTGGCAAAGATCAAAACCGTTGAAAAGTGGGAAACCCCAAAAACTCCGAAGCATATACGTCAATTTTTAGGATTGGATGGTTACTACAGAAGATTCATCCAAGATTTCTCCAAAATAGCAAAACCCTTGACTGCATTAATGCATAAAGGGAAGAAATTTGAATGGAAGGATGAACAAGAGAAGGCGTTTCAGTTATTGAAGAAAAAGCTAACTACTGCACCTATATTATCATTGCCTGAAGGGAATGATGATTTTGTGATTTATTGTGACGCATCAAAGCAAGGTCTCGGTTGTGTATTAATGCAATGAACAAAGGTGATTGCTTATGTGTCTAGACAATTGAAGATTCACGAGAAAAATTATACAACTCACGATTTGGAATTGGGTGCTGTTGTTTTTGCATTAAAGACTTGGAGGCATTATTTATATGGGGTCAAAAGTATTATATATACCGACCACAAAAGTCTCCAACATATATTTAATCAGAAGCAACTGAATATGAGACAACGCAGGTGGATTGAAGTGTTGAATGATTATGATTTTGAGATTCGATACCACCCGGAGAAGGCGAATGTGGTAGCCGACGCTTGGAGTAGAAAGGACAGAGAACCTATACGGGTAAAAGCTATGAATATAATTATTCGTACTAACCTTACTACTCAAATAAAGGAGGCGCAACAGGGGGTTGTAAAAGAAGGAAAGTTGAAGAATGAGATACCCAAAGGATCAGAGAAACATCTTAATATTCGAGAAGACGGAACCCGATATAGGGCTGATAGAATTTGGGTACCAAAGTTTGGAGATGTGAGAGAAATGGTACTTAAAGAAGCACATAAAACCAGATATTCAATACATTCCGGAGCGAGGAAGATGTATAAAGATCTCAAGAAACACTTTTGGTGGCCGGGTATGAAAGCCGATATTGCTAAATATGTAGGAGAATGTTTGACTTGTTCTAAGGTCAAAGCTGAACATCAGAAACCATCAGGTCTACTACAACAACCTGAAATTCCAAAATGGAAATGAGAAAACATTACCATGGATTTCATTACAAAATTGCCAAGGACTGCAAGTGGTTATGATACTATTTGGGTAATAGTTGATCGTCTCACCAAGTCATTACACTTCCTGCCAATGAGAGAAGATGACAAAATGGAGAAGTTGGCACGATTGTATTTGAAGGAGGTTGTCTCCAGACATGGAATACCCGTCTCTATTATCTCTGATAGGGATGGTAGATTTGTTTCAAGGTTCTGGCAGACGTTGCAACAAACATTGGGGACTCGTCTAGACATGAGTACTGCCTATCATCCACAAACTAATGGGCAGAGTGAAAGGACGATACAAACGCTAGAAGACATGCTACGAGCATGTGTTATTGATTTCGGAAACAGTTGGGATCGACACCTACCGTCAGCAGAATTTTCCTACAACAACAGTTATCATTCTTGTATTGAGATGGCGCCGTTTGAGGCACTTTATGGTAGAAAGTGCAGGTCTCCAATTTGTTGGAATGAAGTGGGGGATAGACAGATTACGGGTCTGGAGATAATACAAGAAACTACCGAGAAAATCATCCAAATTCAACAACGATTGAAAACCGCCCAGAGTCGACAAAAGAGCTACGCGGACAGTAAAAGAAAAGATATAGAGTTTGAAATTGGAGAAATGGTCATGCTTAAGGTTTCACCTTGGAAAGGCGTTGTTCGATTTGGTAAACGGGGGAAACTAAATCCAAGGTACATTGGACCATTCAAGATTATAGATCGTGTCGGACCAGTAGCTTACCAACACGAGCTACCTCAACAACTCGCGGCTGTACATAACACTTTCCACGTCTTGAATTTGAAGAAATGTTTTGCTAAATAAGATCTCACTATTCCGTTGGACAAAATCCAAATCAATGAAAAACTTCAATTCATTGAAGAACCCGTCGAAATAATGGATCGTGAGGTTAATAGACTTAAGCAAAACAAGATACCGATTGTTAAGGTTCGATGGAATGCTTGTAGAGGACCCGAGTTCACCTGGGAGCGTGAAGATCATATGAAGAAGAAATACCCGCATCTATTTCCAGAAGATTCGTCAACACCTTCAACAGCTTAAAATTTCGGGACGAAATTTATTTAACGGGTAGGTACTGTAGTGACACGAACTTTTCTATGTTTATATATATATATTAATTGAGATTGATATTTACATGACTAAATGTTTCCAACGTGTTATGAAATCAAACTTGTTAAGACATGATTAAATGAAATAAGTTTCATATAGACAATTGATCACCCAAGTTGACCGGCGATTCACGAACGTTACAAAATTATAAAAACTACATGTTGTGGTATATATAGACATATATATATGGTTGACATAAGATTATGATGAGTAAGTATCTCACTAAATATATTAACAATGTGTGATATACATACGAAATGAGATTACTAAGTTAAGAAACTCGAAATGATATATATAACGATTATCGTTATGATAACGTCTACTAAATACATATGTATCATATTAAGATATTGATACACTATATTTAACATGATAAAATGATATTTAAATATATCATTAAGTGTGTTAACAATAAACTACATATGTAAAAACAAGACTACTAACCCAAGAATTACGTAACGAGACTTATATGTAACGATTATCGTTGTAACGATATTTTAATGTATATATCATATTAAGAGATATTCATACATCATAATATCATGATAATATAATAATTTAACATCTCATTTGATATAATAAACATTGGGTTAACAACATTAATTGAGATCGTTAACTTAAAGGTTTCAAAACAACACTTACATGTAACGACTAACGAAGACTTAACGACTCAATTAGAATGTATATACATGTTGTGTTTTGATATGTATTCTTACACTTTTGAAAGACTTCAAGACACATATCAAAATACTTCTACTTAACAAAAATGCTTACAATTACATCCTCGTTCAGTTTCATCAACAATTCTACTCGTATGCACCCGTATTCGTACTCGTACAATACACAGCTTTTAGATGTATGTACTATTGGTATATACACTCCAATGATCAGCTCTTAGTAGCCCATGTGAGTCACCTAACACATGTGGGAACCATAATTTGGCAACTAGCATGAAATATCTCATAAAATTACAAAAATATGAGTAATCATTCATGACTTATTTACATGAAAACAAAATTACACATCCTTTATATCTAATCCATATACCAACGACCAAAAACACCTAAAAACACTTTCATTCTTCAATTTTCTTCATCTAATTGATCTCTCTCAAGTTCCATCTTCAAGTTCTAAGTGTTCTTCATAAATTCCATAAGTATAGTTTCATAAAAATCAAGAATACTTCCAAGTTTGCAAGTCTACTTCCAAGCTTTCTAATCCATTCCAAGTAATCATCTAAGATCAAGGAACCTTTCTTATTTATAGTAGGTTATATTTCTAATTCAAGGTAATATTCATATTCAAACTTTGATTCAATTTCTACAACTATAACAATCTTATTTCGAGTGAAAATCTTACTTGAACTGTTTTCGTGTCATGATTCTGTTTCAAGAACTTTCAAGCCATCCAAGGATCCTTTGAAGCTAGATCCATTTTTCTCATTTCCAGTAGTTTTATCCAGAAAACTTGAGGTAGTAATGATGTTCATAACATCATTCGATTCATACATATAAAGCTATCTTATTCGAAGGTTTAAACTTGTAATCACTAGAACATAGTTTAGTTAATTCTAAACTTGTTCGCAAACAAAAGTTAATCCTTCTAACTTGACTTTTAAAATTAACTAAACACATGTTCTATATCTATATGATATGCTAACTTAATGATTTAAAACCTTTAAACACGATGAACACCATAAAATCGGATATACGCCGTCGTAGTGAAACCGGGGGCTGTTTTGGTTTGGATAATTAAAAACTATGATAAAATTTGATTTAAAATTTGTTCTTCTGGAAAAATGATTTTTCATATGAACATGAAACTATATCCAAAAATCTTGGTTAAACTCAAAGTGAAAGTATGTTTTTCAAAATGGTCATCAAGATGTCGTTCTTTCGACGGAAATGACTACCTCTTTAGTAATTGACATGTAACTTAAATTTCTGACTATAAAACTATACTTTTTCTGTTTTAATTCTTAAATTAGAGTTCAATATAAAACCATATCAATTTGATTCACTCAAAACGGATTTAAAATGAAGATGTTATGGGTAAAACAAGATTGGATATTTTTGATCTTTTTAGCTACGGGAAATGTTTAACAAATCTATACAAATCATATCGTAGCTAACTTATATTGTATTATACATGTATTCTAATATATTATGTAATCTTGGGATACCATAGACATGTATACAAATGTTTTGACATATCATATCGACCCATGTATATATATTATTTGAAACAGCCATAGACACTCTATATGCAGTAATGTTGGAGTTAGCTATACAGGGTTGAGGTTGATTCCAAAAATATATATACTTTGAGTTGTGATCTAGCCTGAGACGTGTATACACCGGGTCGTGGATTGATTCAAGATAATATATATCGATTTATTTATGTACATCTAACTGTGGACAATTAGTTGTAGGTTACTAACGAGGACAGCTGACTTAATACACTCAAATCTTTAAAACATAATAAAAATGGTTGTAATTATATTTTGATCATTCTTTGATATATATGTACATATTTGTATAGGTTCGTGAATCGATCTGTGGCCAAGTCTTATTTTCGAGGAAGGAAATATCTGTGAAAGTGAATTATAGTCCCACTTTTAAAATCTAATATTTTTGGGATGAGAATACATACAGGTTTTATAAATGATTTACAAAATAGACACAAGTACGTGAAACTACATTCTATGGTTGAATTATCGAAATCGAATATGCCCCTTTTAATTAAGTCTGGTAATCTAAGAATTAGGGAACAGACACCCTAATTGACGAGAATCCTAAAGATAGATCTATTGGGCCTAACAAACCCCATCCAAAGTACCGGATGCTTTAGTACTTCAAAATTTATATCATATCCGAAGGGTGTCCCGGAATGATGGGGATATTCTTATATATGCATCTTGTTAATTTCGGTTACCAGGTGTTCACCATATGAATGATTTTTATCTCTATGTATGGGATGTGTATTGAAATATGAAATCTTGTGGTCTATTGTTACGATTTGATATATATAGGTTAAACCTATAACTCACTAACATTTTTGTTGACGTTTATAGCATGTTTATTCTTAGGTGATTATTAAGAGCTTCCGCTGTTGCATACTAAAATAAGGACAAGATTTGGAGTCCATGTTTGTATGTTATTGTGTAAAAACTGCATTCAAAAAACATATATCGATGTAATATATTTCTATTGTAAACCATTATGTAATGGTCATGTGTAAACAGTATATTTTAGATTATCATTATTTGATAATCTACGTAATGTTTTTAAAACCTTTATTGATAAAATAAAGGTTATGGTTGTTTTAAAAATGAATGCAGTCTTTGAAAAACGTCTCATATACAGGTCAAAACCTCGCAACGAAATCAATTAATATGGAATGTTTATAATCAATATGAACGGGACATTTCAAAACCTATACTTTTTCTATTTGGATTCTTAAATTAGAGTTCAATATGAAACCATAGCAATTTGATTCACTCAAAACGGATTTAAAATGAAGAAGTTATGGCTAAAACAAGATTGGATATTTTTGATCTTTTTAGCTACGAGAAATGTTTAACAAATCTATACAAATCATATCCTAGCTAACTTATATTGTATTATACATGTATTCTAATATATAATGTAATATTGGGATACCATAGACATGTATGCAAATGTTTTGACATATCATATCGACCCATGTATATATATTATTTGGAACAATCATAGACACTCTATATGCAGTAATGTTGGAGTTAGCTATACAGGGTTGAGGTTGATTCCAAAAATATATATACTTTGAGTTGTGATCTAGCCTGAGACATGTATACACTGGGTCGTGAATTGATTCAAGATAATATATATATCGATTTATTTATGTACATCTAACTGTGGATAACTAGTTGTAGGTTATTAATAAGGACAGCTGACTTAATACACTCAAATCTTTAAAACATAATAAAAATGGTTGTAATTATATTTTGATCATACTTTGATATATATGTACATATTTGTATAGGTTCGTGAATCGATCCGTGGCCAAGTCTTATTTCCGAGGAAGGAAATATCTGTGAAAGTGAGTTATAGTCCCACTTTTAAAATCTAATATTTTTGGGATGAGAATACATGCAGGTTTTATAAATGATTTACAAAATAGACACAAGTACGTGAAACTACATTCTATGGTTAAATTATCGAAATCGAATATTCCCCTTTTTATTAAGTCTGGTAATCTAAGAATTAGGGAACAGACACCCTAATTGACGCGAATCCTAAAGATAGATCTATTGGGCCTAACAAATGTGATGATCGCTCCATATCCATATGGACGAACACGTCATTCATCGATTTCATTGCGAGGTATTTGACCTCTATATGATATGTTTTGTAAACATTGCATTCTTTTGAAAAGGCACACCATAAAAGAATATTTAAATCAAAGGTTTTCGACATCTGATGATTTCTACATATAGACAATCACCGTAATATAATAATTTACAATAATACTTCCATTGATAATGCAGTTAAAATAAGATACATGGTGATGATTTGGTGAATGCAACGTTTCCTTGAAAAATATGCCATGTATGACTCCATGCACATAGCTTGTCTAACATATAAGCAAACAGCGGAAGACTTCTAGGGAACCTGAGAATAAACATGCTAACAAGTGTCAATACAAAGGTTGGTGAGTTCATAGTTTTAATGTTGCGCATAATCTGTATATAAAGGTGGATCACAAGATTTCAGTTGTTCAATCCAGAAACGTTTATCAAAATATTCTACGTAATTGAGCACCCTGGTAACTAAACTTAACGTATATATAATCTGTACCCTTTGTATAATCATCTTAATAATACACGCAAACCAACGTGTACGCTTCTCAAATAGCATACGTCTGTTAAAAGGCTAGTGCTCTAGCTCGGACGGGGATATCAAGCCCTATGGATCCATATACTACTACTCGCGCCCACCAGTTCTTATAATTGGCAGTTAACAGTTACCAAAGCTAAGGGATTTTCGGTTCAAACTCAGTGTAGAATTTAGTATGTACTTGTATCCATTGCGTTTAAAATAAAGTGCATGTATTCTCAGCCCAAAAATATATATTGCAAAAGCAATTAAAAAGGGATCAATGAAACTCACCTTAGCAGCATGTAAAGTCGTTCACCAAAATGTGATCGAAACTCGAATTACCAAATAACCCTAGATCTCAACCTAGAGAACATATGTTGGTCAATAAATGTCTATTAAGCTAGGTCAGGTCATAGTGTATAACAATCCTAATGCTCGAGATCGACATACAAAAGTTATCCAAAGTCGTTTCAAAAAGTCAATTTTGACAATAGTTCAACAAAACGAGACGTACCTTGTATAAGGATACATTTACTCGGTTGGTAATATTCAAAAATCCATTTTATCAATCTTACAAACAAGTTTCAAAAGAAATTTCAATCAATGTCAATCATAATTCAGTTGATCATATCTTTTAATTCGTTCATCGAAATTACGCGATTTCTAGTTATTGATTTTTCGCCAGCTTTCCAAAAACATGCATATCATATACCTTTTATCAGTAATATATGTATTTACTTCGTGATTTATCATAACTGTTTAATGACAAAATTTAGCATACAAGAATGCATAAATATATATACTCGAGCACTAGACATGGATACACAATTAATGTATAAAAGATAAAATATGAGTGCTTACGTATCAATATTGAGATTCAATATTGTAGGAAAGTACGTAGACGCAACAGAGATGATAAACACTAGATTTGATTCACAAATATACCCTCGAACATTAACCATAACCTCCTTAGCAATAACCCATAATTTCCTTAGCTCTATCCCGCTCAAAAACCCATTTTGAAGGTGACACGCTCATAACCTCGTCGTAGTATTTTAGGTATATATACTACTAATAATAATATTATAATAAGATTAATAATAATAATATTAATCTTAATAATAATAATAATAATAATATAAAAAAATAATAATACGGAGGAATGAATCGAGCTTTTATAGTATGTGGCCTACTACAGTACCTCATGCGATCGCATGAGTTTTCAGTGTTTTTGCCATGCGATCGCATGGTCGCCTTATTCGTTTTTGTTTGCTAGTTCATCGACATCAAATAGTGTTACTGTAGCAAATAGTGCTACTGTATCAAATAGTGTACTGTAGCAAATCACTGTAGCAAATAGCGTTTTTACTGTAGCACTGTAGCAAAATACGGTTTCACTGTAGCAAATAGTGTTTTACTGTAGCAAATAGTGTTTTACAGTAGCAAAGTCATTTTACTGTAGCAAATAGTGTTTTACTGTAGGAAAGTCATTTTTACTTGTATATATATATATATATATATATATATATATATACATACATACATATAATTGTTCATGAATCGTCGAGAGCAGTCAAATGTAATGAAACAGTTCTAAAATTTTGAGATTCAACTTCATAGACTTTGCTTATCGTGTCGGAAACGTTAAATCATTTAAAGATAAAGTTTAAATTTGGTCAAAAATTTCCGGGTTGTCACAACAAACCCCATCCAAAGTACCGGATGCTTTAGTACTTCGAAATTTATATCATATCCGAAGGGTGTCCTGGAATGATGGGGATATTCTTATATATGCATCTTGTTAATGTCGGTTACCAGGTGTTCACCATATGAATGATTTTTATCTCTATGTATGGGATGTGTATTGAAATATGAAATCTAGTGGTCTATTGTTACGATTTGATATATATAGGTTAAACCTATAACTCACCAACATTTTTGTTGACGTTTAAAGCATGTTTATTCTCAGGTGAATACTAGGAGCTTCCGCTGTTGCATACTAAAATAAGGACAAGATTTAGAGTCCATGTTTGTATGATATTGTGTAAAAACTGCATTCAAGAAACATATGTCGATGTAATATATTTTATTGTAAACCATTATGTAATGGTCATGTGTAAATAGTATATTTTAGATTATCATTATTTGATAATCTACGTAATGCTTTTAAAACCTTTATTGATAAAATAAAGGTTATGGTTGTTTTAAAAATGAATGCAGTCTTTGAAAAACGTCTCATATGGAACGAAATCAATTAATATGGAACGTTTATAAGCAATATGAACGGGATATTTCAGTTGGTATCAGAGCGTTGGTCTTAGAGAACCATAAAATTTTCATTAGTGTGTCTTATCGAGTTTATTAGGATGCATTAGTGAGTCTGGACTTCGACCGTATTTTCTTTAAAAATGATTGCTTAACATTTTTGTTGGAAACTATATATTATTAACATGTAAATATTATGTGATATATTAATCTCTTAACATGTTTGATATTGTATGATAGATGTCTACCTCTTTCAAAAATCCCATTAACTCACCTAATAATAACGAAGAGTCGAATATATATTGGCAAGATTCACAAGTTCCCGAAGAACCGGAAGAAGAGGAAATGGAACCGGAAGAAGAGGAACCGGAAGAAGAGGAACCAGAAGAAGAGGAACCGGACGAAGAAGAGGTTCCGGAGGGGGGAATAGTAGGAACCACAGAAAACCGGTCAAATAAAAGAAAATCCTCAACCAATGGACCAAAGTTAATAATGGTCATTGGTGTTTCCGCTAAGGAAGCAAAATATTGGGAAAATTACCAATTTTCTGATGAATCGGATCCTGATGAGGATTCCGATGATGTTATAGAAATTACCCCGACCCAATTTAATGAGGCAAAAGAAAATAATAAGGGAAAAGGCATCAAAATAGAGAAATCTGATTCCGACCCCGATGAACTTTATATGTACCGTCAACACCCGTATTTTCAATATCGTGACAATAACTCGGGAACCTCTAAACCACCAGGTTTTTCTAAACCAATGTGGAAAACGACGGCTCGTATTAGAGGAACATCATATATCCCTAGAAAATTAGGAAAAAGAACCAAGTCCGAAGAAGAAGAAACCAGTGATTCAGATTAGTGGGGTGTGAGCATGTATGTTCTATGTAAAAATTGCTTGTATTGTTTGTTATTACGAATCTAATCCTTGTCTATTTTACAGTATAAAAACAAAATGGACATTAAGGGTAGACAACCGAATATTTTAGAAGACCTACCAGAGGATATGATTGAGGAAATCTTGTCTAGAGTCGGTCAGAATTCATCAGCACATTTAGTTATGGCGAAATTAACTTGTCAAACATTTGAAAGACTTTCCAGAAATGCCTTAGTTTATAAAAGGCTTTCCTTTGATAGGTGGGGTATATCACATTGGGGAGACTTTAAGTTACGCCGTGTTTCCTTAAAAGCGTTAAATGCAGGGAACCCAAATGCAATTTTACGCTACGGGTTAAGAACCTATTTTGACTCAACATATCCCAACATAGGATTTCGTGAATTAGAAAGAGCTTCTAACATGCAACATAAAGAAGCATGTTATGCTTACGGGTTAGTGATGTCCGCTTCTTACCAAACCGAGAAAAAGAACATCAGATTGCAGCTTTTAAATAAAACTTTCCCACAAGTGACGGATTCAGTAGTTGGGGTGAGAAACAAGGTTTTTAGATTATTACGGGGCTGTTGGACATTACGAAACCCTTGTCCTTTTGACGACATTATAACATGCTGCCTAGCCAATGGTCATAACGGTTATTTTCCACAAGACCAAGGATGGGAAGTCGTCTTAGTAAAACCAGAATGCATGACTTGTTTCTGGACTTATGAATTACGTGTCTTTATTTCCTTTGCTGAACAACTTGCGTATTAACTAGATTTATCTTCAAAACTGTCCTGTATCATAGTGTACTATATTTCATGTTATATGTAATATAGTGAAGTTGTAAGTTTGAAGAATATTTGTATGTGATATATTATTATAATCAGTTTTTCATATGGAATTGTGGTAGTTGAATTGTATATTAGCTACCAAGTATGAACTTAACGGGTAGGTAGTACCCGAATTTAAACTTATAAAACGCTAATATGAAGAAAAAGCTTTTATAAATGAGTTCATATTATGCTACGAGATACTAATGACTACTCTTAATATTCTGTATGATTAACTTGTTTCATTTGACTATTTTGAAGGAAATGGCACCGACTACTCGACACACCTTGAATATGAGCGAAGAGGAATTTCGTGCCTTTCTTGCTTCAAACATAGCCGCAGTACAGGCCGCGCTACATACCAACAATAACTCTGAATCTAGCAATACAACTAACAGCGCAAGAAATCGTGTAGGATGCTCCTACAAGGAATTCACTGCCTGCAAACCTTCAAAATTTAATGGGACCGAAGGACCAATTGGATTGCAACGGTGGACCGAGAAAGTTGAATCGGTGTTTGCCATAAGTAAGTGTGCTGAAGGAGACAAAGTGAAGTATGCTACGCACACCTTCACAGGTGTTGCGTTAACATGGTGGAATACCTATCTAGAGCAAGTGGGACAAGATGCTGCTTACGCGCTACCGTGGTCAGCATTCAAGCACTTGATGAACGAGAAGTACCGTCCCAGAACCGAGGTCAATAAGCTCAAGTCAGAACTTAGAGGGTTACGAACACAGGGATTTGATATTACTTCGTACGAAAGACGATTCACAGAATTGTGCCTATTGTGTCCGAGAGCGTTCGAAGATGAGGAAGAGAAGATCGTCGCGTTTGTGAAAGGGTTACCGGAGAGAATCCAAGAAGATATAAGTTCACACGAGCCTGCCTCCATACAAAAGGCATGTAGAATGGCTCACAAACTAGTGAACCAGATTGAGGGAAGAATTAAAGAACAGGCGGCCAAAGAGGCCAATGTGAAGTTAGTCAAAAGAAAGTGGGAGAAAAACGGTGATAAGAGTCACCAAAACAACAACAACTATCCCAACAATCGCAACATCAATCGCAACTACAACAAATGACACAACAACAACAACAACAACAACAACAATCATCCCAACAATAATAACAACCGCAACAACAACAACAATCAGAAGCAGCTATGCCAAAGGTGTGAAAAGTATCACTCGGGGTTCTGCACCAAATTTTACAGCAAGTGTAAAAGAAATGGTCATAGCGTCGCGAAGTGTAAGGTCTACGGACCAGGGGTTAACAGAATGAAAGGAACAAATGGTGTCGGAACGAGTAATGGCGGAGCAAGTAGTGTCAGAGTAAGTTATGCCAATGTAGTTTGTTATAAATGTGGAAAACCGGGCCACATTATTAGAAATTGCCCGAACCAGGAGAACACGAATGGACAAGGCCGCTGAAGAGTTTTCAATATTAATGCGGCAGAGGCACAGGAAGATCCGGAGCTTGTTACGGGTACGTTTCTCATTGACAATACATTTGCTTATGTTTTATTTGATTCGCGTGCGGATAGAAGCTATATGAGTAGAGATTTTTGTGCTAAATTAAGTTTTCCAGTGACGCCATTGGATAGTAAATTTTTACTCGAATTAGCAAACGGTAAATTAATTTCAGCAGATTATATATGCCGGAATCGAGAAATTAAACTGGGTAGCGAAATATTTAAGATTGATTTGATACCAGTAGAGTTAGGGAGTTTTGATGTAATAGTTGGCATGGACTGGCTGAAGGAGATGAAAGCAGAGATCGTATGTTACAAAAATGCAATTCGCATTGTACGAGAAGAAGGAGAACCCTTAATGGTGTATGGAGAAAAGGGCAACATGAAGCTACATCTTATTAGTAATTTGAAGGCACAAAAACTAATAAGAAAAGGTTGCTATGCTGTTCTAGCATACATCGAGAAAGTACAAACTAAAGAAAAGAGCATCAATGATGTTCCCGTGGCAAAAGAATTTCCCGATGTATTTCGAAAAAATTACCGGGACTACCTCCACATCGATCTGTTGAATTTCAAATAGATCTTGTACCAGGAGCTGCACCAATAGCTCCTGCTCCTTACAGACTCGCACCCAGCGAGATGAAAAAACTGCAAAGCCAACTGCAAGAACTATTAGAACGTGGTTTCATTCGACCAAGCACATCACCATGGGGAGCTCCTGTTTTGTTTGTCAAGAAGAAGGATGGTACATTTAGGTTGTGTATTTACTACAGAGAGTTGAATAAACTTACCATCAAAAACCGTTATCCACTACCGAGAATTGATGACTTATTTGATCAACTACAAGGCTCGTCGGTTTATTCAAAAATCGATTTACGTTCTGGATATCATCAAATGCGAGTAAAGGAGGATGATATTCCAAAAACTGCTTTTAGGACGCGTTATGGTCATTACGAGTTTATGGTTATGCCGTTTGGATTGACTAACGCACCAGTTGTGTTCATGAACCTTATGAACCGAGTGTGTGGGCCATATCTTGAAAAGTTTGTCATTATTTTCATCGATGACATACTTATTTACTCAAAGAATGATCAAGAGCACGAAGAACATTTGAGAAAAGTGCTAGAAGTACTGAGGAAAGAAAAACTGTAAGCTAAGTTTTCAAAGTGTGCATTTTGGTTGGAAGAAGTTCAATTCCTCGGTCACATAGTGAACAAAGAAGGTATCCAGGTGGACCCGGCAAAGATCGAAACCGTTGAATAGTGGGAAACCCCAAAAACTCCGAAGCATATGCCTCAATTTTTAGGATTGGCTGGTTACTACAGAAGATTCATCCAAGATTTCTCCAAAATAGCAAAAACCTTGACTGCATTAACGCATAAAGGGAAGAAATTTGAATGGAAGGATGAACAAGAGAAGGCGTTTCAGTTATTGAAGAAAAAGCTAACTATGGCACCTATATTGTCATTGCCTGAAGGTAATGATGATTTTGTGATTTATTGTGACGCATCAAAGCAAGGTCTAGGTTGTGTATTAATGCAACGAACGAAGGTGATTGCTTATGCGTCTAGACAATTGAAGATTCACGAGCAAAATTATACAACTCACGATCTGGAATTGGGTGCTGTTGTTTTTTGCATTAAAGACTTGGAGGCATTATTTATATGGGATCAAAAGTATTATATATACCGACCACAAAATTCTCCAACATATATTTAATCAGAAGCAACTGAATATGAGACAACGCAGGTGGATTGAACTGTTGAATGACTATGATTTTGAGATTCGATACCACCCAGGGAAGGCGAATGTGGTAGCCGACGCTTTGAGTAGAAAGGACAGAGAACCTATACGGGTAAAAGCTATGAATATAATTATTCGTACTAACCTTACTACTCAAATAAAGGAGGCGCAACAGGGGGTTGTAAAAGAAGGAAAGTTGAAGAATGAGATACCCAAAGGATCAGAGAAACATCTTAATATTCAGGAAGATGGAACCCGATATAGGGCTGATAGAATTTGGGTACCAAGGTTTGGAGATGTGAGAGAAATGGTACTTAAAGAAGCACATAAAACCAGATATTCAATACATCCCGGAGCGGGGAAGATGTATAAAGATCTCAAGAAACACTTTTGGTGGCCGAGTATGAAAGCCGATATTGCTAAATATGTAGGAGAATGTTTGACGTGTTCTAAGGTCAAAGCTGAACATCAGAAACCATCAGGTCTACTACAACAACCTGAAATCCCGGAATGGAAATGGGAAAACATTACCATGGATTTCATTACTAAATTGCCAAGGACTGCAAGTGGTTATGATACTATTTGGGTAATAGTTGATCGTCTCACCAAGTCAGCACACTTCCTGTCAATGAGAGAAGATGACAAAATGGAGAAGTTGGCGCGATTGTATTTGAAGGAGGTTGTCTCCAGACATGGAATACCCGTCTCTATTATCTCTGATAGGGATGGTTGATTTGTTTCAAGGTTCTGGCAGACGTTGCAACAAACTAATGGGCAGAGTGAAAGGACGATACAAATGCTTGAAGACATGCTACGAGCATGTGTTATTGATTTCGGAAACAGTTGGGATCGACACCTACCGTTAGCAGAATTTTCCTACAACTGAAAGGACCCGTCCTAATCCATCCGGACTAAGTCCATATCGATTATAAACGATTCATATCAGTTGATTACATCGCGAGGTACTTGACCTCTCTATGATACATTTTACAAACATTGCATTCGTTTTTGAAAAGACAATCTTTCATTACATCGAAATTTGACGGCATGCATATCATTTCATAATATATCTAACTATAATTAACTTAATAATAATCTTGATGAACTCAATGACTCGAATGCAACGTATTTGGAAATATGCCATGAATGACTCCAAGTAATATCTTTAAAATGAGAAAATGCACAGCGGAAGATTTCTTTCGTACCTGAGAATAAACATGTTTTCAAGTGTCAACCAAAAGGTTGGTGAGTTCATTAGTTTAACATAAATAATCATTTCATAATTTTAATAGACCACAAGATTTCATATTTCCATTTCTCATAAACATACGTCCCATGCATAGAGACAAAAATATCATTCATATGGATTGAGCACCTGGTAACCGACATTCACAATATGCATATAAGAATATCCCCATCATTCCGGGATCCTCCTTCGGACATGATATAAATTTCGAAGTACTAAAGCATCCGGTACTTTGGATGGGGCTTGTTGGGCCCGATAGATCTATCTTTAGAGTTTGCGTCAATTAGGGTGTCTGTTCCCTAATTCTTAGATTACCAGACTTAATAAAAAGGGCCATATTCAGTTTAATAATTCAACCATAGAATGTAGTTTCGATTACTTGTGTGTATTTCGTAAAACAGTTATAAAAGTTGCGCATGTATTCTCAGCCCAAAAATATAAAGGGTAAAAAGGCAAATGAAACTCACCATACTGTATTTTGTAGTAAAAATACATATAACAATATTGAACAACTGAACAATGCAGAGTTGATCTTGGATTCACGAACCTATATCATTTGTATATATATTAAAACATATACTTGTAGTCGAACAAATATATATATATATATATATATATATATATATATATATATATATATATATATATATATATATATATATATATATATATATATATATATATATATATATATATATATATATATATATATATATTATTGTTAGTGATTCAACTATTATTTTAATGAGTTATGAGTTCCATTAGTAAGTTAAATATATTTATTTTATATATCTTGAATAATTACGTAATATAATAGTAGAGTTAAATTATATGTATTAGCTATGATTTTACATAGTTAATAGTTATTTTAATACTAATAATGATACTTGTAATAAATAAAATGATAATAATAAATAATAAATTGCTTAAATCATAATCTTATCCATAGTTTTTAAATTCATAATTTCATACACATTACATAATATTATTTATAGCAAAAATATATTTTCATATTCGAAGTTTTGAATTAATGTTTATAGCAATACTTTCTAAATCATGATCTTTACTTATTTTTAATTATATCATGCTTAACTCATAACTTAATTATAATATTTTTATTTCATAACACTCTTCCTAGTATTCTAATATCTTCATAAAAAATACAAATAATAATTAGTGTTAATACAAATCTTATTAACAACGTTAATAACAGTAGTTTTTAAATGAAACGAAAGTTTGATAATTATGATAATGAAAATGATAATTTTTATAAAAATACATAATACTTAATGATAATAATAATAAATATAAAAATCTTTTTATTATTAATGATAGTATTAATAATAATATTACTTAATGATATTACTAGTAAGGATCATAATATTATTAATAACAATATTAATAACAATCCTAATTGAATTTATAATACATATACTAATAATAACGATAATGATAATATTCTTAATTTGGCTAATAATAATGATACTTATAAATATTAGGGATGATAATAAAATTATCCTAATAATAATAACACTAAATAAAAATAATAATAATAATAATAATAACAATAATAATAACAATAATAATAATAATAATAATAATAATAATAATAATAATAATAATAATAATAATAATAATAATAATAATAATAATAATAATAATAATAATAATAATAATAATAATAATAATAATAATAATAATAATAATAGTAAGTGAAAAGCTACCTTACAAAGATTTCTCCCAAAAAGATTAAAACTGCCCACGCTCAGGCTCGAACCCCCGACCTCTGACAGACACAATAACACTCAAGACCATCTGCACTGCTTTTGTTTTTCTGTTATAACTCGAGTTTAAAACTTTATAACTTAACCCGGCTGTTCTTCTTCTTTTCACTCAGACATCGACCAAGTATGGATTCAATCATTCAAACAACAACTAAAGGTTTGATTTGAACATAAGAAATCATTTATAGTGTCACACCCCCAAAATGGACCAGGGGTAATTGTGACCAATCATATCATAACACAGTTGTATAAGCGAGAATGACTCTAAATGAGACGTTTTATTTATTAAATAAACAGCAGAAGCATTATTCAAAGTTTTACATCATAAGAGTACAGTAAATGGAAAATGTCTTAAACAAAATGATAAATATGAATGATGGACTCCATGTAAGCAGCAAAGCATACATCAATCATCTAGTAGCAAGTAGCAGCTAGCTCAATCATCACCGGAGACAAAACACGCTTAAAGTGTCAACCAAAAAGGTTGAGTGAAATTCATAGGTTTATAAATAATATCCAAAGTTTTAGACCACAAGATTTAGTTTAAAGTTGATTGATATAGATATATCAATCTAAAAGTGTTGCTGCATTTTGTAATATCGCTACTAAACAAGTTTACCCTATGACACCTTGTACTGTCAGTGTCGTGGAATCATTATTATGTAACCAAAGACCAACGGTCGAATGGTTAGAGACGTTACTCTCAATAGGCCTACTTACAATAATTAAGTTTGCATTTAAACATAGCAATTAACGATATTACGGTAGGGATTTAGCATGAATCAAAGCATGACAGTATAGTTAACAATTTAGTACTTGTGTCTAAGTGTAAAACAGTTATAAAGCAAGCATGTGTCTCACCCCAAAAGTTATAAAACAGTTATGAAACAGTAAAAAGTGGGGCTATGAAGTTCACCTTAGTAGCACACGAAAGAATTGAACGGAAGGACGTGACCGAGATCTCAACCTAGAGATAGAACGTATGATCAGACATTGTCTAACAGACAATAGTATATAGTACTATATTGATAGTAATGGTTCACTAAAGAATTTCCATTTTCAGAAGGTT
Organism: Rutidosis leptorrhynchoides; assembly: GCF_046630445.1. NCBI lineage: Eukaryota > Viridiplantae > Streptophyta > Magnoliopsida > Asterales > Asteraceae > Rutidosis > Rutidosis leptorrhynchoides. The sequence goes on from NC_092334.1 coordinate 135,080,071, forward strand.
ACTATTTATGGAAAGTTTCCACTTATAGTAATTTTCCAATTTTAGAAAGTTCGGGTTAATCTTTAGCAAGATGTTGTACAACTCTACTCAAACTTCGTTGCTATCAAATAAGTCAGGAATGACCAGATGTAACCGGGGGCCCAAGATTCTTGACCAGAATCTAAGTCATGGCATTCGAGATCCACAAGCTTACCCATAAATGGCAACCTAGACATCATTCACTTACGACCGTGAGTAGCGATGAAGTTCACATGAATTATACATTATCTTTGATTAACCTTCACTTTAGGTGTATACACACAACGAATTATTAATGTACTTAATAATTATATATGTGATAATATAACCTAAATTTTATTTAATATTTAGTTATTATACCTTAGTATGTCTTATATATATTAAATATAATTACCTTTAAATAAATACCTAAATTACTTCAAAAATAATAGTGTTTTATTAATCGAACATTATTCAAAAAATGTCTAAATAATAAATTAAATATCTAAAAATTACATACATAATTTTTATAGTCTTAGTTAATCATATAGATTAGTAGAAAAATTTAAGAAAATGTTTTTATTATATTTTTGTATTTATTTTTGTTTTTACCCTTAATGTATTCACAAAACAATTTTAATTCTACATAATTACTAAATAAACCCAAATAATTATTTTTATAATTTTTATAAGTTTCTATCAGTCTAATAACCTGTAGAAAAATATTTAAATTTTTTTTTATTATTTTATATTTATTCTTAATTTACCTTCGAATTACATAATAATAGAGTTTAATTATATAATAAATACCAATTCGACCCAAGTAATTATTTTTATAATTTTTTCAGATCTATATAAGTTTTAAAAACTCATAAAAAAATTATATATATTTTATTTTTGGTTAAAAGTATTTATTACGAATTTTACATTGTTTTTACGTTTAAACACTACATAATTCGTATTTAATTATAAATAATATTCCATAAATTATCAAAATTATTTTTATGCATCATAATACTTATAATACTAATTATAACATATAAACATAATTAATTTCGAATTTTACAAAGAATATATAATAAATATAAATATAAATGACAATATTGAAAAAATTTAATAAAAATAGAAAGTACCTCAAATTTTCTTCAAGGTTTTGAGAGAATAACTTAAGTTTTTGTGTTTGGCAAGAAAAAATGAATGAGGAGCCATGTATTTATAGGTAAAAAATGGTTGGTGAAAAGAAAAAAAATAATAAAATAAAGGTGCCAATTTTGACAAAATAATAAAAACATGTTAAAAATGTTTTTAATAAGTTTTTGTTTTTGAAAATATTTAGTCAAAATTCATGGGCTCATTATTTAATTTATAAAAAAAATCTTATTTCTTTTTATTTTTATTTTTTTATAAGCTAAAAATATATATATAATGATTAAAATAACTTATCATTTAATTAATAATTATGTTTCATATAGTTTTAAATATAATACGCATTAATATTAATATTAACTAAAGTTATTTTATATAATTAGTGTAAACTTTAGCTAACAAAAAGTGTCGACTAAAAATAAATATTTGATCAATGTCAAATTTAATTATATATTACGTATGGATAACAACCCTATAGTCAAATTAGTCAATTCAGGTATGGAAATATGAGGGTTGTTATAGTACCTACCCGTTAAAAGAAATTTCGTCCCGAAATTTAGTTGTTTTCATTAATCGGTGTTGTTCGTACATAGACGAGGATATTTACGTTTTATTTGGTTTTCACGTTCCCAGGTATGCTCGGGGCCTTGCGTGAATTCCAACGGATAGAATATTGTTCTGTTTCAAGAATTAAAATTATACAAACCATAATTTCTACAAGTTCTTCTACGAAGTGCATTTTATTATTAATGCGGAGATCATTCAAAATGATGATGTTTTACAAGTCATTTCAGTAAATTAGATACATGAAATATGTTATGAATAATATTGTGCTCATTTAAAACCTTGAGCGTTTATGCCATAATATTGGGGCAGATAAGACAGAGAGGAGTTCGTGAAATCATATTCATGAAATTTGATAGAGATTATCATTGTTTACAACAAGAATATCTTAATGATGAATATGAGTTGAAAAATAAAGTTTTATCACTATTTAATAATATGGATAAAACGATTCGATTATAGGAAGCGTATAAACGAAGCTATCGTAAAAGAGTGAATGAGAAAATTAAATGTTCGCCTTAACTTTTGACGTAGTCACGATTGATTTCCGGAATTCAAGGGATTAAAGGAAATCTTCGTAATCTATAAGATTTGATTCTTCGGTATTCACGGAATTTTGAGATTTCTTTGATTAAATGCGGTGAATTGCCTTGATTGACGTGTTTGGAAATTTTGCTATAAATTAGCTTCTTCCGTTTCATTATCTTCACCACTTCTATACTTTCTTCCTAAATTCATACTTCCAAAAGATTTGTTAATATGCTCAATCCTGTATTGATACTTGTTATTATATTGACCATATATGCAGTCATTCTTCTTTTTCTTTTACCACCAGAGGAATCTGTTTACTTCTACTATGCTCTTGGGGTTATAGTGTTTTTAATTCTCCCGTGTCTTTATATTGCTATACGCATTGATATACACGGTTTGTAGTTTCGGAGTCGTTATCGAGCTTTATATTTTCTCTTATATGTCGGAGCTTTATGCTTTTGTTTCTTCTTCCCGACTTCAAGTCAAGCGAATAATGGTCCAGAACTAGTAGGTATGAAGTTTCGAATGATCATAATCTATAAAGTAGAAAGGAAAGGTAATAGCACGATTTGATTTGTCAAATTACCAGAATATTCGGAAAAGACCGAATCATCAAGAAAAATATTTTTTTGATATGTTTAGAGGTTAAATAGAATGTAAGAGTCGTGTAACATGGTGAATGGTGATTTATACAGTCTATGAATCATCATCTTCCATTAAAAATTTAGCATGACTTACTGTAATATAATCACGTTGGCCTGACGTCATTATATTATACTAACTCATCCTTCAATTTCCAACACTTCTTCAAATCATTCATAATTTAAACTTGATTTTTACAGAATATAGAAACTAATAAGGTTTCCTTTATGATGTGATAAAGATATCGCAAAGAGATAATTAATTGCGGACAAGAATCGTTATGATGATATCATCAGAAATATAGAGGATATTTATGATGATATTTTGGAATTTCTAAGTTCGAAAGTTGATGAAGAAAAATTTTCCGCAAGCTTTTAACATGACTTCGGAGCAAGATATTCTCTTAAGAATTCATCGGATCCAGAATTACCTGGATTCTTTGAATATAGGGTTTGGTCCTTGTATTTGTCCTTGGTCTCCTCCATGGTTAGCTCAATTCGTTTTTCAGTTCCAAATTTTCTTTTGAGCTTTTCCAACGTACCATTCTTTATTATAAAACTTTTGGCCATTGAGACCATCTACAATTTTGCTGTTTCCTCTGTATTTAATGCAGCCATATTTGAATCATTGGTTATCAATCCGAGATGGTTTCAAGAAATTTCATTTTTAGATGATTAAACACTGATTGTAATCGTCAACGGATCTAATGGTTGATGAATAGGCGTTGTTGATTTCAAAAGAAATGAACGATAATTTCGGTGGTTTGATGTGATAATTCATCATAGAATACGAATGAATATATATATGAATTTAGTAATCTTAAGGAAGATAACACCTGCTAAAGCTTTACTTGGATTCTGATATGTCAAAATTAGAATATGTAATTGAATTTGTACGAAAATGGTTGTTCTTTAGTGAACAGATACTTATATCTTGTGAACGTAAGTAGTATAGTTACTGATTATTGAATCAGAATTGAAGAATGTACAATGCAACATATTAATGTGAGATATAAATATTTCTCGGGTATTACCTACCCGTTAAAATATTTTCACAATTAACAGTTTGTACAAAAGAACTTTAATTACAATCTTTATGGAGATATACGTTCATATATGTATTCTTCAAATATAATATAGATTTAATGAGTTAATATAATATTAAAATCATTTGATTTGCGGTTGGAACAAGAATAAATAATCTTCAAAACTTGAGAGATTACATAATCGTCGCGGAATATTTCTTTAATGGAGTTATGAATCAATACTTCATCGTTCATTGTTATTGATATACCTCGGTATATGATGTTGGTGCTCGTGGAATTCTTGTGAAATTCACAAGACACGAATAATGTTTTCTAAAAAGTTTCGAAGTGTAAAATCAGAAATGTATTTGAATAATACACTTAATTTATTATGAAATGGAGTTTATTGTGCTGAAGCAGTGATTAACGATCATTAAGTCATTAACGAAGGATGTACATTATAGCATATTAGTGATATGAATTAACCAAGTAGTACATACTAGTTAAGATTTACATGTAATAGCTTAGTACGAAAAGATTTATTATTGTTTCAAACCATATATATATAAAGTATACATATATAATTCTTCAGGAAGAATGAGTCAATACATCTTAACTCATTATTACTAATATTCCTTGGTATCTATGGGGCGTATGATGTTGATATCCGAGGTACTGAGTGTGATGTTGAGGCGTGAAATGCAGATGTTGTTGTTGGTGATGCTAATGATGTTGGTGGTGATGCTGATGGTACTGGTTATGCTGCTAGTGCTGCCGCTGGTGTTCGTAGGTTTCGCACCATATTCTCCAGAGCCACCACTCGAGCGCGAAGCTCGTTGACTTCTTCTATTATTCCGGGATGATTGGCGGTTTAGACAAGTGGATGAATAAGATCTAGAATTTTAGATATTATATATTCGTGACTGGATATCCTGGAAATGAGGGTGAAAATAGTGTTCCAAATGGGTTCGCCGGTAAGTGCTTTAGGTTCTTCACCAAGAGGTGAATTCGGTTGGTGGAAGGGATTACCTTCTTCTTGTCTCCATTGATTAAGTTTACTACGAACCCATCCCCAATTCATCCAAAATAGATGATGGCTGATTGGTTCGTTTGTTCCGGTTACGCTGCCATTGGAGCTCGAGGAATCGGTTGAGAAATCCATATTATGTGATTTGATTTAGGGTTTGATATGAGATTAGTGTTGAATACTGGATGATATATTCATCTCCTTGAATATGTATATGTAAAAAAAAGATTTCCGTAATTTACGGAGGAAATTTAGGAAAAGTGTTAGGCAAAGATTATTGGGATAGATACGATAAGATATAATAAGATATGATGTGTCTATACTCTAATAATGGTAGTATGACGTGTTTAGATGATAAGTATGTAATCTGATAATCTTTTGATTAAAGATTTTCAATTCGTAATTCCTATTCAGGTCCAGGGGCTTGAGCTATAGGATCCTTTAAATCAGTAATCCAAACGCTTTCTATTCTATAGTTTCATAGACGTCATCCGTCAGGAAAATTCAATGATCAAAACAACAAGAAAGCAATGAAAGTAATGAATATGAATAGTGATGACATTATAATGTCTTTGAGATTCTCGATAACTCAATAACATTTTCTGGTTCGCAAACCGATGCATAAAGGCATAAGGCATATAGGTACGTGCTATAACAGGGAGTTATATACGTTTAAGTAACAAATATAGAAGTTTCAAAATTCATGGATAATATTTCATGTAATACATATGTAATACACAAACCATGATAGATGACTTAGGAATGTCAAGAATTTCAGAAATCGTAGTGTCACATTTAAACACGGTGGCGTAATTGGATAGTACATAGAAAAGAGAACAGAGTTCTTAGATTAACTTGGCATTCTAAGATAAGTAAAGTTTCTAAAGTATAGTGTAGCATTTAACAATTAAAGGCAACAATTAAAGGCACTATAGTCAAGGAAATTTGTAGTACTACATTGCTAAGGTACCTAATTGTATAAGGCACACTTAAAATGCAATCCTGGTTCTCTACAACAGCACTGCTCTGATACCAATCTGTCACACCCCCAAAATGGACCAGGGGTAATTGTGACCAATCATATCATAACACAGTTGTATAAGCGAGAATGACTCTAAATGAGACGTTTTATTTATTAAATAAACAGCAGAAGCATTATTCAAAGTTTTACATCATAAGAGTACAGTAAATGGAAAATGTCTTAAACAAAATGATAAATATGAATGATGGACTCCATGTAAGCAGCAAAGCATACATCAATCATCTAGTAGCAAGTAGCAGCTAGCTCAATCATCACCTGAGACAAAACACGCTTAAAGTGTCAACCAAAAAGGTTGAGTGAAATTCATAGGTTTATAAATAATATCCAAAGTTTTAGACCACAAGATTTAGTTTAAAGTTGATTGATATAGATATATCAATCTAAAAGTGTTGCTGCATTTTGTAATATCGCTACTAAACAAGTTTACCCTATGACACCTTGTACTGTCAGTGTCGTGGAATCATTATTATGTAACCAAAGACCAACGGTCGAATGGTTAGAGACGTTACTCTCAATAGGCCTACTCACACTAATTAAGTTTGCATTTAAATGTAGCAATTAACGATATTACGGTAGGGATTTAGCATGAATCAAAGCATGACAGTATAGTTAACAATTTAGTACTTGTGTCTAAGTGTAAAACAGTTATAAAGCAAGCATGTGTCTCACCCCAAAAGTTATAAAACAGTTATGAAACAGTAAAAAGTGGGGCTATGAAGTTCACCTTAGTAGCACACAAAAGAATTGAACGGAAGGACGTGACCGAGATCTCAACCTAGAGATAGAACGTATGATCAGACATTGTCTAACAGACAATAGTATATAGTACTATATTGATAGTAATGGTTCACTAAAGAATTTCCATTTTTGAAAGGTTACTATTTATGGAAAGTTTCCACTTATAGTAATTTTCCAATTTTAGAAAGTTCGGGTTAATCTTTAGCAAGATGTTGTACAACTCTACTCAAACTTCGTTGCTATCAAATAAGTCAGGAATGACCAGATGTAACCGGGGGCCCAGGATTCTTGACCAGAATCTAAGTCATGGCATTCGAGATCCACAAGCTTACCCATAAATGGCAACCTAGACACCATTCACTTACGACCGTGAGTAGCGATGAAGTTCACATGAATTATACATTATCTTTGATTAACCTTCACTTTAGGTGTATACACACAACGAATTATTAATGTACTTAATAATTATATATGTGATAATATAACCTAAGTTTTATTTAATATTTAGTTATTATACCTTAGTATGTCTTATATATATTAAATATAATTACCTTTAAATAAATACCTAAATTACTTCAAAAATAATAGTGTTTTATTAATCGAACATTATTCAAAAAATGTCTAAATAATAAATTAAATATCTAAAAATTACATACATAATTTTTATAGTCTTAGTTAATCATATAGATTAGTAGAAAAATTTAAGAAAATGTTTTTATTATATTTTTGTATTATTTTTGTTTTTACCCTTAATGTATTCACAAAACAATTTTAATTCTACATAATTACTAAATAAACCCAAATAATTATTTTTATAATTTTTATAAGTTTCTATCAGTCTAATAACCTGTAGAAAAATATTTAAATTTTTTTTATTATTTTATATTTATTCTTAATTTACCTTCGAATTACATAATAATAGAGTTTAATTATATAATAAATACCAATTCGACCCAAGTAATTATTTTTATAATTTTTTTAGATCTATATAAGTTTTAAAAACTCAGAAAAAAAAATTATATATATTTTATTTTTGGTTAAAAGTATTTATTACGAATTTTACATTGTTTTTAAGTTTAAACACTACATAATTCGTATTTAATTATAAATAATATTTCATAAATTATTAAAATTATTTTTATGCATCATAATACTTATAATACTAATTATAACATATAAACATAATTAATTTCGAATTTTACAAAGAATATACAATAAATATAAATATAAATGACAATATTGAAAAAATTTAATAAAAATAGAAAGTACCTCAAATTTTCTTCAAGGTTTTGAGAGAATAACTTAAGTTTTTGTGTTTGACAATAAAAAATGAATGAGGAGCCATGTATTTATAAGTAAAAAATGGTTGGTGAAAAGAAAAAAAATAATAAAATAAAGGTGCCAATTTTGACAAAATAATAAAAACATGTTAAAAATGTTTTTAATAAGTTTTTGTTTTTGAAAATATTTAGTCAAAATTCATGGGCTCATTATTTAATTTATAAAAAAAATCTTATTTCTTTTTATTTTTTTATAAGCTAAAAATATATATATAATGATTAAAATAACTTATCATTTAATTAATAATTATGTTTCATATAGTTTTAAATATAATACGCATTAATATTAATATTAACTAAAGTTATTTTATATAATTAGTGTAAACTTTAGTTAACAAAAAGTGTCGACTAAAAATAAATATTTGATCAATGTCAAATTTAATTATATATTACGTATGGATAACAACCCTATAGTCAAATTAGTTAATTCAGGTATGGAAATATGAGGGTTGTTATATATAGGTGTTTGTATTAATATAAATCGAACAAAAAAAAATTAGAAAACAGTGTGACCTGCTCGTCACTAGTTTCACAAAAAAAAATTAATGATTTTGAATATGAGGGCGTTTTAGCTAGTAATTTCAACATGAAAAATATTTTAAATCTTTCCTAGAAACTATCTCAAACCTCAATTTATCTTGATACATCAAAATCGTTTCGAATTTCATGAAGAACACTGCAGTTGACTTTTTAAGTTGAAACTTTGACTCGTAAATTAGAGTTTGATATGAGGAATTGGAAGCTAAAGTTTTGTAGAAAGATTTAGTACACGGTTCCTAACAAAACAGCATTATTACATTTTGAAATCTAATTCAAATTCGAGTTATGGTGATTTGAGTTCAAGAAAAGAGCAGAACTTACATTTCTTTTTATATTTTCTGCTTAGATTTTGATTTGCAGAGGAGGAGTGAAAGAATTGGAGTATTACTTATATTCTTTCAAGTTTGATGTATATTGATTTTATGGAATCGACGGGTAACCCATTTGATTTATGGCATAAGGTGATTAACAGGTTTATTATTACACAGATAGAAAAAAAATAAGAATAAAGAAGAATAAAATAAATAAAGTTGATATAGATATACAACTGAATTTGGACTTACCCTTTTGTTTAAAAGCTGATTCGTACACATTGAGACAAGAAACAAAAATGCACACACAATCTGATAAGGACAGCAAGCTAATTTGATTCCAATTTGATACGATATCCATTTTTATAAATTATATAATAGAAATTAACATTAATTAATAAGCGTTAGTAATAGTAATAATTGTTTAGATAAATAATAGTTATAAATAATAATGATACTATTATTCATAAAAAAATGATAATAATTATATTATTAATAATAACAATAATAGATTATATTATTTTCTATTAATAACAGTGTCATAATGATATTAACAAAAAAAATATATATTAATAATAATATAATAATATAATTAGTAACAATAGTGGTAATCAATAATAATACTAATAATAACATAACAATTTACCTGTTATAATTTTAATGATACAAATAATATTTATATATAACAAGTTTCATAGTTATATAATATTACTAATTCTAGTATTGATTTTAATATTAAAGATAATAGCAATAATAAATATATATTATTACATATTATATGGTATATATTGTATAATATTAGATATTATATATTTTAATAATAACATCTAAGATAATGAAGATATAATAAATTGCATGCTTCTATTTTATATAATAATATTAATAACGCCGATTTTTGGTATTATTAATAATAAAAACAATGATATTATAACAAATATATTTTTACCTTTTAGTAAGTAATATTAAATGATAATATATGTTGAATATTTATACTTTTATAAGTAGTTTTTAATAAGAATCATATATTGTTTTTATATCATCTCTTTTCATTTTAGTAATACTTAATTATTATTATTTTACGTTCTTATTTCCAATGAGGTAAAGTGTATTTTTAAAATATTACATATACACTAATATTTATATTTGTATATATTTATTTACATTTTTAATTACACCCAATTGTTCGTGAATCGTCGGGAATAGTCAGAGTCAAATGCATCTATGTAAAATAGTTCCAACATCTTGAGACTCAGTTTAATAGACTTTGCTTATCGTGTCAAAATCATATACAGATTAAGTTTAAATTTGGTCGGAAATTCCCGGGTCGTCACAGTACCTACCCGTTAAAGAAATTTCGTCCCGAAATTTGAGTAAGGTGGACATGGCTAACCATAAAAATGTTTTCATGACGAATATGAGTTGATAACTAGAGTTTTATCATCGCTAAGTAACTGAATAAAATAATTAAATTACTCAGAGCGTATGAGAGAAGCTATCGCAAAAGATTTGAATAGAGATTCGTCTTAGCTTTTGACGTAGCCAGGCTTGAATTCCGGAATTCAAAAGATTAAAGAAAATCTTGGAAATCTATAAGATTTGATTCTTCGAGATTTAAGAAAATTAAGATCTCTATAATTAAATGCGACCATTTTCCTCGATTTCTTTGTCTGATATTTCCTTTATAAATTTACCTTTTCCGTTCCATTAGTTTTCACCACTTCTATATTCAATTCCTAAATTCAAGAGATTTATGAAAATGCTTAACCCTGTTCTGATCCTTGTTCTTATTCTAACTATCGCAATGATCGTTCTTCTTTTCTAACTCCCACCTGAAGAATCTGTTTATTTCTATTATGCTATAGGGATTATTGTATTTATAATCCTCCCGTGTCTTTATATTGCTATACATACTGATATCCACGGTTTGTAATTTCGGTGTTGTCATTGGGCTTTATACTTTCTCTTATATTTTGGATCTCTTTGCCTTGTTATTATCCTCTCGACCTCTATTAAAGCGAGCAACGGTCCAGAATTCATAGATATGAATTTCGAAATGAACATAGTTAATGTTCTAAGAAAGAAATGGTAATAACATGATCTTGATTCGTCAAATTACCAGAATATCTGAGAAAGATAGAACTATCCAGAAAATATGTTCTTGATATGTTTATATATCAGATAAAATGTAAGAGTCGTGTAAATGGCGCATGATGATGGTACTGTGAATCATCACGTTTCTTTAGAAACTCAGCATGAATTACTGTAATATAATCACGTTGATCAAGTGTCATTATATTATACTAACTCATGCATCAGTTCCCAATATTACTTCAATAACATTCATATTTTAAGCTCAAATTTACAAAATATAGAAACTAACAGTTTCTATATGATGTAATACAGATAGCACAAAGAGATTAATGATTTCAGATAAGAATAGTTATAAAAATATCTCCAGAAATAATGAGGATATTTATAATGAAAGATACGATAATATCTCGGAATATCTAAGATCAGAGGATGATAGAAACTATTGTCTGCAAGGGTTTAGAGTAAGAAGCAAGATATTCACTAAAGACTTTAGCAGACATTGAATCATTTGGATTCTTTGAAGTCAAACTTATTCTTTGTGATTTTTCCACGGCTTTCTTCATAGTTTCGCATAATCTGCTTTTCGGTACTACATTTTCTATTGAATGTTTCCAATATAATGATACACAGGAAGCACGAGGAGGTATATAATTTTGGACGAGAATATTTATAAAAATATCCTCAGAAATATCGAAGATATTGATGATGATATTTTGGAATTTCTAAGTTCGATGGTTGATGGAGAAAGATTTTCCGCAAAATTTTAACATGACTTCGGAGCAAGATATTCTCTAAAGATTTCATCGGATTCAGAATTACCTGGATTCTTTGAATATAGGGTTTGGTCCTTGTATTTGTCCTTGGTCTCCTTCGTGGTTAGCTCAATCCGTTTTCCAATTCCCACTTTTCTGAGCTTTTCCAACATACTATTCTTTATCATCAAACTTCCGATGATTAAGGTCATTTACGGTTGTCTATGGTTTCTGCTGCTTCATTCAACTTTTTCAACATTCATAGTATTGATTTGTAACTGAGTGCTTTTTAGAATTTCAGAATGAGAGATCATAATTCTAAGAGATAATTATCATACATATAACTGTTGATATAGATATGATGTGAGTTTTCAAAGTACTGATTGCTGATTCCCGGTAATTGGTATGGCAGTTCTCGTTAAAAGATGTGGATGAGTATATGATAGGGTTTCAATGAATAAATATAATGATTTGTCAGAGAGATTTAAGCCAAGAAGCAACGAGGTTGCTGGTACGTCTGCTGGTAATATGGTGGAATATAAAAGAATTCTCCGGTATCAATAGGGTAATCGTATATATATCAGGATTATAGTAAGGCTACTTCAAATGAAAAGTCGAAGTTGACTTGCTGAATCTGTGACAAAATTGGCTACTTTGAAAAGGGATCGCAAAATTATTTTTGCTAATTAATGCCAAAGGATCTAACACGGTTACGTGTTAAACTTTTACTCAGTTGCCGAGAGTTTCTCAGGTGCATAAATATATGCATAAATCTTTCCTTTCGTAGATAAAGTGCGGTTGATTCATCCTATCGATTGAGGTGTTTTCAAGAATCATGAAAGGTTTGAACGCAGATTGTAATCGTCAAGATACAATTGGGGTTTAAGATGAAATCAAGTGGCAAACTTGAAGAAATGTTTAGTTTCATATGTTTTAATCAATATTTTAATTCATTTTGATTGTCCAATTTTATTAGTCCACAGTCGATAGTCCACAATTAACAGTCTGATAATTCATATATAGATTAATATATAATATTCTAATTAATTAATACGTATCGTGACCCGTATACGTCTCAGACTCGATCACAACTCAAACTATATATATTATTGTAGAATCAACCTCAACCCTGTATAGCTAACTCCCGCATTACTGCATATAGAGTGTCTATGGTTATTCCAAATAATATATATAGATGCGTCGATATGATATGTCAAAACCTTGTATACGTGTCCCGATATTTAAAGTGCGTAAAATAAATACAGAAATTAAATGACGATAAATAAAGTGCGTAAAGTAAATAATAGAAATTAAATGACGATAAATAAAATTGCGAGAATTAAAATTGCTATAAAATAAATTGCGATAATTAAAATGTAATACAGAATTAACAGTTAGCTAGGTACAGTTAGCGTGGATTCTTAACAAAATTTCTCATAGTTAATTTGTCTATTTCTAACAAATTTTATTTTGTCAAATGTTTTCTTCATTATGCCACTTGTTGAATTCTGATAGATCAAAATCCAAATATGAAATTGAATGAAAATGATTATTCTGCGGTGAACGGATGCGTATATCGGTGGTTGTAAGTAGGATAGTAAATGATTGTTGAATCAGATTCGAAGAATGTACAATGTAACTTATTAATATGAAATCTAAATATTCCTCGGGTATTACCTACCCGTTAAAATATTTTCACCATTAACAGTTTATACGAAAGAATTTTTAATTACAATCTTTATGAAAATATATATACATATATATTTTCTTCAAATATAATTATGGATTTTATGAGTTAATATAATATTAATCTCATTTGATTCACTGTTAGATCTAGAATACATAATCTCTAAAACATTAGAGATTACATAATCATCATGAAGAACAAAGGTATTTGATGTAGAACGATACGTAGAACGATGATTATATTCGAGGTACAGAATGAGATGTTGAGGCGTGTGATGTTGAAACTTGTGTTGTTGGTGGTACTGTTGATGTCGGTGATGTTGCTGAAGCTGGTACGTTTTGCACCATATTCTCCAAATTGATTACTCGAGTGCGAAGTTCGTTGACTTCATGTATTACTCCGGGATGATTATCGGTCGGAGCGAGCGGATGAATAAGGTTTAGAATTTTAGATAGAATATAATCGTGGCAAGATACTCTGAAAATGAATGTGAGAATGGTGTTTCGAACAGGTTCGCCGGTAAGTGTTTCAGGTTCTTCGCCAAGAGGGCAATGTGGTGGATGGAAAGGATCGCCTTCTTCTTGTCTTTAATGATTAAGGAGGCTACGAACTCATCAGATAAATCGGGGATGGATGATTGGTTGATTCATTCTGGTGACACTGCGTTCGGAGCTTGAGTGGAAATCTATATCGAAATAGCGGTCGAAATAACTATCGGAATAGCTATCGGAATCTGAGGGACTCGAACTGATTGAGGGATTCATCTCGTACGATCAGATGAAGGATTTTTGATAAGAAATCGATTATAGGATGTAGATTAGTACCCTGCAATACATCGTTTACATATGCACATATAATACAAAAATCCCCTAAGTTACAGAGAAATCTACGGAATCTGTCAGGCAAAGTCTACAGTAACAGATGTGCTAAGATATGAATTAGCAGATACGCTAAGATACGAATCTTGTCTATACACTATTCATGCAATCATTGCAGTAAGATGTGTCTAGACTAAGAATGATAAGCAGGTAATTTCCTAAGGATGATAAGTAGATGATTTTCAACACGAATGATAAGCAAAACTTTTGACATGCAGACACGGTCGAAGTCCAGACTCACTAATGCATCTAAACAACTATCAGTTAGACACACTAATGCAAGACCTGGTTCGCTAAGACCACTGCTCTGATACCAACTGAAAGGACCCGTCCTAATCCATCTGGACTAAGTTCATATCGATTATAAACGATTCACATCAGTTGATTACATCGCGAGGTACTTGACCTCTATATGATACATTTTACAAACATTGCATTCGTTTTTGAAAAGACAATCTTTCATTACATCAAAATTTGACGGCATGCATATCATTTCATAATATATCTAACTATAATTGACTTAATAATAATCTTAATGAACTCAACGACTCGAATGCAACGTATTTGGAAATATGCCATGAATGACTCCAAGTAATATCTTTAAAATGAGCAAATGCACAGCGGAAGATTTCTTTCGTACCTGAGAATAAACATGCTTTCAAGTGTCAACCAAAAGGTTGGTGAGTTCATTAGTTTAACATAAATAATCATCTCATAATTTTAATAGACCACAAGATTTCATATTTCCATTTCTCATAAACATACGTACCATGCATAGAGACAAAAATATCATTCATATGGATTGAGCACCTGGTAACCGACATTCACAATATGCATATAAGAATATCCCCATCATTCCGGGATCCTCCTTCGGACATGATTTAAATTTCGAAGTACTAAAGCATCCGGTACTTTGGATGGGGCTTGTTGGGCCCGATAGATCTATCTTTAGAGTTTGCGTCAATTAGGGTGTCTGTTCCCTAATTCTTAGATTACCAGACTTAATAAAAAGGGGCATATTCGGTTTAATAATTCAACCATAGAATGTAGTTTCGATTACTTGTGTGTATTTCGTAAAACAGTTATAAAAGTTGCGCATGTATTCTCAGCCCAAAAATATAAAGGGTAAAAAGGCAAATGAAACTCACCATACTGTATTTTGTAGTAAAAATACATATAACAATATTGAACAACTGAACAATGCAGGGTTGACCTTGGATTCATGAACCTATATCATTTGTATATATATTAAAACATATACTTGTAGTCGAACAAATATATATATATATATATATTATTGTTAGTGATTCAACTATTATTTTAATGAGTTATGAGTTCCATTAGTAAGTTAAATATATTTATTTTATATATCTTGAATAATTACGTAATATAATAGTAGAGTTAAATTATATGTATTAGCTATGATTTTACATAGTTAATAGTTATTTTAATACTAATAATGATACTTGTAATAAATAAAATGATAATAATAAATAATAACTTATTTAAATCATAATCTTATCCATAGTTTTTAAATTCATAATTTCATACACATTACATAATATTATTTATAGCAAAAATATATTTTCATATTCGAAGTTTTGAATTAATGTTTATAGCAATACTTTCTAAATCATGATCTTTACTTATTTTTAATTATATCATGCATAATTCATAACTTAATTATAATATTTTTATTTCATAACACTCTTCCTAGTATTCTAATATCTTCATAAAAAAAATACAAATAATACTTAGTGTTAATACAAATCTTATTAACAACGTTAATAACAGTAGTTTTTAAATGAAACGAAAGTTTGATAATTATGATAATGAAAATGATAATTTTTATAAAAATACATAATACTTAATGATAATAATAATAAATATAAAAATCTTTTTATTATTAATGATAGTATTAATAATAATATTACTTAATGATATTACTAGTAAGGATAATAATATTAGTAATAACAATATTAATAACAATCCTAATTGAATTTATAATACATATATTGTAACGTCCTCCCAATAGGGTCTGGAAGAAACGTTACTAATATCAAATAAACCAACATATTATAATACGAGAACAATACTAAATGATAAAATTTAACTTTATTGAGTACGCATCGGAAAATGAAATGTCGTTACAATAATGGAAATAACGATAAAGTAATTGTTCATATGCAGAAGTAATAAATGCGATATCTCTTGATCCTAAGTCCAAGTAGCATCACATAAGTAGTAGATAAGAAAGCTTGAATCAAACAGCACCTGAGACAAAACATGCTAAAGTGTCAACCAAAAAGGTTGAGTGAAGTTCATAGGTTTAACAAAAGTAGTTATCGTTATTTTTAGACCACGAGATTTAGTTGTAAAGTTGATCTCCCGCAGGATCAAAAAGTAGATCTCGCAGATCCAAAAGTAGTACTGATTCGTGATATTTTAGACTAAACGTTTGTTTTGTTGCCCCGATGATAAGTTGGCAGTACCTTATCACTATGTTTAAATCATTATTAAGTAATACAAAGACATCACGGTCAAATGTATCGGGGACGTTACTCCCGATAGGCCTACCCCCAATAATTAAGAATGCCTTATCCTGAAAGCAATTAAAAAATATCACTGTGGGGTCTTAGTAGCATAAGCTAGTCATAGTACAGTTTAGGTTCGTACTTGTGTCTAAGTTGTTTAAAGTATAAAAGCAGCATGTGTCTCACCCCAGTAAGTATAAAAAGTGCTATAGCAATAAGAGTGGGGCTATGAAAGTCACCTTAGTAAGTAGAGAGAGAGTTATTCCTCGGAATAAAGAGTTGAACGAGTGGGCAGGAAAGTCAACCTATTGACATTTAAGAGTAGTTAAGTGTTTTGCCCATGTTTAAGTTTAAGTATGTGTTTAAGTATAGTTTGTTTTACTAAGTTTCTATTCCTAGTAAGTTACTATTTTTATAAAGTTTCCATTTTTAGAAAGTTTCTTATTTTACTAAGTTTCTATGACTAGAGAGTTTCTACTTTTATGAGTGTTTTTCATTTTAGGATACTTGCCGTATTAGATAAGCTTCCAATCACCCATTTCCCTTCGAATGGCTAATTTAGATCTAGGGGCTTGAGCCATAGGACCCTTTAAATCGGAAATCCAAACCCTCTGCCTAGAATCTCGTAGAAACCATTCGTCAAGAAAGTTCGAAGATCTATACATCTCTAATACATATCCCAAAATGTTTTTGTGCTACAATATAAGTAGTAGGTTATAGGTGCTAGTAATAGTAATAGTGTATACATGTTAAGTACTAGTATAAGTAGTATTAGGGTTTAAGGTTTTAATATGTATATGTATATATAATTCGTATATATACATAAAATTTTTTTTTTTTTTTACATGTATATATGTATATATAAATCTAGGAGTGTTTATGTATATACTTATGAATAACAAGTTTATAATATGAATATGAATTAACAAAGATTAAAGTTTATGTAAATAGTTTAGGGTTTATGTTATACCTTTGAAGATTCAAGATAATTAACAAAGAAAAGATGAACACGATGAAGATGGAAGATCAAAGCCTTAAAAATCTTGAAGAACTCCTTGAAGATTCTTGAAGAACACGAAGAACAAGCTTGGAGATCCGAATACCACAAGAGAGGGAGAGGGAGAGATTGTTTTTGAGAGAGGATTTTGGTGTGATTTGTGAATGAGAAACTAGGAGTCTAGGAGTGTTTATATAGTGCAAGTATTAGAGTGTTAGTCAACATAAGGATGTTCTAATTAATGATTTTATTTTGTTTTATAATTTTTAGTCAACAAAAGGTGGTACTAGTTTATAATTAGTCAACATAAGGATGTACTAGTTTATACTTTATTTTTAGTCAACATAAGGATGTAATTGTTTAAGATTCTTTAGTCTCATTATTATTACTATTATTATTATTATTATGTTTATTATTATTTTTACATTTACTACATGATAAGTATTATTTTCTTTTTACTAATTCATGACTTGTATTTATTTTTATTTAGTTCCCAATTGTTTTATTATTTATATAAATGTCACTTTTTATTTATTACTTATAGATTAATAGTTATAAATAATATTATTGAAATGCATAAATTTTAATTAGCAGTGAGTGTCGAATAAAAGTTTATTATTTGGTCAACGTTAAATTGATTGTGTATATAACAACCCTTAAATAATTAATACGTATAGTCAGACAGTAAACCCTAGGGTCATTTCAGTAATTTCAGAAGTTAAAAAGTGAGGGTTGTTATAGTACCTCCCCGTTAATAAAAACTTCGTCCCGAAGTTTTAGGTAGACTTCTCGGATGCATCAGCAGTTGAGAAGAGATGGGGATATTTCCGTTTCATATGGTCTTTGCGTTCCCAGGTATATTCGGGGCCTCTACGCGAATTCCAACAGACTTTAATGATAGGTATGTTGCTTTTACGCGTTTGTTTGACCTTTCCTTCCATGATTTCTATAGGTTCTTCAACGAAGTGCATTTTATCATTAATGCGAAGATCATTCAAAATGATGATGTTATACAAGTCATTTCAGTAAATTGGATACATGAAATGTGTTATGAATGGTATTGAGCTCATTTAAAACCTTGAGCATTTTATGCCACAATATTAGGGCAGACAAACAGAGAGGAGTTCGTGAAAATCACAGTCATGAAATTTGATAGAGATCTTCATTGTTTACAACAAGAATATTTTAATGATGAATATAAGTTGAAAAATAAAGTTTTATCACTATTGAATAATATGGATAAAACGATTCGTTTATAGGAAGAGTATAAACGAAGCTATCATAAAAGAGTGAAATGAGAAAATTAAATGTTCGCCTTAACTTTTGACGTAGTCACGATTGATTTCCGGAATTCAAGGAATTAAAGAAAATCTTCATAATCTATAAGATTTGATTCTCCGGTATTTACGAAATTTTGAGATTTGTTTGATTAAATGCGGTGATTTGCCTCGATTGATGTGTTTGGAATTTTGCTATAAATTAGCTTCTTCCGTTTCATTATCTTCACCACTTCTATACTTTCTTTCTCAATTCAAACTTCCAAAAGATTAAGAAAATGCTAAATCCAGTTCTGATCCTGGTTATTATATTGACCATCTATGCAGTCATTCTTCTTTTTCTTTTGCCGCCAGAGGAATCTGTTTACTTCTTCTATGCTCTTGGGGTTATAGTGTTTTTAATTATCCCGTGTCTTTATATTGCTATACGCATTGATATACACGGTTTTTATTTCGGAGTCGTTATCGGGCTTTATATTTTCCCTTATATGTCGGAGCTTTATGTTTTTGTTTCTTCTTCTCGACTTCAAGTCAAGCGAGTAATGGTCCAGAATTCATATGTATGAAGTTTTGAATGATCATAATATATAAAGTAGAAAGGAAAGGTAATAGCACGATTTGATTTGTCATATTACCAGAATATCCGAAAAAGACCGAATCATCAAGAAAAATATTTTCTTGATATGTTTAGAGGTTAAATAGAATGTAAGAGTCGTGTAACATGGTAAATGATGATTATAAAATCTATGAATCATCATCTTCCATTTAAAACTGAGCATGACTTACTGTAATATAATCACGTTGGCCTAACGTCATTATATTATATTAACTCATGCTTCAATTCCCAATCACTTCTTCAAAGCATTTATAATTTAAACTCGAATTTTATAGAATATAGAAACTAAAACAGTTTCCTTTATAAAGATATCGCAAAGAGATACTTAATTGCGGACATGAATCGTTATGAAGATATCTTCCGAAATATAGAGGATATTTATGATGATATTTTGGAATTTCTAAGTTCGAAAGTTGATGAAGAAAAATTTTCTGCAAGCTTTTAACATGACTTTGGAGCAAGATATTCTCTAAAGATTTCACCGGATTCAGAATTTCCTGGATTCTTTGAATATAGGGTTTGGCCCTTGTGTTTGTCCTTGGTCTCCTCCATGGTTAGCTCAATCCGTTTTTCAGTTCCAAATTTTCTTTTGGGCTTTTCCAATGTACCATTCTTTATTATTAAACTGTTAGCCCTTAAGAACATCTATAGCATTTGCTGCTTCATCAGCATTCTCAAGGTTAACGAATCTGAATCATTGATTGACAACCCGAGATGGTTTCAAGAAATTTTATTTTTAGATGATTAAATGCTGATTGTAATCGTCAATGGATCTAATGGTTGACGAATAGGCGTTGTTGATTTCAAAAGTAATGAATGATAATTTTGGTGGTTTGATGTGATAATTCATCATAGAATACGAATGAATATAATTCATGAATGTAGTGATCTTTAGGAAGATAACATCTGCTATAGCTTTACTTAAATTCTGATATGTCAAATTCAGAATATGTAATTTGATTTGAATGAAAATGGTTGTTCTTTGGTGCGCGGATACATATGTGGATGTAAGTAGTATAGTTACTGATTATTGAATCAGAATTTGAAGAATGTACAATGTAACATATTAATGTGAGATATAAATATTTCTCGGGTATTACCTACCCATTAAAATATTTTCACAATTAACAGTTTGTACAAAAGAGAAGATATACGTTCATATATGTATTCTTCAGATATAATATAGATTTAATGAGTTAATATAATATTAAACTCATTTGATTTGCGGTTGAAACGAGAATAAATAATCTCCAAAACCTTAGAGATTTCATAATTGTCGCGAAATATTTCGCTAATGAAGTTATGAATCAATACTTCATCGTTCATTGTTATTGATATACCTCAGTATATGATGTTGGTGCTCGTGGAATTCTTGTGAAATTCATAAGGCACGAATGATGTTTTCTAGAAAGTTTCGAGTACATCGAAAATGAAAGTATACAATCAATCATGTATTTGAGTAATACACTTGGTTTATTATGAAATGGAGTTTATTGTGTTGAAGCAGTGATTAACGATTGTTAAGTCATTAATGAAGGATGTACATCATAGCATATTAATGATATGAATTAATCAAGTAGTACATACTAGTTAAGATTCACACGTAATAGCTTAGTATGAAAAGATTTATTATTGTTCCAATCCATATATATAAAGTATACATATGTAATTCTTCAGGAATAATGAGTCAATACATCTTAACTCATTATTACTAATATTCCTTGGTATCTATGGGGCGTATGATGTTGATGTTTGAGGTACTGAGTGTGATGTTGAGGCGTGGAATGCGGATGTTTTCGTTGGTGAAGCTGATGATGTTGGTGGTGATGCCGATGGTACTGGTGGTACTGGTTATGCTGCTGGTGCTACTGCTGGTGTTCGTAGGTTTCGCACCATATTCTCCAGAGCCACTACTCGAGCGCGAAGCTCGTTGACTTCTTCTATTATTCCGGGATGATTGGCGGTTCGGGCAAGTGGATGAATAAGATCTAAAATTTTAGATATTATATATTCGTGACTGGATATCCTGGAAATGAGGGTGAAAATAGTGTTTCGAACGGGTTCGCCAGTAAGTGCTTCAGGTTCTTCACCAAGAGGTGAATTCGGTTGGTGGAAGGGATCACCTTCTTCTTGTCTCCATTGATTAAGTTTACTACGAACCCATCCCCAATTCATCCAAAATAGATGATGGATGATTGGTTGGTTCATTCCGGTTACGCTGCCATTGGAGCTCGAAGAGTTCGAGGAATCCATATTATGTGTTTGGAATTAGGGTTTTTGATATGAGATTAGTTTTGAATACTGGATGATATATTCGTCTCCTCGAATACGTGTATATAGCAAAAAGATTTCCGTAATTTATGGAGGGAATTTAGGAAAAGTGTTAGACAAAATCTATTAGGATAGATACGATAAGATATAATAAGATATGATGTGTCTTTACTTTAATAATGGCAGTATGATGTGTCGAGATCATAAAGTGATAAGTATGTAATCTAATAATCTTTTGATTAAAGACTTTCAATTCGTATACTGTGATAACCCAATGACATTTTTCAATTCGCAAACCGATGCATAAAGGCATAAGGCATATAGGTACGTGATATAACAGAGAGTTATATACGTTTGAGTGTGAGTAGTAATAATTATAAGAATTTCAAAATCATGGATAATATTTCATGTAATACATATGTAATACACATAACCATGATAGATGACTTATGAATGTCAAGAATTTCTGAAATCATTGTGTCGCATTTAGATGCGGTGGTGTAATTGGATAGTACTTAGGAAAGTGAGCAGAGTTCTTAGATTAGCTCGGCATTCTAAGATAAGTAAAGTTTCTAAAGTATAGTGTAGCATTTAACAGTTAAAGGCAACAATTAAAGGCACTATGGTCAAGGAAAGTTGTAGTCCTACATTAGAAAAGAGACTTTGATTAGAATCTTTAAGTCAAGTTTGGTAAAGCATGATTGTTAAGATTATAAGGCAATTCTAAATGCTTTAAGTCTAAGGCAGGAAAGGTTATAGTTTCCTAGATTGCTAAGGCACCCTAGCTAGCAAGTAAGGCACACATCAAAATGCAATCCTGGTTCTCTATAACAGCCTGGTTATGCTCTGATACCAATCTGTAACGTCCTCCCAATAGGGTCTGGAAGAAACGTTACTAATATCAAATAAACCAACATATTATAATACGAGAACAATACTAAATGATAAAATTTAACTTTATTGAGTACGCATCGGAAAATGAAATGTCGTTACAATAATGGAAATAACGATAAAGTAATTGTTCATATGCAGAAGTAATAAATGCGATATCTCTTGATCCTAAGTCCAAGTATCATCACATAAGTAGTAGATAAGAAAGCTTGAATCAAACAGCACCTGAGACAAAACATGCTAAAGTGTCAACCAAAAAGGTTGAGTGAAGTTCATAGGTTTAACAAAAGTAGTTATCGTTATTTTTAGACCACGAGATTTAGTTGTAAAGTTGATCTCCCGCAGGATCAAAAAGTAGATCTCGCAGATCCAAAAGTAGTACTGATTCGTGATATTTTAGACTAAACGTTTGTTTTGTTGCCCCGATGATAAGTTGGCAGTACCTTATCACTATGTTTAAATCATTATTAAGTAATACAAAGACATCACGGTCAAATGTATCGGGGACGTTACTCCCGATAGGCCTACCCCCAATAATTAAGAATGCCTTATCCTGAAAGCAATTAAAAAATATCACTGTGGGGTCTTAGTAGCATAAGCTAGTCATAGTACAGTTTAGGTTCGTACTTGTGTCTAAGTTGTTTAAAGTATAAAAGCAGCATGTGTCTCACCCCAGTAAGTATAAAAAGTGCTATAGCAATAAGAGTGGGGCTATGAAAGTCACCTTAGTAAGTAGAGAGAGAGTTATTCCTCGGAATAAAGAGTTGAACGAGTGAGCAGGAAAGTCAACCTATTGACATTTAAGAGTAGTTAAGTGTTTTGCCCATGTTTAAGTTTAAGTATGTGTTTAAGTATAGTTTGTTTTACTAAGTTTCTATTCCTAGTAAGTTACTATTTTTATAAAGTTTCCATTTTTAGAAAGTTTCTTATTTTACTAAGTTTCTATGACTAGAGAGTTTCTACTTTTATGAGTGTTTTTCATTTTAGGATACTTGCCGTATTAGATAAGCTTCCAATCACCCATTTCCCTTCGAATGGCTAATTTAGATCTAGGGGCTTGAGCCATAGGACCCTTTAAATCGGAAATCCAAACCCTCTGCCTAGAATCTCGTAGAAACCATTCGTCAATAAAGTTCGAAGATCTATACATCTCTAATACATATCCCAAAATGTTTTTGTGCTACAATATAAGTAGTAGGTTATAGGTGCTAGTAATAGTAATAGTGTATACATGTTAAGTACTAGTATAAGTAGTATTAGGGTTTAAGGTTTTAATATGTATATGTATATATAATTCGTATATATACATAAAATTTTTTTTTTTTTTTTTACATGTATATATGTATATATAAATCTAGGAGTGTTTATGTATATACTTATGAATAACAAGTTTATAATATGAATATGAATTAACAAAGATTAAAGTTTATGTAAATAGTTTAGGGTTTATGTTATACCTTTGAAGATTCAAGATAATTAACAAAGAAAAGATGAACACGATGAAGATGGAAGATCAAAGCCTTAAAAATCTTGAAGAACTCCTTGAAGATTCTTGAAGAACACGAAGAACAAGCTTGGAGATCCGAATACCACAAGAGAGGGAGAGGGAGAGATTGTTTTTGAGAGAGGATTTTGGTGTGATTTGTGAATGAGAAACTAGGAGTCTAGGAGTGTTTATATAGTGCAAGTATTAGAGTGTTAGTCAACATAAGGATGTTCTAATTAATGATTTTATTTTGTTTTATAATTTTTAGTCAACAAAAGGTGGTACTAGTTTATAATTAGTCAACATAAGGATGTACTAGTTTATACTTTATTTTTAGTCAACATAAGGATGTAATTGTTTAAGATTCTTTAGTCTCATTATTATTACTATTATTATTATTATTATGTTTATTATTATTTTTACATTTACTACATGATAAGTATTATTTTCTTTTTACTAATTCATGACTTGTATTTATTTTTATTTAGTTCCCAATTGTTTTATTATTTATATAAATGTCACTTTTTATTTATTACTTATAGATTAATAGTTATAAATAATATTATTGAAATGCATAAATTTTAATTAGCAGTGAGTGTCGAATAAAAGTTTATTATTTGGTCAACGTTAAATTGATTGTGTATATAACAACCCTTAAATAATTAATACGTATAGTCAGACAGTAAACCCTAGGGTCATTTCAGTAATTTCAGAAGTTAAAAAGTGAGGGTTGTTATATATATTAATAATAACGATAATGATAATATTCTTAATTTGGATAATAATAATGATACTTATAAATATTAGGGATGATAATAAAATTATCCTAATAATAATAACACTAACTAAAAATAATATTAATAATAATTACAATAATAATAATAATAATAATAATATTAATAATAATAATAATAATAATAATAATAATAATAATAATAATAATAATAATAATAATAATAATAATAATAATAAGTGAAAAGCTACCTTACAAAGATTTCTCCCAAAAAGATTAAAACTGCCCACGCTTAGGCTCGAACCCCCGACCTCTGACAGACACAACAACACTTAAGACCATCTGCACTGCTTTTGTTTTTCTGTTATAACTCGAGTTTAAAACTTTATAACTTAACCCGGCTGTTCTTCTTCTTTTCACTCAGACGTCGACCAAGTATGGATTCAATCATTCAAACAGCAACTAAAGGTTTGATTTGAACATAAGAAATCATTTATAGGTGTTTGTATTAATATAAATCGAACAAAAAAAATAAAAATAAAAATAGAAAACAGTGTGACCTGCTCGTCGCTAGTTTCACAAAAAAAAAATTAATGATTTTGAATATGAGGGCGTTTTAGCTAGTAATTTCAACATGAAAAATATTTTAAATCTTTCCTAGAAACTATCTCAAACCTCAATTTATCTTGATACTTCAAAATCGTTTCGAATTTCATGAAGAACACTGCAGTTGACTTTTTAAGTTGAAACTTTGACTCGTAAATTAGAGTTTGATATGAGGAATTGGAAGCTAAAGTTTTGTAGAAAGATTTAGTACACGGTTCCTAACAAAACAGCATTATTACATTTTGAAATCTAATTCAAATTCAAGTTATGGTGATTTGAGTTCAAGAAAAGAGCAGAACTTACATTTCTTTTTATATTTTCTGCTTAGATTTTGATTTGCAGAGGAGGAGTGAAAGAATTGGAGTATTACTTATATTCTTTCAAGTTTGATGTATATTGATTTTATGGAATCGACTGGTAACCCGTTTGATTTATGGCATAAGGTGATTAACAGGTTTATTATTACACAGACAGAAAAAAATAAGAATAAAGAAGAATAAAATAAATAAAGTTGATATAGATATACAACTGAATTTGGACTTACCCTTTTGTTTAAAAGCTGATTCGTACAAATTGAGACAAGAAACAAAAATGCAC
Organism: Rutidosis leptorrhynchoides; assembly: GCF_046630445.1. Classification (NCBI taxonomy): domain Eukaryota; kingdom Viridiplantae; phylum Streptophyta; class Magnoliopsida; order Asterales; family Asteraceae; genus Rutidosis; species Rutidosis leptorrhynchoides. Next base: position 135,106,389 of record NC_092334.1, read on the forward strand.
ACACAATCTGATAAGGACAGCAAGCTAATTTGATTCCAATTTGATACGATATCCATTTTTATAAATTATATAATAGAAATTAACATTAATTAATAAGCGTTAGTAATAGTAATAATTGTTTAGATAAATAATAGTTATAAATAATAATGATACTATTATTCATAAAAAAATGATAATAATTATATTATTAATAATAACAATAATAGATTATATTATTTTCTATTAATAACAGTATCAAAATGATATTAACAAAAACAAAAAAAAAAATATTAATAATAATATGATAATATAATTAGTAACAATAGTGGTAATCAATAATAATACTAATAATAACATAACAATTTACCTGTTATAATTTTAATGATACAAATAATATTTATATATAACAAGTTTCATAGTTATATAATATTACTGATTCTAGTATTGATTTTAATATTAAAGATAATAGCAATAATAAATATATATTATTACATATTATATGCTATATATTGTATAATATTAGATATTATATATTTTAATAATAACATCTAAGATAATGAAGATATAATAAATTGCATGCTTCTATTTTATATAATAATATTAATAACACCAATTTTTGGTATTATTAATAATAAAAACAATGATATTATAACAAATATATTTTTAACTTTTAGTTAGTAATGTTAAATGATAATATATGTTGAATATTTATACTTTTATAAGTAGTTTTTAATAAGAATCATATATAGTTTTTATATCATCTCTTTTCATTTTAGTAATACTTAATTATTATTATTTTACGTTCTTATTTCCAATTAGGTAAAGTGTATTTTTAAAATATTACATATACACTAATATTTATATTTGTATATATTTATTTACATTTTTAATTACACCCAATTGTTCGTAAATCGTCGGGAATAGTCAGAGTCAAATGCATCTATGTAAAATAGTTCCAACATCTTGAGACTCAGTTTAATAGACTTTGCTTATCGTGTCGAAATCATATACAGATTAAGTTTAAATTTGGTCGGAAATTCCCGGGTCGTCACAACAACAACAGTTATCATTCTAGTATTGAGATGGCGCCGTTTGAGGCACTTTATGGTAGAAAGTGCAGGTCTCCAATTTGTTGAAATGAAGTGGGGAATAGACAGATTACGGGTCCGGAGATAATACAAGAAACTACCAAGAAAAACATCCAAATTCAACAACGATTGAAAACCGCCCAGAGTCGACAAAAGAGCTACGTGGACAGGAAAAGAAAAGATATAGAGTTTGAAATTGGAGAAATGGTCATGCTTAAGATTTCACCTTGGAAAGGCGTTGTTCGATTTGGTAAACAGGGGAAACTAAATCCAAGGTACATTGGACCATTCAAGATTATAGATCGTGTCGGACCAATAGCTTACCAACTGGAGCTACCTCAACAACTCGCGGCTATACATAACACTTTCCACGTCTAGAATTTGAAGAAATGTTTTGCTAAAGAAGATCTCACTATTCCGTTGGACGAAATCCAAATCAATGAAAAACTTCAATTCATTGAAGAACCCGTTGAAATAATGGATCGTGAGGTTAAGAGACTTAAGCAAAACAAGATACCAATTGTTAAGGTTCGATGGAATGCTCGTAGAGGACCCAAGTTCACCTGGGAGCGTGAAGATTAGATGAAGAAAAAAGACCCGCATCTATTTCCAGAAGATTCGTCAACACCTTCAACAGCTTAAAATTTCGGGACGAAATTTATTTAACGGGTAGGTACTGTAGTGACCCGAACTTTTCCATGTTTATATATATTATTTGAGATTGATATTTACATGACTAAATGTTTCCAACGTGTTAAGCAATCAAACTTGTTAAGACTTGATTAATTGAAATAGGTTTCATATAGACAATTGACCACCCAAGTTGACCGGTGATTCACGAACGTTAAAACTTGTAAAAACTATATGATGACATATATATGGTTATATATATAGTTAACATGATTTTATTATAAGTAAGTATCTCATTAGGTATTTTAACAATGAGTTATATACATAAAAATGAGACTATTAATTTAAGAAACTCGAAAACGATATATATAACGATTATCGTTATAACAACGTCTTACTAGGTACATATGAATCATATTAAGATATTGATACACTTGGTTAATTATGTTAAATGATAAGTAAATATATCATTAAGTGTATTAACAATGAACTACATATGTAAAAATAAGACTACTAACTTAATGATTTCGAAACGAGACATATATGTAACGATTATCGTTGTAACGACATTTAACTGTATATATATCATACTAAGATATAATATATATCATAATATCATGATAATGTAACAATTTAACATCTTATTTGATATAATAAACAATGGGTTAACAACATTTAACAAGATCGTTAACCTAAAGGTTTCAAAACAACATTTACATGTAACGACTATCGATGACATAACGACTCAGTTAAAATGTATATACATGTAGTGTTTTTATATGTATTCATATACTTTTGAAAGACTTCAATACACTTATCAAAATACTTCTACTTAACAAAAATGCTTACAATTACATCCTCGTTCAGTTTCATCAACAATTCTACTCGTATGCACCCGTATTCGTACTCGTACAATACACAGCTTTTAGATGTATGTACTATTGGTATATACACTCCAATGATCAGCTCTTAGTAGCCCATGTGAGTCACCTAACACATGTGGGAATCATCATTTGGCAACTAGCATGAAATATCTCATAAAATTACAAAAATATGAGTAATCATTCATGACTTATTTACATGAAAACAAAATTACATATCCTTTATATCTAATCCATATACCAACGACCAAAAACACCTATAAAAACTTTCATTCTTCAATTTTATTTATCTAATTGATCTCTCTCAAGTTCTATCTTCAAGTTCTAAGTGTTCTTCATAAATTCCATAAGTATAGTTTCATAAAAATCAAGAATACTTCCAAGTTTGCAAATCTACTTCCAAGCTTTCTAATCCATTCCAAGTAATCATCTAAGATCAAGGAACCTTTGTTATTTACAGTAGGTTATCTTTCTAATTCAAGGTAATATTCATCTTCAAACTTTGATTCAATTTCTACAACTATAACAATCTTATTTCGAGTGAAAATCTTACTTGACCTGTTTTCGTGTCATGATTCTGTTTCAAGAACTTTCAAGCCATCCAAGGATCCTTTGAAGCTAGATCCATTTTTCTCATTTCTAGTAGTTTTATCCAGAAAACTTAAGGTAGTAATGATGTTCATAACATCATTCGATTCATACATATAAAGCTATCTTATTCGAAGGTTTAAACTTGTAATCACTAGAACATAGTTTAGTTAATTCTAAACTTGTTCGCAAACAAAAGTTAATACTTCTATCTTGACTTTTAAAATCAACTAAACACATGTTCTATATCTATATGATATGCTAACTTAATGATTTAAAACCTGGAAACACGGTGGACACCATAAAATCAGATATACGCCGTCGTAGTGAAACCGGGGGCTGTTTTGGTTTGGATAATTAAAAACTATGATAAACTTTGATTTAAAAGTTGTTCTTCTAGGAAAATGATTTTTCATATGAACATGAAACTATATCCAAAAATCTTGGTTAAACTCAAAGTGAAAGTATGTTTTTCAAAATGGTCATCAAGATGTCGTTCTTTCGACGAAAATGACTACCTCTTTAGTAATTGACATGTAACTTAAATTTCCGACTATAAACCTATACTTTTTATATTTGTATTCTTAAATTAGAGTTTAATATGAAACCATAGCAATTTGATTCACTCAAAACGGATTTAAAATGAAGAAGTTATGGGTAAAACAAGATTGGATATTTTTGATCTTTTTAGCTACGAGAAATGTTTATCAAATCTATACAAATCATATCCTAGCTAACTTATATTGTATTATACATGTATTCTAATATATTATGTAATCTTGGGATACCATAGACACGTATGCAAATGTTTTGACATATCATATCGACCCATGTATATATATTATTTGGAACAACCATAGACACTCTATATGCAGTAATGTTGGAGTTAGCTATACATGGTTGAGGTTGATTCCAAAAATATATATACTTTGAGTTGTGATCTAGCCTGAGACGTGTATACACTGGGTCGTGGATTGATTCAAGATAATATATATCGATTTATTTCTGTACATCTAACTGTGGACAACTAGTTGTAGGTTATTAACGAGGACAGCTGACTTAATACACTCAAATCTTTAAAACATAATAAAAAGGGTTGTAATTATATTTTGATCATACTTTGATATATATGTACATATTTGTATAGGTTCGTGAATCGATCCGTGGCCAAGTCTTATTTTTGAGGAAGGAAATATCTGTGAAAGTGAGTTATAGTCCCACTTTTAAAATCTAATATTTTTGGGATGAGAATACATGTAGGTTTTATAAATTATTTACAAAATAGACACAAGTACGTGAAACTACATTCTATGGTTGAATTATCGAAATTGAATATGCCCCTTTTTATTAAGTCTGGTAATCTAAGAATTAGGGAACAGACATCCTAATTGACGCGAATCCTAAAGATAGATCTATTGGGCCTAACAAACCCCATCCAAAGTACCGGATGCTTTAGTACTTCGAAATTTATATCATATCCGAAGGGTGTCCCGGAATGATGGGGATATTCTTATATATGCATCTTGTTAATGTCGGTTACCAGGTGTTCACCATATGAATGATTTTTATCTCTATGTATGGGATGTGTATTGAAATATGAAATCTTGTGGTCTATTGTTACGATTTGATATATATAGGTTAAACCTATAACTCACCAACATTTTTGTTGACGTTTAAAGCATGTTTATTCTCAGGTGAATACTAAGAGCTTCCGCTGTTGCATACTAAAATAAGGACAAGATTTGGAGTACATGTTTGTATGATATTGTGTAAAAACTGCATTCAAGAAACATATGTCGATGTAATATATTTTATTGTAAACCATTATGTAATGGTCATGTGTAAACAGTATATTTTAGATTATCATTATTTGATAATCTACGTAACGCTTTTAAAACCTTTATTGATAAAATAAAGGTTATGGTTGTTTTAAAAATGAATGCAGTCTTTGAAAAACGTCTCATATAGAGGTCAAGACCTCGCAACGAAATCAATTAATATGGAACGTTTATAAGCAATATGAACGAGACATTTTAGTCTAAGACTTGTATACACTGGGTCGTAGATTGATTCGAGAAAATATATTGATTTATGTACTACTAACTGTGGACTACTAATTGTGGACTACTAACTTTTGACTGCTAACTTAACAACTTAAATCGTTAAAACGTAATAAAATATGTTGTGAATATAATTCGATAATACTTTGATATATATATATATATATATATATATATATATATATATATATATATATATATATATATATATATATATATATATATATATATGTATATATATATATATGTATATATATATATGTATATATATATATATATTTGTTATAGCTTCGTGAATCGACCCGTGGTTAAGTCTTATTTTCCGACGAAGTAAAAATACGTGAAAGTGAGTTATAGTCCCACTTTTAAAATCTAATATTTTTGGGATGAGAATACATGCAGTTTTATAAATGTTTTACAAAATAGACACAAGTACGCGAAACTACATTCTATGGTTGGATTATCGAAATCGAATATCGCCCTTCAAGTCTGGGAACATAAGAATTAGGGAAATGGCCCCTAATTGACGTGAATCCTAAAGATATATCTATTGGGCCTAACAACCCCCATTCATGTTTATGGATGGCTTTAGTACTTTGAGATTATTATTATACAAACGATATGTCTGTGGGGATATTCTATGCATTAAGGTTAATGTCGGTTACCAGGTGTTCAATTCATATGAATGATTTTTATGCAGATGGCTATATGCATGCATGATGTTTATGAGAAATGAAAATATGAAATCTTGTGGTCTATTATTAGTATTTGATAAATATATAGGTTAAACCTATAACTCACCAACATTTTTGTTGACGTTTAAAGCATGTTTATTCTCAGGTGATTATTAAGAGATTCCGCTGTTGTATGCTAAATAAAGACAGGAATTGGAGTCTGTATGCTTGTATAATATTGTTTAAAAACTGCATTCGGAGATTTAAATCGATGTGTAATATTAATGTAAACCATTATGTAATGGTCGTGTGTAAACGTTATATTTTATATTATCATTACTTGATAATCTACGTTATGCTTTTAAACCTTTATCGATAAAATAAAGGTTATGGTTTGTTTTTAAAATCGAATGCAGTCTTTAAAAAACGTTTCATATAGAGGTCAAAACCTCGCAACGAAACCAATTAATATGAAACATTTATAATCGACATGATCGGGACATTTCAATTGGTATCCGAGCGTTGTTCTTAGAGAACCAAAAATTTGCATTAGTGTGTCTAATCGAGTTTGTTAGGATGCATTAGTGAGTCTGGACTTCGACCGTGTTTTCTTTAAAAAAAACGATTGCTTAACACTTTTTGTTGGAAACTATACACTTTTACATGTAAATATTATGTGGTATATTACTAATGTGTTAGTTAATATGTGATAGATGTCTACTTCCAGTACCAATCCCATCGACTCACCTAATAACAATGAAGAGTCAAATATATTTTGGGAAGATTCACAAATTCCCGAAGAGGAACCGGAAGAAGAGGAACTGGAAGAAGAGGAACCGGAAGAAGAAGAGGTTCCGGAGAAAGAAATATTAATAACTACAGAAAAACTGTTAAATAAAAGAAAATCATCAACAAATGGACCAAAGTTAAAAATGGTTTGCGGTGTCTCCGCGGAGGAGGAAAAATATTGGGAAAATTAACTATTTTCTGATGAATCGGATCCCGACGAGGATTCCGATGATGTTACAGAAATTACCCCGACCCAATTTAGAAAGGCAAAAGAAAATAATAAGGGAAAAGCTATCAAAATAGAGAAAAACGATCCCAAATTTGATGAACTCTATGTTAACATGAAGTACCCTGATGGGGTGTATCGTAAACACCCGTATTTCTTAAATTTTAACTATAACCCGAGAACATCTAAGCCACCAGGTTTTTCTAAACCATTTGTGAAAATGACGGCTCGTATTAGAGGAGCACCGTGTATCCCTAGGAAATTAGCAAAACTAACCAAGTCCGAGGAGGAAGAAACAAGTGAGTCGGAATAAAGAATTGTAATCATGTTATGTAATATATGTATTGTAGTGTGCTTGTACTTTTATGTTATATGTAAAAATTACTTGTATTGTTTCTTAATTATCTTTTACGAATCTAATCCTCGTCTATTTTACAGTATAAAAACACAAAATGGATGTTAAGGATAGACAACCGAATATTTTAGAAGACCTACCAGGGGATATGATCGATGAAATCTTTGCTAGAGTTGGTCAGAATTCATCGGCACAATTATTTATGGCGAAATTAGTTTGTAGAACATTTGAAAGACGTTCCAGGCATGCCTTGGTTTATAAAAGGCATTCCTTTGATAGATGGTGTATATCATATTGGGGAGACCTTAAGTTACGCCGTGTTTTCTTTAAGACATTAAGTGCGGGAAACCCAAGTGCAATTTTACGCTACGGGTTGAGAGCCTATTTTGACTCCACATAGCCTAACATAGGACTTCGTTCTTTAGAAAGAGCTTCAAACATGCAACTTAAAGAAGCATGTTATGTTTACAGGTTAGTGATGTTCGCTTCTCACCAAATTGAGAAAAAGAACATAGGATTGCAACTTCTAAATAAAACATTCTCACATGTGACGGATTCAGTGACTGGGGTGAGAAATAAGGTTTTTAGATTGTTACAGGGCTGTTGGGCATTACGTAACCCTCGTCCTTTTGACGACGTTACAACATGCTGCCTAGCCAACGGCCACAACGGTTATCTTCCACATAACCAAGGATGGGAAATAGTATTAGTAAAACCATAATGCATGACTTGTTTCTGGACCTATGAATTACGTGTGTTTATTGCTTTTGCTGAACGACTTGCGCTTAACTAGAATTGCCTTCGCAACTGCCTTGTATCAAAGTTATTGTGTGCTATATTTCATGCTATATGTAAAATAGCAGTATTATAAGTTTGTAAAATATTGTATAAAAGTTTGAACGCGAAATATTATTGTAATCAGTTTTTCATATAGAATTGTAGTAGTTGAATTGTATATTAGCTACTAAGTATGAACTTAACGGGTAGGTACTACCCGAATTAAAACTTATAAAACGCTAATATGAAGAAAAAGCTTTTATAAATGAGTTCATATTATGCTAAGAAATACTATTGACTACTCTTAATATTCTATATGATTAACTTAATTCTTTTGGCTATTTTTGAAGGAAATGGCACCGACTACTCGTCAGAACTTCAACATGAGCGAGGAAGACTTCTGTGTTTTCCTTGCAGCAAACATAGCCGCAGTATAGGCTGCGATGCAAAACAACAATAACTCTGAATCCAGCAATGGAACTAATGCCACAAGAACTCGTGTAGGATGCTCCTACAAAGAATTCACTGCCTGCAAACCTTTAGAATTTGATGGAACCGAAGGACCAATCGGATTGAAATGGTGGACCGAGAAGGTTGAATCGGTGTTTAAGTAAATGTACTGAAGAGGATAGGGTAAATTATGCCACACATACCTTCATAGGTACTGCATTAACATGGTGGAACACCTATCTCGAGCAGGTGGGACAAGATGCTGTGTATGCACTACCTTGGTCAGCATTCAAACACATGATGAATGAGCAGTACCGTCCCAGAAACGAGGTCAATAAACTCAAGGTAGAGCTTAGAGGATTACGAATGCAAGAATTCGATATTATCACATACGAACGACGATTCACAGAATTATGCCTATTGTGTCCAAGAGTGTTCGAAGATGAAGAAGAGCAGATCGACGCGTTTGTAAAAGGGTTCCCTGAAAGGATTCAGGAGGATGTGAGTTCAAACGAGCCCACCTCCATACAAAAGGTAAGTCGAATGGCTCTTAAACTAGTGAACCAGATTGAGGGGAGGATTAAAGAGCAGGCGACCAAAGAGGTCAACATGAAACAAGCCAAGAGAAAGTGGGAAGAAAACTGTGACAAGAGCCACCAATACAATAACAACAATAACAATAATCGCAATCACAAACGTAACAACTACCACAACAACCGCAACAACAATAGCAATCCCAACAACAACAACAATAACTACAACAACCGTTCCAACAATAATAACAATCGCAACAACAACAATCCCAACAATAAAAACCAGAGGCAGAAACCATGCCAGAGGTGTGAAGGATATCATCCGACTGGGCTCTGTACGACATTGTATACTAAGTGTAATAGAAAGGGCCATGGTGCGACGAAGTGTGAAACTTACGGATCAGCGGCTAGAGGAACAAATAATGCCCACTGATAGTGCTCCAAATGAACATATATTTAGTAGCAATATCCTCCCAATATGTAAATTATTTAGTTGTAATTGTCCTATTTTAAGTTGTAATCGTTTATATTAAATAAGTACGAAGACAAAAGGCGAAAACGACGATTTGAAGACGCAAATGACCAAAAAGCTCAAATGTACAAGATACAATCCAAGTGGTTCAAATTATTGATGAAGAACGTCTAAAAAAGATAAGAGTACAAGTTACAAAACGCAAAGTACAAGATATTAAATTGTACGCAAGGACGTTCGAAAATCCGGAACCAGGACATGAGTCAACTATCAACGCCCGACGCAACGGACTAAAAATTACAAGTCTACTATGCACAAGAATATAATATAATATATAAATAATTATTTTAATTATTTATATTTTATATTTATATATATAAAACGTCGGCAAAGAAGATCCAAAGGGGTGTGAGCTGTATTCCATATCCCCGCGACTCGCGGAGTTCTCAGGCACAAAGTGCCGCGACTCGCGCAGCACAGAAATTTCAGAATCCCTATAAAAGGTCGCGAATTCTGCCGAGTTTAAAATATATAATAATAATAATACTCCCTAGTATAATATAAATAAATATATATATGTATATATAGTATAGATTAGTGTTATATTAGATTAGTTTGGGTTATGTAAAAGTTATTTTTACGGGTTTTTAAAGTCGGAGCTCTGTCCGTGTAACACTACGCGATAAATAATCAATGTAAGCTATGTTCTCCTTTTTAAATTAATGTCTCGTACTTAAGTTATTATTATGCTTATTTGAGCCAAAGTAATCATGATGTTGGACTAAATATTAAAGACGGGGTAATTGGGTTTTGTACCATAATTGGGGTTTGGACAAAAGAACGACACTTGTGGAAATTAGACTATGGGCTATTAATGGGCTTTATATTAAATTAACGATACCTCGTTAATTTAATATAAAGGTTATGATTTGAAGTATCTATATATAACCACATACGCTTAATTGGACACGATGGGCGGGATATTTATAAGTACGAATTATTGTTCATTTGACCGGACACGGGGATGGATTAATAGTCAATGGACTCATTAAAACAGGGGTGGATTACATTCAAGGGTAATTGGTGTAATTGTTAACAAAGTATTAAAACCTTGGTTTACACACAGTCGATAACCTGGTGTATTCATTAAGCAAAGTATTAAGACCTTGTTACAGTTCGAATTCCCAGTTAGTTGGAATATTTGACTTCGAGTATAAGGTTAAATTTGTCGAGCAGTTTATAATTATGACCGATGAACTATTATGGACAAAAACCAGATAGGTTTCAAATACATCCAGGACAAAGGACAATTAGCCCAGGACAATAAATTAAAATCAAAACGTCAAACATCATGGTTACGGAAGTTTAAATAAGCATAATATATTTTATTTCATTTTTCCTCGTACTTTTATTTATTGTCATTTCAATTATTGTTATTTATTTTATATTGTTATTTAAATATCGTCATTTACTGTACGCTTCGCTTAAAATATAAATCGACAAACCGGTCATTAAACGGTAAACCCCCTTTTATATATTATTATATATAATTATATATATTTTGTACAAATATAGTTGTTTAAAAATATAGTGTGCAATAAGCCCGCTCCCTGTGGAACGAACCGGACTTACTAAAAACTATACTACTCTACGATTAGGTACACTGCCTATAGTGTTGTAGCAAGGTTTAGGTATATCCCATTTGTAAATAAATAATTAAAACTTGTGTAATTTGTAACGTATTTCGTAGTAAAATATAGTACTATCACGTACCCCCACGCTACCACATCAAGTTTTTGGCGCCGCTGCCGGGGAATCGGCAAAACTCTATATTTTTAATTCATTTTTGTATAAATATATATTATTTTTAGAAAAACAATATAAAATCCTATAAAAAAAAAAAAAGGGTCGAATTTCAAACTGTACCAGAGTTGAATTCTGGAACCCCGCGACTCGCGGGGTTTGCAGCTTCGGGAACCGCGACTCGCGGAGCCGTCTGACACGAACCTGGTCCAGCAATTAATACGATTTAGGTTTTAATTATTTATTATTATTATTATTAAACCAAATTAGGTTTTATATATAATATTATTTAGTTTAAGTTTTTAATTAATTTGTAATATTAAGTTTTAATTAGTTTTATTTATATATAAAAATTAATACTATTATAAAAAAATAATATTTTTATAAAAATTGTATTTTTTACAACTTTTTGTATATTTTTATATTTTGTCCCTTTTTATTTGTTTTTAGCGTAATATTTGTATGTTTTTCGCTCGTATTTAGTTTTAAGACATAGTTTTTGACGTAGCTTATTTTTATTTCTAGATTCTGAGGCTTTGCCGTAAAATCCCTTAAGTGCTTTTTCTTTAGACTAAGATTTAGGTGCTTTAGAATTTTGCGACGCCATTTTTCGCTTTAGTTTTAAATAGATTTTAGTGCCTTTAAGTAATTGCCGTTTTCTGAATAAAATTGCATTTACCTTTAGATCTTTAGGCGCAACTTTTTAGATATAATTTTTAGACTTTTAAGTTACGATGCGCTATTTTCTTATTTTTATTTTTCGACGTTTTTCGACGCGCATTCTTTTTCTTTATTATTTCTCGACGCTTTAGTTTTTAGGACTTAGAAATTTTCTCTATTTCTTATCTAATATCTCAAACGGAAAGAAAAATTATTTAAGTGGTTAAATTAATGGACGTTGACAATTTTCTGCTTCGTAGTAATAGTTGGATTTGTTAGTGGCTGAGTTGTGAGCTTCCGATTTAAAGGGTTCTGGCTCCCTGCTACATCTTTTGGCTATTCGAAACGTGGGCAAAAGCAGAAAAGTCTATTAATTGGACAACTTATATAAGTTTTTCTATTTTTATAACTAATAGGATAATTAGTAAATGCACCACATTGTAGCTAAAATTTGGCCATCGCAATAAAATGGAAAATTTTGAAAACAAGGCTATGGAAACCCTTTTTGATATCCAAAATCAATTAAATCAATACTCTCAAACGAGTGTTGATGACAATTCGTTCGGTCAATCTTGGATCACGAATGACGAAACAATAACTGGTTGTGAAATCTGTGGAGATTATCACTCAACATGGAAATGTTATTATTACGTTCCTATGAAAAATTACGCACCCACGGAACCTGAATGGAATGATTATGAAGAATACAATTCAAATTGGGATTATTCCCAAGAATATATCCAAACTCAACAACCAGTAGACGAGGAAAATTACGTGTCTGAAAATTTATTAGACAATATGAAAATCAAACTCGAAGAACTCAATGCTCAAAATGAACAAATGAGAGAGTTTGTAAACCGGCAAGCTGAAACTCTATCAGACTACACACCTGTTGATCTGAGGAGTCGTGTGCAAGAAAATCTCATATCATCGAATTTTGATGAATTCGAGAGCTCCGAAATCACCAACTATCCCGATGATACTTTTTATTCAGTCTTACCAATTTCACAACATATCGACACATTAGCCTCTACCGACGAAATCATCGATCCATCAATGGATAAAGAAGAAGTAAGGGTAACAAATTGGTACTCTTGGGAATACGATAACGTTGAAAATTTTACCCCCAAGGCCAAACCGAACTTCACCATTCCACAACCTTCCAACCCAATATTCTCAATAGACGAGTCATCCACCGAAAATGAACTACGAGCTGTAATAGATAATGACACCTCGAATTTCACCCAATTGGGTAATAGAGGTGAAAACTTTGACGTCGAGAATAAAAGGAAGGAAACGTTAGAAATTGTCCACCCTATAATATGTATGTCGGTGTATATCGATCCATTTGACCAAGAACCAGAAAAGAGACATATCCATTTACTAAAAGCTACACTTAAAAAAGAATTAAGTAGTGACAATCGGGCGAGTCTAAACTTTAAACCCATTGATATATTATACACCACCCGAGATGTAAATAACTGGCTCACTACTCTAATTCGTGGAACTTATTCTACCGACTTCACATGTCGTCAGCTAAGTGTGGGGAAGTTTAACCTCACTTAATGTTAAATTAGGGGTTCGGGTTAGTGCATAACTCGTTAACAAAAATGCATGATAAGTTAGGATAAAAGACGTTTTTTCAAATATTAGCAAACAGTTCAGAAAAGCAACCGTTTTTGAAGAAAAAACATGTGTGATAAAACAAGAAGGAATGAACGATGAGGCGCGCCATCTATCATTCGATGAGCTTTGTAATTACAAAATGGGTATTTTTTATCACTTTTCTACACTAATCACCCTCATGAATTTATAATTATAGTCTGATTTCATGCAAATGAGGGCATTGCATGATCTCAAGTGTGGGGAAGGGTTATAAATTCTCTCAGGTTTATACTTGGCTTATTTGCCAAATTTTATGAAAATTTAAAAAATTTTAAACTAAATGAATTCAAAATCATGTTTATACATATTTATGAACGATAAAACTAGGTGTTAATGCCGAAATTATCGTTACCTCGGAAAGGACATAAATTGAGAAACAACCCAAAACGCTTGAATTCATTTAAAATGGAATATAAGAGAATAAAAAGGCAAAGAACATAATAAATAAAAGCCAAGTGTGGGGAGAATATACCAAGTTATTCAATAATAAAAAAAAATTTATCTATCACATGTTTCCGTAAAGTTATTGCAGGTGCTTTTGTTTTGGACTAAATTAACTGTTTTACCCGATGAAAGAAAAGAAAAGATGGATCTACACGATGAATCAATTCTATCATTAAAAGGAAGTAAAGTCTTCTGAAAAAGACACGCGCTTCTTGATTTAGGTCAAGAAGTTGTCGTCCAGACCAGCTGTAGGTTGACGAAAAATCTAGAAAAGTCATCACTAAAATCAGCAGGAAATCCACGGACCTCAGCATCAAACAGGGTCGCCAAGTGGTCAGATTTATCCCAACCATGAGAAGGATTTATCTCGTACAATGGGGGGGCACCATGCAAATTAGCTTGATAAGACTAATGAATCAGATCCCCAAAAAGGATAATCTCCTTAAAGATTAAAAATCAGCTTTTAAGACTGATATTACTCAATCCTTGAGATTGACCTTAAAGATTGAGAATTCAAACTCATGGAATTCAATGATATCTAAACTCGAGCTTGAACGAGAAAATATTTTGATCAAAATTATAAACCGATTTGTTTTCTGAAAACCCATTTTCAATGCGTTCATTACCATTGAACGTAAAATCCTAGGAATTCACCTGGAATTCATTAGGTCACCTGAACCAAATCGGGTGTCAACCGTAAGAACGGTGGTTGCATAGCATGGTCGAAGACAGGACCTTGTGCCAGACCGAAAAATTATAAGGGTAAGCTTTACTATTGCTCCTACAAAGGATAGTAATTGCGTCCAACACGTTATAAACCATAATTAAAAGCATGTCAGGGGACATTGCCTTAACAGTTGCTTGTTCAACGCTTTCCTTTACAACCGGACGGTAGTTTACCGAAAGGTAATATACGGAGCAAGTAAACTGGACGTGTTGCTTTCCTAAT
Source organism: Rutidosis leptorrhynchoides (assembly GCF_046630445.1). Taxonomy (NCBI): domain Eukaryota; kingdom Viridiplantae; phylum Streptophyta; class Magnoliopsida; order Asterales; family Asteraceae; genus Rutidosis; species Rutidosis leptorrhynchoides. The sequence continues at coordinate 135,121,412 of NC_092334.1, forward strand.
ACAAGGTTAGCAAGTGGGTGACACAAAACCATAAGTTTTGAGCTAAAATTTTCAAATCTGAAACCCACAAAACCCACAAAACCCACAAAACCCACAAAAATATTTTGCAAACACCGGTGAAGGGTTATTCCGGAAAACTTATCTAGGGTAAAAGCTAGATTGAATTTTCAAAAGATCAAATGTTTTCATAAAGATCCAATTTCCTTAAGGATCTACATTTTCATAATCATGTGGGACTGTAAACCGCCTTTCAAATGTGCACTTTGCTTTGGAAACCGAAAGTAAATCGGCTATTTGATTGCAAGTGTCGTTGACCTAAACCCGAGGCAACTGTGGATGACACACCCACCTTTAACCATGGTTCTATCGTTACTATCATTGTTTATACCACCATATCAAAATCACTAATGTACAAAGTGTGATGAATAAAAAAGTAATTCATGTATGTTTTTATTTCAAGTTCTGTATTGCTTGAGGACAAGCAACGTTCAAGTGTGGGGATATTTGATAGTGCTCCAAATGAACATATATTTAGTAGCAATATCCTCCCAATATGTAAATTATTTAGTTGTAATTGTCCTATTTTAAGTTGTAATCGTTTATATTAAATAAGTGCGAAGACAAAAGGCGAAAACGACGATTTGAAGACGCAAATGACCAAAAAGCTCAAATGTACAAGATACAATCCAAGTGGTTCAAATTATTGATGAAGAACGTCTAAAAAAGATAAGAGTACAAGTTACAAAACGCAAAGTACAAGATATTAAATTGTACACAAGGACGTTCGAAAATCCGGAACCAGGACATGAGTCAACTATCAACGCCCGACGCAACGGACTAAAAATTACAAGTCTACTATGCACAAGAATATAATATAATATATAAATAATTATATTAATTATTTATATTTTATATTTATATATATAAAACGTCGGCAAAGAAGATCCAAAGGGGTGTGAGCTGTATTCCATATCCCCGCGACTCGCGGAGTTCTCAGGCACAAAGTGCCGCGACTCGCGGAGCACAGAAATTTCAGAATCCCTATAAAAGGTCGTGAATTCTGCCGAGTTTAAAATATATAATAATAATAATACTCCCTAGTATAATATAAATAAATATATATATGTATATATAGTATAGATTAGTGTTATATTAGATTAGTTTGGGTTATGTAAAAGTTATTTTTACGGGTTTTTAAAGTCGGAGCTCTGTCCGTGTAACACTACGCGATAAATAATCAATGTAAGCTATGTTCTCCTTTTTAAATTAATGTCTCGTACTTAAGTTATTATTATGCTTATTTGAGCCAAAGTAATCATGATGTTGGACTAAATATTAAAGACGGGGTAATTGGGTTTTGTACCATAATTGGGGTTTGGACAAAAGAACGACACTTGTGGAAATTAGACTATGGGCTATTAATGGGCTTTATATTAAATTAACGATACCTCGTTAATTTAATATAAAGGTTATGATTTGAAGTATCTATATATAACCACATACGCTTAATCGGACACGATGGGCGGGATATTTATAAGTACGAATTATTGTTCATTTGACCGGACACGGGGATGGATTAATAGTCAATGGACTCATTAAAACAGGGGTGGATTACATTCAAGGGTAATTGGTGTAATTGTTAACAAAGTATTAAAACCTTGGTTTACACACAGTCGATAACCTGGTGTATTCATTAAGCAAAGTATTAAGACCTTGTTACAGTTCGAATTCCCAGTTAGTTGGAATATTTGACTTCGAGTATAAGGTTAAATTTGTCGAGCAGTTTATAATTATGACCGATGAACTATTATGGACAAAAACCAGATAGGTTTCAAATACATCCAGGACAAAGGACAATTAGCCCAGGACAATAAATTAAAATCAAAACGTCAAACATCATGGTTACGGAAGTTTAAATAAGCATAATATATTTTATTTCATTTTTCCTCGTACTTTTATTTATTGTCATTTCAATTATTGTTATTTATTTTATATTGTTATTTAAATATCGTCATTTACTATACGCTTCGCTTAAAATATAAATCGACAAACCGGTCATTAAACGGTAAACCCCCTTTTATATATTATTATATATAATTATATATATTTTGTACAAATATAGTTGTTTAAAAATATAGTGTGCAATAAGCCCGCTCCCTGTGGAACGAACCGGACTTACTAAAAACTATACTACTCTACGATTAGGTACACTGCCTATAGTGTTGTAGCAAGGTTTAGGTATATCCCATTTGTAAATAAATAATTAAAACTTGTGTAATTTGTAACGTATTTCGTAGTAAAATATAGTACTATCACGTACCCCCACGCTACCACATCACCCACATTACTTGTTTCGGATGCGGGAAGAAGGGCCACTATAGAACTATGTGCCCAAATTAGGAAAATAATAATGGCAAAACCGAGGAAGAGTCTTCAACATTAATACGGTTGAAGCGCAGGAAGACCTGAAGCTTGTTACGGGTACGTTTCTTATCAATGAAAAACCTGCTTATGTTTTATTTGATTCGGGTGCAGATAGAAGCTATATGAGTAGAGATTTTTTTGTTAAATTAAGTGGTCCATTGACGCCTTTGGATAATAAATTTTTACTCGAATTAGCAAACGGTAAATTAATTACAAAAGATAAAATATGTCGGAATCAAGAAATTAAATTGGTTAGCGAAACGTTTAAGATTGATTTGATACCAGTAGAGTTAGGGAGTTTTGATGTGATAATTGGCATGGACTGGTTGAAAGAGGTGAAAGCAGAGATCGTTTGTTAAAAAAATGCGATTCGCATTATGCGCGAAAAGAGAAAACCCTTAATGGTGTGCGGAGAAAAGAGCAACGCGAAGCTAAATCTTATTAGTAATTTGAAGGCACAAAAGCTAATAAGAAAAGGTTACTATGCTGTTCTAGCACACGTCGAGAAAGTACAAACCGAAGAAAAGACCATCAATGATGTTCCCGTCGCAAAAGAATTTCCCAATGTATTTCCGAAAGAATTACCGGGACTACCTCCACACCGATCTGTTGAATTTCAAATAGACCTTGTACCAGGAGCTGCACCAATAGCTCGTGCTCCATACAGACTCGCACCCAGCGAAATGAAGGAACTCCAGAGCCAATTACAGGTACTTTTAGAGCATGGTTTCATTCGACCAAGCACATCACCGTGGGGAGCTCCTGTTTTGTTTATCAAAAAGAAGGATGATACATTCAGGTTGTGTATCGACTACCGAGAGTTGAACAAACTTACCATCAAGAACCGTTAACCACTACCGACAATTGACGACTTATTTGATCAACTGCAAGGTTCGTCAGTTTATTTGAAGATTGATTTACATTCCGGGTATCATCAAATGCGGGTGAAGGAGGATGATATTCCGAAGACTGCTTTTAGAACGCGTTACGGTCATTACGAATTTATGGTTATACCGTTTGGTTTGACTAATGCACCAGCTGTGTTCATGGACCTCATGAACCGAGTGTGTGGACCATATCTTGACAAGTTTGTCATTATTTTCATCGATGACATACTTATTTACTCAAAGAATGATTAAGAGCACGAATAACATTTGAGAAAAGTGCTAGAATTGTTAAGGAAGGAACAACTGTACGCAAAGTTTTCAAAGTGTGCATTTTGGTTGGAAGATGTTCAATTCCTCGGTCACGTAGTGAACAAAGAAGGTATTCAGGTTGATCTGGAAAAGATTGAAACCGTTGAAAACTGGGAAACTCCAAAAACTCCAAAGCATATACGCCAATTTTTAGGATTGGCTGGTTACTACAGAAGATTCATCCAAGATTTTTCCAAAATAGCAAAACCCTTGACTGCATTAACGAATAAAGGGAAGAAATTTGAATGGAGGGATGAGCAAGAGAAAGCGTTTCAATTGTTGAAGAAAAAGTTAACTATAGCACCTATATTGTCATTGCCTGAAGGGAATGATAATTTTTTGATTTATTGTGACGCATCAAAGCAAGGTCTCGGTTGTGTATTAATGCAACGAACGTAGGTAATTGCTTATGCGTCTAGACAATTGAAGATTCACGAGCAAAATTATACGACTCACGATTTGGAATTGGGTGTTGTTGTTTTTGCATTAAAGACTTGGAGACACTACTTATATGGGGTCAAAAGTATTATATATACTGACACAAAAGTCTCCAACATATATTTGATCAGAAACAACTGAACATGAGGCAGCGTAGATGGATTGAATTGTTGAATGATTACGATTTTGAGATTCGTTACCACCCGGGGAAGGCAAATGTGGTAGTCGACGCCTTGAGCAGAAAGGACAAGGAACCTATTCAAGTAAAAGCTATGAATATAATTATTCATACTAACCTTACTACTCAAATAAAGGAGGCGTAACAGGGAGTTTTAAAAGAGGGAAATTTGAAGAATGAAATACCTAAAGGATCGGAGAAACATCTTAATATTAGGGAAGACGGAACCCGGTATAGGGCTGAAAGAATTTGGATACCAAAGTTTGGAGAAGTGAGAGATATGGTACTTAGGAAATCACATAAAACCAGATACTCAATACATCCCGGAGTGAGAAAGATGTACCAAGATATCAAGAAACACTTTTTGTGGCCGGGTATGAAAGCGGATATCGTTACATATGTAGGGGAATGTTTGACTTGTTCTAAAGTCAAAGCTGAACATCAGAAGCCATCAGGTCTACTTCAACAACCTGAAATCCCAGAATGGAAATGGAAAAACAGTACCATGGATTTCATTACTAAATTGCCAAGGACTGCAAGTGGTTATGATACTATCTGGATAATGATCGATCGTCTCACCAAGTCAGCACACTTTCTGCCAATGAGAGAAGATGATAAAATGGAGAAGTTAGCACAACTATACTTGAAATAAGTCATCTCCAGACATGGAATACCAGTCTCTATTATCTCTGATAGGGATGGGAGATTTATTTCAAGATTTTGGTAGACATCACAACAAGCATTGGGGACTCGTCTAGACATGAGTACTGCCTATCATCCACAAACTGATGGGCAGAGTGAAAGAAAGCTACAGACTCTTGAAGACAAGATACGAGCATGTGTTATTAATTTTGGAAACAGTTGGGATCGACATCTACCGTTAGCAGAATTTTCCTACAACAACAATTATCACTCGAGTATTAAGATGGCACCGTTTGAGGCACTTTATGGTAGAAAGTGCAGGTCTCCTATTTGTTGGAGTGAGGTAGGGGATAGAAAAATTACGGGTCCGGAGATAATCCAAGAAACTACAGAGAAAATCATTCAAATTCAACAACGATTGAAAACCGCACAGAATCGGTAAAAGAGCTACGCGGACATTAGAATAAAAGATTTAGAATTTGAAATTGGTGACATGGTCATGCTTAAGGTATTACCTTGAAAAGGTGTTGTTCATTTTGGAAAACTGGGGAAGCTAAATACGAGATACATTGGTCCATTCAAGATTATTGATCGTGTTAGACCAGTAGCTTATCGACTTGAATTACCTCAACAATCAGCCGGCGTACATAATACCTTTCACGTCTCAAATCTGAAGAAATGCTTAGCCAAAAAAGATCTCACTATTCCTTTAGACGAAATCCAGATCAATGAAAAACTTCAATCCATTGAAGAACCCGTCAAAATAATGGATCGTGAGGTTAAACGACTTAAGCAAAATAAAATACCAATTGTTAAGGTTCGGTAGAATTCTCGTAGAGGACTCGAGTTCACCTGGGAATGTGAAGATCAGATGAATAAGAAATACCCGCACTTATTTCCAGATGATGCGTCAACACCTCCAATCGCTTAAAATTTCGGGACGAAATTTATTTAACGGGCAGGTACTGTAGTGACCCGAACTTTTCCATGATTATATATTAAATGAAATTGATATCTACATCATTAAATGTTTCCAACATGTTAAGTAATCGAACTTGTTAAGACTTGATTAATTGAAATAAGTTTCATGTAAACAATTGACCACCCAAGTTGACCGGCGATTCACGAACGTTAAAAATTTATAAAAACTACATGATGATGATGATGATATATATATATATATATATATATATATATATATATATATATATATATATATATATATATATAGTTAACATGAGATTATGATAAGTCAGTATCTCACTAAGTATATTAACAATGAGTTATATACATAAAAAATGAGACTATTGAATTAAGAAACTCGAAACGATATATATATAACGATTATCGTTATAACAACGTCTTACTAAATACATATGTATCGTATTAAGATATTGATACACTATGTTTAACATGATAAAATGATAATTAAATATATCATTAAGTGTGTTAACAATGAATTACATATGTAAAACAAGACTACTAACTTAAGAATTTCGAAACGAGTTATATATGTAACGATTATCGTTGTAACGATATTTTAATATATATATATATATATATATATATATATATATATATATATATATATATATATATATATATCGTATTAATATATATTCATACACCATGTTATCATGTTAACATAAAAATTTAACATCTCATTAAGTATAATAACAATGGATTAATTACATTTAACAAGATCGTTAACTTAAAGGCTTCAAAACAACACTTACATGTAATGACTAACGATGACTTAACGACACAGTTGAAATGTATATACATGTAGTGTATTAGGATCTATTAATAAACTTTTGAAAGACTTCAAGACATATATCAAAGTACTTATACTTAACAAAAATGGTAACAATTACATTCTCATTCGTTTTCATCAACAATTCTACTCGTATTCATTCAGTATTCGTACTCGTATGATACACAGCTTCTAGATGTATTTACTATTGGTATATACACTTCAATGATCAGCTCTTAGCAGCCTTAATGAGTCACCTAAACATGTAGGAACCATCATTTAACATCTAGCATGAAATATCTAACAAAAATACAAACTAATGGACCCTATATGACTACTCCATATTCATGTGAATGTGTACTCACCACAAACACATTCTCATTTAACTTTTATACATCAAATTAATCTCTCTCAAACTCTCTCTTGATGTTCTAAGTGTTCTTCATCATCTTCATCAAAATCTAGCTCAATCTAGTTCAAAAATTCTAACCTAGATCAACTTACAAAACAACTACTCAAGAACACTTTCAAGTTTGCAAATCTATTTCCAAGCTTTCTAATCCATTCCAAGCAATCATCTAGGATCAAGAAACCTTTGTTATTTATAGTAGGTTATCTATCTAGTTCAAGGTAATACTCATATTCAAACTTTGATTCAATTTCTAACTTAACTTTTAAAATCAACTAAACACATGTTCTATATCTATATGATATGCTAACTTAATGATTTAAGACCTGGAAACACAAAAAATACCGTAAAATCGGACATACGCCGTCGTAGTAAAACCGATGGCTGTTTTGGGTTGGATAATTAAAAACTATGATACACTTTGATTTAAAAGTTGTTCTTCTGGGAAAATGATATTTATTATGAACATGAAACTATATCCAAAAATCATGGTTAAACTCAAAGTGAAAGTATGTTTTTCAAAATGGTCATCAAGACGTCACTCTTTCGACTGAAATGACTACCTCTTACAAAAACGACTTGTAACCTATATTTCTGACGATAAACCTATACTTTTTCTATATAGATTATTAATCTTCGATTCAATATGAAACCATGGCAATTTGATTCACTCAAAATGGATTTAAAACGAAGAAATTATGGATAAAACAAAATTGGATATTTTTGCTTGTTTTAGCCACGTGAAATTTTGTAACAAATCTATAGTAACCATAACTTAACTAACTTATATTGTATTATACATGTATTCTAACATATATTATGTAATCTTGATTGACCATAAACACGTATACAATGTTTTGACATATCATATCGACGTCATCTATATATATTATTTGGAATAACCGTAAGTCACTCTATATGCGGTAATGATTGAGTTAGCATATAAAGCGTCGAGGTTGATTCTAAAATAATATATATACCTTGAGTTGTGATTGAGTATGAGACTTGTATACACTGGGTCGTGGATTGATTCGAGAAAATATATTGATTTATGTACTACTAACTGTGGACTACTAATTGTGGTCTACTAACGTTGGACTACTAACTTAACAACTTAAATCGTTAAAACGTAATAAAATATGTTGTGAATATATTTTGATCATACTTTGATATATTACATGCAGTTTTATAAATGGTTGGATTATCGAAATCGAATATCGCGCTTTAAGTCTGGTAACCTAAGCATTAGGGAAATGGCCCCTAATTGACGTGAATCCTAAAGATAGATCTATTGGGCATAACAACCCCCATTCATGTTTATGGATGGCTTTAGTACTTCGAGATTATTATTATACAGACGATATGTCTGTGGGGATATTCTATGCATTAAAGTTAATGTCGGTTACCAGGTGTTCAATTCATATGAATGATTTTTATGCAGATGGCTATATGCATGCATGATGTTTATGAGAAATGGAAATATGAAATCTTGTGGTCTATTATTACGATTTGATAAATATATAGGTTAAACCTATAACTCACCAATATTTTTGTTGACGTTTAAAGCATGTTTATTCCCAGGTGATTATTAAGAGCTTCCGCGGTTGCATGCTAAATAAAGACAGGAATTGGAGTCTGCATGCTTGTATAATATTGTTTAAACACTGCATTCGGAGATTTAAATTGATGTGTAATATTAATGTAAACCATTATGTAATGGTCGTGTGTAAAACGTTATATTTTAGATTATCATTACCTGATAATCTACGTTATTCTTTTAAACCTTTATCGATAAAATAAAGGTTATGGTTTGTTTTTAAAATTGAATGTAGTCTTTGAAAAACGTCTCACATAGAGGTCAAAACCTCGCAACGAAACCAATTAATATGAAACGTTTATAATCAATATGAACGGGACATTTCACATTAGATGTTAGCTTATAATCACCAATAGTAGTTATTTTTTCATAAGAACTATTAGGATGACCAACCACTAACCCTAGGTCAGAAACATCTACCAGGTTATGAAGTTTATTTTTATTGTTGACATAATGTTGATTTGCCCCTGAATCTATTATCCAACCAGATGTATTTAGACTAGGATTACTTCCAGCCATAGAAGCAAAGAATTGACTATTTGTCAAATTAGAATAAAACTGATTTATATGTGGTGTATTACCTGCCATATTAGCTTTGGGTTCTTCTGAAACATTGTTGCTTAAAAAAGATAACAACCTTGATATTTGATCCTCAGATAGTGTTAAAGAACTTTGTTTTTCTGTAACACAACTATTGCTAACAAAACTTTTAGTAGCATTGTTATTGTTACTATTTGACCATGTATTTGTGCCTTTAAAACTATTAGTTATATTATTATTACCCTTTCCTTTGAACCAAGAAGGATACCCAACCACTTCAAAACATCTATCTATAGTATGACCAACTTTATTACACTTTGTGCATTTAAGATTAGGGTTAAGGCCTCTTCCAGTTTTAAAGTTGTTATTATTAAATCCATTAACAGCATTTGAAGTATTTGAGGAAGTTTTGGACAAGAAAGCAGAAGCATGTAATTTTCCAGAAATAGTGCTTGAAGAATCTCTGTGTGACTCCTCTCTTGAAAGAATGGCATATTCAGACTTGATGGTTGGTAGTGGGTCACTGGTTAACAAGTTACTTCTTATATGAGAGTATTTTTCATCTAAGCCCATTAAAAATTGCATTAGTTTTAATAAATTTCTATGTTCTTCTACCTTTTTGCAGCTTCACAGCTACATGGAGGTAATTGAACCATAGACTCAAATTGTTTCCATAATGCATTCAATTTGTGATAATATTCAGCTAATGAAGAACCACTTTGTGTGTGAGGCAATTTTATAGTGTAAGTTAAAAACTACTGAACCATCAACTTTGTCATATGTCTCCTTTAATTCTTTCCAGTCTTTTGAAGCTATTTTAGAAAAAAAATTGACCAAGATACAATTCTTCAGAGATTGAACCCAAAATTCAGGATAGTACAACTGCATTGCACCTATCCCATTGTTTAACTAAGAGATAATTCCATAAACTGAATGAGAGAACAATGAATGAGTGTGTAGAAGAATTAGAGAACGAATGATACAGGATACCTAAATCCTTTGGCCTTTATACTGTATAACGACCTAATAAATTAAATTACTCTCTCATCCTTCAAGACTAATTAAGTTACAAAAATAACCCCTTAACTTGATATTATGCATATTTTAAATTATTGATGTTAATATCCTTTGTTTAAGGGGTCTTATAGTCTTCAAGACTGCAACAACTGCAACAGAATCCAAAGCAAGCTGCTCCAGTATGTACACAAGCTTGAAGTCCTTGAATATATCATCTACATGCTCTAATCACATTAACAATGTACACTGCACATCAAATAGAGCAAGTTAGTATCATATTCAACAAAAGTCAAGATTGATTGTTTGTTATTTCTTTTAATATACACCTGAAAGTACCAAACTTACAAATGTTAAAAACGTGTGCATTGCACTAAATTAAGAAACTACATACCTTTATGTCAATCGAAGGCACAAAATCAAGTAGCAACACTGCCAATTGAAGTTGTTGAACGATCACTAAGTTTGGATCAATAGTGCACCGGAGATTGTTGTACGTAGAATACACCAATCGCCCTTGATTTCTACCAACACGAACTTTAGGCCAACCCACAAAAATTCAAACTTGGTTGTCCAAAAATTCTTGACCCGTTCAGTTCCACAACAGCTTTTTGTGCGTCGTTCGACTCGACAAACGAGACGATGGCATAACGTCTTGAAGGCTAAAATTTGATCTCCTTTAGCGTGCCAAATCTACCAAAGGTTAATTCCACCATAGAGCGAGTCACGTTGCTGCATATTCTTCCTATAGAAACGGTACCAATCGAAGAACTACAGGGTGCCGAATCTGAACGTGTAGCTTCTGATTGAAGTTCACTTCCAGTAGCGGTAATGACCCGGGAATTTTCGAAAAATTTTAAACCAAACTCTCGATACGATTTAATATATTTTGATACGATAAACAAAGTCTGTTATGTTGAGTCTCAAAATTTTTGAACTATTTTTTTACATTCATTTAACTTCGACCATTCCCGACGATTCACGAACCATTAATTGTAAATAAATGTGTATACATACAAATATAAATAGAAGTTGTTATATTATTATTATTACTGATATTATTATTATCATTAATAAATATTGATAACATTATAATTAATATTATTATCATTAATAATATTATTATTATCATTTTATTTTTATTATCATTATTAATCACTATTAAACTTATTAAGATCATTATTATTATTATCATCATTAATAACATTAATATTATTAGTAGTATTACTAATATTATCATTAATGAGATTATTGTTATTATTATCATTATTATTATCATTATTGATATAGTTACTATTATTATTTGTATTATTGTTAGTAATATATTTATTAATTATTAATATTCAGAAAATACACTACCAAATGATTTCCAAAATAATTTAACATCGATCAACTTTTATATATTTTTTTTCTTCTCATGTCTCTAATATCATTACAAATGGAATCCAGTCACAGACACAAACAAATTCTGTTAAGTATCCATATCAGATCAAATTATTTTTCCCTTTATCTGTTTTAAGTCCTTTCGCCTTTCTTAACTTTCCTTCTGATTTCTCCTACGAGACAACCATATTACCACAAATCATTCACAATACAAACAAAAATTAGTGAGCATCTTCATTTGCTTTTATCTGCTTCCTGAATCGAATATTTTCAGTCAGATTAATATAACCTGTTGACAAACAAATTGGTGAGCTGTAAAGAGTGTATAATATATATAAGTATACATAGAGCTATAGAGGATTACGAGTTTAGTTTGTTACACTTCATTGTCAATCTTTATTCCTTCTGCAAATTGATGAGAAAATCAAACAGACAGATACAAAATTGTTAGCTGTCAATAACAGTTAAAGCGTACGAATCTGTTGCAAGTCACTATCTATTTCTGTTTTCTTATTTCCTTCTCCTGCTCAAGATTTTTTGTCAACCTCAATTAAACACTACAAAACAGACGGATACAAAAATTGTGGAATATTAATATCAAATGTGGTACGAATCTGTTAGCCATCACTTCCTATTTTCTATTCTTTTTCTTCTTGATTGATTCTTCTGGTCGACTGCTTCCAAGCTATATAACAAAATCTGTCAGAAATAAATATCAAATAATCGTACGAATCTGTTACACATCTCATTCAAATCGTACCAATATGAAATATCTAAATCTACTTTTAATTTGTTTATTAATTAAAAATCTTCTGATCGAATATCATCTGTCGACCCAATCTTAGCTATAAAACAAATTACAAGCGAATCTTAATGCTGTAGTAATTGTTAATTAAACACATTATATATATACATTGTTGCAATTGAGAATGGAAAAACAGAAATGAACGAAATCAAAACTCACTTGATTATTACCCATTTTTTTTTCTTTATCATCGAAAATCACCACAACCATCACATATGATCACCTTCTAATATTAATCTGTTTCGTTTCTTTTATATTGCCGAAAACCCAAAACATGTACCCTTTGTTACTTTTTCGGTTGTAACCCAAAACCACCCCAATATCGTCACCCTTGCCACCCTACAACCATCATGAGCCACCACTCTAAACCTCTCTCTCTCTCTAATATTTTTGGATAAAAGATTCCTCTTACAATTTGTTCCCTTCTTCCTTCTTCCACCTCTGGATCCGCCACCATCAATCACCTTCAACCCGACACCACCTCTCTCTCAAGCTCTACCATAAAACTGCCTTAATTATTTATAATATTGTTGCCGCTGTTGTGATGCTTCTGTGAGGGTAAAAACTCACGAATAAGTGATGAAAATTGAGATCATTAAGATGATCATTAAAAATGATATCCGGGTATAAAAGCATGATATTAGGTTTCTGTTTTAAATCGCATACGTGTCATCTCTTTTCCTTGGTGGCCAACATATACTAAATCTTTTACCCTACTTGATTTAAAATCATGGTATAATGATGATAAAGGGTCGAATATACAATGTGTGAAGTTACGGTTCTTTCAAAAGTCGAACCCTACAAAGAAGATTAATTATCCAGTTGCTTATTTAAATCACGAAAGTTTTGTTTTCATGCATATCTTCTTTCTTCTTGCCCGACATTTACCAACCTTGGAATACCTCACTGCCATCATTTTTTGCTAGTGGAATATTGGGGTGTATATTAATAGTATAATATAAGACGTGCATCATTATTTTTTTTAAGTAAAGAAATAGGGTTAGGAATGAGGAATCACTATGATGATGTGTAAAGATGATGATTCAGGGATTACGATATCATAATGATAGATAGTGGAGTAGTCATATATGGCTGCTGTTATTTATTTGTGATCACGGATGAACCAGATGATGCTTACATATACGCATACTCCTATTATATTCATTGAGTCTATTAATGGACTGCTATGGATTTGTAACTTGGGCCGATTAAGTTTTAGGCCTTAAGTGGGTCGTAATAACCCTTGGTAACATAGGCCGTTAATTTCTCTTCTTGTATGTAACGGATAGAATGGTGATTAGATGATATATGGTAACGATGATTATACATGGTGAAAAGGATACATGAAATAAACGATTAAGATTAGATGATGGTGGGTGATTAGCTTGTTGATGATGATGTGTTATGATGATAAAGAGTGATGATGAAGATGTAAGTGGGATTTAGGTTAAATAGCAATTTAAGGTTAAAAGGATTAAATTAAATTCCTTATTAAAATGGAAAGGAAATAGCAGAGGGATGGTAAGGGAGGTGGTTGTTGAACGAGAGGTCACGAGTTCGAGCCCTGACTGTGGCATTTTTTTTAGAAAAAGAAGAAGATGATGGAATTAGTTAAGTATATGGGTTGAATATAATTAATCAGGGATTTAAATCAGGAAAGCGGAATTGGAAAAATGGTCAAGAGTATTAATGGAGGTCGCGGGTTCAAACCCGGACTTGGGCATTTTTTAAGGACTACTCCTTTGAGGTAGTATTACTATAACCATTATTATTATTATTATTATTATTATTATTATTATTATTATTATTATTATTATTATTATTATTATTATTATTATTATTATTATTATTATTAAATTAACACTAAATATTAAAATTATGATTATTATTATTAACATTAGTATTATTGGGATTATCAAGATTATTATTATTATTATTATTATTATTATTATTATTATTTTTTTTTTATTATTATTATTATTATTATTATTATTATTATTATTATTATTATTATTATTATTATTATTATTATTATTATTATTATTATTATGAATATCATTATTATTATAAACATAATATAACTCTTAAATTTATTATCATTTTTATTGTTACTTTCATATCAACAAGATTATTATAACAAATAAATTCTTTCTATATAAGAAAATAACTATAAAAAATACCATAATATTACATATAATTACATATTAACATTATTTATATAAATATTTACATATAACAAATTATTCATTTTTAAAATAATACTAACACATATATATATAAAACTATAAAAATATTAATTATTTTAAATATATATTCAAATTAAATAGATAAGATATATAATTTAAGATATAATATATAAATTTATTCGATTACTATTATATGTGTTAATATATATACATGATATAGGTTCATGAATCCGAGGCCAACCCTGCACTTGTTCAGTGTTGTCGTATGCATATTTTTACTACAAAATATCGTATCGTGAGTTCATTTGATTCCCTTCTACTCTTTACATTTTTGAGACTGAGAATACATGCGTTGTTTTTACAACTGCTTTATTAAATGCTTTTGGAATATATTATGAACTGAGAATACATGAAATGCTTTTATAAATGTTTGACGCGATTTGACACAAGCAAAACATTCCTCGAATGAATTATTATGCAGACAGAAGTTATGTGGATTATTATTGAATTAGTTGGACGTGATAATTGCTACTAATTGTTGTCAATATTTTCCCCTGATTATAATTGCTTGGTAACCTAAGAATTAGAAAACGGGTATCGCCCTAATTCACTCGAATCCTAAAGGTAGCTACCGGGTTTAACATCCTCACCCAGAATGTTCACTAGACGAAAGAGCTAGTGGGCGTGGTGTTTAGTACTTCGAGGTTTATATATTATACAGACGAGATGTTCTGTTTTTGGGAATATTATTGATGCGCATTATATGTTAAGGTCGGTTACCAAGCCAAGCAATGAAAGCAAAGTGAATGTTATGTATCGAGAGAATGATTTTTATACACAGGTTATGTGTATGATATTTTGTACACGAGATATGTGTACGATTACAAAGAATTATTGAAAAATGGTTCGTACACGAGATATGTGTACTGTATTTAAAAGATATCGCATGTACATTACAGGTGGGTATAGGATTCGGGCCTATTTATACCATGCACATTTAAATCTTGTGGTCTATCAAAATTATGAATTTTATTGTTTATGATAAACCTATGAACTCACCAACCTTTTAGTTGACACTTTTAAGCATGTTTATTCTAAGGTATGAAAGAAATCTTCCTCTGTGCATTTGCTCATTTTAAAGATATTACATGGAGTCGTTCATGGCATATAGAGTTCAGTACCTCACAATGGGAACATCTATGGAAGACTTCGTCCAGATGGATTAGGGCGAGTCACTACAGGTGGTATCAGAGCGGTGGTCTTAGCGAACCAGGTCTTGCATTAGTGTCTAACTAGTAGTTGTTAGGATGCATTAATGAGTCTAGACTTCGACCTAGTAGTTGTTAGGATACTTTAATAAGTCTGGACTTGAACCTGGTCTGCATGTCAAAAGTTGCATATCATTCTTTGTCGAAAAATATCTACATATCATTTTCAGTCTCGACACGTCTTATTGCAATTAATGCATAGATGGTGTACAGAAAAATTCATATCCCATCACATTAGACTTTGCCTGACATATTTCCTTAATTCTCTCCGTAATCTACGGGATCTTTTGTACTATATATAGGTATTCTATGTAATTAGAATATCGTCCAATATCCAAAAATCATTTCTTATCGAAAATCCTTTATTTAACTGTACGAGATGAATTCTGCAACCAGTTCAAGTTCCTCGGATTCGATAGCTATTCCGATATGGATTTCTACTCGAACTCTGAAAGCAGTGTAACAAGAATGGATCAACAAATCAGCCATCATCAATTCTGGATGAATTGGGGATGGGTTCGTAGTCGACTTAATCAATGGAAATGAGAAGAAGGCGATCCTTTCCATCAACCGAACTCACCTCTTGGCGAAGAACCTGAAGCACTTACCGACGAACCTGTCCAAAACACCATTTTCACCCTCATTTCCATAATAGCTCGCAATGATTATATAATATCTAAAACTTTGAACTTTATTCACCCCCTCGTCTCAACCGACAATCATCCCGGGGTAATCGAAGAAGTCAACGAACTTCGCGCTCGAGTAGTGGCTTTGAAGAATATGGTACAAAACTTACCAGCTTCAACAACATCATCGACACCAACAGTACCACAAGTATCAAAAACTGTACCACCAATAAACCAAGTTTCAACATCACACGCCTCAACATCACGATCTATACCTCGAGCATAATCTTATTTTTACATGGCAATTATGTAGTCTCTAATGTTTTAGAGATTATGTATTCTAGTTCTAACGATAAATCAAATGAGTTTAATATTATATTGACTCATTAAATCCATGATTACATCTGAAGAAAATATATATGTATATATATTTTCATAAAGATTGTAATTAAAAGTTCATTTGTACAAACTGTTAATGGTGAAATTTCTTTAACGGGTAGGTAATACCCGAGGAATATTTAGTTTTCACATTAATAAGTTACACTGTACATTCTTCAATTCAGATTCTGCAGTCATTAATAATACTGCCCAAATCTACACATATACGTATCCGTGCACCAAAGAACAACTAATTTCATTCAAATTCAATTTCATATTCGGATTTTGACCGATCAAAATCCAAGTCAATATTTGATAAGTGGCATAATGAAGTAAATAATGGACAAAATAAAATTGATTAGTAACCAATTAATTAACCACGTCAAACTTTAAATCTATACTAACCTTGGACAATTAAAGGAGTAGGAAATATTAATTATAACACATTTTGATTTAAAATATCGTTAATAAGTTACATTTTCTACAGTTCAACTTTTCTTCAAGTTTGCCACTTGGTTTTATCTTAAACATCATATATATCTTGACAATTACAATCTTCATTCAAAATCCTTGAAAACACCTCGGATCAATAACTAATGATTCAGATATAGGAATGCTGATGAAGCAGCAAAAGCTGTAGATGATCTTAATGACTGAAAGCTTGATAACAAAAGAATGGTACGTGGGAAAAGCTCGAAAAACGATCGAAATCTTCTTTCCTCATCATAATATCTTCAATATTTCTATGATATCATTATATCATCCTTAATTGTGAATATCCTGGACATTTCTGAAGGTATCTTTATATTGTTTTCGTTCGTATTTATTTTCACATTCGTTTTATCCATAGAACCTCATATCGGAAACTGCTTTGACTTCTAAATTCTAGTGAAACCCTAGAAGTTTTAAATCCTTGGATATACTTGAGTAATATTGGAATGAAAACATGAGTTAATGTAATATAATGACACTTGATCAACGTGATTATATTACGGTAAGTCATGCAAAAGTTCTAATGGAACGTGATGATGGTAATACTTGATCAACATCACCATCACCATGAACCGTGTTACTCGACTTGTATTCATCATGAACCATGTTACTTGATTCGAATTCGTCATGAAACCCAACTCAACCCGAGAAGGGCATTCATAAAACTATCTGCGTATCAATCTCGAAGGAAATCTCTAATCATATCATTTTTCTTCAATGAAACATTCTTCGACGACAAAAATCTCTATATTAATAATCTGAGTTCAAATCTGGTACTAAAACATTCTTGATTTCAATTCCAACTGTCACCACTCAAATTTTGGGACGAAATTTCTTTAACCGGTAGGTACTGTAATGACCCAGAAATTTTTGACAAATTTTAAACCAAACTCTCGATACGATTTAATATATTTTGACACGATAAACAAAGTCTGTTATATTGAGTCTCAAAATTTTTGAACTATTTTTTACATTCATTTAACTTCGACCATTCCCGACGATTCACGAACCATTAATTATAAATAAATGTGTATACCTACAAATATAAATAGAAGTTGTTATATTATTATTATTACTAATATTATTATTATCATTAATAAATATTGATAACATTATAATTAATATTATTATCATTAATAATATTATTATTATCATTTTATTTTTATTATCATTATTAATCACTATTAAACTTATTAAGATCATTATTATTATTATTATCATTAATAACATTAATATTATTAGTAGTATTATTAATATTATCATTAATGATATTATTGTTATTATTATCATTATTATTATGATTATTGATATAGTTACTATTATTATTTGTATTATTGTTAGTAATATATTTATTAATTATTAATATTTAGAAAGTACACTAACAGATGAATTCCAAAACAATTTAACATCGATCAACTTTTATATTTTTTTTTCTCATGTCTCTAATATCATTACAAGTGGAATCCAGTCACAGACACAAACAAATTCTGTTAGGTATCCATATCAGATCAAATTATTTTTCCCTTTATCAGTTTTAAGTCATTTCTCCTTTCTAAACTTTCCTTCTGATTTCTCCTACGAGACAACCATATGACCACAAATCATTCACAATACAAACAAAAATTAGTGAGCATCTTCATTTGCTTTTATCTGCTTCTTGAATCGAATATTTTCTGTCAGATTAATATAACCTGTTGACAAGCAAATTGGTGAGCTGTAAAGAGTATATAATATATATATATATGTATACATAGAGCTATAGAGGATTACGAGTTTAGTTTGTTACACTTCATTGTCAATCTTTATTCCTTCTGCAAATTGATGAGAAAATTAAACAGACATATACAAAATTATTAGCTGTCAATAACAGTTAAAGCGTACGAATCCGTTGCAAGTCACTATCTATTTTTGTTTTCTTATTTCCTTCTCCTGCTCAAGATTCTTCGTCAACCTCAATTAAACACTACAAAACAGACGGATACTGTAACGACCCGAATTTTTCCGACTACTTGATTATACTATTTACATGATTTAATAATTCCGACTTGATAAGCAATGAATTTTAATAAGTCTTGAACCTCCGAAAAGAGTTTTACACAAGCTTTTGGTCACCCTTTTATTCCGACGATTCACGAACGTCATAACTTGATTTAATTGTTTAATTGGTTAATTATTGTGTATATATGGATTTATATATATTTAACTAGAAAATATGATAATTAAATATCTCATTAAGTATATTAACAAAGTATTATATATATATATATTTTCATACTACTAATTTAAAGAGTTTTTGAACAATATATATGTTACTATTTAAACGACGTAATTAACTTATGTTAAAATGTATTTACATATGTTGTATTACGAGTGTAAATACATCCTTACAAGTATTAAATACACTTTATAATATACCAATACATATAAAGGATAGCTATACTCATATTTTCGTTCAATTTTCTCAAGAATTCTACTCGCATTCATACGACATTTTTACCTGTATTATACACAGCTTCTAGAAGTATTTACTATTGGTATATACCAATAGAAATCTGCAATTATTTGTGTAATATGTCATCCATGACCTAATCAATTTAATATGTCATCCATGACATATTACATTTTAACTTATCTTAGATATTTTCACTAAAAACTAAATTTTCAAGCCTATAAATAAGCACCATTTCTAACTCATTTTTACACATTCATTTTTCAAATTTTACTTCCAATTCTCACACACACTTGCAAGAACTCTCTCAAGTTTTATTCTACTACTTCTTTTCAGCAACTTTACATTCTAAACTTGAGGTAAAAGCTCTACTTCAACTCTTGTTCAATTCATATGTTTATAGCTATCTATATAGGAGTTTATAAACTAGAACATAGTTTAGTTGATTCTAAACTTGTTTGAAAAACAAATCTAATCTTTCTAACTTAACTCTAATAAAACTTATTTATATATATTATGATGTTATATTAAGTTAATATACGAACTTATAACTTGTACATATGAAGAACACCTTGAAACTTAACATATATCGTTTAATCTCCATTCGGTAAAAAGCGGACTGTTTTGGGTTTGGAATTAAAAACCTATCTTAGACTTTGAGTTCGAGGCTAAGACTTTGGAAATATGTTAATATATGTAAATAAGACTTCCAGTATTTTTTTCATGATTTTAGACAAAGTGGAAGTATTTTATCAAAAATCATATATTGGGTGGGTGTCGGGATTCTTCCAAATCTGTCCACGGGCACAAAAAGAGGGTAAAACTCTGAATATTAATACATGGACTGAACTTTTAGAATTTTTTTTGAAAAATTAACTTCTTAAGGAATCCATATCACTTTGATTCACTTTAAACGGAGTTGTAATGAATATTTGGCGACCAAAACAATATCTGCTAAAATTAACGTTGTATGGACGAAATTTATATTGTAAAAACTATATTAACCATATCCTTGCTAACTTTTCCTATATCCTATATATATTTGGACATGTTATCATTAGTATAACAAAATATTATAATCATAGTTAATTTCGAGATTGTATATATATAATAATCTTGGTACATTCCATGACAATAAGTATACAATACGTTTTGATAAATCCTAAGACAATAAGTATACAATACGTTTTGATAAATTCTAAGACAATACGTATACAATACGTCTATGGATTGATGCAAAGACAATACGTATACAATACGTCGTGGGGTAATTCTAAGATTATATATATATATATACCGATTATTGGACTGTTGGACATTTCAGACTATTTTGGACTACTAACAAAGGACTACTAATATAAAAATGTTAAAAATGAATATATAAGTATTCTATGAACTTGTTTTATTTTATTCACATGTCGTATTATTATCTGAATCATTATTATTGTTATAGGTTCGTGAATCCAAGGACGACGGCCATATTTTTAATAAGCTGAAAACTTATTATTAACTAATAGCTTGGTAACTAATATTTACATGTTGTAAGAACATGTAAGCGCGAATCCTATTGATAGATCTATCAGGTTTGACAACCCCAACCGGGCTAGTCGCTCTAGTATCGTAAACGGTTGCATAGTACTTCATTTTTACTACACTTGGTACAGTGTAGGGAGATTTCATATTAAAGGGAATATGCTACATTAATTGTTAAGTATGGTTACCGAAGTGCTCAACAACTTATAGAATACTTTTATACACTTGCGAGTGTACATATATTGATAACTATGAAATCTTGTGGTCTATATTTATATCGATGCTAAACCTATATATCTCACCAACCTTTGTGTTGACTGTTTAAGCATGTTTATTCTCAGGTCCTTAAGATAGTGTTCCGCTGTTGCATAATCTGAGCAAGTTGTGCATGGAGTCTCATTCTTTTGTTTAAATGAAGTGTTGCATTCAATAAAACCTTTGTCATGTATTATATTCGACTGTTATGTCATGTGTGTAGTATTTGGTAACCGATGTATTATGGGGATTATTTCTTGAATAATCGTCCACTTATTTAAAACATGCATTATGTATAATAATGGTGTGTTTTTTTTATGAAACGAATGCAATATTTTTTCTAAAACGTATCATATAGAGGTCAAATACCTCGCTATGGGACCAATGAATAACGTACTGCGTTTATAGTCATATGGACGAGTCGTTTCAGATACAAAAATTGTGGAATATTAATATCAAATGTGGTAAGAATCTGTTAGCCATCACTTCCTACTTTCTATTCTTTTTCTTCTTGATTGATTCTTCTGGTCGACTGCTTCCAAGCTATATAACAAAATCTGTCAAAAATAAATATCAAATAATCGTACGAATCTGTTACACATCTCATTTAAATCGTACCAATATGAAATATCTAAATCTGTTTTTAAGTTGTTTATTAATTTAAAATCTTCTAATCGAATATAATCTGTTGACCCAATCTTAGCTATAAAACAAATTACAATCGAATCTTAATGCTGTAGTAATTGTTAACTAAACACATTATATATATACATTGTTGCAATTGAGAATGGAAAAACAGAAATGAACGAAATCAAAACTCACTTGATTATTACCCATTTTTTTTTCTTTATCATCGAAAATCACCACAACCATCACATATGATCACCTTCTAATATTAATCTGTTTCATTTCTTTTATGTTGCTGAAAACCCAAAACATATACCCTTTGTTACTTTTCCGGTTGTAACCCAAAACCACCCCAATATCGTCACCCTTGCCACCCTACAACCATCATGAGCCACCACTCTAAACCTCTCTCTCTCTCTCTCTCTCTAATATTTTTGCATAAAAGATTCCTCTTACAATTTGTTCCCTTCTTCCTTCTACCACCTCTGGATCTGCCACCATCAATATGATGACCCGGAAATTTCTGACCAAATTTAAATTTAATCTTTGTATGATTAACATTTCCAACACGATAAGCAAAGTCTGTAAAAATGAATCTCAAAATTTTTGAACTACTTTCATAAATTCAAATACCTTTCGGTTGTTCACAACAATTCGTGAATAATTATATGTAAATCGATACATATATATACACTATAACTTGAAAACGTATGATACTGTGCATTAAACTTATTGGTTTATATATATCTATTTGAATATATATGATAAGTTGGAATATTAATTGCATAAATAACTTGCGACGTGTATTTATAACGTGTCTATGAATATTAAAAATATATATCAACTTGGTCATAAAACGATTTGATATTATATATATATATATTCACAAATAGCGAGACAATGATTTATTGAAGTAAATGACCAAAACACTCAAAAGTTTAAGATATACTTTGAGTGATATTGTTTATGGATAATTTAGGTTTATATTTTGACAAAGGTACGAGTCACGAAACGAAAAATGCAAGTTTTCTCAACATACGAAAAGACGTTCGAAAAACCGGAACCGGGACATGAGTGGAGTGACGACGTACGACTTATCGGAAAAAAATTACAAGACACCTATACACGAGAATATAATATAATATATAATTAATTAATTTAAATTATATATATTATATTAATATTTAAATATGTCGACAAACTAAAAGTTAAACGAATGTGAGCTGGATCAGAGGGCCATGCGATCGCATGGCCATGATGCCCAAAAACCATGCGATCGCATGGAGGGCTGGGACAGGCCAAGTCCTATAAGTTCGATCGAATTCTCTATTTTATTATTATTATTATTATTATTATTATTATTATTATTATTATTATTATTATTATTATTATTATTATTATTATTATTATTATTATTATTATTATTATTATTATTATTATTATTATTATTATTAATCTTATTATTATTAGTAGTAGTATTATACATAAAATATTACGACGAGGTCATGAGCGGGTCACTTTCAAAATGGGTTTTCAAGCGGGATAAAGCTAAGGAAACTATGTGTTATAGCTATGGAGGTTATGGGTAATATTCATGGGTATTGTTCGCAAGTCAAACCTAGTGTTTATCATTTCTGTTGCATCTACATACTTTCCTGCAATATTGAATCTCAATATTTATACGTGAGCATTCATATCTTATCTTTTATATATTAATAGCGTATCCATATCTAGTGCTCGAGTATATATGTTTATGCATGCTTGTATGCTAAATTTCGTCATTAGACAGTTTATGATGAATCACAAATTAAATACATATATTACTGATAAAAGGTATATGATATACATGTTTTTGAAAAGCTGGAGAAAAATCAATAACTTTTCATTTAGAAATTGCGTAATTTCGGTGAACGAATTAAAAGATATGATCAACTGAATTATGATTGACATTAATTGAAATTGCTTTTGAATCTGCAATTGATATTTAAACAACTTGTTTGTAAGATTGATAAATTGGATTTTTGAATATCACCAGCCGAGTAAATGAATTCTTATATAAGGCATGTCTCGTTTTGTTAAACAACTGTTAAAAATTGACTTTTTGAAACGACATTGGATAACTTTTGTATGTCGATCTCGAGCATTAGGATTATGATACATTATGACCTGACCTAGCTTGATAGACATTTATTGACCAACATATGTTCTCTAGGTTGAGATCTACGGTTATTTGGTAATCCGAGTTTCAGTCACATTTTGGTGAACGACTTTATATGCTGTTAAGGTGAGTTTCATTTGCTCCCTTTTTAAATGATTTTGCAATATATATTTTTGGGCTGAGAATACATGCACTTTATTTTAAAACAATGGACACAAGTACATACTAAATTCTATACTGAGTTTGAACCGAAAATCCCTTAGCTTTGGTAACTAGTAACTGTCGGTTATAAGAACTGGTAGGCGCGAGTAGTAGTATATGGATCCATAGGGCTTGACTTCCCCGTCTGTTCCAGGTATAGAAACCCTAGCCTGAACAATAAAACAGACGTATGCTATTTGAGTTTAGTAGACGTTGATTTGCGTGCATTGTACATGTTGGTTGCATGTATGTTAAAACATGGGTACTTATTATAACGTTAAAGCTTAGTTACCAGGGTGCTCAATCTTGTAGAATATTTTGATAAACGTTTCTGGATGAAACAACTGAAATCTTGTTATCCACCTTTATATACAGATTATGCGCAACATTAAAACTATGAACTCACCAACCTTTGTGGTGACACTTGTTAGCATGTTTATTCTCAGGTTCCCTAGAACTCTTCCGCTATTTGCTTATATGTTATACAAGATATGTGCATGGAGTCATACATGCTTTATTCGAGAAAACGTTGCATTCACAAATCATCACCATCTATCTTATTTTGACTGCATTGTCAACTGAAGTACTATTATAAACTATTATTTACGGTGATTGTCTATATGTAGAAATCATCAGATGTCGAAAACCTTTGATTTAAATATTCATTTATGGTGTACCTTTTCAAAAGAATGCAATGTTTACAAAACGTATCATATAGAGGTCAAATACCTCGCAATGAAATTGATGAATGACGTGTTCGTCCATATGGATTTGGAGCGATCGTCACAGTTGGTATCAGAGCATTGGTCCTAGCGAACCAGGTCTTGCATGAGTGTGTCTAACTGATAGTTGTTAAGATGCATTAGTAAGTCTGGACTTCGACCGTGTCTGCATGTTAAAAGTTTTGCTTATCATTTCTTGTCGAAAATTACATGCTTATCATTCTTAAGTTTAGACACGTTTTCCTGCATTTATTGCATAAATAGTGTATAGACAAAAATTCATATCTTAGCGTATCTGTTACTGTAAACTTTTCCTGACATCTTCCGAAAATTTCTCCGTGATTTATGGAATTTGGTATTATATATACATATGTAAATTATGTATTGAAGAATACCAAACTAAATCCTATAATCTAATTCATATCAAAAATCATCTCCCTAATTATACAAGATGGATCCCGTATCTAGTTCAAATTCCTTAAACTCTGACAGCTATTCCGATATAGATATTTACCTGAATTCCGAAGATAGTGTAACCGGAATGGATCAACCAATCAGCCATCACCTATTCTGGATGAATTGGGGATGGGTTCATAGCCTACTTAATCATTGGAGACAAGAAGAAGGTGATCCCTTCCATCCACCACATTCCCCTTTTGGCGAAGAACCTGAAGCACTTACCGGCGAACCTGTTCGAGACACCAT
This sequence comes from Rutidosis leptorrhynchoides, assembly GCF_046630445.1. Taxonomy (NCBI): domain Eukaryota; kingdom Viridiplantae; phylum Streptophyta; class Magnoliopsida; order Asterales; family Asteraceae; genus Rutidosis; species Rutidosis leptorrhynchoides. The sequence goes on from NC_092334.1 coordinate 135,147,391, forward strand.
TTTCTCTCTCATTTCCAGAGTATCTCGTCACGATAATATACTATCTCAAATTCTAAATCTCATTCATCCACTCATCCAAACCAACAATCATCCCGGTGTAATAGAAGAAGTCAATGAGCTTCGCGCTCGGGTAGTGGCTTTGGAGAATATGGTCAAAGGTTGCAAGCACCAGCAGCATCACCGGCATCAACAGTACCACCAACAACAACACCAACAGTACCATTACCACCACCAACAACAACCGCACCGTAAACCTCAACTTCACAATCTGTCCTATGAGCATCAACGTCATACGCCCTATAGATACCAAGGAATATCAACAACAACAAACGATGAAGTATTGATTCATAACTTCATCGAAGAAATATTCTGCAGAGAATATGTAGTTTCTAAAAGTTTTAGGGATTATATATTGTAAATTAGTAGTGGGCGGATAGAAATAATAAAGTGAAACCCTGACAGGAATAGTGCGCGATTTACAAGCTAGACTTGTTATACAAGCAGCATCCACAATACCGTCAGCATCACCAGCACGTCAGTACTATCAGCATCGTCAACACTAGGAGCACCTATAACATCACGATTTCCACCAGTTCCATAATCACCAACATCATCACAAATCAACAACGCATATATTGTATCAACGAGTTATGAAGTATTAACTCATTTCCTCTGAAGAAATTATATGTATATTTTATATATATATATATGTGAAATTTGAAAACAAAATAAATCTTTCCGTACTAAGCTATTACATGTGAATCATAACTGGTAGGTACTACTCGGTTAGTTCATGTTACTAATATGCTATACATCCTTCGTTAATGACTTAACAATCGTTAATTATAATCTCTGCTTCGACTTAATAGATTCCATTTCATAATAAATTAAGTGTATTATTCAAATACATGATTGATTTTAACACTTTCATTTTTGATGTACTCGAAACTTTCGAGAGAACATCATCTGTGCCTTGTAAGGTTCACAAAAATTCCACGAGCATCAACATCCTTCACCGAGGAATAAGAATAAATAATGAAGTGTCGATTACATTAGCGAAATACTCCGCAAAGATTATGTAATCTTTAATGTTTTAGAGATTAATCATTTCTAAGTCAAGCCAAAAATCAAATGAGCTTAATATGATATTAACTCATTAAATATGTGTTACATCTGAAGAAAATATACATACATATATTTTCATAAAGACGATAATATAAATTCTTTTGTACAAAGTATTAATTGTGAAATCTTTAACAGGTAGGTAATACCCGGGAAATATTTTTAAGTTCGCAATTAATATGTTACACTGTACATTCTTTAATTTTGATTCAAAAATCACTAACTATACTCACTACCTTAACTGCAATACACAATCATTCTCATACAAATTCAATTACATATTCTGATATTGACGGATCAGAATCCAAGTCATAACTCTGAACCGGTGACATCATTCTTAGATCTCTACATATTTCAAAGCTATACTTTGACTTCAAAACTGTACAAGATCCTTCAGTGTGGTTATTACTGAAAATAATCTTGCAATTCTTTTCAAGGTATCAATTTTTACCACACTTCCAACCAGTCAACTTCGATTTTTCAGATTAACCTTATTATAACCTTGACATATACGTTCTTGTTACTGGGGAACCTTTCATGTTCCACCACATTAGCAGTAAATTTACCAACAACTTCATTGATCCTTGACCTTCCGAAAAATCCTTATACTCATAGAAACCCTATCATGTACTCATCCACGTCTTGTAACGGTAATTGCCATACCAACTACCGGGAATTAGCAATCAGTATTTCAAATTTCGCAGTAATTCTACGCCAACAGTTATATATATACATATAATGTCTATCTTCTAGACTTACGTACTTCGAATATGAAGTTTCTGAAAAACACCCCAAACTACGAAACTAGTTCTTCGAATTTTGGAAAAATGCTGATGAAGTAGCAAAAACTGTAAACGACCTTAACAGTCAAAAGTTTGATGATAAAGAGTAGTATGGTGGTAAAGCTGAGAAAAAGATAAGGTTTGGAACTGGAAAACGGATTGAGCAGACCATGAAGGAGGCTGTGGACAAATCACAAAGACTAAACTTGCCTTCAAAGAATCCAAATGATTCAGTATTTGCTGAAGTCATTAACGAATACCTTGCTCCTAACTCAAAATCCGTTACGAACAAATCTTCTTCATCATCCTTCGATATTAGAAATTCTAAGATATCATCGTATCTTTCATTATAAATATCCTCGATATTTCTAAAGATATCTTCATAACTATTATTATCCAAAATTATTTATCTCTTCGCGCTATCTGTGTTACATCATAAAAGAAACTGTTTTAGTTTCTGAAATTCTGAAAAATTCGAATTTAAAATATGAATGTTTTGAAGTAATGTTGGGAATTGAAGCATGAGTTAGTATAATATAATGACACTTGATCAATATAATTATATTACAGTAAGTCATGTTGAGTTTCTAATGAAACGTGATGATTCACAGACCATACCATCATCTTGTGCCATGTTACACGACTCTTACATTCTATCTAATCTCTAAACATATCAAGAACATAATCTCTTGATAGTTCAATCTATTCCTTTGAATTCTGGTAATTTGATAAATTAAGATCGTGCCATTACGATTTCTTTCTTAAAACATTAACTATGTTAATTCCGAAATCCATACCTACGAATTCTGGACCGTTATCCGCTTGACTTAAAGTCGGGAAGAGAGGACAAAAGTATGGAACTCTTGAATATGAAAGAAAATATAAAGCTCGACAAAAACACGTAAATTACAAACCGTGCATATCAATACGTATTGCAACGTAAAGGCACGGGAGAATTAAAAATACTATAACCCCAAGGTAATAGTAAAAGTGAATAAAATCCTCCGGTGGTAGATGAAAAAGAAGAATGACAGATATAAAAATTAAAAGTATATCAAGAATCAGAACTGGATGAAGCATTTTCACAATCTGTTGGAAGTATGAAATGAGTAAGAAGATGTAGGAGTGGTGAAAATAATGAAACAGAAGAGGTCAATTTATAGCGAAATATCGGACACGGCAATCGAGGAAGATTACGTATTTAATCAAAGAAAATCCTAATTTCTGCAATTTCCAAAGAATCAAATCTTATTGAGATTATGAAAATTTTCTAATCCTTAAATTCAGAAAATCAATCGTTACTACGTTAAAAGTTAAGACGAATCTTTATTCCTTCATTTCACTCTATTACGATAACTTCCCTCATACGCTTCAAGTAATCGGATTGTTTTATCCATATTATTCAACGGTGATAAAACTCTATTTATCAACTCATATTCGTCAAGAAAACATTTTTATTGTTAGCCATGACGACCCCACTCAAATTTCGGGACAAAATTTCTTTAACGGGTAGGTACTGTGATGACCAGGAAATTTCTGACCAAATTTAAACTTAATCTTTGTATGATTAACATTTCCGATACGATAAGCAAAGTCTGTAAAACTGAATCTCAAAATTTTTGAACTACTTTCATAAATTCAAATAACCTTCGGTTGTTCACAACAATTCGTGAACAATTATATGTAAATAGATACATATATATACACTATAACTTGAAAACGTATGATACTGTACATTAAACTTATTGGTTTATATATATCTATTTGAATATATATGAAAAGTTGGAATATTAATTGTATGAATAACTTGTGACGTGTATTTATAACGTGTCTATGAATATTAAAAATATATATTAACTTGGTCATAAAACGATTTGATATTATATATATATTCACAAATAGCGAGACAATGATTTATAGAAGTAAATGACCAAAACACTCGAAAGTTTAAGATATACTTTGAGTGATATTGTTTATGGATAATTTAGGTTTATATTTTGACAAAGGTAAGAGTCACGAAACGAAAAAGGCAAGTTTTCTCAACATACGAAAAGACGTTCAAAAAACTGGAACCGGGACATGAGTCGAGCGACGACGTACGACTTATCGGAATGAAAATTACAAGACACCTATACACGAGAATATAATATAATATATAATTCATTAATTTAAATTATATATATTATATTAATATTTAAATATGTCGACAAACTAAAAGTTAAACGAATGTGAACTGGATCAGAGGGCCATGCGATCGCATGGCCATGATGCCCAAAAATCATGCGATCGCATGGAGGGCTGGGACAGGCCAAGTCCTATAAGTTCGATCGAATTCTCTGTTTTGTTTGCTCATTCACTCCTCTCTATCTTGGTATATATATTTATTATTATTATTATTATTATTATTATTATTATTATTATTATTATTATTATTATTATTATTATTATTATTATTATTATTATTAAGATTAATATTATTATTATTAATCTTATTATTATTATTAGTAGTATTATATATAAAACATTACGACGAGGTCATGAGCGGGTCACTTTCAAAATGGGTTTTCTTGCGGGAAAGAGCTAAGGAAACTATGTGTTATAGCTATGGAGGTTATGGGTAATATTCATGGGTATTGTTCGCAAGTCAAACCTAGTGTTTATCATCTCTGTTGCGTCTACGTACTTTCCTGCAATATTGAATCTCAATATTGATACGTGAGCATTCATATCTTATCTTTTATATATTAATAGCGTATCCATGTCTAGTGCTCGAGTATATATGTTTATGCATGCTTGTATGCTAAATTTCGTCATTAGACAGTTTATGATGAATCACAAATTAAATACATATATTACTGATAAAAGGTATATGATATACATGTTTTTGGAAAGCTGGCGAAAAATCAATAACTTTTCATTTAGAAATTGCGTAATTTCGGTGAACGAATTAAAAGATATGATCAACTGAATTATGATTGACATTAATTAAAATTGCTTTTGAATCTGCAATTGATATTTAAACAACTTGTTTGTAAGATTGATAAATTGGATTTTTGAATATTACCAGCCGAGTAAATGAATCCTTATATAAGGCACGTCTCGTTTTGTTAAACAACTGTTAAAAATTGACTTTTTGAAACAACTTTGGATAACTTTTGTATGTCGATCTCGAGCATTAGGATTATGATACACTATGACCTGAACTAGCTTGATAGACATTTATTGACCAACATATGTTCTCTAGGTTGAGATCTACTGTTATTTGGTAATCCGAGTTTCAGTCAAATTTTGGTGAACGACTTTATATGCTGCTAAGGTGAGTTTCATTTGCTCCTTTTTTAAATGATTTTGCAATATATATTTTTAGGCTGAGAATACATGCACTTTAATTTAAAAAAATGGACACAAGTACATACTAAATTCTATACTGAGTTTAAACCGAAAATCCCTTAGCGTTGGTAACTAGTAACTGCCGGTTATAAGAACTGGTGGGCGCGAGTAGTAGTATATGGATCTATAGGGCTTGACTTCCCCGTCTGTTCCAGGTATAGAAACCCTAGCCTGAACTATAAAACAGACGTATGCTATTTGAGTTTAGTACACGTTGGTTTGCGTGTATTGTACATGTTGGTTGCATGTATGTTAAAACAGGGGTACTTATTATAACGTTAAAGCTTAGTTACCAGGGTGCTCAATCTTGTAGAATATTTTGATAAACGTTTCTGGATGAAACAACTGAAATCTTGTTATCCACCTTTATATACAGATTATGCGCAACATTAAAACTATGAACTCACCAACCTTTGTGGTGACACTTGTTAGCATGTTTATTCTCAGGTTCCCTAGAAGTCTTCCGCTATTTGCTTATATGTTATACAAGATATGTGCATGGAGTCATACATGCTTTATTCGAGAAAACGTTGCATTCACAAATCATCACCATCTATCTTATTTTGACTGCATTGTCAACTGAAGTACTATTATAAACTATTATTTACGGTGATTGTCTATATGTAGAAATCATCAGATGTCGAAAACCTTTGATTTAAATATTCATTTATGGTGTACCTTTTCAAAAGAATGCAATGTTTACAAAACGTATCATATAGAGGTCAAATACCTCGCAATGAAATTGATGAATGACGTGTTCGTCCATATGGATTTGGAGCGATCGTCACAATCAATCACCTTCAACCCGACACCACCTCTCTCTCTCAAGCTCTACCATAAAACCGCCTTAGATATTTATATTATTGTTGCCGCTGTTGTGATGCTTCTGTGAGGGTAAAAACTCACGAATAAGTGATGAAAATTGTGATCATTAAGATGATCGTTAAACATGATATCCGGGTATAAAAGCATGATATTAGGTTTCTGTTTTAAATCGCATGCGTGTCATCTCTTTTCCTTGGTGGTCAACATATACCAAATCTTTTACCCCACTTGATTTAAAAGCATGGTATAATGATGATAAAGGACCGAATATAAAATGTGTGAAGTTACGGCTCTTTCAAAAGTCGAACCCCACAAAGAAGATTAATTATCCAGTTAATTATTTAAATCACGAAAGTTTTGTTTTCATGCATATCTTCTTTCTTCGTGCCCGACATTTACCAACCATGGAATACCCCACTGCCATCATTTTTCGCTAGTGGAATATTGGGGTGTATATTAATAATATAATATGAGACGTGCAGCATTATTATTTTTTTAATTAAAGCAATAGGGTTAGGAATGAGGAATCACGATGATGATGTGTAAAGATGATGATTCAGGGATTACGATATCATAATGATAGATAGTGGAGTAGTCATATATGGCTGCTGCTATTTATTTGTGATCACAGATGAACCAGACGAAGTTTACATACACGCATACCCCTATTATATTCATTGTGTCTATTAATGGGCTGCTATGGATTTGTAATTTAGGCCGATTAAGTTTTAGGCCTTAAGTGGGTCGTAATAACCCTTGGTAACATAGGCCGTTAATTTCTCTTCTTGTATGTGACAGATAGAATGGTGATTAGATGATATATGGTAACGATGATTATACATGGTGAAAAGGATACATGAAATAAACAATTAAGATTAGATGATGGTGGGTGATTAGCATGTTGATGATGATGTGTTATGATGATAAAGAGTGATGATGAAGATATAAGTGGGATTTAGGTTAAATAGCAATTTAAGGTTAAAAGGATTAAATTCTGTATTAAAAAGGAAAGGAAATAGCAGAGGGATGGTATGGGAGGTGGTTGTTGAACGAGAGGTCACGAGTTCGAGCCCTGACTGTGGCATTTTTTTTTAGAAAAAAAAAGAAGATGATGAAATTAGTTAAGTATATGGGTTAGATATAATTAATCAGGGATTTAAATCAGGAAAGCAGAATTGGAAAAATGGTCAAGAGTATTAATGGGTTAGCGGGAGGTCGCGGGTTCAAACCCGGACTTGGGCATTTTTTAAGGACTACTCCTTTGAGGTAGTATTACTATTACCATTATTATTATTATTATTATTATTATTATTATTATTATTATTATTATTATTATTATTATTATTATTATTATTATTGTTATTATTATTATTATTATTATTATTATTATTAAATTAACACTAAATATTAAAATTATGATTATTATTATTAACATTAGTATTATTGGGATTATCAAGATTATTATTATTATTATTATTATTATTATTATTATTATTATTATTATTATTATTATTATTATTATTATTATTATTATTATGAATATCATTATTATTATAAACATAATATAACTCTTAAATTTATTATCATTTTTATTGTAACTTTCATATCAACAAGATTATTATAACAAATAAATACTTTCTATATAAGAAAATAACTATTAAAAATACCATAATATTACATATAATTACATATTAACATTATTTATATAAATATTTACATATAAAAAATTATTGATTTTTAAAATAATACTAATCACACATATATATAAAACTATATAAATATTAATTATTTTAAATATATATACAAATTAAATAGATAAGATATATAATTTAAGATATAATATATAAATTTGTTCGATTACTATTATATGTGTAAATATATATACATGATATAGGTTCGTGAATCCGAGGCCAACCCTGCACTTGTTCAGTGTCGTCATATGCATATTTTTACTACAAAATATCGTATCGTGAGTTCATTTGATTCCCTTCTACTCTTTACATTTTTGGGACTGAGAATACATGCGCTGTTTTTTACAACTGCTTTATTAAATGCTTTTGAAATATATTTTGAACTGAGAATACATGAAATGCTTTTATAAATGTTTGACGCGATATGACACAAGCAAAACATTCCTCGAATGAATTATTATGCAGACATAAGTTCTGTGGATTATTATTGAATTAGTTGGACGTGATAATTGCCACTAATTGTTGTGAATATTTTCCCCTGATTATAATTGCTTGGTAACCTAAGAATTAGAAAACGGGTATGGCCCTAATTCACGCGAATCCTAAAGGTAGCTACCGGGTTTAACATCCCCACCGAGAATGTTCACTAGACGGAAGAGCTAGTGGGCGTGGTGTTTAGTACTTCGAGGTTTATATATTTTACAGACGAGATGTTCTGTTTTTGGGGATATTATTGATGCGCATTATATGTTAAGGTCGGTTACCAAGCCAAGCAATGAAAGCAAAGTGAATGTTATGTATCGAGAGAATGATTTTTATACACAGGTTACGTGTATGATATTTTGTACACGAAATATGTGTACGGTTACAAAGAATTATTGAAAAATGGTTGCGTACACGAGATATGTGTACTGTATTTAAAAGATATCGCATGTACATTACATGTGAGTATAGGATTCGGGCTCATTTGTACCATGCACATTTAAATCTTGTGGTCTATCAAAATTATGAATTTTATTGTTTATGATAAACCTATGAACTCACCAACCTTTTGGTTGACACTTTTAAGCATGTTTATTCTCAGGTATGAAAGAAATCTTTCGCTGTGCATTTGCTCATTTTAAAGATATTTCATGGAGTCGTTCATGGCATATAGAGTTCAGTACCTCGCAATGGGACCATCTATGGAAGACTTCGTCCAGATGGATTAGGACGGGTCACTACAGTAGCTGTCAAACCGCCTTCTTCATGAGCATCCTGATTTTGTGCCGGAACCGTAACATTATGAGGAGGTGAATTTAGGGTTGAAAAGTGATTGAAAATGGAAATGGGGGGATTCATTGGCATGAATATATATAGTTATTGTTTAGTTGATGATGAATTTGATGGAGGTGGTTGGGAGGTAGACGAATTAATGTGGCGGTGAAAGGGCGGTACAGGTGGCTAGCGGCGGTGAAATTTAAGTACCGGAAAGGGTGGTTGCAGATGGAGGTTTATGAAGAGGGAAGCTGAAAATGGTGGTATGTGGAAGTGATAGGGTGGTTGTAGGTAGATACATTGTAAAAAAAAAAAAAAAAAAAAAAAAAAAATATGCATTAACTAATACAAACATGTAAATCAATATAGCTTTTTAAACAATATTAGTGTAACTTGTATATGAGCAACATCAACCTCCTCATAAACTAAGAAATCATAACTTTATCTCATACTATAAATGTGAACTTACAATTGTTTCATCAACTTTAACAGAATACACCAATAATAAAATGAAATTAATTTAAATATTGTTACAACAATCTATTATGCAACTAAGTTCTCTCTTGAAGTTCATCAAAAGATTATCCGTATAGAATAATAATCAAATGATTTTTGTGAATCACGATATCGAAAACTTACACTTGTAATACGTATGCTTGTTCAAGTTAAATCAAATTTGACTTTCGATGCAAAAAAGTAAACCGTAATTGGTAAACTACGAGCTCTGCTTTGCGTACCAAAGTTTCTTCTGGCAAATCAAAACCTTCTCGGTCTCAATATCGTACTCAGTTGCTTCTTTACGACAACTCCATTTCATTCCTTTAGCTATTGTTGATATTGCATCTACATAGTAGCTCGACTCCCTAATGATCACGAACCCGTTTGGTCTTAAGATCCGATCCATTTCTAGTAATACGTGTTTCATCTCACACCTAAAATGAAAACGTCACAATTAGAGGTAGAAAAAGAAGAGATTTGACTCGGTGATAATAAGTTGACTAACAAAAGTCAAATATGATGGATTGATTACCTATGGCTTTCGGTTGTGAATAGGCCATCTACATGAAGAAGATCGTACGTACGGGGATACGTTGAGAACGCCTCACACCTAACAAATAGCGCAAATGAATTAATACATATCGAAACAACCAATTTTAAGATTCATCAGCAGGGGTGGCAATTAACACTCGAAAAATTGGTCAAATGGGTCAAAGTCATGCGAAGTTTTATTAATGAATTAAACATCATATTAAACCCAATCCCACCGGTCTTGACCTATTACCCAACTCACTCAACACGCCCATTTTGTCACTTCTAAATTCATGGTCTTGACCTTTTACCAACCCACCCATTTAGTCACTTATAATTCGTGGTCTTGACCCAACACACTCAACCCACCCATTTTGTCACTTCTAAATTCGTGGTCTTGACCTAGTACCTAACCCACCCATTTTGTCACTTCCAAATTCGTGGTCTTGCTTATTAGTTATTACCCAACCCACTCAACCCCGTCCATTTTGCCACTTCTAAATTCATTTTAAAACTTACCAATCTTGGAAAGTTCCAATGAGACCTCGGTCAAACACTACAGGAAGCGTATTGGGAGCATACGAAGAAACAACGTTCATAACCCAAAGCGGGTCATCAACTAAAGCCGCAGCCAAACCACCATAAACCGTATTCATATCCATCACATTCCGGATCTTATTAGTTCCTAAAGCAGGAAGAAGCTTTTTGTAATGCTTTACACGGCTCTTCCACTTGCTGACATCATGCTTAAACGCACCATCACTACCACCGCTTACATCAGCAACCCGTTCCGGAGCCACGTTCAATCTTTCAGGCCATTTTGAAACAACATTCAGGCTTGATTTTTTGTTTTTTGGGTTCGGGACAACAACACATGGTCTCAACGGGGTGTACCATCCGGAATCGGATTCGGTCCCATCGTCACATTTTGGTGGGTAGCTATCGGGTGTATCGAGTTGGTTATAACAGTTGTTGTCTGATGATTTTTGCCATACAGCAATATCATCTTTTTTGTTGTATAATTTAAAGCACATTGAAGTTAAAAGCTCTTGTAGTTTTTCATAATCGGATTTTTGTTCTTCGACTGTCGTGTTCCAACCTCTCCAACGGTTCTCGTAGTTTACGGGTGGGCCGGATAGGACCCAAAAACCTCCGGGTCTTAGGATACGGTGTACTTCAAGAAGATAAATTCCACCTGCAAAATGTCATCAAAGCACTTTTTTAGATTTTTTTTTAGATTTTTTTATTTATTTTTTTTTTTTTTTGACAGTAGTTAATTAACATATGATTATGCAAGGTTGTAAACGTCGCAAGTTTGAGCTAAGTCAGTTGGGACCTTGGAGGGACCAGTCGGTCAAGTCGGGAACGAGACGGGGAAGAGTCTGGCCTTGACCAACGTTGACTTTTAGTAATAAATAAATTAAACATAAATATACAAACATAAAACATAAATATTCCAAATATAGATATATGACACAAAATCTATATTTGAAAAATATAAATTTTTTTAACTAACTTTGACTGACTCAGACCCGATTCAAACCGACTTTGGCCAACTTTAACACAACTTTTTAGAGTTGACCGACTTTTAAGGCGTTTTCGGGCAACTCGGGACGGGCTAGTCCCTAAACCGACGCGTCAGCCAACGTGTATGCCGACTCGGTCGACTTTTACAACAGCGTGATTATGGTATAGATTGTACTAAAGAAAATACCGAATTCTGTCCATGGGATCAGGCATCTGGAACAATGCGCCATATCGAACGAATTTGAAGGAAACGGAAGACGTTGAGTCGATATGATTCCAAGAATAGCGGGAATTCCTCGTTCTAAAGCGAACTGAACTTGCGCCTCGTGATTATCTCTCGGCGCAAGAGAAACTGTTAAAATCCCTCGATCGAGCAAGTCACCACCCCAACTAGCAACCTAGAGATTAAAAAGTTAAAAACTTTTAACCTCATATTATGTAAAAATCCAAGATTTCTCACATATGATCACCATTTTAGAAAGGGGAGTGATCCGTACCCCACCAAAATTTATACGTACACCACTAAAACTGTTTTAAAGGGTTATACAGTACAACATAATAATGCATGTTTAGTGATGTACGGATAAACTAGTTTAAGTAACGAAAATGAATTCAATAAACTCACCCCACAACCAGTATCGATGGCGGTACGAACAGTACCATCTTTCATCCCGGGAATCAAATTTTGCATTAGATCAACGTACGCGCTAACACCGTTGGGAAACATGGTCCCACCTCAGGGAAGTAAAATTTCTCCCCTTCTTTTCGTAACCAATGTTGGTTAGATTTCTGCTTGTTGATCCAGTCATACGGGACATTTCTGTAATATATTTAAATTGGATTTTAAAGTTAAAATTAAAGTTTATGGGCAAGATCACATTTTGATCTAAGTTTTAACTACAAAAGACTACAACGAATGATAAAAATCGAATCTTTACCTGTACCAACATTCGTTTTTGCTTTTTGGCCATCTGATTGGTTCCTTGTAGCCTGTAGGTGGCGGTACAAGGCACTCTTTTCTATCGAAAGCTGGTGGACAGTGACGTTCCATGAATGTAAGCCTATGTCGTCCATATTTATTCCATCTCTGTTAAAAATATTAAACGTCATCGATTACGCTAACATATACATATTTAGATACCCATAACAGATGACGACTTTTAATCCATTTTGCCATGAATGTGTCGATTTGAGTCGTGATCCAAGTCAAACGGTTCAAGTCAAAAAGAAAAAAATGTTGGTAAAAGAAGGGTAATATTTCTCAACTTTTTACTAAAACGGAGCTGGTCAAACATGTTGAACGCCTTCGAATGGCTTCTACTAATGCATACAACCTTCCAAACCGTTTCAAAGATTTGGATTATTTTACTGTAATTTGTAATACAGTTTTTAAAACATTAACTAATCCGTGTTCATTAGAGAAATATTATGCAGATCCAATCCAATTTGGCCATTTCGGCCTGCACTAAAAATGACCCTTTATTTTAACTAATCACATGACCCGCCCATCTTGACACCTCTACCAGATGGAATACCTTGGGATCTGTGCAGGGAGTATAGTCTTGTAAATCAGCACTGCATTGAGGGAAAGATACAGATTTCACTTGGATCGGAGTAGAAACGGACTTTTTCGGAGATTCGACCGATCTCACAACTTCTTCAGTTCCTACGAATCCGTTATTCTGAGAACAAAAGATCCCACCAAGATAAAACGAAAGCCCACATAACACAACAAACATTATCCCAATTGGCATAACCTTTGAACTTTTATCATTTGGCCTTGCAGGCTTATCGTGCTTATCATCATCAACATGTTTTTGCTTCATCTTACAAAATTCTGTTCACAAAATCAAATCGAGAACGTGTTAATCATAGAATTTACGTTCTGCTCAAAACAACCCCAAAATGTCAACTATAATTCCACTAAATAAAATCCTTTTCTTGTCATTTTCGTGAACCAATGAAACATAAAGCGCATTTGAACATGTGATCTTTAAGATATTAACTTAGATCTACTCAAGATCCAAACTTTATGTCATATAACAAACACCCATCATTCAAATTGAACCTATATGATCTAGATAATTGTTTAGTATAGAAATTGGAAATAGAAAGATAAACAAAGTAGACACTTGAGACATGTGTTCATGTACGGATCTAGCTCATGGAGAACTATTATAAAAGTAAAAAAAAAAAAAAAAGAATGACAGCAAAGTGAAGACAGGAAATCAGTGTAGATCTGATGACACAAAATATCCTTGATATTAGTAATTAGTATAAATTAAATAATTAAATAATAAATAGACGAGAAAAGGGGAAAAATTTTCAACATCTGGTAGCAATTACTGTACTTCACTGAAACCGACTTGTTAGTTAGCATATGTCAAAGTCAGATTGACCTTTATGAACAAATCACATGAAATTTGGGCCTTAAATTTAGGGAAGAAATATATAAACTTGTGTAGGGTCCTTACTCCTTATATTGTGCCCACTGCCCACTGAAAATAAATGAAGATTGGATTATCATCATCATATAAGAAACATAAAACTCTCAGTCAGGTTCTTATAAACCCTTTAACTTGATTGAAACTATTTGTTATTTTGCAATGATTCTTTTATGACCATATCACTCAATCAGTTCCTAACTGCTACTTTATCGTCTTGTTATAAAAAGTGGATCTTGAACATCACTCAAGCTTTGAAAAAGCACATAATTCCAAACAAAACACATCAAAATTATGTTCAAGTTGAGCTTCAAATGATTTACCCAAGTCAAAAGTTCTTGCTTTTTTTATTTTTTCAAGATCTATAACAATTCATTATGAACTAACTTCACTCAAAGTTAGAAAAGGCACATAATTCTAAACAAAACACATTAAAATAATGTCAAGTTGAGATTCAAATACTGAACCCAAGTCAAAGTTGTTGCTTTTTTTAAAGATCTATATCAATTCATTATGAACATCCATTAAATCCAGTAGATCTTTATTAAATAATGAATTAGATAACAAAATGAAGTGAACCCATTTCACCAAATCAGATCTATAACACAAGTAACCATAAAAGATATATAATTTGTGAAATTCTTAGACATCCCATTTCAATAAAGATCTAACAAGAGCCCTAAAACAGATAAAAACAGAGGATTGATGAGTGTAAGTACCTTGCTAAATGTAGTTAAATTTCCAAGCTTTTTGGAACAGATTAATGAACCGTACACTATCAAAGGTTTCAGTGGGTTCAGAAATATAAACCAATTAGAATGAATGATTATGATGACAAATCTTGAAAGAAAAGAGAGAAAAAAAAGAAGAAGTAAAGAGGTGGGTGGGTGGGAATATTATCTCTCACACACATAGATGCATCAATACATGCAAGAGTATATATATATACATGAGATATATTTGACAGATGATGATTACCTTAAAAAGTTACTGGTTTTACACCTTCTGCTTGGCTGTCTTTATTTTCATATATTTCCACTTCCACTTCCACTCCTGCTTCAGCTTTTGTTTTTTATTTTTATTATTTTTTATTATAATAATAATAATAAAAAATAAAATAAAAAGAAATTTAAAGTAAATGTAAGATTCAATGTTCTTTGCTTGTCTTTGTTATGTGTCTTCACTGTGACATAGATCTGTTTTTTTTATCTATGAGGAATTAACTTTATGTCTCTTGATGTTGTAAATAAAAGATAAAGTTGTAAGGATTCTTTAAGAAAAGATTTGTACCTCTATTTTTAGAAATTCTATGTAAAAGATTTGCACATTTGATCAATTATTATTTGTGGTAACTAAATAATGGAGAGTCATTTGGGGATTTTTTTTTTCCCCCTTTGTGGTAATCTGAATTCCTTTTTTTTTTTTTACTTGGATCCTTATCCTAACGGGAAAAATGCATAAGCTGATACAATCCTCTATTTTTCCTTGATTTGTAGAGTGCTTTTATCATTTTTTTTATTTTTATTTTTTTTTATTATGATATTACAAGGTAATCAATTTTTAACTAGGTTACAAAATTCTTTGAATTTTGTTATAATTTGTCTAGCTTCTTGTTAATTTTTTAGGTAGTATACTTTCAATCGTGCCTGATTGGCCACCGAGTTGCCCAGTGAAGCACACCACTCGAGTTCAATTCATGGCTCCGCCAAATTGTTCAAAAAGGGGGTGTGACTAGAGAGTGCGCATAATTCACCCCGTACCATGTCTCGAGCTCAGGGAACTTGACTACCCGATATTTTACCTTCTATGAGGGAGCCAATGTGATCATTCATAGGAGTGTTTTTCCTCGCTTACCAAAAAAAAAAAACAACTTTCAGTCGCTCTAAAAAATTATTTTCAACTTTATAAATAATACAATAGTAATAGTATATATATATATATATATATATATATATATATATATATATATATATATATATATATATATATATATATATCAATCATGAGAAAACAAATTATAGACATTAAGTTACTAACACCACCAAAAACCATTTTTAAAATTTGTCAACGCCGCGAGTTCTTAAACTTAAAAGAACTTTTAAAATTTGTCAACATCACGGGCTCTTAAACTGAAAAGAATAATTGTTTGAAAAAATTAATTAATTTTACACGATTATTTTACCCAACGAGCAATGCATAATTTTTAAATTTTGTCAACATCACGGGCTCTTTAGTAATTCTTATACTATTTCTATTTTTAGTACCTATTTACATAACAATATGGACTGTAAATTAAATTTTTTACACGGATTTTTACACATATGGGCAACGCACGGGCTCAAAAAACCTAATATATATATATATATATATATATATATATATATATATATATATATATATATATATATATATATATATATATATATATATATATATATATATATATATATATATATATATATATATATATATATATATATATATATATATATGGGGTAGGGATCCCTTGAGAGCTCAATTTGATTGAGAACTCTATGAACCGTGATTCGAACAAAAAAGCACACGGGCGAACAAATATTGCATAGGGTCGAACAAAATTGCAGATGCATATAAAATCATCTCTGTTTTACATTCCAGTTCGTTCTACATCTATTTTTGTTCGAATTAACCAATTTTGGTTCGAATATATGAAATGTAGAACACAAATTTGTTCGAAAATGTCCAGATTTGTTCGAGTATAGATGTTTTTGTTCGATTTGCATCTGTTTTTTTTTTTCTTTCTAAAATGAGGTTTTTTTTTATTTAGCCCGATTTAGAGTTTAGGATTTATGGTTTAATGTTTTGGGTTTACTCCATAAATCCAAAATCCGAAACCTTAAACTCTAAACCGTTCGTGTTAAAAACTCAATCCAAACCCTAAACCCTCAAACCCAAAATCTAAACCCTAAACTTAATTTGATAAAAATTTGATATAGAACGGGTGTGGAACAGCATGTTCTACGTACTGTTCTACAAAAATTTTAGTTACAAGCCAAAAAATGCACTGATCAAAATTGTTTGACCCAAACAAGAAATGGTTCGCCAGTCCCTATTTTTACTTGCCCCTGTTAGTAATCACATTTTCCAATGCAAAATTGTTCTCATTTGATCCTTTGACTATATATATATATATATATATATATATATATATATATATATATATATATATATATATATATATATATATATATATATATATATATATATATATATATATATATATATATATATATATATATTGGTAGGATCAAGAGGGAAGTAACCATTCGGGGGGAAGCGGGGGGAAGCAAAAACTTTTTTTTTTTATTTTTGAAAAAACTTTGTTCACGAACATTATAGATGAGATGAAAATATGAACATTTAGTAGAGACACTTTGTGATAAATGTATTTATTTTGGCGGAAAAACGCTCGAAGAAGTAATATATAATAATTATCGTGTTTTTCGAGCGTATTTTGAGGTTTTAGCCATTGGGGTTTAGATAATAGGGTTTAGAAATTTAGGGTTTAAGGTTTAGATTTAGGATTTAGATTGAGTTTTTAACACGAACGGTTTAGAGTTTAGGGTTTAGGGTTTAGGGTTTGGTGTTTTGGGTTTATGGAATAAACCCAAAACACCAAACCCTAAACCCTAAACTCTAAATCGGGCTAAATTTTACTTCACAAAACATGGAAAAAAAAAACGTTCATATTCTTCACGAACAATATTATCTTGAATGTTATTTTTGTCGATCGTTTTCCCGCCTAAATAATAACATTCATCACGAAGTGTCTCTTCTAAATGTTCATATTTTCGTGTGATCTTGATGCCGAAAAAAAAAATTCAAAAAAAAACGAAAAAACTTTTTTTTGCTTCCCCCCGCTTCCCCCCGATTGGTTACTTCTCCATTGATCCTGCCCATATATATATATATATATATATATATATATATATATATATATATATATATATATATATATATATATATATATATATATATATATATATATATATATATATATATATATATATATGTGTGTGTGTGTGTGTGTGTGTGTGTGTGTGTGTGTGACAGTGTGTGTGTATGTGTGTGAAGAAGATCCAGAGCTAAACACCCTTTTTGGGATAAGGGGATAAGTAAATATGTTATTTTTAGAACATTAAATTAAAATTAGAGTTTATATTAAAAAAAAAATCTAGAGTTAATATTTATTGTGTAGATTCAGAAACAAAATAAAAAATATATATATTTTTTAACAACATACATCTAATGTATGCTAACCGATTATCATACATCTGATCTGATGTATGACAACCAGTTAATATACATTTGATGTATGTTAACGTGTTATTAAATAAATTATTTTTTTTTATCTACACAATGAATACTAACCCTAGAAATTAAAAAAAAAAATTCTAAAATTTAATTTTAATGTTATAAAAATAACAAACTACTTATTCCCTTATCATCAAAAAGGTGTTTATCCCTTGATCTCTTATATAGTGTATATAAAAGATGCATAGCTCAGTATTGAGTGGTATTACTGGTCAATCAATTTGAAATTTAGTTTAAACTAGTGATATGATCCGTGAAATCACGGATTTGTTTAAACGAAATAATTTAATGACATATTTTAAGTATTAAGTGAATGTAAAAGTTAAAGCAATTCATTTTAATGACTCGTTTGACTAAGAAACTTGTTGTTTTCACAAATATATAGAGATATGTATTTTCGCATACATATGTAACGTAATTAATTTCGTAAAAAAAATTCATATTTGAATATTAATAATATAATAATTATAATTATAATTATTATATTAAAAGTAAATAATAATAATAAGTTTGCTCAAAGTTGAGTATTTATATTTTTATTAATAATAATAATAATTAGTAATAATAAATGCCTTTTATTTTTTTTTATTTTTTTTTTATTTTTTTTAGAAAATTAAAATACAATTATTATATAAAAGTTATACAATATGCTTTATAATTTGGGTGTTATGTAGAAGATTTTACAATTTAGGAGAGATTAGTATTTCTTTTTATAAAAGATTTCGTATTATTTTTTTAATTAAATTAATATAAATTTATGACATGATCATTATGAAAATCAAATGATATTTAGCTTAATGATGAAATCATCATTTTAGAGATTTATATGACTATATAGATTATAATACTTAAAATTAATGTTTAAATTTCTCTAAGAATGAATTATATGTATTTTATATCTTTGAATACAAATACAATGATCACTTGAATTGTTACAATGAACAACTGAACTAGTGAACAAAAAGTGTAGCTCACTTTATTTATACTCCGTATTAATCAAAGTAGGTTATAATCTTTTATAACCTACAGTTGATTCCTTTTTCCCGAAACCAAGCTAAATCCTGTAAAATACGTGATCTCCATAACTCCAATTGAATGCTTCCAATAAACGAGTATATTCGTAATTGATATTCGACGTTTCTTCTTTTAAATTCAACCCGCTTCAACTGATTGATTTTTCATAACTGATCAACGTGTAAAATGCCAATCTGATTTTCTTCACAATTCTGAATAAACACAGATAGTCTAGTTTTTCAGATGGTATGATCAGGCCAGACTAATGTTGGATAGTCTCGGAATTACAAACTTCAACACTCAGCCAAAGTTCATCTATATAACTAGACTTTTGACTCATTAGATTTTTAAGTCAGACTTACTCAACTAGCAAACAATAATATAAAATAATTTTAATTATGAATAATCACCGGGTTTTCAATACGTACATGGATGTGATCTCGCACTTAAATTTCCAAACAAGAAAGCTTAATCGCACAACTAAATAGTTAGAACGAGCAATATTAAGTGATTGTATAACGTCTAAACTGTTAAATATATATCATATATGTAGTTGAGTATTGTAGTTGTATAATGTGAACTATATTAATGTCAAGCATTCATTAGTTGTTTAAAACCATGTCGATGATGATCACCACCTTACCAACGTTTGTAGCATTATGCCGACACATAAATTATATTTAGATTTTTTGGATTCTACTAAATCTTTTAAACATTTAATTTACTCGACAATTGAATTTTGAATTCTTAAATCTTTTAAACATTTAATTTACTCGACAATTGAATTTTGAATTCTTAAATAATTATATTTGGATCCAATATTCATGATATGATTAATTAAATCAATAAATCATAAAAAAGAGTATCACTTGGTATGTGCACTTGAAACATATATAGTATGTGTTCAATCGATGATTGGAAGTCACGTATTCACGTATAACTGTACCTATAGTCTATAGTTAACAAATTTGCAAATATAAATTATAACAGTTGAGTATATTTGTTAGATAGTAAAGAGATAATTCTCAAAAATAAATAATTTACGCATGTCCCTTTATTTAAATATCTTGGGTGATTAAAAGTAGTAAGTACATTGTCGGTCTTCGAATCATGCTATTGTAGTCACTAAGTATATAAACTTAGTACGTGCATACTGAAGCACAACGGTTGTTGTAAGTTGTACCTCTGCTACGTAAGGTCATGGAAACAATTGAGTGTTGACCAGTACACTGCACCATAACGTGGTCTCAAGCATTGCACCCTGCTTGAGAGATTCTTAGTTAATTAAGGAACTGTTTCTTTAAAAGCTATAAAGGATTAGATCGTTAGGATAACCGAACGTGTTCATGGAAGTTACCTATTAACTTGGCCTTGGTATTTAATGATAAGCGTACCTACGCGCATGGCGCTCGTGTGTATCACGTGCAGCGCGCACGACTTAAATATTACCGAAACATCGGATTAGGAGGCGCGCATATCAATTACTTGGCGCGCACGAAAGCAATCGGATTTAATCTTATCCATAATTAGACGTGATCTTTTTCCAACTATAAACCCGTTATTTATGGTTGTTATCCGGAAGGATCTAGAACCTAATTACGAGGTAATCTAGGGTTAGGGTTTCATTATAAATACAACCCTAACCTCCTTCACTCGATACGACGTTTTCTGTATTACTCGAATATACGATTGCATCCGGAAAACATCCTTACGGTAATAGGTATGTTCTTCGAACATAAACCCGATGCAACCATCTTTAGTGGCCATTGTTGCGGCAGTTGCCATCAATGGTGGACGTAGCTTTGATCACCCTTTCGTAGATCGTCATCTCAATAAGGGTTATTCACGGTAAACCGGACCGGAGATCAAAGCTATAAACGTTCTGAAACACTCTATCATGCACTCAACATTAACTTTGCTATTTGAGCAGATTTATGTTTGATCAAATGGCGCCATCCGTGGGACCATAACTAGAATTGCGTAAAAAGTTTTATATGTTATGAACAATTAACTGTAAAACTTCTAATCTTTTTATGGTTATGCTTGTGTAACAGGTCATAATGGGGAAGTCTGGTAGCAATCAATCGTCTCATTCTCAGGGTTCTGATGTTACGGGATCGAAACAAGCAAACCAAGATAAGTCTCATGTCACAAGCAAAAATCCAAACTCCGAAGCAGTCAAGCTCCCAGAAAAATCAAAAACATCATCAACTGCTGTTCCCCCGGTATCACAGCTATCGACGTTGCGAACAACTGATGAATATTGGGCACCGGGTGACGAAGATGATGAAGATGATGATTATGAGGAAGAACCCCCTATCACTACGGTGGGTTCCTTTCCAATATACTCTACGCCAAAGTCAACAGTTCATACCCAGCGAGTAATGACACCTGCGAGTGCATGCAAGTATTTAGTAGGGCAGAACATCGATGTTGGTTTTCCAACTAATGATCGTACTCCCTTGGATAAAATACGAAGAAAATGCATGCCTTCACCTATTCTTAGGCTGTCATCTTTGCTTTCACCAAGTACGCCTTCGGGGTGCACTACCGATTCTGCGGGCGAAAGCAAGAAGAAGATTCAGGAAGATCTACTCGCCATACTGGCCCAAGCTGCGCCATACAAATATGCGCAAGCATTCGCGGTGCTAGATAAAGGTGAATAAGTGTTAGACAACTTTTATGCATGAATAATGGGGCGAAAGGTGAAACCCTTCATGGAGGTTGCATCAGCTAATGAAAAGTTCGCGCCCCATATCGCTAATTATGTTCCAAAATCCCCTCCTATCATTCCTTTGACTATGGGATGGTATGATAGCACAATAGATCCAGATGATTTCTTACAAAGATATGAAGGAACAGCGCGCGCTCAGGCCTGGAACGATGAAACCAAGTGCCTTGAATTTCAAACTTTGTTACAAGGGGTCGCAAGGGATTGGTTTAGTAATTTGCCACTACCGCTTGTTACCTCCTATAATGATCTTCGAGCACGTTTTCGGTTGAACTTCCATAACATGCGCGCCCGTAAAAGGACGCATGTGGAGTGTCATGACATCAGACAAGGTACAAGAGAATCCCTTGGGAAGTTCATAGATCGATACACAAAAGAGGTTACAAAGATGGCTGGACTCCCTGAAAGCCAAAAAGTGTCCGGTTTTATACACGGGTTGTGTAAAGAGCGACATCTGGCCCTGTGATAATGCCTGCGCATGAAGGTCCCCGATACCTTAGCATATGCAATAAAAGAAGCGCACGAGCATATGCGTGCGAGGGAAGATACCACTCAGAATAGTGGGAAAAATTCTGATAGCAGGGGTAATAAATATGATGATTCTTATCGCAGTCAAAAAGGGGGGTCGAAGCACAAGGGTGACAATTACAGTCAGGGCTCTGCGTCATCAAAATATAAAAAGTTTCAGAAGTCAAGCAATTCTGACCAAGGGAAGGGTCACTTCCCAAGTCAGAACTTCGTAATCATGCGCGAATTGACTAAAATACCGAAGGAGATCCTAGCTACCGAGCCAATCTGTGTGACATTCGCGGATCCCGCAAAAATGTCAGAGTATGCTAGGAGAGACAAGTCGAAATTTTGTGAATTTCATGACGATTATGGAAACGAGATTGATCATTGCAAATATTTTATCGAAAAAATGATCGAGTGTCTAAGGAAGGGTGAGATTAATCTCCTGAAGCCAGTAAAAAAGCAAGGAGCTGCATCACAGGGCAATCATTCAGAAAAAGCTGCGCAAAACCAAAAGAAAGGCAGTGACAAAAACTCTGACAAAACGATAAATATGGTGCACGCTTGGCACTCTGGTCAGAGGTGCAAAGCCGAGCAATTGGAAGAATGGGAAGCAGAAGCTATTATCTTTCCTCCGATGTAAACGATTAACCCTTCGCATGCTCCTATAATCATTAAAGGTCGCATCACCTATTACGGATACAATGTGTGATGATTAAATGTCGGCATAGGCAGTAATGTCGATGTAATGTATAAGCACTGCTTTAGGAAGTTACCGGCGACAATCAAGTCCAAAATGCGATCACTCACAATTGTTTTGTCGGCGTTCTCAGGCGAATCGGCATGGCCCTTGGGGTGCATCGAGCTTGTACTAGAATTGGTTGACGATAATGACTCGACCCGCACACGAGCTGTCCCAGTTGAATTTTGTGTGGTACGTTTTTATTCATGTTATATCACACTCCTGGGGCGAGTGACTTTGCAGAAGTTTGGCGTAGCTAGGGATGGCAATGGGCGAGAAAAATCTCGTGACCCGCGGGTACCCGATCCGTGATGGGCGGGTAAAATCATTAAATCCTACCCGCGGGCACGGGTATGGGTAAAAAATTATACCCACCGACGGGTCGAGGGCGAGTCGCGGGTACATACTACCCGTCGCGGGTAAAACTCGATCCGCTAATTCATGAGACTTTGATTAATTTACCCGTGAGTTTATACATACAATTATCAAATTTAAAAGTGATTTTACTTGTAATGCAATAATGATTAAAAATATAATATTTACATATAAGTAAAAAATTTGATTTTCACGTCATTTTACACATGTAGCTTATACATATCGTTTATACTTAATAAAATTTTCTTTTCTAAAAGAAACTTTAACGAAGTTATATATAATTATTACCCGTGGGTCATGGGTATCTGTGGGTCACGGGCATGGGCAAAGTTTCTATACCCGCGGGCAGGTAAAGGGTCTCAACGAGCAAAAAAACAACCCGACGGGCAGGTCGCGGGTATTTAGAACCTGTGCCCATTACCCGTCGGCGCCATCCCTAGGCGCAGTACCCTCTATTTTTCACGGCATGATCAAGTTTCCTACTAATCAAGGTACTGATACCGTCCGGATGGAGTCTGGAAGTGCGCTATGTGCTCGGTAACACCGCCTAAACCATTGTCTACAGTTGAAGAACATATACGAAACAGTTTTATCCTTGTTAATCCGAAATACCCTGACACACGAATTCAAGTTGGGGGCAACCTTTAAGACGAAATCAAAGTTCAGATGTGTGATATACTGGTAGCTAATATGGATATCTTTGCATGGTGTGAGGACGATATGACCGGGGTTCCACGAAATATCGCTGAGCATAAGTTGAATGAGAACCCAAACTTAACTCCGGTACGCCAGAAGAAGCGCCCTATACCACCCAAAAGAAGTGAATGGTTAAGGTTGGAGGTAGACAAGCTGGTTCATGCTAACATTCTTAGAGAGGTGTGGTTTCAGACTTGGGTCGCAAATCCTGTTTTGGTTAAAAAAGGAGATGGCTCATGGCGCATGTGCGTTTATTTTAAGAATATTAATAAGGCATGCCCTAAGGATAATTATCCTTTACCTGAGATCGACTAGAAAGTTGAGTCTCTTTCTGGTTTCATGTTTAAATGCTTTTTGGATGCGTATAAGGGGTATCACCAGATTCAGATGGCAGAGGTGGATGAGGACAAGACTGTATTCTACATCGACCAGGATATTTATTGTTACACAAAAATGCCCTTTGGGTTAAAGAATGCGGGGCAACATACCAGGGGGTAGTAGATTTGGCGTTCAAGGATCAAATCGGTAGAAATCTTGAAGCAACAGAGGTGCAGCTATTGGCCGATATCCTGGAAACGTTCAACTCTCTGCGAAAATTAATATGAAGCATAGTCCTACAAAAGTGCAGTTTTGGGGAAGAAGATGGCAAATTCTTGGGGCATATAGTTACGCCAAGAGGATTCAAGGCTAATCCTAAGAAAATCGAAGATGTAGAGCGCATGAACTCCCCGAAGTCAAGGAAAGAAGTGCAAAGTTTGACAGGCAAGTTGGCTGCGCTAACGCGGTTCTTGTCAAAAGCCGCGGAGCGGTCATTACCAATTTTCTAGACTCTTAAAAATTCGTTGAAAAATTCAGACTTCTGGTGGACTAAGGAAGCCAAAAAAGCTTTTGTCAAGATGAAGTCACTCCTCAAGGAGCTACCTACTTTGACTGCGCCCGTAGTGGGAGAGACGTTGATGCTGTATCTTGCGACTTCAAAGGAGGCAATCATTTCCGTTCTTGTCGCAGATAGGGGCAGGTATGTCTCATATTGGGACTTGACATAGGTACCAAATGTAATGTTTACTGTGTATTTTCCACTATTTTAGCGCAACTACAAATACCTGCGTATTTTGTCAGTAAAGCACTTAGCGCCAGTGAAGTTAACTACCCACCTATTGATTAATTTGTGTATGCGCTAGTACACATAGCCCGCCGGCTACACAGGTACTTCCAGGCACACCCAATTGTGGTGTTAACTGACCAACCAATAAGACATGTATAATTCTTGACACACGCGTCCCTTATTTACACAATCTTATAAGACACCAAGTACGCGCTTGAATTAATTGTGATTTGCTGATGATATGATGACATGTGTTGTACAAGCCTGAGGTTTCGGGTAGACTGGCTAAGTGGGCCATTGTATTGGGAGAGCACGGAATCAATTACTCCTAGCGTACGGCGGTAAGGCCAGATACTTGCAGATTACTTGCCATAAACAACAGGAGAAGTAGAGGCACTCGAGGAAAGTACCACAATCGGCTGTGACGAGAATTAGGTCTGGGAACTGTATACAGATGGAGGTTGTGGACCCGAAGGCGCAGGAGCTGGATTAGTTCTCACAAGTCCAGATGGAGAGGAGCATACTTATTGTAGTGACCCGAACTTTTCCATGTTTATATATATTAATTGAGATTGATATTTACATGATTAAATGTTTCCAACATGTTAAGCAATCAAACTTGTTAAGACTTGATTAATTGAAATATGTTTCATATAGACAATTGACCACCCAAGTTGACCGGTGATTCACGAACGTTAAAACTTGTAAAAACTATATGATGATATATATATGGATATATATATAGTTAACATGATACTATGATAAGTAAACATATCATTAAGTATATTAACAATGAACTACATATGTAAAAACAAGACTACTAACTTAATGATTTTTAAACGAGACATATATGTAACGATTATCGTTGTAAAGACATTTAATGTATATATATCATATTAAGAAATATTCATACATGATAATATCATGATAATATAATAATTTAAAATCTCATTTGATATTATAAACATTGGGTTAACAACATTTAACAAGATCGTTAACCTAAAGGTTTCAAAACAACACTTACATGTAACGACTAACGATGACTTAACGACTCAGTTAAAATGTATATACATGTAGTGTTTTAATATATATTTATTCACTTTTGAAAGACTTCAATACACTTATCAAAATACTTCTACTTAACAAAAATGCTTACAATTACATCCTCGTTCAGTTTCATCAACAATTCTACTCGTATGCACCCGTATTCGTACTCGTACAATACACAGCTTTTAGATGTATGTACTATTGGTATATACACTTCAATGATCAGCTCTTAGCAGCCCATGTGAGTCACCTAACACATGTGGGAACCATCATTTGGCAACTAGCATGAAATATCTCATAAAATTACAAAAAATATGAGTAATCATTCATGACTTATTTACATGAAAACAAAATTACATATCCTTTATATCTAATCCATACACCAACGACCAAAAACACCTATAAACACTTTCATTCTTCAATTTTCTTCATCTAATTGATCTCTCTCAAGTTCTATCTTCAAGTTCTAAGTGTTCTTCATAAATTCTACAAGTTCTAGTTACATAAAATCAAGAATACTTTCAAGTTTGCTAGCTCACTTCCAATCTTGTAAGGTGATCATCTAACCTTAAGAAATCTTTGTTTCTTACAGTAGGTTATCATTCTAATACAAGGTAATAATCATATTCAAACTTTGGTTCAATTTCTATAACTATAACAATCTTATTTCAAGTGATGATCTTACTTGAACTTGTTTTCGTGTCATGATTCTGCTTCAAAAACTTCGAGCCATCCAAGGATCCGTTGAAGCTAGATCCATTTTTCTCTTTTCCAGTAGGTTTATCCAAGGAACTTAAGGTAGTAATGATGTTCATAACATCATTCGATTCATACATATAAAGCTATCTTATTCGAAGGTTTAAACTTGTAATCACTAGAACATAGTTTAGTTAATTCTAAACTTGTTCGCAAACAAAAGTTAATCCTTCTAACTTGACTTTTAAAATCAACTAAACACATATTCTATATCTATATGATATGCTAACTTAATGATTTAAAACCTGGAAACACGAAAAATACCGTAAAACCGGATTTACGCCGTCGTAGTAACACCGCGGGCTGTTTTGGGTTAGTTAATTAAAAACTATGATAAACTTTGATTTAAAAGTTGTTATTTTGAGAAAATGATTTTTATTATGAACATGAAACTATATCCAAAAATTATGGTTAAACTCAAAGTGGAAGTATGTTTTCTAAAATGGTCATCTAGACGTCGTTCTTTCGACTGAAATGACTACCTTTACAAAAACGACTTGTAACTTATTTTTCCGACAATAAACCTATACTTTTTCTGTTTAGATTCATAATATAGAGTTCAATATGAAACCATAGCAATTTGATTCACTCAAAACGGATTTAAAATGAAGAAGTTATGGGTAAAACAAGATTGGACAATTTTTCTCATTTTAGCTACGTGAAAATTGGTAACAAATCTATTCCAACCATAACTTAATCAACTTGTATTGTATATTATGTAATCTTGAGATACCATAGACACGTATACAATGTTTCGACCTATCATGTCGACACATCTATATATATTTCGGAACAACCATAGACACTCTACATGTGAATGTTGGAGTTAGCTATACAGGGTTGAGGTTGATTCCAAAATATATATAGTTTGAGTTGTGATCAATACTGAGATACGTATACACTGGGTCGTGGATTGATTCAAGATAATATTTATCGATTTATTTCTGTACATCTAACTGTGAACAACTAGTTGTAGGTTACTAACGAGGACAGCTTACTTAATAAACTTAAAACATCAAAATATATTAAAAGTGTTGTAAATATATTTTGAACATACTTTGATATATATGTATATATTGTTATAGGTTCGTGAATCAACCAGTGGCCAAGTCTTACTTCCCGACGAAGTAAAAATCTGTGAAAGTGAGTTATAGTCCCACTTTTAAAATCTAATATTTTTGGGATGAGAATACATGCAGGTTTTATAAATGATTTACAAAATAGACACAAGTACGTGAAACTACATTCTATGGTTGAATTATCGAAATCGAATATGCCCCTTTTTATTAAGTCTGGTAATCTAAGAATTAGGGAACAGACACCCTAATTGACGCGAATCCTAAAGATAGATCTATTGGGCCTAACAAACCCCATCCAAAGTACCGGATGCTTTAGTACTTCGAAATTTATATCATATCCGAAGGGTGTCCCGGAATGATGGGGATATTCTTATATATGCATCTTGTTAATGTCGGTTACCAGGTGTTCACCATATGAATGATTTTTATCTCTATGTATGGGATGTGTATTGAAATATGAAATCTTGTGGTCTATTATTATGATTTGATATATATAGGTTAAACCTATAACTCACCAACATTTTTGTTGACGTTTTAAGCATGTTTATTCTCAGGTGATTATTAAGAGCTTCCGCTGTCGCATACTTAAATAAGGACGAGATTTGGAGTCCATGCTTGTATGATATTATGTAAAAACTGCATTCAAGAAACTTATTTTGTTGTAACATATTTGTATTGTAAACCATTATGTAATGGTCGTGTGTAAACAGGATATTTTAGATTATCATTATTTGATAATCTACGTAAAGCTTTTTAAACCTTTATTGATGAAATAAAGGTTATGGTTTGTTTTAAAATGAATGCAGTCTTTGAAAAACGTCTCATATAGAGGTCAAAACCTCGCAACGAAATCAATTAATATGGAACGTTTTTAATCAATAAGAACGGGACATTTCAGTTGGTATCAGAGCGTTGGTCTTAGAGAACCAGAATTTTGCATTAGTGTGTCTTATCGAGTTTGTTAGGATGCATTAGTGAGTCTGGACTTCGACCGTGTTTAGTTGAAAAATGATTGCTTAACAAATTTTGTTGGAAACTATATATTTTTAACATGTGAATATTATGTGATATATTAATCTCTTAACGCGTTTGATATTATGTGATAGATGTCTACCTCTAGAACAAGTCCCATTGACTCACCTAATAATAATGAAGAGTCAAATGTAAATTGGAATGATTCGTGGACTGATTCACAAGTTCCCGAAGAGGAACCGGAAGAAGAGTCGGAACCGGAAGAAGAATCGGAACCGGAAGAAGAATCGGAACCGGATGAAGAAATAGAACCGGTGGGGGAAATAATAAAACGGTTAAGTAAAAGAAAATCCTCAACCAACCGACCAAGGTTAATTATGGTCAATGGTGTTTCCGCCAAGGAAGCAAAATATTGGGAGGATTACCAATTCTCCGATGAATCGGATTCCGACGAGAATTCCGATGATGTTATAGAAATTACCCCAACTGAATTTAAAAAGGCAAAAGAAAATAATAAGGGAAAGGGCATAAAAATAGAGAAATCTAATTCCAACCCCGATGAACTTTATATGTATCGTCAACCCCCGAAGTCCTTAAGTTGTAACAATGACCCGGGAACCTCTAAACCACCAGGTTTTTCTAAACCAATGTGGATCACGACGGCTCGTATTAGGGGAACATCATATATCCCTAGAAACTTGGCAAAACGAACCAAAACCGAAGAAGAAGAAACAAGCGAGTCGGAATAAGATAGTTGTATTCGTGTGGTGTAATATATGTAATATAGTGTGCTTATGCTTTATGATATATGTAAAAATTGCTTGTATTAATAAGTATTTTTTTTTTATGAATCTAACTCTTGTCTATTTTACGGTATAAAAACACAAAATGGATAGACAACCCAATATTTTAAGAGACCTACCCGGAGACATGATTGATGAAATCTTGTCTAGAGTCGGTCAGAATTCTTCGGCACAACTATTTAAGGCGAGATCATTTTGTAAGACATTCGAAGAACGTTCCAAGAATGCCTTGGTTTATAAAAGGCTTTCGTTCGGAAGATGGGGGATATCACATTGGGAAATCCATAAGTTACGATGTGTTTACTTTGACGCATATATTGCGGGGAACCCAATTGCTATTTTACGCAATGGGTTAAGAAATTATTTTGACTCAATATATCCGAATATTGGACTTCGTGATTTAGAAAAAGCGGCTAACATGCAACATAAAGAAGCATGTTATGCTTACGGATTAGTAATGTTCGCTTCTCACCAAAGTGAGAACAAGAACATCGGGCTACAACTATTAAACAAAACGTTCCCACAAGTGACGGAGTCGGTAATTGGGGTAAGAAATGAGGTTTTTAGATTGTTACGGGACTGTTGGACATTACGTAACCCTCGTCCCTTTGACGACGTTACAACACGCTGTCTTATCAACGGCCATAACGGTTATGTTCCACAAGACCAAGGATGGGAAGTAGTCCTAGTAAAACCAGAATGCATGACTTGTTTCTGGACGTATGAATTACGTGTCTTTATTGCCTTTGCTGAACGACTTGTGTACTAGCTAGAATTATCTTCACAACCATCTTGTATCAAATTTATTGTGTGCTATATTTCATGCTATATGTAAAATAAGCGGTATTGTAAGTTTGTAAAATGTTGTGTAAAAGTTTGAACGCGAAATATTATTATAATCAGTTTTTCATATAGAATTGTAGTAGTTGAATTGTATATTAGCTACTAAGTATGAACTTAACGGGTAGGTACTACCCGAATTTAAACTTATAAAACGCTAATATGAAGAAAAAGCTTTTATAAATGAGTTCATATTATGCTACGAAATACTATTAACTACTCTTAATATTCTGTATGATTAACTTGTTCCATTTGACTATTTTGAAGGAAATGGCACCGACTACTCGACACACCGTGAATATGAATGAAGAGGAATTCCGTACTTTTCTAGCTTCAAACATAGCCGCAGTACAGGCTGCGCTACATACCAACAATAACATTGGATCTAGCAGTACAGGAAATCGTGTAGGATGCACCTATAAAGAATTCACTGCCTGCAAACCTTTGGAATTTGATGGAACCGAAGGACCGATCGGATTGAAACGGTGGACCGAGAAGGTCAAATCGGTGTTTGCCATAAGTAAGTGTACTGAAGAGGACAAAGTGAAGTACGCTACGCATACCTTCACAGGTTCTGCGTTAACATGGTGGAATACCTATCTGGAGCAAGTGGGACAAGACGATGCATACGCACTACCGTGGTCAGCATTCAAGCACTTGATGAACGAGAAGTACCGTCCCAGAACCGAGGTCAATAAGCTCAAGACAGAACTTAGAGGATTACGAACCCAAGGATTTGATATTACCACGTACGAAAGACGATTCACAGAATTGTGCCTATTGTGTCCGGGAGCATTCGAAGATGAGGAAGAGAAGATCGACGCATTTGTGAAAGGATTACCGGAAAGAATCCAAGAAGATATAAGTTCACACGAGCCCGCCTCCATACAACAGGCATGTAGAATGGCTCACAAACTCGTGAACCAAATTGAAGAAAGAATTAAAGAACAGACTGCTGAAGAGGCCAATGTGAAGCAAGTCAAAAGAAAGTGGGAGGAAAACGGTGATAAGAATCACCAATACAACAACAACAGCAATTACAACAATAATCGCAACAATTATCCCAACAATCGCAACATCAATCGCAACTACAACAAACGGTCCAACAACAACAACAACAACAACAACAGCAACTACAACAATCATCCCAATAACAATAATAACCGCAACAACAACAACAACAATCAGAAGCAGCTATGCCAAAGGTGTGAAAAGTATCACTCGGGGTTCTACACCAAATTTTGCAACAAGTGTAAAAGAAATGGTCATAGCGCGGTGAAGTGTGAGGTCTACGGACCAGGGGTTAATAGAACGAAAGGAACAAATGGTGTCGGAACGAGTAATGGTGGAGCAAGTAGTGTCGGAGCAAGTTATGCCAATGTAGTTTGTTATAAATGTGGAAAACCGGGCCACATTATTAGAAATTGCCCGAACCAGGAGAACACGAATGGACAAGGCCGCGGAAGAGTTTTCAATATTAATGCGGCAGAGGCACAGGAAGACCCGGAGCTTGTTACGGGTACGTTTCTTATTGACAATAAATCTGCTTACGTTTTATTTGATTCGGGTGCGGATAGAAGCTATATGAGTAGAGATTTTTGTGCTAAATTAAGTTGTCCATTGACGCCTTTGGATAGTAAATTTTTACTCGAATTAGCAAATGGTAAATTAATTTCAGCAGATAATATATGTCGGAATCGAGAAATTAAACTGGTTAGCGAAACATTTAAGATTGATTTGATACCAGTAGAGTTAGGGAGTTTTGATGTGATAATCGGTATGGACTGGTTGAAAGAAGTGAAAGCAGAGATCGTTTGTTACAAAAATGCAATTCGCATTATACGAGAAAAAGGAAAACCCTTAATGGTGTACGGAGAAAAGGGCAACACGAAGCTACATCTTATTAGTAATTTGAAGGCACAAAAACTAATAAGAAAAGGTTGCTATGCTGTTCTAGCACACGTCGAGAAAGTACAAACTGAAGAAAAGAGCATCAATGATGTTCCCATTGCAAAAGAATTTCCCGATGTATTTCCGAAAGAATTACCGGGATTACCCCCACATCGATCCGTTGAATTTCAAATAGATCTTGTACCAGGAGCTGCACCAATAGCTCGTACTCCTTACAGACTCGCACCCAGCGAGATGAAAGAACTGCAAAGCCAATTACAAGAACTTTTAGAGCGTGGTTTCATTCGACCAAGCACATCACCGTGGGGAGCTCCTGTTTTGTTTGTCAAGAAGAAAGATGGTACATTCAGGTTATGTATCGACTACCGAGAGTTGAACAAACTTACCATCAAGAACCGCTACCCGCTACCGAGAATCGACGACTTATTTGATCAACTACAAGGCTCGTCTGTTTATTCAAAGATTGACTTACGTTCCGGGTATCATCAAATGCGGGTGAAAGAAGATGATATTCCAAAGACTGCTTTCAGAACACGTTACGGTCATTACGAGTTTATGGTCATGCCGTTTGGTTTAACTAATGCACCAGCTGTGTTCATGGACCTTATGAACCGAGTGTGTGGACCATACCTTGACAAGTTTGTCATTGTTTTCATTGATGACATACTTATTTACTCAAAGAATGACCAAGAACACGGTGAACATTTGAGAAAGGTGTTAGAAGTATTGAGGAAGGAAGAATTGTACGCTAAGTTTTCAAAGTGTGCATTTTGGTTGGAAGAAGTTCAATTCCTCGGTCACATAGTGAACAAAGAAGGTATTAAGGTGGATCCGGCAAAGATAGAAACTGTTGAAAAGTGGGAAACCCCGAAAACTCCGAAACACATACGCCAGTTTTTAGGACTAGCTGGTTACTACAGAAGGTTCATCCAAGACTTTTCCAGAATAGCAAAACCCTTGACTGCATTAACGCATAAAGGGAAGAAATTTGAATGGAATGATGAACAAGAGAAAGCGTTTCAGTTATTGAAGAAAAAGCTAACTACGGCACCTATATTGTCATTGCCTGAAGGGAATGATGATTTTGTGATTTATTGTGATGCATCAAAGCAAGGTCTCGGTTGTGTATTAATGCAACGAACGAAGGTGATTGCTTATGCGTCTAGACAATTGAAGATTCACGAACAAAATTATACGACGCATGATTTGGAATTAGGCGCGGTTGTTTTTTCATTAAAGACTTGGAGGCACTACTTATATGGGGTCAAAAGTATTATATATACCGACCACAAAAGTCTTCAACACATATTTAATCAGAAACAACTGAATATGAGGCAGCGTAGGTGGATTGAATTATTGAATGATTACGACTTTGAGATTCGTTACCACCCGGGGAAGGCAAATGTGGTAGCCGATGCCTTGAGCAGGAAGGACAGAGAACCCATTCGAGTAAAATCTATGAATATAATGATTCATAATAACATTACTACTCAAATAAAGGAGGCGCAACAAGGAGTTTTAAAAGAGGAAAATTTAAAGGATGAAATACCCAAAGGATCGGAGAAGCATCTTAATATTCGGGAAGACGGAACCCGGTATAGGGCTGAAAGGATTTGGGTACCAAAATTTGGAGATATGAGAGAAATGGTACTTAGAGAAGCTCATAAAACCAGATACTCAATACATCCTGGAACGGGGAAGATGTACAAGGATCTCAAGAAACATTTTTGGTGGCCGGGTATGAAAGCCGATGTTGCTAAATATGTAGGAGAATGTTTGACGTGTTCTAAGGTCAAAGCTGAGCATCAGAAACCATCAGGTCTACTTCAACAACCCGAAATCCCAGAATGGAAATGGAAAACATTACCATGGATTTCATCACTAAATTGCCAAGGACTGCAAGTGGTTTTGATACTATTTGGGTAATAGTTGATCGTCTCACCAAATCAGCACACTTCCTGCCAATAAGAGAAGATGACAAGATGGAGAAGTTAGCACGACTGTATTTGAAGGAAGTCGTCTCCAGACATGGAATACCAATCTCTATTATCTCTGATAGGGATGGCAGATTTATTTCAAGATTCTGGCAGACATTACAGCAAGCATTAGGAACTCGTCTAGACATGAGTACTGCCTATCATCCACAAACTGATGGACAGAGCGAAAGGATGATACAAACGCTTGAAGACATGCTACGAGCATGTGTTATTGATTTCGGAAACAGTTGGGATCGACATCTACCGTTAGCAGAATTTTCCTACAACAACAGCTACCATTCAAGCATTGAGATGGCGCCGTTTGAAGCACTTTATGGTAGAAAGTGCAGGTCTCCGATTTGTTGGAGTGAAGTGGGGGATAGACAGATTACGGGTCCGGATATTATACAAGAAACTACCGAGAAGATCATCCAAATTCAACAACGGTTGAAAACCGCCCAAAGTCGACAAAAGAGCTACGCTGACATTAAAAGAAAAGATATAGAATTTGAAATTGGAGATATGGTCATGCTTAAAGTTGCACCTTGGAAAGGCGTTGTTCGATTTGGTAAACGAGGGAAATTAAATCCAAGGTATATTGGACCATTCAAGATTATTGATCGTGTCGGACCAGTAGCTTACCGACTTGAGTTACCTCAATAACTCGCGGCTGTACATAACACTTTCCACGTCTCGAATTTGAAGAAATGTTTTGCTAAAGAAGATTTCACTATTCCGTTAGATGAAATCCAAATCAACGAAAAACTTCAATTCATCGAAGAACCCGTCGAAATAATGGATCGTGAGGTTAAAAGACTTAAGCAAAACAAGATACCAATTGTTAAGGTTCGATGGAATGCTCGTAGAGGACCCGAGTTCACCTGGGAGTGTGAAGATCAGATGAAGAAGAAATACCCGCATCTATTTCCAGAAGATTCGTCAACACCTTCAACAGCTTAAAATTTCGGGACGAAATTTATTTAACGGGTAGGTACTGTAGTGACCCGAACTTTTCCATGTTTATATATATTAATTGAGATTGATATTTACATGATTAAATGTTTCCAACATGTTAAGCAATCAAACTTATTAAGACTTGATTAATTGAAATATGTTTCATATAGACAATTGACCACCCAAGTTGACCGGTGATTCACGAACGTTAAAACTTGTAAAAACTATATGATGATATATATATATGGATATATATATAGTTAACATGATACTATGATAAGTAAACATATCATTAAGTATATTAACAATGAACTACATATGTAAAAACAAGACTACTAACTTAATGATTTTTAAACGAGACATATATGTAACGATTATCGTTGTAAAGACATTTAATGTATATATATCATATTAAGAAATATTCATACATGATAATATCATGATAATATAATAATTTAAAATCTCATTTGATATTATAAACATTGGGTTAACAACATTTAACAAGATCGTTAACCTAAAGGTTTCAAAACAACACTTACATGTAACGACTAACGATGACTTAACGACTCAGTTAAAATGTATATACATGTAGTGTTTTAATATATATTTATGCACTTTTGAAAGACTTCAATACACTTATCAAAATACTTCTACTTAACAAAAATGCTTACAATTACATCCTCGTTCAGTTTCATCAACAATTCTACTCGTATGCACCCGTATTCGTACTCGTACAATACACAGCTTTTAGATGTATGTACTATTGGTATATACACTTCAATGATCAGCTCTTAGCAGCCCATGTGAGTCACCTAACACATGTGGGAACCATCATTTGGCAACTAGCATGAAATATCTCATAAAATTACAAAAAATATGAGTAATCATTCATGACTTATTTACATGAAAACAAAATTACATATCCTTTATATCTAATCCATACACCAAAGACCAAAAACACCTACAAACACTTTAATTCTTCAATTTTCTTCATCTAATTGATCTCTCTCAAGTTCTATCTTCAAGTTCTAAGTGTTCTTCATAAATTCTACAAGTTCTAGTTACATAAAATCAAGAATACTTTCAAGTTTGCTAGCTCACTTCCAATCTTGTAAGGTGATCATCCAACCTCAAGAAATCTTTGTTTCTTACAGTAGGTTATCATTCTAATACAAGGTAATAATCATATTCAAACTTTGGTTCAATTTCTATAACTATAACAATCTTATTTCAAGTGATGATCTTACTTGAACTTGTTTTCGTGTCATGATTCTGCTTCAAAAACTTCGAGCCATCCAAGGATCCGTTGAAGCTAGATCCATTTTTCTCTTTTCCAGTAGGTTTATCCAAGGAACTTAAGGTAGTAATGATGTTCATAACATCATTCGATTCATACATATAAAGCTATCTTATTCGAAGGTTTAAACTTGTAATCACTAGAACATAGTTTAGTTAATTCTAAACTTGTTCGCAAACAAAAGTTAATCCTTCTAACTTGACTTTTAAAATCAACTAAACATATATTCTATATCTATATGATATGCTAACTTAATGATTTAAAACCTGGAAACACGGAAAATACCGTAAAACCGGATTTACGCCGTCGTAGTAACACCGCGGGCTGTTTTGGGTTAGTTAATTAAAAACTATGATAAACTTTGATTTAAAAGTTGTTATTTTGAGAAAATGATTTTTATTATGAACATGAAACTATATCCAAAAATTATGGTTAACCTCAAAGTGGAAGTATGTTTTC
Source organism: Rutidosis leptorrhynchoides (assembly GCF_046630445.1). Taxonomy (NCBI): domain Eukaryota; kingdom Viridiplantae; phylum Streptophyta; class Magnoliopsida; order Asterales; family Asteraceae; genus Rutidosis; species Rutidosis leptorrhynchoides. The sequence continues at coordinate 135,185,078 of NC_092334.1, forward strand.
TAAAATGGTCATCTAGACGTCGTTCTTTCGACTGAAATGACTACCTTTACAAAAACGACTTGTAACTTATTTTTCTGACAATAAACCTATACTTTTTCTGTTTAGATTCATAAAATAGAGTTCAATATGAAACCATAGCAATTTGATTCACTCAAAACGGATTTAAAATGAAGAAGTTATGGGTAAAACAAGATTGGATAATTTTTCTCATTTTAGCTACGTGAAAATTGGTAACAAATCTATTCCAACCATAACTTAATCAACTTGTATTGTATATTATGTAATCTTGAGATACCATAGACACGTATACAATGTTTCGACCTATCATGTCGACACATCTATATATATTTCGGAACAACCATAGACACTCTATATGTGAATGTTGGAGTTAGCTATACAGGGTTGAGGTTGATTCCAAAATATATATAGTTTGAGTTGTGATCAATACTGAGATACGTATACACTGGGTCGTGGATTGATTCAAGATAATATTTATCGATTTATTTCTGTACATCTAACTGTGGACAACTAGTTGTAGGTTACTAACGAGGACAGCTTACTTAATAAACTTAAAACATCAAAATATATTAAAAGTGTTGTAAATATATTTTGAACATACTTTGATATATATGTATATATTGTTATAGGTTCGTGAATCAACCAGTGGCCAAGTCTTACTTCCCGACGAAGTAAAAATCTGTGAAAGTGAGTTATAGTCCCACTTTTAAAATCTAATATTTTTTGGGATGAGAATACATGTAGGTTTTATAAATGATTTACAAAATAGACACAAGTACGTGAAACTACATTCTATGGTTAAATTATCGAAATCGAATATGCCCCTTTTTATTAAGTCTGGTAATCTAAGAATTAGGGAACAGACACCCTAATTGACGCGAATCCTAAAGATAGATCTATTGGGCCTAACAAACCCCATCCAAAGTACCGGATGCTTTAGTACTTCGAAATTTATATCAAATCCGAAGGGTGTCCCGGAATGATGGGGATATTCTTATATATGCATCTTGTTAATGTCGGTTACCAGGTGTTCACCATATGAATGATTTTTGTCTCTATGTATGGGATTTGTATTGAAATATGAAATCTTGTGGTCTATTATTATGATTTGATATATATAGGTTAAACCTATAACTCACCAACATTTTTGTTGATGTTTTAAGCATGTTTATTCTCAGGTGATTATTAAGAGCTTCCGCTGTCGCATACTTAAATAAGGACGAGATTTGGAGTCCATGCTTGTATGATATTATGTAAAAACTGCATTCAAGAAACTTATTTTGTTGTAACATATTTGTATTGTAAACCATTATGTAATGGTCGTGTGTAAACAGGATATTTTAGATTATCATTATTTGATAATCTACGTAAAGCTTTTTAAACCTTTATTGATGAAATAAAGGTTATGGTTTGTTTTAAAATGAATGCAGTCTTTGAAAAACGTCTCATATAGAGGTCAAAACCTCGCAACGAAATCAATTAATATGGAACGTTTTTAATCAATAAGAACGGGACATTTCACTTATGCACTCCGATTCACGTTCTCTGCGACCAACAATGAGTCAGAATATGAAGCATTGCTGTCGGGGATGTGCATAGCGCAACAACTTGGCATCAAGTACTTAGATGCCTACGTGGACTCACAGCTGGTCGCTAACCAGGTCAATGGATCGTTCGGGCGCACGAAACCTCTATGCAGTGATAAATGGAGCTGGTGCATGAACTAGCAATTGAATTTGATGTTTTTAGGTTAACGCAGGTACCTAGGGGGCAAAACAAGAAAGCGGATGCGCTGAGTAAATTGGCCACTTTGGCCTTCGATCATCTGCGCAAAAACGTGTGGGTTGAAGTATTAACAGAGAAATCTATTGATGAGAAGTCAACTGTTGTGCCCATTGAGGAGGAAAGCCCAAATTGGATGACACCATTGGTGAAATTCTTAACCGAGGGCGAACTTCATGCAGATGAAAAAGAAGCGCGAAAGGTTCGCATGAAGGCTCCCATGTACGCGTTGATTGAAGGTGTTTATACAGGAAATTCTATCTAGGGCTGAGCCAGTTGTGCATTGGACCTAATCAAGCTAAAGAGGTGTTTCGAGAAGTTCACGAGGGATCATCTCGAGGCTTCAAACGCATCCAAGCAATTGGTATCTGATTGAAGAATAGAAATAGATTCGTGTCGCCTACTTGCTGAAAGCACAAATGAAATGGCCGATCATGAATTCTATGAATTAAGACCTTTTTTAGTTCATAATGAATGAAATAAACCCCTGGATCTTGTGCTTTACACTCAGGATACAGAACAATCGCTGCAAAAGTGATGCACATAGGGTATTACTGGCCCACCATTCACAGCGATGCAGTATAAATTGTAAGGACGTGCAAATCGTGTTAACAGCATGCGCCAATAAGTTGAGCACCACGGAATCCTATTATACCAATAATGGTAGCATGGCCGTTCAGCAAATAGGCCATCGACATTGTCGATCCTATTACTGTGTGCTCAGGTACACATGGAATCATACACTTTTGTAATACGTTGCAGTATATGTGCTTTAACAGTATTTACATTATCATTGATTGCTCAGGAGGAATAAAATTCTTGGTGGTGGCAATTGATTATTTCATCAAATGGGTGGAGGCAAAGGCATTGGCAACAATTACTGGCAGGCGCATTCGTAACTTCTTTTGGGAAGATATTGTGTGCAGGTTTGGTATCCCCAATGAAATTGTCATCGAAAATGGTACTAAGTTTGAAGGTGAACCTTTCAGGAGCTGGTGTCAAGAGCTGAATATCATGTAGTCTTTTACTTCGGTCGCTCACCCACATGCCAATGGCCAACGTGAAGTAACAAACTGAGATATCGTAAATGGGATAAAAGAGCGCCTGGGCTAGTACGGTAATGAGTAGGTTGACGAGCTCCCAAATGTTTTGTGGGCACATCGCACTACTCATAAAAACAACACAGGAGAAACACCGTTCAGCTTGGTCTATGGGACGGAAGCAGTAATCCTCGCCGAATTAATGGTTCCATCGAAGTGCATACGCAACTTCGATGAGTTAAGCAATGATGAAGGCTTGCGCGCTAACCTAGATAAGCTAGAAGAGCGCAGAGAAATAGCTGCCACATGCCAAGCCATTAACAAACAGAAGATCTCTAAGTACTATGATAAGCGCGTTAAGCCTATGTCGTTCAGGATTGGAGATTATGTGTGGCGCAACAATGAGGCAAGTCGAGCAGAGAATACTAGAAAGCTGGGGCCCAATTGGGAAGGCCCTTATGATGTTATTGGCATAAGTGCAACGGGGTCCTATATCCTGGCAGGATTAAATGAAGAGCGAATACCTCGTACTTGGCATGCAACCAATTTGAAAAGATGTTACATATAATTGTCAGGCTGCAACACCAGGAATCGATCACCCCGACTTTTAAGCACTTGCATTTTTAGTTCATTTAAAATGTTGCTTTATTTACTTGTAAGACAATTCGTATTTCTTTCATGGTTGTAATAAATTGTCAGTTAGATATGGCTTGAGAATTTGATATATTTTGTAATAAATAAATTTAATTTGTTGAATGAAAGTGTTTGGTTACATTTCAACTCACAATATGACAGCTATTACGTGCATCCTACCTCCTTAAGGGATGATCTCTACCTCCCACGTGGCAGAAGCCTATTTGGTTACAAGGCTAGAATTTAGGGTGGGTAAGAGGCATTGGTTTGCCTAGACCAACACACTCTCGCAGACTAGAAGACTGCAAGTCATGACTATAAACGACAAACATTGGGGTTGCTTGCCCACTAACCTTAGTGTTGGTTCACTTGGAGGGCTCTTATTTTACTTAATAATGCAATGAAAAGCGTTGGCTATGTGCACAATAGTTTAGCGTCGGTTAGTGTTATTAAATTTGGAGTATAAACGAGTATACATTGATTTGTATGCAAATAAAATTTTAAGTTTTAAGAACTTAATACATCTAATGACGCGAACAATACAATAAGAAAAGATATTGAATTACTTTACTTATTAATGCGAAAGAAATAATGCATAGCATTGGTTACATAGTGCTATTACAAAAGGTTCTTAAAGCACAAAAGTTAAACTGGAATGCAGGCCATTACGATTACAATGAAATTGAAATCTAAACTATGTGGCTTATCTGGAACGCTGCCCTACACTAATGGTAACAATCCTTCGAACCCTCGCACGCAGCGATCAGGCAGATTACCCCATGAAAACAGAAAATAAAAAACTAAACTAAGGATGGGGGGCACACCCATGATGTTAAAAGTGCCTCATAAAGCACGCTAATAATAGGTGCACCCCCAAGGGCAGTGAGCGTAAGGGTCCAAAAGCAATGTAAGCTTATGGCGCACCCAATACCCCCACGCTCCGTACAAAAAACGTTACAGGGTGCCATACAGAGCACACCCTGCAACCCCCCACAGCGAGCACAAGCTCGCAAGCTAAAGACTTCATCAACAAAAGATCCTGCACCGAGGTAGCAGGATCAGCGGCGGAATCCGCAAGGGTTTGAATTGAAATGTTTTCCAGCGCTTTGCTGGACTCAAGAACCTTCTTATAAGCGCCTTCTTATAGTTGATCATCGATAATTTGGAGAATAACAGCAGGTACCTCAATATTCTTTGAGATCAGATCCCAGAACCGCACCCGTTTGAGCGCCTTGGTCGCCTTAAGAGCTTGTGAGTAAAGCTTTGTAACAATGGAGACGCCCAGTGCATGGGTGGCAATGATTGGAAGGGCTGCATGTAGATCTGCATAAGTCCGTCGTATGACGTCACAACTCGCAGCAACTTCGGTAACCTGGGTAGTAAGATCATTTCTCTCAAAAGTTAGCAAGTCAATATTAGAGGTAGTAATAGCAAGCTCCTCCCTTAGTACCCTATTTTCCTCCTCATAATCAACCTGCGAAGTTAACAGATCCACTTTCTCCTTTTTTTCAAAGACTCAATGGTGGCCTCAGCTGTTTTCAGCGCGTCATTGGCCACTTTCACCTGGGTTTCAAGATGCTGCACTCTCTTCTGTAGCTGCCCAGACATATGAAGATCAGCGCGATGAGTGCGCTCGGTGCTCAACCTGTCGCAGTCCCTTGCCCATGTCAGAAATGACAGCTGTGAGTCAAAGTTTGGCTTTTGGTCTGAAGTCATCTTCTTTAACTCGTACCTTATGATAGCAGGATCACACCCCTGCATGTACAAATTCTGCTCAAGCACGGTGTGCTTGGACACATTTAGCATGGTGGCCAAATTGTCCACTTGGATGGGCACATATTGGTTGTCATTCAAGATGGGTGCCCGGATAGAAGGGATGATGCTGGCTTGGCTAGTAGTAGGAGTTGAGGAAGAAGGAGCAATCATGGCAAGAGAGACTGGCGTGATTGGCTGAACATTAGAAGTAGAGGGCACAGGTGGCGCACGAGCAACAGATGGAGTGGTAGCAGAAATAGTGGGTTCCACATCTTCGTCAATGTGAACAACTGGCAGGAAAATTCCACAATCAGGCATAGACAATATAAGATATTAACTTCAGAAAAATAAATTGAGTTATATTTTACCTTCAGAAGAACTAGCAGATTTACTCTTCTTGATGGGAGGATTGAGGTGCATAGAGGAGCGGCGCTTCAATGTAGCCTCGTCTGCTACCTCCTCATTAATCATTGCATTGGCGTCCCTCATGCTAGCATCTTGGTCAACAGCTTCCTTCTTGATGGTGTAGCGTTTAAAGTCTTCGTCCAAAAAAATGTCACGAGCATTGATCACTGCAAAATAGCACACAAAGGTTAGCATGCACTAAAGTAAATCATTAATTAATTGATTTAGGAAAATACAAAATATACTCTTTCCCCTAAGCATGATGACCGGATGGGTACCAACAAACGGCCAATAGGATGAAACTTTGGTAAGAAACAATACTTCGCTTGGATAGATGCGAAGTTTCAGCTTTTTGCCGGAGCACAGGTCAAACAGTTCCTGCTCAGCCTCGTCCATGGGAGGGGGTCTATTCAAAGAAGAGTTTGAACCGGTGTACCATTGAAGAATGTTGGAAAATTCAGGAGGAACAAACTTGTTTTCAACGAAGTAAAAGGAATCTTTCCAAGAAACTTCTTTTGACCAGCGGTGAAGGCAACTCAATCGGAGAAACTATACCAATCATGCCCGCTTAATTGATAACGAAAGATGTTTTGAAAAACTATCAAAGAAGGCTCGCGATTGTTAGACCTACACCACATTTCAAATAGGGATAAACGAGTGGCACTGTAAGGGTGCAATTGGCCTAAACATATGTTGTAAGCAGACAAGACTCTCATGAAAAAAGGGGTTGGGGGAATACGAACATTTCCTACCTCGAGAGTTTGATCATAAACAGCGATCAAATTTAGGGGTGGTTTGTGGGCTCGCTCGTTTGCCTTCAGAAGGGTAGGATTAAAGTCAGCGATGGGTGGATTCCATTCGGTGATGCATTTGATTGACTCTTGGTTAAGGGTTGATGAAATTGAGTGAACTTGAAACACAGTCGTACTGGCGAAAGAATTTGACATAATAATGAGATTAAAGCGAAGAGTAAACTGACCTGAGTGATCGTGTGGTTGCCGGAACTTGATCGGAGATTTTTGGGAGCGAAGATGAAAAAGAAATTGATTTGAATTATTTACCCTAAATGGTAAAATATGGGTCCTATTTGTATTCGGGAATGGTTAGGGCTCCAAAACGAGTAATTTGATAAGCACCGTACACGTATCATGATCTGAACAAATGACAAGGTGAATGAATGGTTAACGATAAGAACATCTTATGGTTTAGTTATGGTGTGGTGCATGTTAGCATTGGCTGGTGGTTACACAAGCTGTGATTTGACAGCCTGTCATGATTATCTGCACTGCAGCCATTTCCAAGGCTGCATTAGCAGATGTTTGATTGACAATGACTGTCAAGCAATTAATGCCACATAATGGTAAAATCTTGGCTAAACAATTTGGTTACTTGAAATTCTTATTTTAATCAAGATATTTTATGGAGATTGAAAAAGTTATTCCATTTTTTTTTCCTAAGTAGTAGTTAAACATGATGCACCATGGTGATCGCACATCATATTAAACTGGGGGGACTTAATGATACGCATACCTACGCGCATGGCGCTCGTGCGTATCACGTGCAGAGCGCACGACTAAAATATTACCGAAACATCTGATTAGGAGGCGCGTATATCAACTACTTGGCGCGCACGAAAGCAATCAGATTTAATCTTATCCATAAGTAGTCGTGATCCTTTTCCAACTATAAACCCGTTATTTATGGTTGTTATCCGGAAGGATCTAGAATCTAATTATGAGGTAGTCTAGGGTTAGGGTTTCATTATAAATACAACCCTAACCTCCTTCACTCGATACGACGTTTTCTGTATTACTCGAATATACGATTGCATCTGGAAAACATTCTTACGGTAACAGGTATGTTCTTCGAACATAAACCCTATCCAACCATCTTTAGTGGCCATTGTTACGCCAGTTGCCATCAATGGTGGACGTAGCTTTGATCACCCTTTCGTAGATTGTCATCTCAATAAGGGTTATTCACGGTAAACCAGACCGGAGATCAAAGCTATAAACGTTCTTAAACACTCCATCATAAACTCAACATTAACTCTGCTATTTTAGCAAATTTATGTTCGATCAATATTCTTTATGGTTAAACTCTTTTTAGGGCCTAACCACATTGTATTAACCAATCATTAACGAAAGTATCAAAACACATCACGTCTCTCGAATTAGGAACACATTGTCTTCTGTTATGTATAAGAAAGTTTAGACCTTGTGGAATGTTAATTTGTCTCCTTTTTTGAGCGCTCCTATTGCTGAGCCACCCATGCCTACATGTACTTGTGTTTAATGGACGTAGGGGGTTGAGGGCAATGTTGTATATTCAAGATCACCGAACCTAACGTAATTACCTAGTGACATATTACTAACGTGATAGGGACATCCAGGTACAACATAACGAATACAGAGTCACTGCCTAGTCATGAGCCATCATTTCACAATGTCAGCCAAGTAGATGATGAAATCATAACACGCACTTATCTTAACCTTATCTGAGTTACAAATTTTATCGCATTTATTTTCCTTTATTTATCTGTTTTCCTTAGACCATTAGAAAACCCCAAAACCACTCCTCTATATAATTAGCTATTAGGATAATTCTACAAATACAGTTCGATTCTATTGTCTTCTCAAACGAACGACCCTTTGTCATATTTCCCTTACTCACCCATAGGAAGGAGTAGTAGATTTAGACCCCACATATTATAAATTTAAAACCATACCCTCCTATTAATATCCTAAATAGACGATCGGCGACCTGACGGCACCGTCACAAAATAAACCGTTCATTTTGACCATATCAGGCACCACTTAAATCATAAACACATTAGAACCGTTGCGCCTTAATTTTTATTGGTGTGAATGATATGGATAAAAAAGTTATGTTGGGTCAAATGGGATCGTGTCATATTGTCATATAAAATGGGGATTTAAACATCGGGTCATCATTCGCAAAAAATCTATCACTTCTATGTAAATGGTGGTTGTATTTCAAAATGAACCTATTGCCTTTTGGAGTATATTAATAAGTAGAACTTATGGGAAAGATGGGGGTTTGTAGCTTCTAATCAGTGCAGGAACATTGGCAAACAAAGTGATGATATTGGTTTAAACTTCTCGAACCCAGTCATAAAGGAAGTTGGAAATAGGAATGCAACAAGTTTTTAGAATGAAACATGGATTTGAGCATGCAGTTTAATCGATAAATATAATAGGCTATTCAACCTAGAATCAAAAAAGGACGTGGTCATTTCGAAAAGAACCAACAGGGACGTACTTCCTCACACATTCTCATGGAAATGGACCCGACCACCTCGAGGTTGAGCATTTGATGAATCATGTGATCTCGGTCAGCTTATTATGTCATTTTCTTTCTCTGACAGAAACGATGAATGAAAATGGAACCTGGATGTAACTGAAAAATTTACAACGAAGACGTTAGTCGTAGTGATTAATGAAAAGAAACTTGCTGATGCAGCAACAAATATAAGAACCACTCGAAACAAAGCTCTCCCTCAAAAAGTCGATATCTTCATATGGAGATCGCTAATGAAGAGAATACCTACAATATTAGAATTAGATAAGCGAGGGATAGACTTAGACACAATTCATTGTTCGATTTGTGTAACACCCCATTTTTCGTAGCGCGAATGCTCCGAGTGGTGTTTAAATGACGGGGTATACTATTTTATTAATAATATAATGTTTGAGGTGTCGGGTGTTGGAAATGTAGAGAATGGAGCATGTAAAGAGAGATTATGCTCACTTTCACCAATTTGGTCATAACTTTCAAATATGAACTCGAATTGAGGCGAATCAAAAGCCCAGACGATCGTAATTCGAGCCCAGAAATTTTTAATTTCTAGTGTTGAGCTGAAATGCTCTAAGAGCACCGCTCTTGGTCTAAGAGTGCCGCTTTTGGTCCTGATTGGGTGTTGTTTGTAATTTTGAAGAGTTAAATGAAGGGCATTTGGGTCTTTTCACTTGGAGCCGGTTTTGAGCCACTAAAACTGATCCATTGATCATTCTTATCCTCATTTCACTCACACAAACACTCTCTCCAAACCCTAGTGAGAGAAACCCATTTTTAGTGAGAGAGAGCTTGATTTGGAGAAGAAGGAGTTGGATTCTCACCAAAGTCTGAGTGTTAAAGTTGTTCATCTCGTTCACGGCTATGTTGTAGTAGTGTTGGTAAGTTCTAACTCCGAATTTTATTATTTGATTTGATATTCAAAGTTAGGGTTTGAACTTGATTTGTTGAGAAACCCATTTAAACTCATGAAGTGAGTTTATTGATGCTAGTAATCGGGTTTTATATTATTGTTGGTTAATTTTAGGTTGGTTGATGTTTTGGCCATGTTTAAGACTTGCAATTTGGGTTTAATCACTTGGTTTAGTGATTATAAAAGTATTGAAACCCATTTGGGTGTATTTGGTTGACTAATTTTGAAATGGGTCAAAATTGGGGTTTATGTGTCAAATTGGGTCAGATAAGTGTTTAACACTTATGATTTGTTTTAATTGGTGTATTAGGACCATTTTCACATGTGTTAGTGATTATTGGTTAGTTTGGGTACGATTTGTGCTTGGAAGTGCAATTGGGTCGGAATTGCACTAAGTGTCAAATTGGGTTGGTTTGTAATCCACCCTAATTGTGTTGTTTGTTATGTGATAATGGAATAGGTACTTTCTTTAATGACCCGTCCTAATCCATCTGGACGAATACATTATATTTGGTTACATCGCAAGGTTCTGACCTCTATATGATACGTTTTACAAACATTGCATTCGTTTTTAAAAGACAAACTTTCATCACATCGAAAGTTGACAGGCATGCATACCATTTCAGAATATATCCAATCTATAGTTGACTTAATAAAAATCTTGATGAACTCAACGACTCTAATGCAACGTCTTTTGAAATATGTCATGAATGATTCCAAGTAATATCTCTAAAATGAGCAAATGCACAGCGGAAAATTTCTTTCATACCTGAGAATAAACATGCTTTAAAGTGTCAACCAAAAGGCTGATGAGTTCATTAGTTTATCATAATCATTCATTTCCATCATTTTAATAGACCACAAGATTTTAGATATTTAATTGTACACGTAACCCGAGTACATAATAACACGCGTAACCCGCGAATTAAAATTCATTCATATGGTGAACACCTGGTAATCGACATTAACAAAAATGCATCTAGAATATCCCCATCATTCCGGGACTCTCATCGGGCATGATAAAATCGATGTACTAAAGCATCCTTAACCCGGATGGGGTTTGTTAGGCCCAATAGATCTATCTTTAGGATTCGCGTCAATTAGGATTTCTGTTCCCTAATTCTTAGATTACAAGACTAAAAAGGGTGATAATCGATTCAATAATCCAACGATAGAATTTAGTTTCGATTACTTGTGTCTATTTCATAAAACATTTATAAAAGCAGCGCATGTATTCTCAGTCCGAAAAATATATATTGCAAAAGCATTTAAAAAGGGAGCAAATGAAACTCACAATCCAATATTTTGTAGTAAAAATATTCATACCACGAAACTGAACAATGCAGGGTTGGCCTCGTATTCACGAACCTATATCATTTGTATATATATTAAAACCTATAATCGTAATCGAACAATTATATATATTTTTATTAGTGATTTTTATATCAATATCTTATATATTTTATTATATATTCATTTTGTATATTTTAGATAATTAAAAGTATTAATAATTTTAAATTATGTATATTAAATATAATATGTGTTTGCAAATTAATTGTTATAATAATATTAGAATAAGTATAATAATAGTAATAATAATAATAATTTTAATACTAATAATAATAATAATAATAGCAACAATAATAGTTTTAATAAAAATGGTAGATTTAAAGTAATGATACTTTTAGTAATTATAATTATTTCTAATAATAACAGTATTAATAATAATAATAATAATCAGGTTTATCATAAACTTCGTGTTTAATTTTCTAGACTTATAACTGTTGTTCCTATTTCGTTAATTCATAATCATATTCATAACTGTACATATCTATAACAACCCTCACTTTTCCCTTCTGAATTTACCAAGTTGTCCTTAGGGTTTCAATGTCATGTTCTGTGACTCATCATTAGGGTTGTTATCAAGACATATTAAATGCTTTATAAATAATGCTCGTAACTAAACCTGAAACCCTAAACCTAATAGTAATTAATAATCTAAACTCTAACCCTAAAGGTTCATTAATATTATAAGTCCTAACCCTAATATTAAATTAATAATATAAACCTTAACCCCAGTGTTAATTAAATTATATGAATTATTAACATTATGAACATATATGTAAATTACTTTTGTTAATAGTTAACCTTATAACAAATACAATTATATAAATTAAAACTAATTTAGAAACTAATAAGGATTTAAGTGATAATAAGAAATGATATGAACTAAATTAAAATTTATAAAAGTAAGGGTCTAATAATTAATGAAATGTATTTTATATAAATGTACCCTTAATAATAAAAATATATAATATATATAAATAAATACTAATATCTGGAAAATAAAAAAAAAAAAAAAAACAATACACATAAGTAAACAATCGTCTGGTTAGGGAAAAAAAAAGAAAGTAAACATGATCATTAAGGTAACAAATCCTAGTCTAATTCTAATTACTTGTCTCCTAATCTAATACCATCCTTGATCACCAAGTAATTCATGAGTCCTAATTTAACCACAACACTTGATTTGCTCCCTATAAAAAGCCTCATGATTCTCCATAATGTACACCACAAGAATAATCACAAAAATATCCCTTTTGTTGCTGCATTAGTCGACAACCATTCCAATTTTTTTTTCTATTTTCTGTCGATTTCCAGCCACAAAAACTGAAGCCTTTCCATTGTTGCTGCTATCCTTTTTCGTAATGCTACTGTTCGGTTTATTCAACACCACAAACACACTCCTTTTCTTAAATCTTTACTCCTAAGGTACTAGCTATAGCTCTAGTTTAATTATGTATTTTACATATACTATACCTACAATTATTATTATTAACAAGTATTGATAGTGAACATGGATTAAAAGTAATGAATAATTGTATGTTGCATATGAACTTAATTTATTATGGTGGTATTATGAATATTATTATGATGATTATGATAGTAAAATAAAAGATTATGTCTTTGATATGAATTTATGAACATGAATTTAAATAAACTTATAAAGATAATGATGAATAAGTTAGATGATTAATGAATAAGTTGAAAGTATAATTAGTTATTATGATTAATAAGATTAAATATGTTAATAAGGTTAAGAAGGATAATGAAGTAGTAAATGGATAAAAGATTATGAGTATGAATTGATTATGATTATTATGATTAGGGTTAAAAGATTTGGATAATAATTATGGTTAAAAAGATTAGGGTTGTTGAATATGGTTAATACAAATAAAAGGGATTATGGTTTTATGTAAGTGAATAATGATTAGTAATAATGGATGTTGATTAAAGACTAATGATAATGATACATATATGCATGCATACGTGTATATTGTAAGTATATGCTTGTGTATATATGTATATATATACATACGTGTATATGTATGTGTACATATGTATGTATAGGTACGTGTGTGTGTATGTATACAAGTGTAGGTATGTTATGTTAGTAAAACATAGAAAGTAAAGTAGTTATATGTATATATATGTACCACTTTTACCTTAATATATATATAACACTTACATATATTATACACATATATCACATAGCTATGAACATATATATGTATGAAAATATATATATATATATATATATATATATATATATATATATATATATATATATATATATATATATATATATATATATATATATATATATATATATATCACATAGGTGTACATTTATATATGTAACACATATAATGATAAGTTTACATGATAGTTAATTAATTAAAGAATATATGTATGTATCCTATAGGTACATTAATACATGTAACATAATAGTTTATTAAATAAATAATAATACTATTATTAGTATAACTTATACAATTAACTATATGGTAACACCATAAAGTACACTAAGTATATTATCACTTATATATATATATAACTAATAAGTATCTTAATAAATTGGTTATGTGTATACACCTATAATGTGAAGGTTATGATTAAAGATAACGTACAAAGACTACAAACATTACCGCTACTTGTGACCTAGGGTGATCTTTGGTACCATTATGGGACGCTTGTGGATCTCGAATGCCATGACTTAGATTCTGGTCAAGAGATCCTGGGCCGCTCGGTAACAATAGATCATTCGAGTGACTTGCATGTTAGCAACGAAGTTTGGGCGAGATTGTACAACATCTTTGTTAAGAATTATAACCCGAACTTCTTAAACTAGAAGCTTACTAAGTGGAAGCTTTTCATAAATAGTAAGTTTCCAAATATAGAGACTTTTGAGAAATAGGAACTTTTCTCGAAAACCGTCACTGTCAATATAGCTTGCTATATTAATAAACTAACTTTATGTCTATTAGACATTAACTAATCAAAGGTTATATCTTTAGGTTGAGATCTCCAATTTCATACTCCGTTCATACTACTTGCTGGAATTTCTTACTTGCTACTAAGGTGCACTTCATAGCCCCTCTTTTTACTATTTCTTAACTGTTTTATAAACTTTGGGGTGAGACACATGCTTGCTTTTAAATGATTTACAATTTAGACACAAGTACCTAAACTATTTGATATGCAATTTCGTGAGACTTTTATTAAACATGTATTTATTGTTACATGCAAATCCCCGCCATAATATCGTTAATTGCTGGAATTGGAAATTTGCAAGCTTAATTATTGTGAGTAGGCCTATTGAGAGTGACGTCTCTAACCATTAGCGTGATCGTCAAGGGGGTACATAATAATGATTGCCGACACCCGTACAGTGTTAGGGGTTAATGTTTAGTTCGATATTATAACTCATGGCATATTGATATTTTGATATTTTGAATTAAATCTTGTGGTCTAAAACTTATTATAATTGTTAAACCTATGATGTTCACTCAACCTTTGTGTTGACACTTTAAGCATGTTTGTCTCACGTGAAGATTAGCTTGTGTGCTGCCCTATGATGTTTAGTTAGCTGTTGCATTGGAGTCCACATATTAGACTTATCATTTGAATTTCATTATGTAAAACATTATTATGTTTCCGCTGCAAATCAAATTTTGTTTTATTAAAACGTCTCATTTAGAGTCGTTCTCGTTTATACATACTTGTTTTGTGATATTGTGAAGTCATATTTCCCGGCCCAACTATTTGGGGGTATGACAATATCTTCATATAATCATTAGTTTTTTTCCATAATCCATATTAACTTATTGTTAACTTCAAAATATCAACGTTATTAGCATGTTCATAATAATAATAATAATAATAATAATAATAATAATAATAATAATAATAATAATAATAATAATAATAATAATAATAATAATAATAATAATAATAATATTAATAATAATAATAATAATAATAATAATAATAATAATAATAATAATAATAATAATAATAATAATAACAATAATACAATAATGATAATACTAATAATAATAATAATGTCAGTTATGATAATACTAATAATTTTTAATGATAGTACTAGTGATAATAATACAATTTTTTATAACAATAATAATAATTATGTTATTATTATCAGTAATAACAATAGCTAACAACATAATATCAATAAATAATAATACTAGCAATAATAACAATAATAATAATAATAATGATAGTAATAATAATACAAATAATAAAAATATTAGGAAGGCTACCTTGATGTAAGCCCTTAAAAAAATAAACGCCCCAAACCGGGCTCGAACCCGAGACCACTCGCTACCCCAACAATTCCCTTAACCATCCTTCTGTACCTACTTTTCTGAATTTATAAACACTCAATATTTATTTAAACCATTTTATGTTATCCTCTTCCTTCTTCATCATCACAAATCATTCGATCGATTACCATAACCGCAAATAACATGAATTTGAGTTAAGACTTATAATATGTAATAGAAGAAACTTGTTTTTGTAATTGGAATTAACAGATAAAAAAATATATTATAAAAATAAAAGCTGTTAAACAGCCCACGACGAACATCTGTGTACTCCACCATTGATTTTGAAATGTAGGCTGTTTCAGATCATAAGTTCAACATGAAACAGACTGTACATCGTACATATAAACTTTATGAATCATTGATTTTGCCAGAAACCTCAAAACAAATACAAATTTCGTGATAAACAAATAGTTTGACTTTTTGTTCGAAATCTTTGACTCCAAAATTGGAACTCAAATTAAGGAATTGAAAGCTGAAATTTTACAGATAGTACGTTTAAAGGATTCCTATTAAAACTGCAATATTAGATTTTGAAGATCCGTTCAAAATCGATTTATGACTAAAAAGTTGTTCAAACAGAGATATCGAGCTTTTAATATAAATTTGTGAAATTTATCAGAACTTAACAATTAGTAACAGTCGTGATTGATGATTGATGATAGAAAGTAGAATGAATTTGTTTAACAACTGGTATCGTTTGATTTATAGCGAAATTAGGCCGACAGGATTTAGACAGGAAAATAAGGAATGAAGAAAAAAAAGATATTCGGTCGTGATGTGTAACCAATTTGTTTTTATTCATCTAATTTTTATAAATTAATTTTTAATTAATATTAATATTAATAATAATACATATTTATAATAATTATAATAATAATACAAATAGATAATAATAATGGTAAAAGAATTTGTAATAATAATATTATTAATGATAATACTCATAAATATTATTATTCTCTAATAACTATAATAATAATGATAATAGTAATAATTTATAATAGTAATAATAATAATTCTTAATGATAATGGTAATAATAATATCTAACATTATAATTTTATTACTAGTTATAATGATATTAACAATGATAATAATAATATCAATAATAATATAACAAACCAAATGTATCAAATTTCATATTGATGCGTTACATAATAATATTAATAATACTGATTTATTAATGATAAAAATATAACAACTATACTTAAACTTGTAATTACATTTATTAATTATATAATATTTAATAATTATATCATTTATTATTTAATTATATGAATACATGTATTGAATATTTAATATTTATATATTTTATAAATGTTACCATATAATAGTTATTAATAGAATTCATATATAGATTCATATAATATCATATATATATATATTTATATATATTCATTTTAATAGTATCTTCATTATTCTAATTATTATTTTACATTTTTAATTTCAATTGATTAAGCGTATTTTATTTATTTAAAATATTATCTGTACACTTATATTTATATATATATATATATATATATATATATATATATATATATACAAATATATTTACATATTTATCTACAAATAATTTGTTCGTGAATCGCCGAGAATAGTCAAAGGGCAAATGCATTCATGTAATCTGTTCCAAAGTTTTGAGACTCAACATTACAAACTTTGCTTATCGTGTCGGAATTATATAAAGATTAAGTTTAAATTTGGTCGAAAATTTCCGGGTCGTCACACTTTCCATTAACGTGTTGCGGATTATTCGGTTGCATTCATCAAGGCGATAAGGTGAGTGTAAATATATTATATGCGTATGTATGCATAGGATGGGTGCGGGTGGGGTAGAGTGATCCTTGGGCATTCGGGTTCACTTTACATGTGAAATGTCCCGTTCTTATTGATTAAAAACGTTCCATATTAATTGATTTCGTTGCGAGGTTTTGACCTCTATATGAGACGTTTTTCAAAGACTGCATTCATTTTTAAAATAAACCATAACCTTTATTTCATAAATAAAGGTTTAAAAAGCTTTACGTAGATTATCAAATAATGATAATCTAAAATATCCTGTTTACACAAGACCATTACATAATGGTTTACAATACAAATATGTTACATCGAAATCAGTTTCTTGAATGCAGTTTTTACACAATATCATACAAACATGGACTCCAAATCTTGTCCTTATTTTAGTATGCAACAGCGGAAGCTCTTAATATTCACCTGAGAATAAACATGCTTTAAACGTCAACAAAAATGTTGGTGAGTTATAGGTTTAACCTATATATATCAAATCGTAACAATAGACCACAAGATTTCATATTTCAATACACATCCCATACATAGAGATAAAAATCATTCATATGGTGAACACCTGGTAACCGACAATAACAAGATGCATATATAAGAATATCCCCATCATTCCGGGACACCCTTCGGATATGATATAAATTTCGAAGTACTAAAGCATCCGGTACTTTGGATGGGGTTTGTTAGGCCCAATAGATCTATCTTTAGGATTCGCGTCAATTAGGGTGTCTGTTCCCTAATTCTTAGATTACCAGACTTAATAAAAAGGGGCATATTCGATTTCGATAATTCAACCATAGAATGTAGTTTCACGTACTTGTGTCTATTTTGTAAATCATTTATAAAACCTGCATGTATTCTCATCCCAAAAATATTAGATTTTAAAAGTGGGACTATAACTCACTTTCACAGATTTTTACTTCGTCGGGAAGTAAGACTTGGCCACTGGTTGATTCACGAACCTATAACAATATATACATATATATCAAAGTATGTTCAAAATATATTTACAACACTTTTAATATATTTTGATGTTTTAAGTTTATTAAGTCAGCTGTCCTCGTTAGTAACCTACAACTAGTTGTCCACAGTTAGATGTACAGAAATAAATCGATAAATATTATCTTGAATCAATCCACGACCCAGTGTATACGTATCTCAGTATTGATCACAACTCAAACTATATATATTTTGGAATCAACCTCAACCCTGTATAGCTAACTCCAACATTCACATATAGAGTGTCTATGGTTGTTCCGAAATATATATAGATGTGTCGACATGATAGGTCGAAACATTGTATACGTGTCTATGGTATCTCAAGATTACATAATATATAATACAAGTTGATTAAGTTATGGTTGGAATAGATTTGTTACCAATTTTCACGTAGCTAAAATGAGAAAAATTATCCAATCTTGTTTTACCCATAACTTCTTCATTTTAAATCCGTTTTGAGTGAATCAAATTGCTATGGTTTCAAATTGAACTCTATTTTATGAATCTAAACAAAAAAAGTATAGGTTTCTAGTCGGAAAAATAAGTTACAAGTCGTTTTTGTAAAGGTAGTCATTTCAGTCGAAAGAACGACGTCTAGATGACCATTTTAGAAAACATACTTCCACTTTGAGTTTAACCATAATTTTTGGATATAGTTTCATGTTCATAATAAAAATCATTTTCTCAGAATAACAACTTTTAAATCAAAGTTTATCATAGTTTTTAATTAACTAACCCAAAACAGCCCGCGGTGTTACTACGACGGCGTAAATCCGGTTTTACGGTGTTTTTCGTGTTTCCAGGTTTTAAATCATTAAGTTAGCATATCATATAGATATATAACATGTGTTTAGTTGATTTTAAAAGTCAAGTTAGAAGGATTAACTTTTGTTTGCGAACAAGTTTAGAATTAACTAAACTATGTTCTAGTGATTACAAGTTTAAACCTTCGAATAAGATAGCTTTATATGTATGAATCGAATGATGTTATGAACATCATTACTACCTTAATTTCCTTGGATGAACCTACTGGAAAAGAGAAAAATGGATCTAGCTTCAATGGATCCTTGGATGGCTCAAAGTTCTTGAAGCAAAATCATGACACGAAAACAAGTTCAAGTAAGATCATCACTTGAAATAAGATTGTTATAGTTATAGAAATTGAACCAAAGTTTGAATATGATTATTACCTTGTATTAGAATGATAACCTACTGTAAGAAACAAAGATTTCTTGAGGTTGGATGATCACCTTACAAGATTGGAAGTGAGCTAGCAAACTTGAAAGTATTCTTGATTTTATGAAACTAGAACTTTTGGAACTTATGAAGAACACTTAGAACTTGAAGATAGAACTTGAGAGAGTTCAATTAGATGAAGAAAATTGAAGAATGAAAGTGTTTGTAGGTGTTTTTGGTCGTTGGTGTATGGATTAGATATAAAGGATATGTAATTTTGTTTTCATGTAAATAAGTCATGAATGATTACTCATATTTTTGTAATCTTATGAGATATTTCATGCTAGTTGCCAAATGATGGTTCCCACATGTGTTAGGTGACTCACATGGGCTGCTAAGAGCTGATCATTGGAGTGTATATACCAATAGTACATACATCTAAAAGCTGTGTATTGTACGAGTACGAATACGGGTGCATATGAGTAGAATTGTTGATGAAACTGAACGAGAATGTAATTGTAAGCATTTTTGTTAAGTAGAAGTATTTTGATAAGTGTATTGAAGTCTTTCAAAAGTGTATAAATACATATTAAAACACTACATGTATATACATTTTAACTGAGTCGTTAAGTCATCGTTAGTCGTTACATGTAAGTGTTGTTTTGAAACCTTTAGGTTAACGATCTTGTTAAATGTTGTTAACCCAATGTTTATAATATCAAAAGAGATTTTAAATTATTATATTATCATGATATTATGATGTACGAATATCTCTTAATATGATATATATACATTAAATGTCGTTACAACGATAAACGTTACATATATGTCTCGTTTCAAAATCATTAAGTTAGTAGTCTTGTTTTTACATATGTAGTTCATTGTTAATATAATTAATGATATGTTTACTTATCATAATATCATGTTAACTATATATATAACCATATATATGTCATCATATAGTTTTTTTTACAAGTTTTAACGTTCGTGAATCACCGGTCAACTTGGGTGGTCAATTGTCTATATGAAACCTATTTCAATTAATCAAGTCTTAACAAGTTTGATTGCTTAACATGTTGGAAACATTTAATCATGTAAATATCAATCTCAATTAATATATATAAACATGGAAAAGTTCGGGTCACTACAGTACCTACCCGTTAAATAAATTTCGTCCCGAAATTTTAAGCTGTTGAAGGTGTTGACGAATCTTCTGGAAATAGATGCGGGTATTTCTTCTTCATCTGATCTTCACGCTCCCAGGTGAACTCGGGTCCTCTACGAGCATTCCATCGAACCTTAACAATTGGTATCTTGTTTTGCTTAAGTCTTTTAACCTCACGATCCATTATTTCGACGGGTTCTTCGATGAATTGGAGTTTTTCGTTGATTTGGATTTCATCTAACGGAATAGTGAGATCTTCTTTAGCAAAACATTTCTTCAAATTCGAGACGTGGAAAGTGTTATGTACAGTTGCGAGTTGTTGAGGTAACTCAAGTCGGTAAGCTACTGGTCCGACACGATCAATAATCTTGAATGGTCCAATATACCTTGGATTTAATTTCCCTCGTTTACCAAATCGAACAACGCCTTTCCAAGGTGAAACTTTAAGCATGACCATCTCTCCAATTTCAAATTCTATATCTTTTCTTTTAATGTCAGCGTAGCTCTTTTATCGACTTTGGGCGGTTTTCAACCGTTGTTGAATTTGGATGATCTTCTCGGTAGTTTCTTGTATAATCTCCGGACCCGTAATCTGTCTATCCCCCACCTCACTCGAACAAATCGGAGACCTGCACTTTCTACCATAAAGTGCTTCAAACGGCGCCATCTCAATGCTTGAATGGTAGCTGTTGTTGTAGGAAAATTCTGCTAACGGTAGATGTCGATCCCAACTGTTTCCGAAATCAATAACACATGCTCGTAGCATGTCTTCAAGCATTTGTATCGTCCTTTCGCTCTGACCATCAGTTTGTGGATGATAGGCAGTACTCATGTCTAGACGAGTTCCTAATGCTTGCTGTAATGTCTGCCAGAATCTTGAAATAAATCTGCCATCCCTATCAGAGATAATAGAGATTGGTATTCCATGTCTGGAGACGACTTCCTTCAAATACAGTCGTGCTAACTTCTCCATCTTGTCATCTTCTCTTATTGGTAGGAAGTGTGCTGATTTGGTGAGACGATCAACTATTACCCAAATAGTATCAAAACCACTTGCAGTCCTTGGCAATTTAGTGATGAAATCCATGGTAATGTTTTCCCATTTCCATTCCGGGATTTCGGGTTGTTGAAGTAGACCTGATGGTTTCTGATGCTTAGCTTTGACCTTAGAAAACGTCAAACATTCTCCTACGTATTTAGCAACATCGGCTTTCATACCCGGCCACCAAAAATGTTTCTTGAGATCCTTGTACATCTTCCCCGTTCCAGGATGTATTGAGTATCTGGTTTTATGAGCTTCTCTAAGTACCATTTCTCTCATATCTCCAAATTTTGGTACCCAAATCCTTTCAGCCCTATACCGGGTTCCGTCTTCCCGAATATTAAGATGCTTCTCCGATCCTTTGGGTATTTCATCCTTTAAATTTCCCTCTTTTAAAACTCCTTGTTGCGCCTCCTTTATTTGAGTAGTAATGTTATTATGAATCATTATATTCATAGATTTTACTCGAATGGGTTCTCTGTCCTTCCTGCTCAAGGCATCGGCTACCACATTTGCCTTCCCCGGGTGGTAACGAATCTCAAAGTCGTAATCATTCAATAATTCAATCCACCTACGCTGCCTCATATTCAGTTGTTTCTGATTAAATATGTGTTGAAGACTTTTGTGGTCGGTATATATAATACTTTTGACCCCATATAAGTAGTGCCTCCAAGTCTTTAATGCAAAAACAACCGCGCCTAATTCCAAATCATGCGTCGTATAATTTTGTTCGTGAATCTTCAATTGTCTAGACGCATAAGCAATCACCTTCGTTCGTTGCATTAATACACAACCGAGACCTTGCTTTGATGCGTCACAATAAATCACAAAATCATCATTCCCTTCAGGCAATGACAATATAGGTGCCGTAGTTAGCTTTTTCTTCAATAACTGAAATGCTTTCTCTTGTTCATCATTCCATTCAAATTTCTTCCCTTTATGCGTTAATGCAGTCAAGGGTTTTGCTATTCTGGAAAAGTCTTGGATGAACCTTCTGTAGTAACCAGCTAGTCCTAAAAACTGGCGTATGTGTTTCGGAGTTTTCGGGGTTTCCCACTTTTCAACAGTTTCTATCTTTGCCGGATCCACCTTAATACCTTCTTTGTTCACTATGTGACCGAGGAATTGAACTTCTTCCAACCAAAATGCACACTTTGAAAACTTAGCGTACAATTCTTCCTTCCTCAATACTTCTAACACCTTTCTCAAATGTTCACCGTGTTCTTGGTCATTCTTTGAGTAAATAAGTATGTCATCAATGAAAACAATGACAAACTTGTCAAGGTATGGTCCACACACTCGGTTCATAAGGTCCATGAACACAGCTGGTGCATTAGTTAAACCAAACGGCATGACCATAAACTCGTAATGACCGTAACGTGTTCTGAAAGCAGTCTTTGGAATATCATCTTCTTTCACCCGCATTTGATGATACCCGTAACGTAAGTCAATCTTTGAATAAACAGACGAGCCTTGTAGTTGATCAAATAAGTCGTCGATTCTCGGTAGTGGGTAGCGGTTCTTGATGGTAAGTTTGTTCAACTCTCGGTAGTCGATACACAACCTGAATGTACCATCTTTCTTCTTGTCAAACAAAACAGGAGCTCCCCACGGTGATGTGCTTGGTCGAATGAAACCACGTTCTAAAAGTTCTTGTAATTGGCTTTGCAGTTCTTTCATCTCGCTGGGTGCGAGTCTGTAAGGAGCACGAGCTATTGGTGCAGCTCCTGGTACAAGATCTATTTGAAATTCAACGGATCGATGTGGGGGTAATCCCGGTAATTCTTTCGGAAATACATCGGGAAATTCTTTTGCAATGGGAACATCATTGATGCTCTTTTCTTCAGTTTGTACTTTCTCGACGTGTGCTAGAACAGCATAGCAACCTTTTCTTATTAGTTTTTGTGCCTTCAAATTACTAATAAGATGTAGCTTCGTGTTGCCCTTTTCTCCGTACACCATTAAGGGTTTTCCTTTTTCTCGTATAATGCGAATTGCATTTTTGTAACAAACGATCTCCGCTTTCACTTCTTTCAACCAGTCCATACCGATTATCACATCAAAACTCCCTAACTCTACTGGTATCAAATCAATCTTAAATGTTTCGCTAACCAGTTTAATTTCTCGATTCCGACATATATTATCTGCTGAAATTAATTTACCATTTGCTAATTCGAGTAAAAATTTACTATCCAAAGGCGTCAATGGACAACTTAATTTATCACAAAAATCTCTACTCATATAGCTTCTATCCGCACCCGAATCAAATAAAACGTAAGCAGATTTATTGTCAATAAGAAACGTACCCGTAACAAGCTCCGGGTCTTCCTGTGCCTCTACCTCATTAATATTGAAAACTCTTCCACGGCCTTGTCCATTCGTGTTCTCCTGGTTCGGGCAATTTCTAATAATGTGGCCTGGTTTTCCACATTTATAACAAACTACATTGGCATAACTTGCTCCGACACTACTTGCTCCGCCATTACTCGTTCCGACACCATTTGTTCCTTTCGTTCTATTAACCCCTGGTCCGTAGACCTCACACTTCGCCGCGCTATGACCATTTCTTTTACACTTGTTGCAAAATTTGGTGCAGAACCCCGAGTGATTCTTTTCACACCTTTGGCATAGTTGCTTCTGATTGTTGTTGTTGTTGCGGTTATTATTGTTGTTGGGATGATTGTTGTAGTAGTTGTTGTTGTTGTTGTTGTTGTTGTTGTTGTTGGGCCGTTTGTTGTAGTTGCGATTGATGTTGCGATTGTTGGGATAATTGTTGCGATTATTGTTGTAATTGCTGTTGTTGTTGTATTGGTGATTCTTATCACCGTTTTCCTCCCACTTTCTTTTGACTTGCTTCACATTGGCCTCTTCAGCAGTCTGTTCTTTAATTCTTTCTTCAATCTGGTTCACTAGTTTGTGAGCCATTCTACATGCCTGTTGTATGGAGGCGGGCTCGTGTGAACTTATATCTTCTTGGATTCTTTCCGGTAATCCTTTCACAAACGCGTCGATCTTCTCTTCCTCATCTTCGAATGCTCCCGGACACAATAGGCACAATTCTGTGAATCGTCTTTCGTACGTGGTAATTTCAAATCCTTGGGTTCGTAACCCTCTAAGTTCTGTCTTGAGCTTATTGACCTCGGTTCTGGGACGGTACTTCTCGTTCATCAAGTGCTTGAATGCTGACCACGGTAGTGCGTACGCATCATCTTGTCCCACTTGTTCTAGATAGGTATTCCACCATGTTAACGCAGAACCTGTGAAGGTATGCGTAGCGTACTTCACTTTGTCCTCTTCAGTACACTTACTTATGGCAAACACCGATTCAACCTTCTCGGTCCACCGTTTCAATCCGATCGGTCCTTCGGTTCCATCAAATTCCAAAGGTTTGCAGGCAGTGAATTCTTTGTAGGTGCATCCTACACGATTTCCTGTACTGCTAGATCCAAGGTTATTGTTGGTATGTAGCGCAGCCTGTACTGCGGCTATGTTTGAAGCTAGAAAAGTACGGAATTCCTCTTCATTCATATTCACGGTGTGTCGAGTAGTCGGTGCCATTTCCTTCAAAATAGTTAAATGGAACAAGTTAATCATACAGAATATTAAGAGTAGTTAATAGTATTTCGTAGCATAATATGAACTCATTTTAAAAGCTTTTTCTTCATATTAGCGTTTTATAAGTTTAAATTCGGGTAGTACCTACCCGTTAAGTTCATACTTAGTAGCTAATATACAATTCAACTACTACAATTCTATATGAAAAACTGATTATAATAATATTTCGCGTTCAAACTTTTATACAATATTTTACAAACTTACAATACCGCTTATTTTACATAAAGCATGAAATATAGCACACAATAACTTTGATACAAGATAGTTGTGAAGACAATTCTAGCTAGTACACAAGTCGTTCAGCAAAGGCAATAAAGACACGTAATTCATACGTCCAGAAACAAGTCATGCATTCTGGTTTTACTAGGACTACTTCCCATCCTTGGTCTTGTGCAACATAACCGTTATGGCCGTTGATAAGACAGCATGTTGTAACGTCATCAAAGGGACGAGGGTTACGTAATGTCCAACAGTCCCGTAATAATCTAAAAACCTCATTTCTTACCCCAATTACCGACTCCGTCACTTGTGGAAACGTTTTGTTTAATAGTTGTAGCCCGATGTTCTTGTTCTCACTTTGGTGAGAAGCGAACATTACTAATCCGTAAGCATAACATGCTTCTTTATGTTGCATGTTAGCCGCTTTTTCTTAATCACGAAGTCCAATATTCGGATATATTGAGTCAAAATAATTTCTTAACCCGTTGCGTAAAATAGCATTTGGGTTCCCCGCAATATATGCGTCAAAGTAAACACATCGTAACTTATGGGTTTCCCAATGTGATATCCCCCATCTTTCAAACGAAAGTCTCTTATAAACCAAGACATTCTTGGAACGTTCTTCGAATGTCTTACAAACTGATCTCGCCTTAAATAGTTGTGCCGAAGAATTCTGGCCGACTCTAGACAAGATTTCATCAATCATGTCTCCGGGTAGGTCTCTTAAAATATTGGGTTGTCTATCCATTTTGTGTTTTTAAACTGTAAAATAGACAAGAGTTAGATTCATAAAAAAAATACTTATTAATACAAGCAATTTTTACATATATCATAAAGCATAAGAACACTATATTACATATATTACACCACACGAATACAACTATCTTATTCCGACTCGCTCATTTCTTCTTCTTCGGTTTTGGTTCGTTTTGCCAAGTTTCTAGGGATATATGATGTTCCCCTAATACGAGCCGTCGTTGTCCACATTGGTTTAGAAAAACCTGGTGGTTTAGAGGTTCCCGGGTCATTGTTACAACTTAAGGACTTCGGGGGTTGACGATACATATAAAGTTCATCGGGGTTGGAATTAGATTTCTCTATTTTTATGCCCTTTCCCTTATTATTTTCTTTTGCCTTTTTAAATTCAGTTGGGGTAATTTCTATAACATCATCGGAATTCTCGTCGGAATCCGATTCATCGGAGAATTGGTAATCCTCCCAATATTTTGCTTCCTTGGCGGAAACACCATTGACCATAATTAACTTTGGTCGGTTGGTTGAGGATTTTCTTTTACTTAACCGTTTTATTATTTCCCCCACCGGTTCTATTTCTTCATCCGGTTCCGATTCTTCTTCCGGTTCCGATTCTTCTTCCGGTTCCGACTCTTCTTCCGGTTCCTCTTCGGGAACTTGTGAATCAGTCCACAAATCATTCCAATTTACATTTGACTCTTCATTATTATTAGGTGAGTCAATGGGACTTGTTCTAGAGGTAGACATCTATCACATAATATCAAACACGTTAAGAGATTAATATATCACATAATATTCATATGTTAAAAATATATAGTTTCCAACAAAAATGTTAAGCAATCATTTTTAAAGAAAACACGGTCGAAGTCCAGACTCACTAATGCATCCTAACAAACTCGATAAGACACACTAATGCAAATTTTCTGGTTCTCTAACACCAACGCTCGGATACCAACTGAAATGTCCCGTTCTTATTGATTAAAAACGTTCCATATTAATTGATTTCGTTGCGAGGTTTTGACCTCTATATGAGACGTTTTTCAAAGACTGCATTCATTTTTAAAACAAACCATAACCTTTATTTCATAAATAAAGGTTTAAAAAGCTTTACGTAGATTATCAAATAATGATAATCTAAAATATCCTGTTTACACACGACCATTACATAATGGTTTACAATACAAATATGTTACATCGAAATCAGTTTCTTGAATGCAGTTTTTACACAATATCATACAAACATGGACTCCAAATCTTGTCCTTATTTTAGTATGCAACAGCGGAAGCTCTTAATATTCACCTGAGAATAAACATGCTTTAAACGTCAACAAAAATGTTGGTGAGTTATAGGTTTAACCTATATATATCAAATCGTAACAATAGACCACAAGATTTCATATTTCAATACACATCCCATACATAGAGATAAAAATCATTCATATGGTGAACACCTGGTAACCGACAATAACAAGATGCATATATAAGAATATCCCCATCATTCCGGGACACCCTTCGGATATGATATAAATTTCGAAGTACTAAAGCATCCGGTACTTTGGATGGGGTTTGTTAGGCCCAATAGATCTATCTTTAGGATTCGCGTCAATTAGGGTGTCTGTTCCCTAATTCTTAGATTACCAGACTTAATAAAAAGGGGCATATTCGATTTCGATAATTCAACCATAGAATGTAGTTTCACGTACTTGTGTCTATTTTGTAAATCATTTATAAAACCTGCATGTATTCTCATCCCAAAAATATTAGATTTTAAAAGTGGGACTATAACTCACTTTCACAGATTTTTACTTCGTCGGGAAGTAAGACTTGGCCACTGGTTGATTCACGAACCTATAACAATATATACATATATATCAAAGTATGTTCAAAATATATTTACAACACTTTTAATATATTTTGATGTTTTAAGTTTATTAAGTCAGCTGTCCTCGTTAGTAACCTACAACTAGTTGTCCACAGTTAGATGTACAGAAATAAATCGATAAATATTATCTTGAATCAATCCACGACCCAGTGTATACGTATCTCAGTATTGATCACAACTCAAACTATATATATTTTGGAATCAACCTCAACCCTGTATAGCTAACTCCAACATTCACATATAGAGTGTCTATGGTTGTTCCGAAATATATATAGATGTGTCGACATGATAGGTCGAAACATTGTATACGTGTCTATGGTATCTCAAGATTACATAATATATAATACAAGTTGATTAAGTTATGGTTGGAATAGATTTGTTACCAATTTTCACGTAGCTAAAATGAGAAAACTTATCCAATCTTGTTTTACCCATAACTTCTTCATTTTAAATCCGTTTTGAGTGAATCAAATTGCTATGGTTTCAAATTGAACTCTATTTTATGAATCTAAACAAAAAAAGTATAGGTTTCTAGTCGGAAAAATAAGTTACAAGTCATTTTTGTAAAGGTAGTCATTTCAGTCGAAAGAACGACGTCTAGATGACCATTTTAGAAAACATACTTCCACTTTGAGTTTAACCATAATTTTTGGATATAGTTTCATGTTCATAATAAAAATCATTTTCTCAGAATAACAACTTTTAAATCAAAGTTTATCATAGTTTTTAATTAACTAACCCAAAACAGCCCGCGGTGTTACTACGACGGCGTAAATCCGGTTTTACGGTGTTTTTCGTGTTTCCAGGTTTTAAATCATTAAGTTAGCATATCATATAGATATAGAACATGTGTTTAGTTGATTTTAAAAGTCAAGTTAGAAGGATTAACTTTTGTTTGCGAACAAGTTTAGAATTAACTAAACTATGTTCTAGTGATTACAAGTTTAAACCTTCGAATAAGATAGCTTTATATGTATGAATCGAATGATGTTATGAACATCATTACTACCTTAAGTTCCTTGGATGAACCTACTGGAAAATAGAAAAATGGATCTAGCTTCAATGGATCCTTGGATGGCTCAAAGTTCTTGAAGCAAAATCATGACACGAAAACAAGTTCAAGTAAGATCATCACTTGAAATAAGATTGTTATAGTTATAGAAATTGAACCAAAGTTTGAATATGATTATTACCTTGTATTAGAATGATAACCTACTGTAAGAAACAAAGATTTCTTGAGGTTGGATGATCACCTTACAAGATTGGAAGTGAGCTAGCAAACTTGAAAGTATTCTTGATTTTATGAAACTAGAACTTTTGGAATTTATGAAGAACACTTAGAACTTGAAGATAGAACTTGAGAGAGTTCAATTAGATGAAGAAAATTGAAGAATGAAAGTGTTTGTAGGTGTTTTTGGTCGTTGGTGTATGGATTAGATATAAAGGATATGTAATTTTGTTTTCATGTAAATAAGTCATGAATGATTACTCATATTTTTGTAATCTTATGAGATATTTCATGCTAGTTGCCAAATGATGGTTCCCACATGTGTTAGGTGACTCACATGGGCTGCTAAGAGCTGATCATTGGAGTGTATATACCAATAGTACATACATCTAAAAGCTGTGTATTGTACGAGTACGAATACGGGTGCATATGAGTAGAATTGTTGATGAAACTGAACGAGAATGTAATTGTAAGCATTTTTGTTAAGTAGAAGTATTTTGATAAGTGTATTGAAGTCTTTCAAAAGTGTATAAATACATATTAAAACACTACATGTATATACATTTTAACTGAGTCGTTAAGTCATCGTTAGTCGTTACATGTAAGTGTTGTTTTGAAACCTTTAGGTTAACGATCTTGTTAAATGTTATTAACCCAATGTTTATAATATCAAAAGAGATTTTAAATTATTATATTATCATGATATTATGATGTACGAATATCTCTTAATATGATATATATACATTAAATGTCGTTACAACGATAAACGTTACATATATGTCTCGTTTCAAAATCATTAAGTTAGTAGTCTTGTTTTTACATATGTAGTTCATTGTTAATATAATTAATGATATGTTTACTTATCATAATATCATGTTAACTATATATATAACCATATATATGTCATCATATAGTTTTTTTTACAAGTTTTAACGTTCGTGAATCACCGGTCAACTTGGGTGGTCAATTGTCTATATGAAACCTATTTCAATTAATCAAGTCTTAACAAGTTTGATTGCTTAACATGTTGGAAACATTTAATCATGTAAATATCAATCTCAATTAATATATATAAACATGGAAAAGTTCGGGTCACTACAACATGTGTGTAAGATGATGGACTATATGAGTTTTGGGTCCACGTGGCACGTTTGTGCATTTTAGGTTACCACCCTTGGGGTAGTGAATCTCGGGCGTTACGGATTCACAATGACAAGTACGTCAACCCCGTTGTTGTTGTCGCAATGAGTTGGGTAGTGATTCGTGTATAGTTTCGGCTTCACTAGTGAATCGCGTGTGGTTTCGGATTCACGATGTCGCGTGTGGTTTCGGACATTCCCATTATTGTTGACTTAGGGTAGTGAATCGCGTGTAGCTTCGGATTCACTGAGGCACGTGTAGTTTCGGCCAACCCTATTGTCGTTGAGGTGAAGTGTTAAGGTCGGTTACCAAGCCAAGCTATGAAAGCAATGAAAAGTGAATGTTATGTATCGAGAGATTGATTTTATACACAGGTTATGTGTATGTTTCTTTTTGTGCACGAGATATGTGTACGGTTACTAAGATTAATGAAAGATGATTTCGAACACGAGAAATGTGTACTGTATTTAAAAGATACCGCATGTACATTACAGGTGGGTATAGGATTCGGGCCCATTTGTACCATGCAGGATTTAAATCTTGTGGTCTATCAAAATGATGAATTTTATTATTTTATGATAAACCTATGAACTCACCAACCTTTTGGTTGACACTTGAAAGCATGTTTATTCTCAGGTATGAAAGAAATCTTTCGCTGTGCATTTGCTCATTTTAGAGATATTACTTGAAGTCATTCATGACATATTTCAAAAGACGTTGCATTCAAGTCATTAAGTTCATCAAGATTATTATTAAGTCAATTATAGCTGGATATATTATGAAATGGTATGCATGCCGTCAACTTTCGATGAAATGAAAGTTTGTATTTTTAAAAACGAATGCAATGTTTGTAAAATGTATCATATAGAGGTCAAGTACCTCGCGATGTAATCAACTATTGAGAATCGTTTATAATGAATATGAACGGGTCCTTTCATGAAGGTGGTGAATCGCGTGTGGTTTCGGATTCACTGGGCGCGTGTGGTTTCAGCCGGCCTTCATGTGTTTGAGGTTAAGGGGTTAACCTTGGGATTTTTGGGTAGACGCATATATATATCGTTGTGCTGTAGCTATTCTTGCCGATTTGGCTTAGTGGTACGTTATGTATAGCCTTACTTAGTTATACTTGGATTGCGGTATGTGTTTACTATTTGTGTTGCTGATACGTATTCATTTTATGCATATGTATGTATATAGTATGTTTATCCTCACTAAGCTTTATAGCTTACCCTCTCGTTGATATTATTTTTATAGGTTCGCAAGGTGGCGGCTCAGGTAAGCATGGGAACTAGTGGACTTCTATAGGTTGCTTTAGAAGACCTTGTGTGACGACCCGTCCAAAACCATCATGTACGGATCATCAACAACAGGTCCATTACACGGTATAATACTACATGTTATTTTAAAACAAGTTTTGCATTCATAAAAGGATAACGTTTTTACCAACGTCAAGTGTTTTACAAAAAGATAACGTGCTTCTACGAATAGAAAGCATTAGTACATGACACTAAGGTTATTACAAACCATAGTTCGAAAATAGCATAAGTAACGAATGCAAAGTAAAAAGTTTCATGATTGAGACATCTCTAACAATGCAGCGAAAGTCTAACACAGCAAGTCTATAACAGCGGAAGCAGTTTCATCTAAGCACCTGAGAAATAACATGCTTAAAATGTCAACACAAATGTTGGTGAGCTATAGTTTTATTGTGCACAGCAAAGTAATGTAGACCACGAGATTTCAGTGCTTCAAATCAGTATGATAAAGTATATGCTTATCCGTGGGCACTCGGTAACTAACTTAACAAAGAAATATAAATATCACCCCCTAAAAGTACACTTGGCGAGTGCGTAAGTTTACGAAGTATTAAACACCCGTTAAATGCTAGAGCGACTAGCCCGAGTGAGGATGTCAAACCCTATGGATCCATATCTAAGATTCGCGTCTACCGGTTCATAAACCAATAGTTAAACGTTATCGAGCTAAGGGGAAAATTAGTGCCGTTATATCACCCACACACATATAAAGTTTAAGTACTCGTGTCTAGTATGTAAAACATAAAAAGCGCATGTATTCTCAGTCCCAAAAATAGTTAAAGTAAAAAGGGAGCTATAACTCACAGTGAATGTGCGGTAAAATCGATACAAAAACGTAAGCAAGTAGTAAGTCGGTCCAAACAAGTAAGTTGGTCGATCCAAAAGGTCCTCAACCTAAGTCAATGGTTGCTAATTCAGTAAATCGTCCCAAAAATTTTTAAAGTACGTAAGTTAAGTCTTAAGAATCATCATTATCATGATCCTACGTAAAAGATAAAGTAAGTTTTCAACAAGAATAGAGATCGAAACAAAGGGCTAACTTCGGACAGCTGCTACGACCTCTATACAAACTGAAATGATGCGCGGCCAGTGGACAAGGCTCCGTTTGTGAGTCCTCTTACAGCTGCCCAATTTTCAGATCCTAACTCGATGTTGTTTGACCGTGGCGATGGTTCAAGCGCGAGTAGGTCAGAAATTTCAGCACGTCATTACGAAGGCGTAGTGATTTTCGGAAGGCTATAAATCCTAAACCGTATATCGGATTTAGGCGAGTCTTAAATGAAAAGTCATCTACTCAAATCGAAATATCTGAAAATCAACTTTCCAGAAGTCCTAGGAGTCTGATCAGACCCTGAAAAACAGAAACAAATGCTCTGGTAGGTTCCTTGGTGTTTGATGCTTATCACGGTTCTCATCCTTGATGCGTATAAGCCTCAAGTGTACAACTCTTTGATGTTATAGTATCATTATGACCAAGTTTTAACCATCAACACACAACTAAAAGTAAAAGCTAACTTTATATAAGTTTTGGATATCAAAGTTGTCTCTTTATTGTATAAACACAATAACGCTTCAACCTTTGTCCTTTTGATACAAGTTTATGCATCTTCATCATATGAGATGATGAAGACTTGATTTTTATTACCATAAAAATCATAGAAAGGTTCCAAGTAAGTGAGATCTACAATAATAACTTAGATCTCAAGTGTTAAGAAACCCTAAGCTAGAAAGCTTGGATCTTTACAAGATTAATGAGACCATAAGCTAGAAAGCTAAGATCTAGTAAAAGTAATGAGATCATAAGCTAAAAAGCTTAGATCTAACAAAATAATGAAACCCTAAGCTAGAAAGCTTGGATCTTTAATGTTCTTGAAGATCTTTAAAGAAAAAAGTTAGATCTACAAGTTACATGAAGATCATAAATACAAGTTTTGATCTTTTAACAAAATAAAGTGATCTTAAGCTATAAAACTTAGATCCAACAAAGTAATGATGATTCAAAGCTAAAAAGCTTGAATCTTTCATGTTCTTGAAGGATTCAAATCAAAGTTTGAATCTACAAGATATAACAAGATCAAAAAGCTAAAAAGCTTGATCTCATGATGATGATGTCATGATTAAGAAGAAAAAGAGAAGAAGAAGAAAATTCAAGAACTTACAATTTTAGTGTGAGAAAGACTAGAGAGAGAATTAGAGAGAAAGTGTGTGTGAAATGAGAATGAAATGAAGTGTGAAATGAAGAATGAGGCTTACATTTATAGTGGTGGTGGGGGAGCATGGTGGCTGTAGGTTTTGGGGACAAGGGGGGACAACTTTTTCTTTTTGCATTGTGGTGGTACAAAGGTGGTGCTTGTATGTTGGGATCCCATGCAACATGTTGTAGTAGTGGCACACAAAATGCTAGTATGTTGGCTCATCTAAATGGGTTTTTGACTTACATTTTAATGGGTCATAAATCCATTAAGATTGGGCTAACTTAAAAGTCCATTAGCTAGAGTAGGGTGGGATTAAGTCCATTAAGGTAAAAAGTCCATTAAGACTAACTAGTGTGCATTAGTAAAACACTAAGCATAATTAAGCAACCAATAAGCCAAGTAATTGTCATTAAAAATAACAATTAGTATTACGTAGTCATAATATTCCAATTATGACAAAAGTTTAACGTGTACAAAGTACATGTTCCATTGATTATCAATCAGTGGAACATGGAACGACTCCCCTTGCGATATCAAAAATAAAGTTTTCTGCCATTACAAATGCATTTTCGAAGACACTAATATTGAAAGACCGAGCCTTGAAAATCTTAGATATCCGATGTTATCTGTTGAGGAAGCACGTGCCCTTGAGAAACCTTTTGAAGAAAAAGAGATCCATGAAGCAATTCTCAATTGTGGGAGCACAAAAGCCCCCAGACCGGATGGCTTCAATCTTCGCTTCTATATAAAATATTGGCATCTAATCAAAGATGATCTAATTAGTGCCATTTCATGGTTTAGGGACAAGTCGGAATTCTAAAAAGGTTGTAATGCCTCGTTCGTCACTTTAATTCTAAAGGAAAAAGATCCATTATGTTTAAGTGACTTTAGACCCATAAGCTTAATTGGTAGTTATTATAAAATAATTGCCAAATTACTTTCAAACCAACTTCGTAAAATCATTCCTTCTCTTGTGGGGCCAGAACAAAGTGCATTTTTGAAGGAGAGATTCATTTTAGATGGTGCTCTCATGGTGAACGAAACCATTGATTTTCTTAGAAATAACCGGAGAAAAGGAATCATTTTTAAAGTCGATTTCGAAAAGGCATTCGATTGCCTAAATTGGGATTTCTTGATGGAAGTAATGCAAAGTATGGGGTTTGGTTCTAAATGGAGAAAGTGGATATCTAGTTATCTTAGCTCGGCTTCCGTTTTCGTTCTTGTCAACGGGTCCCCGACTCCGGAATTCTCGTTAGGGAGAGGTGTTCGTCAAGGAGACCCCCTTTCTCCTTTTTTGTTTATCTTAGCAATGGAAGGTTTAAACATTATGACAAAGGCGGCTATTGAAAACGACCTCTTCAAAGGTGTAAAAGTGGGTAATGATGAAGTGATGGTATCGCACCTCCAATATGCCGATGATACCATTTTTCTAGGATAATGGAGCTGGGCAAATGCTAATAGTCTCCAAAACCTACTTAAATGCTTCAAACTCGCATCTGGTTTAAAAGTGAATTTTCATAAGAGTTGTTTGTTTGGCATTAGAGTTGGTTCGGTGGAGGCTAGTGCTATGGTAAACTACATGGGTTGTCAAGTGGGTCAATTACCATTTACATACCTCGGGCTTCCAATTGGTTCAAGAATGAGACGTACGAAAGATTGGATGCCGGTGATTTATAAATTCAAAAACAAGCTTGATAGTTGTAAAATGAGATCGATGTCGTTTGGAGGATGTTTAACTCTAATTAAGTCGGTTCTTACAAGTCTCCCATTGTACTACTTCTCGCTCTATCGTGCTCCGCATAGCGTTCTAAAAATCCTTGAGAGTGTGAGAAGGAATTTATTTTTTGGGGCGGGAAGGATATCGGGTCAAATATAAATTGGGTTAAGTGGGAGGATGTCATCAAACCATACGGGGAGGGGGGGTTAAACATCGGCTCTCTTTTGAGCAAAAACCTTGCATTACTCGGGAAATGGTGGTGGAGGTTTTAAACCAAAACCAATTCACTTTGGGTCAAAATAATTCGAAGTTTATATGGTCGTTGTGGTGGTCTTGAGGGTGGGATTGATTCTCATCGATCCACCCCGCTTGGCACGTGGACTAACATAATTTTCACAGGA
The DNA here is from genome assembly GCF_046630445.1 of Rutidosis leptorrhynchoides. Classification (NCBI taxonomy): domain Eukaryota; kingdom Viridiplantae; phylum Streptophyta; class Magnoliopsida; order Asterales; family Asteraceae; genus Rutidosis; species Rutidosis leptorrhynchoides. The sequence continues at coordinate 135,221,269 of NC_092334.1, forward strand.
AAAAAGATAGAAGAGTACAAACATTGACTTCAACAACTCGTTCCTAAAAATCATCGGGAACGGAGCTGACACATCATTCTGGCACAACGTGTGGATATGAGACAGGATGCTGTGCGATAGGTTCAACAGAATTTATCGGCTAGAGGCTGCAATCAACGCATCAGTGCGGGATCGTATCCAGGTACACGATGCCGTAATCTCATACTGTTGGAACTGGATCCGTGACCCCCTCGGTAGAGCATCAGGAGAGCTTGAAAATTTAATTGGGCTTGTCGGCAATGTCCCCATCGACCCAGGTAAATCAGACTCATGGGCCTGGAATCTCAACATTAACAACAAATATACTGTTAAAAAGATGGCGTGTATTTTGGATAATATGATTCTGAAGACAAACAGCACTTCTCGCGATACCATGCGAAATAGACTTGTTCCAAAAAACTTGAAATCTTCGTGTGGCGGGTTTGAAAAAAAAGATTACCGGTCAAAACCGAGCTTGACAAACGGGGCATTGACCTCCATAATGTTAGATGCCCCACTTGTGACGATAGCTTGGAAACAATTGACCACGCTCTTATTTTTTGTAAACACTCCATGGATCTTTGGAACCGTATCTTTACTTGGTGGAAGATCAGTAACTTCTCAAATCTAAGTGGCAATGAAATTCTTCGAGGTAATGGTCCGGCTCAAACGACAAATCAAGGAAAACTCGTGTGGCAAGCGGTCGAATGGGTGACCGCATACTATATTTGGAAAAATAGAAATAATATGGTATTTCATGGCAAGATGTGGAACGTCCCAGTAGCCTTCAACGAAATTCAAGCCAAATCCTTCGAATGGATCTCACAAAGATCAAAGTCGAAACGCAAGCTTCAATGGCTTGAATGGATATCCAACCCTTCAATTTATCTTAATATGTAACTAAATGTAGGTTTAGATATCACTGTTTGCTATCTTTGCAAACATTTCGTGACATTGTTATATGGGTGCTTATGCACCAAACCTTGTAATCTTTCGTGCTTAATATTAATCTTATCTTGCTTTTCAAAAAAAAAAAAAAAAACAAAGTACATAGCTCGTTTTAAACGACAAGTGACACTAACAATCGTAAAAGCATTTGAGGATCAAGTTAAGTGATTACGCACTTAATAACACTTTGATATTAACGAAAGTAATTAACACAAATAAATATCCTAGAATATAATATAGCTCAGTACGCACAAATACGCAGTTTTGTGAAAGTAATAAATATAATTATAAGTCGAAAAAGTCGGGTTGTTACACCTTGCTTTTGGATCGATTTAGGATTGGGTAGTATTTTTCCCAATCACCATGCTCTAGTTTGTGTCAAAAACCTAAGGGTTGAGTCGTTAATCGGAATTTGTGGATTGTAATTGACTTCGGGTCAAAACTAGTGTAACGGGTTGTTTTGTTACAAACTACTGAATCGTTATGGTTATGGGGTACTTAAATTGTGAACGAGTGTATTTTGAGTCATATTAAACTTGTATTTGGGTCACTAAATTGTTAGACTTGGAATTGGGTTTAATGGGTTGGTTTAACTCTTACAAATTTTGAAACTACATATGTTCAGGTTCAACAGCGCCGCTTTTGGGGGTAAAAGCGCATCTTTTCGTCAGTGAGTTGTAGTCTTTTTGGTCAGTCGACAGGAACAACGCTTTTAGAAATAGGAGTGCCGTTCTTGTGTCACAAAAGCGCCGCACCTGTGGTTGGTGCGCCGCTCTGGCAAAAAAAAAACAGTTTTGTCGTTTTTCGTTAAAATGGTTTGTGGTCGTTTCAAGTGGTATCAGAGCATGGTCTAAGGGATTTAGGCAACTTGATATAGGTTCCTAGACTTAGACTTTTGTGTGTGCTTATATGTTGCGGGACTTGTAGGAGTACGGGTCGGACGGGGATTCGGTTAGTGCTTTAGTACGTAGGTGAACTAACTAGGAATGTAATTGTGTTGTGATATTATACTTGTGTGTGTTTATATCGCGTAGATTTTGTGTTTGTGTATATCATCGAGCAAGATATTCTTTGTACTAATGAGTTGAGACAGCGTGTGCGCGTAATAATGACTAGCTACCATTGTTATGAGTGCAAATCGTGTTTAACAAGTGATGTACGACAGGTGTTAAGCAAGATGGGGTGGTGTTGTGTGTTGTTTATTTGCGTTTCGTTGTTTAATCGTTTTGCGTTCTTTAGAATGACGATGAGAAGCGAGACATCGAATGGAGAACGAAATGACGAGGAAGAGATGACGGCTAGGATTGAAGCCGCAGTTAAGGAGCGGATGAGTGCTCTCCGAGAAGAGTTCGAAAGGGGGTTTCTCAAACCTCAAAATGATGGTGAAAAGGATTTTAGTTACAAGAACTTTCGAGTGACTAAACCTCCCATGTACTACGGAGATCCCGATCCGTTAGTGAGTACCGGTTGGATCTCGGATGTCGAAGGGTGTTTTCGTTCAAGTGAATATCCTCCGTACAAGAAAACGAGACTCACTACTAGTTTGTTACGGGGTAATGCGAAGAATTGGTTGGATGGTAAGATTCATATCGTTGGTGAAGAACCATTCATGAGGTTATCGTGGGATGATTTTAAGAAGGAATTCTTGAGGAGTTCCGAAGACATGCCGATTTGTCTCGGATGCGTAATAAGTTGCGAAGTTTGCGACAAGGGTCTATGGACCTAAATACTCTTAGGGCTACCTTTTTGTCTAAGACTCGATTTTGCCCCGAGTATAATAATAATGATAGGATGTTGATGGAGGACTTCCTTAACACTTTGAATGATGATTTACGTGGGAAAATTAGCATTGGGCAAGTGGACTCTTTTGATAAGTTATTTGCTGTGGCTAAGGGTTTCGAATCGTATACTCCTCCGATGGCTGGTGATACTTCGGGTGAGAGAAGGGGTAATTTGTATAGCGCTCCGAGCAAGAAGTGTGACGATCGCTCCAAATCCATATGGACGAACACGTCATTTATTGATTTCATTGCGAGGTATTTGACCTCTATATGATACATTTTGTAAACATTGCATTCTTTTGAAAAGGCACACCATAAATGAATATTTAAATCAAAGGTTTTTGACATCTGATGATTTCTACATATAGACAATCACCATGAATAATAGTTTACAACATTATTTCCGTTGACAATGCAGTCAAAATAAAATACATGGTGATGATTTGGTGAATGCAGCGTTTCCTTGAAAAATGTGTCATATAAGACTCCATGCACATAGCTTGTCTAACATCTAAACAAACAGCGGAAGACTTCTAGGAAACCTGAGAATAAACATGCTTCAAGTGTCAACACAAAGGTTGGTGAGTTCATAGTTTTAATGTTACACATAATCCGTATATCAATGTGGATTTACAAAAGTTCAGTTGTTTTATTCAAAACGTTTATCAATAGGTTTTACATAAAAGGTGGATCACAAGATTTCAGTTGTTTCATCCGAAACGTTTATCAATATATTCTATAAAAGTGGATCACAAGATTTCAGTTGTTTCATCCAGAAACGTTTATCAAAAATATACTACGAAATTGAGCACCCTGGTAACTAAACTTTAACGTATATATAATTTGTACCCTTTGTATAATCATCTTAATAATACACGCAAACCAACGTGTACGCTTCTCAAATAGCATACGTCCGTTAAAAGGCTAGTGCTCTAGCTCGGACGGGGATATCAAGCCCTATGGATCCATATACTACTACTCGCGCCCACCAGTTCTTATAACTGGCAGTTACTAGTTACCAAAGCTAAGGGATTTTCGGTTCAAACTCAGTGTAGAATTTAGTATGTACTTGTATCCATTGTGTTTAAAATAAAGTGCATGTATTCTCAGCCCAAAAATATATATTGCAAAAGCAATTAAAAAGGGAGCAAATGATACTCACACAAAATCAGTTTTAGTATTTGTATCCATTTAGTAAAATAGATATAAAATCATTGCATGTATTCTCAGCCCAAAAATATATTGAGTAAAAGGGATCATATGAAACTCACTGTTTAATATTGATATACAATATTGCAGGAAAGCACGTAGACGCATCGGAGATGATAAACACGAGGTTTGATTCACAAAAAAAATACCCCCGAACATTACCCATAACCTCCTTGGCAATAACCCATAATTTCCTTAGCTCTAGCTTGCTCGAAAACTCATTTTGAAAATTACTTGGACAGCACTCCGTCGTAATATTTTATGTACATTATTATTTTTGTATCGCAAAAATAATAACACTAATAATAAAAATAATAAGATTAATAATAATCTTATTATTAATAATAATAATAATAATAATAATAATAATAATAATAATAAAATAAATAAATACGGAGTAAAAATAATATATATGTGTGTGTGATTTATCTGGCCAAAACTCGAGAGTTTATAGCACTTGGCCTGAAATCTGGAGTCATGCGACTCGCATGGAAATGGCCTTCTGGCCATGCGACTCGCATGAGGACCAGGGACAGCTCACATTGTTTTGTAATTTAGCTCGTCGACATAATTAAATATTAATATAATATATATAATTTAAATAATTAATTATATATTATATTAAATTCACGTGCATAGTTGACTTGTAATTTTTGTTCCGATAAGTCGTACGTCATCACTCGACTTATGTCCCGGTTCTGGTTTTTCGAATGTCCTTTCGTACGCTGAGAAAACTTGCATTTTACGTTTCGTGACACGTACCTTTGTCAAAATATAGCCTTAAGTTATCCATAAACTATACCACTCATAGTATATCTTAAACTTTCGAGTATTTTGGTCATTTACTTTTATAAATCATCATCTCGTTATTTGCTAAAAATACATTTTAAAATAGTGTTTTACTGTAGCAATTCACTGTAGCAAAGTCAATTTCACTGTAGCAAATAGTGATTTTCAAAAACACTGTAGCATTTTGAGTAATGTGGCAATTTGAAAACACTGTAGCAAATTAGTGTTTAACTGGTTCATCTTAAACGCTTTAGTTAACTTATCTAAATATCAATTGAATCAATAAACGAATGTTACTATCGTTTATTATATATATGTATATATCTTTTTAATATACATAAATCAGTTTTTAAATACACATTGGACGTTATTTATAAATAAATTTTAATAATAAATATTTAAATTTATCATATACATTAAAATAGATATTTAAACCAATAAGTTTAATGTACGGTATCAAACAATTAATACATTGTTACCTTTTCATGTTATGGTATATATGTATCTTTTTACATATAATTGTTCGCGAATCGTCGAAAACAACCGAAGGTATTTAAATATATAAAAGTAATTCAAAAATTTTGAGATTCAGTTTTACAGACTTTGCTTATCGTGTCGGAAATGTTAATCATACAAAGATTAAGTTTAAATTTAGTCGAAATTTCTGGGTCATCACAAGAAGGCTAAAAGAGCTATTGATAGTACAAGTAGCGGGAGGAAAGGAGTGTCAGATACTAGTGCCTCTAGATGTTTCAACTTTGGAGAAAGGGGGCACGAGTGCTGGGAGTGCCCGGTATCGAGAAGTAGCGGCATTGTGTGTTTCAACTGCCGTAAAGTAGGACATCGCAAGGTGGAATGTCCTAAGCTAGCAGTGGCGGGCATCGCGAGAACACGTTCAGGTACTTTTAGTGTGTTATTCATATGTTGTACATTTGGTTATAATATGCGGCGTGTATTTAAGCCTTAGCTAAACTTTATTCTCCGTTGGAAATAATTTGTGGCGATTGGTCAGCTTATGTTTGCGGTTTCGTGTTGCACTCGATTGAGGGTGTGGTTAATGTGTCATGCCTTGACTCTATAGTGTGAGTCTTCTGTTGTTTAGGCATTCGGGGGTACTAGGGTCGCTAAGCTTGCTCGAGTGAGACCCGTAGGACATTGGAGGCGATAGTGTCCTAGTGAGTGGAACAATTTTGCGTATATGTATAAGATTTAAATTGTTCGCGGTGTTGATTGTTAGTGTTATCCGTTAGGATTCACTATGGTGAGGCAGTGCGCGATACACTACTCGTTGTGATCGAGGCCAAAAGAGCGTGTGTTGTTGTGTTTTGGTATGAACCACGGAACCAGTAGTGTCATAGCATGTGCGAGTGTGCTATGATGTGAACCACGAAGCCGGTAGCACTATGGCACGAGTTTTTAAGGTGTGAACCACGGAGCCGGTAGCGCCTTAGCGTGAGTATGACTCGAGTTGTGATGTGAACCGCGGAGCCGGTCGCATCATGAAAAATGCGTATGGTGTGAACCACGGAGCCGATAGCACCATGACGCGAGTATGGTTAACCATATGGTGTGCGTGTGATAGGTGGGTATGATCGATTTATCAGTTACTTTGCGGCAAGTACGGACGACCACTTAGGGGGTTAGTGTTTCAAGGCGTGTGTACACTTTCGGTCATTGTGCAATTAGCGTTCCCTTGTGTGCGCGTGTTATTGGGTTAGAGTGTACCAGGTGTTATATCACCATGTGAGGGTACGTGACGTAAAGCGATGTGTATTGTTGCTCGTTATGAGTGAGGTGGGGAGTGACATCCTGGCGTAAGGATTCGCTCTTCGTTGGACACTTGATGTAGTGTGGTGAGTGATCCCATGAGATTTCACTCTTCGTTGACCACGATTGTGGTTTGAGGTGTGTGTGGCGAGTGTTGTTCACTCTTCATCGGCCACTTTTGGGTGTGAGTTATGTGGTGAGTGTTGTTCACTCTTTGTTGACCACTTTTCGCGTGTGTATGCGTGGTAGTGCCACTTTGGGAGGCGCTTTCGTCGACCACGTACGCGTGCGAGTAGAGTCATGGTTGTTGACTAGATTGGGTGTAGGAAGTAACCGTGTTAACGGTTGTGACGGTGTACGGAAGGGTGTAAGTCTTGGTGTTCCCGAGCATCTCCTTAGTGTTGAATTGAAGGGTAAATAGGCTAGCTGTGCATCCTAGGTAGATTGTGACTAGCGGGTGTGGCTAGGACGTTGTGGGCGTTGAGCCGTAAGGTTCGTTAGACTTGTGTGACTTCGAGTAGTCAAGTGATGTGTGACACTGAGAGGAGACCCCATAAGGGTCGAGCTCTTGAGACTCGGTGGTAGTAGTGGGAGATTACATAACACTGCGTCAGGTGCCTCCTTATACCTGCTTGTGTAATGTTTGACTCCGATGGTGTGATTACATTGTACTTGGATGCCGGTGAGAAACCCGAAGATACAACTGTGATTGTGTTGGTCCCTTGATTAACAACAGGAGTATTGTAGAGGGGGGATGAATACAATTTCTTATAATTAACTAACCAATTAAACACAGTTTAGTATTCAAGCATGTAATGTAAATAGATTCAAAGGTAATTTTTCAACTGTTATTCTTTATTGATTAAATCACAAAGAATTTCAACTATCCTTGGCGGAATGATAGTTGGTTGATACAGATTTACCTAAGTATAGCTAAGAGGATAAACTTAAAGCTATTACACGTTTTGGACTCTAAATAAATAAACTCACACCACTAGTTGTTACAATAGTGGATACAATAATTTATAGTAGTCCTATTAACCGTGTAATGGTTCTATTGTCCTCAGGTACATAGGATGTCTGTACTTGTGGGGACAACTGCATCAGAGAGCATACTCTCCTCTTTCCTCTTTGGTAGCTATTTGCAGGAACACCCCAATTTGGTTTGGCACCACTATTCGTTTAAACAAATAGAATGTTGTGTTCCATAGGCATTGACAAAGTATAGCACATGTCTACACATGCGTTAAAATTCTGCATTCCCACATGATCTTGTAAGGTCACCTGTCAGCCGCCGACGCGTGTCCTTTCCTGTTCAACTTTGTCTTTGACTTCTGTTGAATAGTACAATTGATGTAGACCACTCGGGAAACCACCATGCTTGTAATGGAGCATGGCTATCTTGTGTTGTATGCTGCTTACCAGGTTTACTGATTCTTCTTATGCTGAGTCACTTGATATTCTTGAATTACTGAGTACTCATCCTGTGCTGATTCAAAGAATACACTCTACCTTGTGCTGGTAGATTAGGCAACATACTGAACACTTGACACAACAATATTTGTTGTCTATACATAAACAAACTTGTGCGGGCTGCACATAACATTTTAGTGCAAATAAATTACAGTTTTGTCATAATTAAATCCTTAATTATTTTGGGGACTCAACAATCTCCCCCTATTTGATGATGACAAAACTTATGACATTTAGAGAAAACACTAAAGCCAGCACAGAGGGACCTAATGAAAAATAGGCAGAAAATTTTTCCTTTTAAGTTTGTTTTTGGGATCATTTGCTGAGTTATCTATATCTTATAACTTGATATGATTTTGAAGATTAACTCATTTCATCTTCATTATAACAGAGTATATACAGTAATTACAAAACATCATAATGAAAAATGAAGTAACAAAAGATACAATTTAGGCACTAGAAGGCTATCTGTCTTTATCTTTATCCTTTTCTAGTTCATCACCAGATAGCTCTTCTTCTTTTACTCTCCAGGCAGTCCAGGCTTTAGGAAACAAGTAAGGCAGCTCAACAGGGTCATAAACTGGAACATGAGGAGGTAGAATGATGGGATCTCTTCTGTGTGGGCCTTCACCAGTAGATTTCTTTCCTTTAGGCTTTTGAGAAAGTACTTCTTCTACGTTTACTATTGGTGCATTCCCAAATTTTGTTGCTTTGTTGAAGAGCTCTTGGAGTTCTGGCTTCAATGTCTTTTTAGTACCACTTTCAGCTTTACCAATGAAGTACTCCAATATCTCCATCCATTCACTGAATCCGAAGGTTCTCAAATCAGTGTAGTCTACCCTCTCTTGAATGTTATCTTCCCTGCTGATACTGAAAGCTCTTTTTGTGCCTCTGTGCACTTTGATGATCTTGCTGGGATTTGATCTCCAGGTCAGTACATCACCATACTTTCTCCTATAATAGTGATCAGATAGCTCAATTGTTCGTTCAGTTTCTATAGGAGCAGTTGCAGGTGCTTTCTCAGCAGCTTCCAGTTCATCAAGAGCTTTATCTTATTCCTTAACAATAGCTTTGGCTAGCTTGAGGGACTCAGCCTCTTGATTTCTATCAGCAGCCAATTTAGCTTCTACTTCCTGAAGCCTTACCCTTTCAGCATATTCAGCATCAGCATCCTTCCTTCTTTGCCTTTCAACTTCCAAGCCCAAAAGATAATCATCGGCAGTAATATGCAGGGACTTTGCTGTTTCAATCATTTTCCTTCCCTCTTCAGTTCTAAGGGCATCACGATACTGCCTTAGATCCATACCCAGTTACCGAGCCTCATGAAATTGAGCTTTCTCTTCATCAGTATGTAGCCTTTGACCACTATTATTTAGATACACGCTAATTTCAATGCCATAAGTTAAGGCAGTGATGTAGAATGGCTGATCAAGAGGATGATGCAGCAATCTAACTTGGCGTATCCTTTCAGAAATAGCTGCTTGTCTTTGCTCAAGCAATTAAGGTACAGTGATCTCCAGCCTGTAAGCCTCTCTTTCATCTGGATTCATTCTAAATAGATTTGGCTTACAACGGGCAACTGAATCATCTTCCCAAATCGTGTGTTTATCATGTGGCTTTGGGGAAGATGGAGGATACATGATTGATTATGATATGCCTGAAGTACTCACTGAAAACTGATTAATACATTCATCCTGTGTTCTGTTAAAATAAGCAAGACTTCGGGGAGAGATAGGTTATTGAACAAATAAGTGATCTCCTCTACCCCAGACTGTGAAGTCAGCAGGATCAACAGTATCATCATATTGTTTAACACCCAGCTCAGCCGCCTTGGCTGGGTCTTCAACACTTGTTTAATCCAGCAGCACACTACTGGCTGGGTCTTCTGTCACAGCCCTCCTTGCTGTGTCTTCAATACCAGCTAACTGATTAGTATCATCTGGAGGCAGATAAGGAACAATAGCAAGATGCTCCCCCTTAACATCATCAACATCAAGGTCTGTTATTTCTGCTGGCTTTTGTTGTGTAGCTAGCTGAGCAGAAGATGCTGGTCGAGAAGATGAGCTAGTTTCCAATATTGCATCTAGCCATTTCATGAACACGTCAGCTCTTACTCCTCCTGACCCAGTAGATTGCAGATAATCTTTCATTTCTTCAGGGGTCATTCTTTTGATCCTGTCTGCTCACTCGGCATACAGCTTTGCCCTTTTCTTGTCATACTTAACCATGAACTTAGCATTTCTTTTACGAGCATTTCTTTTGTACTTTTTAATGCTGATTAGTTCATCATTAATATCCAACTTGTCTGGGTCCAGGCTCCTTCTATGTTCAATTCTGTGATGCTTACGAGCAACATAAGCCTCCCATTTGGCATTAAAGGCATCATTTAAATCTTGTTGTCTCTTCTGATGTCTCTCCAGTTTTCTTTTCATTTTCCTTTCAATTGTTTGAGAGACACTAAAAGATTCAGCAACAGCCAGCTCAGAAACATCACTGGCTTACTGCCAGAACCAATATCATCTACTGATGTGGCAGACACACTGGGTTGAGATTCACCAGCTGCCTGTACACCAGCTTCAATATGAGCGTTGCTGGGCTTAGTGCCAGCACCTTGATCAGTACCAGTACCATCATCATCACATCTCTCCTTTGCTATTTAGGAGGCTTTTCATGCTCATGCTCCCCCTCAGATTATTTTCTCTTTTTGGACTTCTTTTTAGACTTCTTCTCCCCCTTTTTGTCATCATCAGGGGCAGAAGGGTGATCAGGTGAAATATGTGCATCAAGGTCACTGTCTGACTCAGGCACTGAAAATGCAAAGTTGTTCCAGTCAGCATCAGTAGGAGAAAGATGGGCACCAAGATCTACATCATATTGTCGGAGATACATATTTGAAGTTCTAACCTCATTTCTTGCAACAACCATGGCCATTTGATTAACAGTGGCCCTAACATCTGCTTGTAAGGCAGCCATTTGTTGCATAGTCTCCACCAATTGAAGATAAGCAGAGACAGGGACCATATTAGCCATTTGCTGTTCCTGCGAATCCAACCTCTCTGTCAATACCCGATTTTCTTTTTTAAGATAAAGATTCCTTCGATTAACAGCATCAAGATCAGTTTGAAGACGGGTAAGATGATCAGTATATTCATTATGAGAGATGATTCGCCTCTTGAGATCCTCCTCTTTTTCAAATTGTTTGACAATAGCATCCACCGCTAGATCAAAAAAAGCACATACTTGTTTGAGCTGGTTTTCAATGGTAGAAGTGGTAACCTCCCCAGCTCTGCGTATGGTTTCAGTCATTCTATCAACAATAGCAGAGCGAATGGTGCTTTGTAGATCTAGTGTAACTTCGGCTAATGTCTTATAGACAGCCAGAGTAGAGATGGCATCCACCTCATCAGCATTAAAGCTGCTGGTTAAGGGGTGATCAGTAGCAGCCAACAAAGAAGTACCTCCGTGGGGTGGTAGAGGTGGAAGGTCAGAATCTGACTCGTCACCATGATCACCATCATTTTTAACTTCACCCGAAGGTTTAGAACCACTGGTATTCTTGTCAGCATCATTATCAGCATCATCAGTTAGATCCACTGGTTTGTCTTTGGAACAAGTCACATTATCATGAGTGACTGGTCCGCCCTTACCAGTACCTTTATTAGCATCACCATCAGATGAAGAAGATGATGAGGAAGTAGCTGATGAATCAGAAGGTACTGGCGAATCAGGGACATTTTGCATAATACATTTACCAGTAGCTGGATCTATGATGAACTTGAGAGGCCTCCATGTACCAGGCCATGGAGAAGCAGCTGGAGTCATACCAAAGTAGTGATAGTATGGCTGCTCATTAACTTGTTGTAACGTGGCCAACATCTCATATATATCTTCTCTTGCTGGTCGATCCAGCTGAGATAGTAGCTCAGTCAGTTCCTCTTCTGGTAATTTGCTGGCTGAGACTATAGCACTTTGGGGATCAATAGTCAGTTGATCCACCAGCAAGGCAACTCTGGGAGTGATGGATGCTCCCCTATAGACGAAGTTAGGTACAACTTCATTAGGATCTGGTACATGGCACACATATAGTTTCTTCTCAGCAGAAGCAGTAGCCTGAGAAGAATCAATGATGGCAGTAATAGAGGTACTAGTATCCATAGTGGGTTCCATAGAACCAGTGACATGTGCAGAATAGGCAGCATTTGCTGCGATAAGCTCATCAGTAAGCACCACGTCATCTTGGTCACTACCTGTGATAATCTCCTCAATAGAAGTAGTTGGAGAAGTAACAGTGGTAGTGCCAGAAATATCAACATCAAGAACCTCCTTAACAATATTACCAATAACCTTTTCAAGTGCAGGAGGAGGTTCCATTATCATCTCCTCAACCACTACAGAATCAGTGGTTGAAGCAGCAATACCAGAGACAGTAGGAGGAGTAGTAGAAATATCAGCAGTATCTAACTCCTCATTATCAGTAAGAACAGTAGAACCAGCAACCACATTGTCTCTAGTAGAGCCAGCAGCAGTAGAAGCAACAGTACCAGTAGCAGTACCACCAGTAGACAAATCAGTAGCACTAAAACCAGTAGCAGAAATGGAGAGTTCATCAGTAGAAACAATAACATCCTTTTCTTGCTCCCCCTCTGCCTGTTCATCTACCCTGCTAAGAACTGAAACAAAAGAACATTTTATGTTAACAACTGTAGAACCAAATAAATTTGACTCAACAATTACATCTGTTGTTGGTCTCTAGGGAGAGACTGGTGATTTAGTCAGCCCTTCGATTGAGACAGAGTTGGGTGTCTGTAAGTACAGCTGTAACTCTGCTGACTCATTGGCAACACATGTTGACCCAGATAGTGTAAGAGTTCTGGCTAGTAATGATGTAGTAGTGAGACTCTTAGTATGATCCAAGTAATATTTAGGCTGTGCAGTGGCCTGAGCTATTTCAACATGATGAGGAGCCAGCTCAAGACTGCTTTAGGGGTCAGTTATGTTCTCTGCTGGTTGTACTGTCAGCAGAGTATATTGCATGATGTTCATTGTAGAAAAATGTGAAAGTGCCTGGTTAGAAGAGTATGGGTTGCTACTCTTAGTAAAGGTTGTGCCTTTAACTCCAGTTTCATTTTTCAAGTCAGCAGTGAAAAGATTTTTAATTAGGTTAGAGATTTCTGCTGTTTGGTCTAGAGACGCACCAGGTTCCATAGCAGCTTTCTTTGCAGAAGTAGCAGTTGAGACTGGGGTAATCCCTCCTGTGGTTTACTTGGAGCCAGATTTAGTTCGTTTGGATTTGTCTGTTACCAAGAAATAGTTAAGCAACGGATTCCAATACTAGTAGTGGGTAGTCAGTATATAAGACTAGGGCTGTTCTTTATGATAAGAGAACATTAGATTCTAATACAACTACTGCTTTACCAGTATGTGAGACGGTGGTTGTACTAGTTGAGGTAGCTGGTTTCTTCTTTTTCACACCTGGCTTTCGCTGAGGTCCCTCCCCCTCAGCTGGTGCAACACCAGAGGCATTCGTTGGGTTTACTCCACCCCGAGCAGCAAGATACTAGAGCATGCCTGGTGTTAAACCAGTATATGGAGCAGCATGAGCATCTTTTGGCATTCTCCCTTATTTTGGAGGCAGATCGAATGATTGATCAGCAATCTGCTGGTAAGCTTCACCTAGCTCATTTTCAAAAACATGGCTCAAGAACCTTGGAAAAGGGATTAGATGTGTTCGTTTGGGTGTAAGCACCATTTCCCTTAACCTAAGGTAGATCTCAGCTGCGTAGTCAATGTTCCTATTGAATAGCAAACCATGACCAATTTTGAGCTTCAAATCTGAGCACTGATCAAAGCTACCGGACTTTTGGCTGATGCGCTGGGCCAGCAGTCCAAAGAAGTAATACCATAGCAGTGGCATGTTCTTCCTTAGTGGTGTATGAGCAATTGGACCAGCATATTCAATCGTTTCCAGCACTTCCCTCCTCAAATCATCGCTAGTCGGTGAATTAACAAATGGACCACCGGGTAACTGAAGGGCACGTTGGAGGGTATCAACAGTGATCGAGCAATTTAGGGTTTCAGTCACCATGCCACGAATACAAGGAGCATTCTGTTGAGTGGTGGCCATGGTGGCAGTATACCAAAATTTTGCTAAACAGGCCGGATAGAGGCGAGAAGGAACTCCGGTAATAGATCTCGCCAAGAGGCATCACCTGATGTAGTCGATCAAAGCCTCATACCCAATGTTGGCTTTAGACTTGGGAATAGAGAGAGCATGTGCTGCATTGCCTCTGGAAAGGTGAATCAGTGCATGGTCTGGTGCATTATTGGCCCTGATCAGGTTGGGGTGAAGATTGAACAGTGGACCCTGTACAACTTGTTCCTCAATGACCGGAGGAGGGTGTTGTTGCTGTTGTTGTTGTTCCACCTGTTGTTGTTGCTGTTGTTGTTCCTCTGGCTGATTCTCAACAGGTGATGATTGGTGTTGTTGTTCTGCCATTGATGAAATGTTGAAGATGAATGTATGAAGTATTTGAAGATTTGGGATTTTTAGAGAGAAGAGTGTGTATTTGAAAGGTAAATCAAAGAGTTAATAACCGAAGGTTATTATGTGGAATTGATCGCCTTATTTAACCTTTCGGATTGGTGGAAAAAGTACAGGAGAGAGAAAGTGGCAACTGTCATCAGCAGGCGCGTGGGCAGATGTGACAGACTGGCATGTTTTCGAAGGGACACAGACTGTTGACATGACATTTAATCGGCTTGAACACTCATACCTCCCATTAAGCATTAAATGCAGCAGTTTTCAATTGAATTTGAAGTTAAAAACCATAAGATAAATTTTGTATTAAATACAAAAATTCTTTGTGACATTTAATATGTATTGAATTTAATTTTAAATCATTAGGAGTAAATGAGTTTCAGATTTAAGGTATCATTTAAGTAGTGTGAGCTATTTATTATATCGTTTTGAACAGTGAATAACCATGATATAAAAGACCTTGTTGTGCTGACTGTTTGACATGTAGGCAGTAAGTGAAAGAAATTTTGACTTACTGGTTTGCCCTACATGTTGTAGAGCCAGCACATCAACAAAATTGCCTTTTATTTTAAAGTTCAAGCATACCCAGCTCAGAGATGAGATAGTTAAAACGTTTCTCATCTAAGGGCTTTGTGAAAAGATCTGCTAACTGCTGGTCTGTTGAAATAAAATGTAGCTCCACATCTCCTTTTTGAACATGATCCCTTATGAAATAATATCGAACGTCAATGTGCTTTGTTCTAGAATGCATCACAGGATTGTTGGTAATAGCAATAGCACTTGTGTTGTCATAGTAGATTGGAGTTTTTGTAACATGAACACCATAGTCCTTCAGCTGGCTTTGCATCCATAGTACTTGTGCAGTACAACTACCAGCAGAAACATATTCTGCCTCAGCAGTAGATGTGGACACAGTATTTTGCTTTTTGCTCGTCCAGCTGACTAGCATACCACCCAGTAACTGGCAACCACCAGTAGTACTTTTCCTGTCTATTTTACACCCTGCAAAGTCAGCATCTAAATACTCAATTAGCTTAAAATCCTGGTCTTTGGGATACCAAAGACCACGTTTGGTAGTACCTTTCAGATACCTAAATATCCTTTTTACTGCTTGCAAGTGTGACTCTTTAGGATCAGCTTGATATCTGGCACAGAGACATGTGACAAACATAATATCTGGTCTGCTGGCTGTAAGATAACGTAGGGATCCAATCATATATCTATATTCATTGATATTGACTGGTTCACCATTGGGATCAACATCTATTTTAATAGATGCTGCCATTGGGGTCCCTATATCTTTTAAATAGGTCAGACTAAATTTCTTTAACATATCTTTGATATATTTATCCTGACTTATAAAAATTCTATCATCAAGTTGTTTAATTTGCAATCCTAAAAAGTATTGCAAATCTCTTTGTAAGCTCATTTCATATGTCTTTGACATAAGTTTTGAAAAATCTTGACAATGTTTCTCATTTTTAGATTCATAAATAATATCATCCACATATATCTGTACCAGCAAGAGATCACCATCTATCTCTTTTGAGAACAGAGTGGTACCAATTGTTCCAACTTTAAAACCTATACCAGTGAGATACACACGAAGTGTCTCATACCATGCTTTTGGTGCCTGTTTGAGGCCATAAAGAGCTTTATCTAGCTTGTAGATATGGTCTGGATATTTATTGCTTACAAAACCAGGAGGCTGTTTGACATAAACTTCTTCTTGCAGCTTCCCATTTAGAAATGCAGATTTAACATCCATCTAGAATACCCTAAAGTTCATCTTAGCAGCATATGCCAAGAACAATCTGATATCTTCCATCCTAGCCACTGGAGCATATGTCTCTCCATAATCCAATCCTTCTTCCTGTTTGAAACACTGAGCTACCAATCTAGCTTTGTTTCTAATTACAATCCCATCTTCATCCATCTTGTTCTTGAAAACCCACTTGGTACCAATGATCTTCTTAGTTTCATCATCAGGTTTAGGTACCAATGTCCAAACCTTATTCCTATCAAACTGGGAGATCTCTTCTTGCATAGCTCCTGCCCAGCTTGGATCTTTGATTACTTCATCAGGACATGTAGGTTCAATGGTAGACACAAAGTTTACATGCATACAAAAATTGCTGGTTGCATGTCTTCTTGTTTTAACACCACTTGCTAGATTACCAATAACTTGTTCAATTGGATGCTCCTTTGTCCATCTAGTGTTATGAACAGGTGAGCTTGTTGTGGAACACACAACATCTTGATCATCAGCTGGCTCAGAGGAATGAGTAGCAGTGGGAGACAGCTGTTCATTATGAGTGTAACCAGTACCAGCTTGAGATCCTTCAGAACCAGTAGACCTATGCTCCAATTATAAAACTTCAGTAGAGCCAGTAGGTCCACATGGTTTAGACACAGATGGAACAGAGTGTTCCATCTCATCATCAGAGAACCCAGCAACATGAATTGGTGAGGGATTTGCTGCTGGTTCTTCTTCATCATCAAGAGCTTGCTGAGTTGACTCTTCAAATAGTAACTCCTCATCTTCTTGACCAGAAGATGAAGTAGGGGCAGTTTCATCAAATGCAACATTAATAGATTCTTCAAAACAGCCCCTTCTTTTATTGAAAACCCTGTATACCTTTGACATGTTGGAATATCCTAAAAATATACCTTCATCAGCCTTAGCATCAAACTTTCCTAGCTGATCCTTATTGTTTAGAATGAAACAGGGAGTGCCAAATACATGAAGAAATGAAATTGAGGGTCTTCTGCCTTTGAGAACTTCATAAGCAGTTTTCTGATGTCTTTTCACTATTAAAGATCTATTCTGGGTAAAACAAGCAGTGTTCACAGCTTCTGCCCAATATGAATTTTTCAGCCCAGACTCAGCCAACATAGATCTTGCTGCTTCAATGAGAGTTCCATTTCTTCTTTCTGCAACACCATTCTGTTGAGGTGTTCTCACAGCAGAAAAGTTCTGTGAAATACCTTTGTCAGCACAAAATTCTTCCAATGTTGCATTTCTGAATTCTGTACCATGATCACTTCTAAGCTGCTTCACCAATTGCCCATTCAGTAGTTCCATTTTTTTGTTGATAAAATTGATAATTTCATCAGCAGCTTCACTCTTTTGCTTCAAAAAGAACACCCAAAAAGATCCATATGAAGAAGGTGAAATTACCAGTGTAAACTTCTTCTCACTACAGCTGGCTATATTAAGAGGACCAAAAAGATCCATATGAAGAAGGTGAAATGGTTTCTCAATAGATAAAATCTGCTTTGATTTGAATGAGGCATGGTGATGCTTACCTTTTTCACATCCAGGACATAATCTGTCCTTCACATAAGACATTGTGGGTAGCTCAGACACCAAAATTTTACTAGATAACTTATGAATATCTTTGAAGTTGAGATGAGAGAGTCTCTTGTTCCATAACCACTTGAGGTTGTCTGCTGCCTTTGAATAAAAACAGGTATCAGTTGTTGTGACTGCTGTGCTTATGTCAATTTGATACATGTTCTCATGTCTTTTTGCTGTCAGCAGTGGCTTCCCTGTCTTATCAAAAATAGTGCCAATCTTCCTTCTGAACTGGACTATCTTACTTTTGCTTGTCAGTTGGCTTATGCTGAGTAGATTATGTTTAAGCCCAACGACATATGCTACATTTGAAAAAGTAACATTCCCATTTGTTAAAGTACCAAAACCCTTTGTATAACCCAACGAATTATCTCCATATGATACAACTGGACCATCCTTTTCTTGATAGTCCATCAGCAGAGACTTACATCCGGTCATATGTCTCGAACAACCACTATCGAGATACCAGATTTGCTTGTTTTGAATGCCCTGCACAGTAGCTAAGAGATTAGTTCTTTTTGGGAATCCATCCAAGGATGGGTTCTGGAAGGGTCATCTTTGATGATCTCTTCCTGTCTGCTGGTTTGCTTGAAGAGGCAGCAGCAGATGGGGTTAGGGTTAGAGTACACCGGTTGGCTAAGTGAAACTTGCTGCCACATTTGTAGCATTTTCTCACATTTGGTATCGGTGACTGGTCATACACTGATTAAATGGGTGCAGTAAGATCGGGTCTACTTTCTGATATGGCAGCTATGAGCTGGTCAAGCTTGACAGTCATTATCTCAGTGATAGATGACCCAACACTTGATTCCACAATTTGGTTCACTTTAGCTTTTCCCATAAGGGCAGCTTTCTTTTTAGAACTAGTACCATAATCATGGTATACTGCTTTGCCTTTGTTCGATGAATCAGTGTGGGAAGTTACTAACCCATCAACTGATGCTGGTCGATTCTTGTGAATCTTGATTACTGCCTTTGACTTGCCAGTATTGCGTTTTGCTGGCTTGTCATTAGCTACTGGTTTACCAGTACAATTTTCATTAGCTGGCTCAGCATTGGTGGAATTTGAACACGAAGGGGAATCAATTGATTTTAACTTTCTTTGATTGTTTTTAGTGATTTCCCTTTTAATGCGTCTTTCCTTTGGAGTCATATAGTAAATGCTAGAAGGATCAGTAGCTTCATCAATTGAAGTACTGGTTTCCTTGGCTTTTACTTCATCCTCTAAAATTTCTTTCATGGACGGTGGTGGGGTCACAGTAGGTCTGACAAACTTATTTGTTAAGACCTTTTTACCCTTAACTATCTTGGCAAAGATATTTGGCAAGACAGCTTCAGGATCTGTTTCAAAAATGGGGTCCATGTAAGTAACTTATGCAAGAGCAGCAGCAGCAACATAGTCACCAGGAAAGAAAGCTTCAACTTGGGCAAGCACCTGCTCATTTACACACTTAGCTATGCGTTGAGCAGATGTACACCATGAAGCAACAACCTTCTTGAGGTCGTTTAGCTGGTTCTTAACATCTGCTGCCTCAACGTGAAGAGACTTTAAAGCAAAATTTTATTTTTCAAGTTTTGAAATTTCATTCTTCAAGATCTTTATTTCATCAGTTTTGCTTTTAAGTTTATCATTTAAAGATTTGTTATCATTTTTCAAAACTTCTTCACGTTTACTGCCTCTACATAAATCAACTCTTAGGTAATCAAACATTTCAGCTTTTTCATCATCAGTATAAGTTTGAAAATTATCAACCTTATACAACATTTCAGCTTTCCATTGAGGTGAATCCTTTTTCCGATCAGCTTCCCTCACATCAGCCAAAAACATACTACCATTATCATCCTCATCAGACTCCTCTATCTCCTTGGCCATCAAACACAAATTTTTACCAGAAGCATAACCAGCATCATCATCATCAGTGTCACTGTCAGAAGATGAAGAAGAGCTGGTTTCATCCCAATCATGATGCTCAACAACTAGAACCTTTTCTGGCTTCTTTCCCTTCTTATCAGCCTTTGCACTTTCCTTCATCTGAGCCTTCATAGCTTTGTCCTTGTTCTTGTACTTATCAGCTTTTGAGAAGGAGTTAGCATGTGATGTTGAAGGTTTCCTGGACATGCATTCAGCAGCAAAATGTCCAACCTTCCCACAATTGTAACATTTAGATTTAGGACCCTTGACTGATTTGCTGATGTACCTAGCACTTGGTTTCTTACTCCCTTTGTATGGCTTGCTGGTTCTATTACGATTGAACCTTTTGAACTGCCTAGCCAGCAAAGCCATACCTTCAGCAAACCCTTCCACATCATCTTCATCATCACTGCTTTCTTCAAACCCATTACCACTATCCACCTCATCTTCAGCTGACTCATCTTCTGCCATCAACTTTTGAACTAGTAAAGCTTTTTGAGCTTTCTTTTTAGCAGCAGCAATAAGAGCAATATCATCAGTTTTTGAGGATTTTTAGGTGGTGGGGGTAGACTTAAAGTTTTCTTTTAAATTCAGTTCAAGTTTAGCTTCTGCCTTCTCATGGTTCCAAAGTGTACCATAAAGAGAGGACATGTTAAAGTTCTTTAAGGTCTAGGTAGTTCTTAAGGGGTCAGTGACAGGTTTTCATTTAGTAGACAGTGAGTCAATGAATTTGTTCACTTGTTCAAAATCAGTATATGTGATTTTTAAAGTAAGCAGGTCAGCAACTAGGGAGTTAAACCTAATAAAGGTTTGCTTAAGGGTCTCATTCTTATAGGCAAAGAACATTTCATACTCTCTTTTCAAAGCAATAATCTTATTTTGCCTGACCTCATCCTTGCCTTCATAAGTGACATCTAGATAGTCTAACATAAGCTTAGCATTCAGCTTTCCCTTAATCAGTTTAAACAGGTGGTTAGGTAAAGTTATAGCTAACAGATTTCTGATCTTAGGGTCAAGTCCAACACGATGTTTGTCCTCAGCATCCCATCTGGCTGGAGTGAGAATAACCTCTCTGCCAGGAATGGCAGGAGTGTCAGTAGTAGCTGGGATGCTATCAATAGTCTCAGTTGGGACAAATGGACCATCTGTGGCAATACCAGGCATAAGTGGGTCAATAGACTCCAAGTGAAGCATGAACCTTGCCTTCCAGGTTTCATACTCATCTTCATAAAATTTGGGTGGTCTATTGGATGAGCCATTTTCAAGGTAAGCTGTATTTGAGTATGCAGCCATGAGAGAATTCAGATCCAAGATATTAAATTATTAAGACTGACGCTCTGATACCAGTTGTTGGTTCCTTGATTAACAACAGGAGTATTGTAGAGAGGGGGGTGAATACAATTTCTTATAATTAACTAACCAATTAAAACACATTTTAGTATTAAGCATGTAATGTAAATAGAGTCAAAGGTAATTTTTCAATTGTTTTTCTTTATTGATTAAATCACAAAGAATTTCAACTATCCTTGGCGGAATGATAGTTGGTTGATACAGATTTACCTAAGTATAGCTAAGAGGATAAACTTAAAGCTATTACATGTTTTGGACTCTAAATAAATAAACCCACACCACTAGTTGTTACAATAGTGGATACAATAATTTATAGTAGTCCTATTAACCGTGTAATAGTTCTATTGTCCTCAGGTACATAGGATGTCTGTACTTGTGGGGACAACTGCATCAGAGAGCGTGCTCTCCTCTTTCCTCTTTGGTAGCTATTTGCAGAAACACCCCAATTTAGTTTGGCACCACTATTCATTTAAACAAATAGAATGTTCTGTTCCCTAGGTATTGACAAAGTATTGCACATGTCTGCACATGCGTTAAACTTCTGCATTCCCACGTGGTCTTGTAAGGTCACTTGTCAGCCGCCGACGCGTGTCCTTTCATGTTCAACTTTGTCTTTGACTTCCGTTGAATAGTACAATTGATGTAGACCACTCAGGAATCCACCATGCTTGTAATGGAGCATGGCTGTCTTTTGTTGTATGCTGCTTACCAGGTTTACTGGTTCTTCTTATGCTGAGTCACTTGATATTCTTGAATTGCTGAGTACTCATCTTGTGCTGATTCAAAGAATACACTCTATCTTGTGCTGGTAGATTAGGCAGCATACTGAACACTTGACACAGCAATATTTGCTGTCTATACATAAACAAACTTGTGCTGTCTGCACATAACATTTTAGTGCAAATAAATTACAGTTTTACCATAATTAAATCCTTAATTATTTTGGGGACTGTGATGACCCGGAAAATTTCGACTTATTTTGAACCAAATTCTATAAATGAATTAATATTTCTGACACGATAAGCAAAGTCTATGAAGTTGAATCCTAAAATTCTTGAACTATTCAAATACCCTTCGATTGTTCTCAACGATTCACGAATAATTATATATAAATAGATACATATACTATAACTTGAAAACGTAACAAAGTGTTGAATATATGATATCGTGCATTAAACTTATTGGTTTGATTATCTGATTGATATATTTAACTACGAAGATAAAAGATAATGCCAAACGATTGAATTAAAAGATATTTATTGAGTCCCTTAAAGATTATGATATTATTACGAGTCTCGGTTGTGAGGTCCACGTTGATTTGGGAAATCGTTCATTTTTAACGATATTCGAAATAAATGGTAAAGTGTTTGTTTAAATAACGTAATTTGGAGACATACAATAATAAGGAATATTAACTGTTGGAATTAGATATATGAATAACTTGTGATATGTATTTTAAAACGTATATATTAATATTAAAAATATATAAAATATAATATTAAACTGGTCATAAAACGAATTGTTAATATATATATATATATATATATATATATATATATATATATATATATATATATATATATATATATATATATATATATATTAACAAATAGCGAGACAATGATTTATAGAAGTAAATGACCAAAACACTCGAAAGTTTAATATATACTTTGAGTGGTATAGTTTAGGGATAATTTAAGGTTATATTTTGACAAAGGTACGTGACACGAAACGTAAAATGCAAGTTTTCTAAGCGTACAAAAATGCGATCGAGAAACACGGAACCGGGACATGAGTCGAGTGATGACGTACGACTTATCGGAACAATAATTACAAGTCAACTATGCACGTGAATTTAATATTATATATAATTAATTATTTAAATTAAATATATTATATATATTATATAAAAATATGTCGACAAGCTAAAAGTTAAAAAAATTGTGAGCTGGATTTTAGGGCCATGCGATCGCATGAGAAATAGGCATAAAACCCATGCGATCGCATGGGCATCAGATTCAGAAAAAATTATAAAAGCTAGTGAGTTTAGATTAATAATTCACACACATATATCACTCCCTCTGTAATCTTATTATTATTATTATTATTATTATTATTATTATTATTATTATTATTATTATTATTATTATTATTATTATTATTATTATTATTATTATTATTATTAATCTTAATATTATTATTAGTAGTATTAGTAATATACATAAAATATTACGATGAGGCCATGAGCGGGTCACTTTTGAAATGGGTTTTCGAGCGGGATAGAGCTAAGGAAATTATGGGTTATAACTATGGAGGTTCATGGGTATTGTTTGCAAATCAAACCTAGTGTTTATCATCTCTGTTGCGTCTACGTACTTTTCTGCAATATTGAATCACAATATTGATACGTGAGCATTCATATTTTATCTTCTATATATTAATAGTGTATCCATGTCTAGTGCTCGAGTATATATGTTTATGCATGCTTGTATACTAAATTTCATCGTTAAACAGTTTATAATGAATCACGAATTAAATACATATATTACTAGTAAAAGGTATATGATATACATGTTTTTGGAAAGCTAACGAAAAATCAATAACTTTTCATTTAGATATCGAATAGTTTCGATGAACGGATTAAAAGATATGATCAACTGAATTATGATTGACGTTAATTGAAATTGCTTTTGAATCTGCAATTAAGATTTAAACAACTTGTTTACGAGATTGATAAAATGGATTTTTAAATATTACCAGCCGAGTAAATGAATTCTTATATAAAGCACGTCTCGTTTTGTTGAACTATTGTCAAAATTGACTTTTTGAAACAACTTTGGATAACTTTTGTATGTCAATCTCGAGCATTAGGATTATGATACACTATGACCAGACCTAGCTTGGTAGACATTTATTGACCAACATATGCTCTCTAGGTTGAGATCTACGGATATTTGGTATTCCGAGTTTCTGTCACATTTTGGTGAACGACTTTATATGCTGCTAAAGTGAGTTTCATTTGCTCCCTTTTTAATTGCTTTTGCAATCTATATTTTTGGGCTGAGAATACATGCACTTTATTTTAAACGCAATGGATACAAGTACATACTAAATTCTACACTGAGTTTGAACCGAAAATCCCTTAGCTTTGGTAACTAGTAACTGTCGATTATAAGAACTGGTGGGCGCGAGTAGTAGTATATGGATCCATAGGGCTTGATATCCCCGTCCGAGCTAGAGCACTAGCCTTTTAACAGACGTATGCTATTTGAGAAGCGTACACGTTGGTTTGCGTGTATTATTAAGATGATTATACAAAGGGTATAAATTATATATACATTAAGTTTAGTTACCAGGGTGCTCAATTTTGTAGAATATTTTGATAAACGTTTCGGATGAAACAACTGAAATCTTGTGATCCACCTTTATATACAGATTATGCGAAACACTAAAACTATGAACTCACCAACCTTTGTGTTGACACTTGTTAGCATGTTTATTCTCAGGTTTCCTAGAAGTCTTTCGCTATTTTCTTATATGTTAGACAAGCTATGTGCATGGAGTCGTACATGGCATATTTTTCAAGGAAACGTTGCATTCACCAAATCATCATCATGTATCTTATTTTGACTTCATTGTCAACGGAAGTACTATTGTAAACTATTATTTACGGTGATTATCTATATGTAGAAATCATCAGATGTCGAAAACCTTTGATTTAAATATTCATTTATGGTGTGCCTTTTCAAAAGAATGCAATGTTTACAAAACGTATCATATAGAGGTCAAATACCTCGTAATGAAATCAATGAATGACGTATTGTCCATATGGATTTGGAGCGATCGTCACAGTTGGTATCAGAGCGTTAGTCTTAGCGAACCAGGTCTTGCATGAGTGTGTCTAACTGACAGTTGTTAGGATGCATTAGTAAGTCTGGACTTCGACCGTGTCTGCATGTCAAAAGTTTTGCTTATCATTTCTTGTCAGAAATTACCTGCTTATCATTCTTAGTCTAGACACGTCTTACTGCATTGATTGCATGAATAGTGTATAGACAAAATTTGTATCTTAGCGTATCTGCTAATTCATGTCTTAGCGTATCTGTTACTGTAAACTTTGCCTGACAGCTTCCGAAAGTTTCCTCCGGATCCCTTGTATTATATATAGGTATTCTATGTAATTAGAATATCATCTGATATCCAAAAATCATTTCATATCAAAAATCCTTTATCTAACCGTGTAAGATGAATTCCGCATCTAGTTCAAATTCCTCAGATTCCGACAGCTATTCCGATATGGATTTCCATTCGAGCTCCGAAAGCAGTGTGGCCGGAATGGATCAACCAATTAGTCATCATCTATTCTGGATGAATTGGGGATGGGTTCGTAGCCTACTTAATCATTGGAGACAAGAAGAAGGCGATCCTTTCCATCCACCACATTCCCCTCTTGGTGAAGAACCTGAAGCACTTACCGGCGAACCTATTCGAAACACCATTTTCTCTCTCATTTCCCGAGTATCTCGTCACGATTATATACTATCCCATATTCTAAATCTTATTTATCCGATCGTCTGAACCACCGATCATCCCAGTGTAATAGAAGAAGTCAACGAGCTTCGCGCTCGGGTAGTGGCTTTGGAGATTATGGTGCAAGGATTACAAAAACCAGCAGCCTAACCAGTACCACCATCATCAACACCAACAGTATCATTACCACCATCAACAACAACATCACCATCACACGCCTCAACATCACAATCTGTACCTCGGATATCAACATCATACGCACCATAGATACCAAGGTGTACCAACAACAACAAATAATGAAGTATGGATTCATAACTTCATCGGAGAAATATCCAACGGCGATTATGTAATCTCTAAAATCTTATAGATTATTTATCCCAATTCTAACCATAAATCAGATAAGTAGAGAAGATAGAAGGGAGATTAGAAACCCTGATAGGAATGGTGCACGATTTACAAGCTAGATCTGTTAGCAGCAGCACCGTCAGTACCATCAGCATCGTCATCATCAGCAGCATCTACAACAACCACAAGCTCCGCCAGATCTATAATCACCGCAAACATCATCACTAATCAACAACGCGTATATCGTATCAACGAGTTATGAAGTATTAACTCATTTCCCCTGAAGAAATTATATGTATATTTTATATATATGAATTTTGAAATCAAAATGAATCTTTTCGTACTAAGCTATTACGTATGAATTTTAAGGGGTAAATAGTACTCGGTTAATTCATATTACTAAAATGCTATAATGTGCATCCTTCGTTAACAACTTAACCATCGTTAACTACAATCTCTATTTCAACTCAAAGAATTCCATTCCATAACAAACCAAGTTTATTATTCAATCACATGTTTGATTTTACACTTTCGATATATCCAAAACTTTCTAGAAAAACACCATTCGAACCTTGCGAAGTTTGCAAGAAATCAACGAACATCAACATCCTTCACCAATGGATATCAATAAACAATGAAGTATTGATTACATTAGTGAAATACTCCGCAAAGATTATGTAATCTCTAATGCTATAAGAGATTATTCATTTCTAATTCCATCCGAAAATCAAATGAGATTAAAATGATATTAACCCATTAAATCTGTATTACATCTGAAAAAAATATACATACCTATATTTTCATAAAGACTGTAATGAAAATTCTTTGTACAAAGTATTAATTGTGAAATTTTTTTAACGGGTAGGTAATACCTGAGAAATATTTGAGTTCATAATTAATATGTTACACAGTACATCATTCGATTATTCAATAATCATTAACTACACTACTTTCACAACGCTATACATTCGTTCATAGAAATCTGAAAAACCATTCTTATTCGAATTCAAATTACATATTCTGACATAACAGAATACAAGTCAAGATTTAACCAGTGACATCATTATTAGATCTCTACATCTTTCAAAGCTATACTTTGACTTCAAAACTGTGCAAGATCCTTTAGCGTTGTTTTTACCGAAAATAATCTTGAAATCTCTTTTCAAAGTATCCAGTTTTACCACACTTCCAACCAGTCAACTTTGACTTTTCAGATTAGCCTTATTATAACCTTGATATATATGCGTGCTCTTTTATTGTTACCGGGGAACCGTTTATATTCCACCACATTAGCAGTAAATGTACCAGCAACTTCATTAATCTGTGACTTAAGTCTCTCCGAAAAGTCACTATGATTATTCATTGAAACCCTAACAAATACTCATCCGCATCTTGTTGCAAGAATGGCCATACCAACTACCGGGAATTAGCAATCAGTATTTTGAATCTCGCAGTAATTCTACGTCAACAGTTATATATATACATATAATGTCTATCTCCTAGACTCGCATACTTTGAATGTGAAGTTTCTGAAAAATACCCCAAACTGTGAAAATAGTCCTCCAAATTTTGGAAAAATGCTGATGAAGCAGCAAAAACTGTAAACGAATTTAACAGTCAAAAGTTTAATGATAAAGAGAAGTGTGTTGAAAAAGCACAGAAAAAGAGAAAGTTTGGTACTGAAAAACTGATTGAGCAGACCATAAAGGAGACTGAGGACAAATACAAGGACCAAACTCTGTATGTAAGAATCCTGATGATTCTGTTTCAGATGAAGTCTTTAGCAAATACCTTACTCCTTAAATTTCTCTACATCATAGTGAATGAATTTCTTCATCACACTATGATTCTAAGATATCATCGTATCTTTCATTATAAATATCCTCCATATTTCTGGAGATAATTCCATAATCATTCTTATCGGAAATCAATTTTCTCCTTGCGATATCTGTGTAACATCATAAAAGAAACTATTTTAGTTTCTAAATTCTGAAACCTTCGAGTTTAAAATATGAATATTTTTGAAGTGGTGTTGGGAGCTGAAGCATGAGTTAGTATAATATAATGACACTTGATCAACGTAATGAGTTAGTATAATATAATGACACTTGATCAACGTAATTATATTACAGTAAGTCATGCTGAGTTTCAAATAAAACATGATGATTCACAGTCCATACCGTCATCATGTGCCATGTTACACGACTCTTACATTCTACCCCATCTCCAAACATAATAAGAACATATCTTCTTGATAGTTCTACCTTTCCGAATATTCTGGTAATTTGACAAATCAAGATCGTGCCATTACGATTACCTTCTTAGAACATTAACTATGTTCATCCAAAACTTCATACCTATGAATTCTGGACCATTATTCGCTTGACTTGAAGTCGGGAAGGAAAAACGAAATAATGGAGCTCCTAAATATAAGGGAAAAATATAAAGCTTGACAACAACACATATATTACAAACCGTGTATATCAATGTGTATAGCATTATGAAGACACGGGAGACTGAAAAATACTATAACCCCAAGGTAGTGGTAGAAGAAAATAACTTCCTCTGGTGGTAGATGAAAAAGAAGAATGACAGATATGAAAGTTAGGAGTATATCAAGAATCAGAACTGGATGAAGCATTTTCACAATCTTTTGGAAGTATGAAATAAGAAAGAAGATTATAGGAGTGGTGAAAATAAATGAAACGGAAGAGGTCAATTTATAGCGAAATATCAGACATAGCAATTTAGACAGATTACGCATTTAATCAAAGGAAATCTTAATTTCCTTAAATTTCGAAGAATCAAATCTTATTTAGATTATGAAGATTTTCTATTCCTTAAATTCATAAAATCAATCGATACTACGTCAAGAATTAAGACGAATCCTTATTCCTTCAATTCACTATTTTACGATAACTTCTCTCATACGCTTCGAGTACTTGGATTATTTTATCCATATTATTCAACGGTGATAAAACTCTATTTATTGACTCATATTCGTCATAAAAACATTTTTATTGTTAGCCATGACGACCTCACTCAAATTTCGGGACAAAATTTCTTTAACGGGTAGGTACTGTGATGAGCCGGAAAATTTCGACTTATTTTGAACCAAATTCTATAAATGAATTAATATTTCTGACACGATAAGCAAAGTCTATGAAGTTGAATCCTAAAATTCTTGAACTATTCAAATACCCTTCGATTGTTCTCAACAATTCGAGAACAATTGTATATAAATAGATACATATACTATAACTTGAAAAAGTAACAAAGTGTTGAATATATGATACCGTGCATTAAACTTATTGGTTTGATTATCTGATTGATATATTTAACTACGGAGATAAAAGATAATGCCAAACGATTGAATTAAAAGATATTTATTGAGTCCCTTAAATATTATGATATTATTACGAGTCTCTGTTGTGAGGTCCACGTTGATTTGGGAAATCGTTCATTTTTAACGATATTCGAAATAAATGGTAAAGTGTTTGTTTAAATAACGTAATTTGGAGACATACAATAATAAGGAATATTAACTGTTGGAATTAGATATATGAATAACTTGTGAAATGTATTTTAAAACGTATATATTAATATTGAAAATATATAAAATATAATATTAAACTGGTCATAAAACGAATTGTTAATATATATATATATATTAACAAATAGCGAGACAATGATTTATAGAAGTAAATGACCAAAACACTAGAAAGTTTAATATATACTTTGAGTGGTATAGTTTAGGGATAATTTAAGGTTATATTTTGACAAAGGTACGTGACACGAAACGTAAAATGCAAGTTTTCTAAGCGTACAAAAATGCGATCGAGAAACCGGAATCGGGACATGAGTCGAGTGATAATGTACGACTTATCGGAACAAAAATTACAAGTCAACTATGCACGTGAATTTAATATTATATATAATTAATTATTTAAATTAAATATATTATATAAAAATATGTCGACAAGCTAAAAGTTAAAAAAATTGTGAGCTGGATTTTGGGGCCATGCGATCGAATGAGAAATAGGCATAAAACCCATGCGATCGCATGGGCATCAGATTCAGAAAACATTATAAAAGCTCGCGAGTTCAGTTTAATAATTCACACACATATATCACTCCCTCTGTAATCTTATTATTATTATTTATATTATAATTTATATTATTATTATTATTATTAAGATTAATATTATTATTAATCTTAATATTATTATTAGTAGTATTAGTAATATACATAAAATATTACGACGAGGCCATGAGCGGGTCACTTTTGAAATGGGTTTTCGAGCGGGATAGAGCTAAGGAAATTATGGGTTATAACTATGGAGGTTCATGGGTATTGTTTGCAAATCAAACCTAGTGTTTATCATCTCTGTTGTGTCTACGTACTTTCCTGCAATATTGAATCACAATATTGATACGTGAACATTCATATCTTATCTTCTATATATTAATAGTGTATCCATGTCTAGTGCTCGAGTATATATGTTTATGCATGCTTGTATACTAAATTTCGTCGTTAAACAGTTTATAATGAATCATGAATTAAATACATATATTACTAGTAAAATGTATATGATATACATGTTTTTGGAAAGCTAAAGAAAAATCAATAACTTTTCATTTAGATATCGAATAGTTTCGATGAACGGATTAAAAGATATGATCAACTGAATTATGATTGACGTTAATTGAAATTGCTTTTGAATCTGCAATTAAGATTTAAACAACTTGTTTACGAGATTGATAAAATGGATTTTTAAATATTACCAGCCGAGTAAATGAATTCTTATATAAAGCACGTCTCGTTTTGTTGAACTATTGTCAAAATTGACTTTTTGAAACAACTTTGGATAACTTTTGTATGTCAATCTCGAGCATTAGGATTATGATACACTATGACCAGACCTAGCTTGGTAGACATTTATTGACCAACATATGCTCTCTAGGTTGAGATCTACGGATATTTGGTATTCCGAGTTTCTGTCACATTTTGGTGAACGACTTTATATGCTGCTAAAGTGAGTTTCATTTGCTCCCTTTTTAATTGCTTTTGCAATCTATATTTTTGGGCTGAGAATACATGCACTTTATTTTAAACGCAATGGATACAAGTACATACTAAATTCTACACTGAGTTTGAACCGAAAATCCCTTAGCTTTGGTAACTAGTAACTGTCGATTATAAGAACTGGTGGGCGCGAGTAGTAGTATATGGATCCATAGGGCTTGATATCCCCGTCCGAGCTAGAGCACTAGCCTTTTAACAGACGTATGCTATTTGAGAAGCGTACACGTTGGTTTGCGTGTATTATTAAGATGATTATACAAAGGGTATAAATTATATATACATTAAGTTTAGTTACCAGGGTGCTCAATTTTGTAGAATATTTTGATAAACGTTTCGGATGAAACAACTGAAATCTTGTGATCCACCTTTATATATAGATTATGCGAAACACTAAAACTATGAACTCACCAACCTTTGTGTTGACACTTGTTAGCATGTTTATTCTCAGGTTTCCTAGAAGTCTTCCGCTGTTTTCTTATATGTTAGACAAGCTATGTGCATGGAGTCGTACATGGCATACTTTTCAAGGAAACGTTGCATTCACCAAATCATCATCATGTATCTTATTTTGACTGCATTGTCAACGGAAGTACTATTGTAAACTATTATTTACGGTGATTATCTATATGTAGAAATCATCAGATGTCGAAAACCTTTGATTTAAATATTCATTTATGGTGTGCCTTTTCAAAAGAATGCAATGTTTACAAAATGTATCATATAGAGGTCAAATACCTCGCAATGAAATCAATGAATGACGTATTGTCCATATGGATTTGGAGCGATCGTCACAGGGACTCAACAGATTGGTTGTGGTGTTTAGCGGGCGTTAGCATTTTGGCTAAATTGATATGTCGAGGTTCGAGTACCATGTTGTGAGTCCATGGAGGATTAGTGCGTATGACCAACGTTGAGATCGGTCATGTGTAATGTGGAATGTCAAAATTCCGCGGGATGTTATCATCTTGACGATAAAGTATGGGGTTAAGACCCTAAGTGGGGGAGTATGTACCTGGAGGGTACGGTGTTGCCTCGGTTTGGTAGGCGTGTTCGAGCGGTTTGTTGGAAGTCGTCCCTTTTGGTGAGCGAACTCTGGACGTAGAGTGTTGATTTTGACTGTCTCATGTAGAGATATGTTAGTGTAGAGCGCATTCGAGAGTGAGTTCTTTAGAGTATTGAGGACTTGTATGTAGTGACCCGAACTTTTCCATGTTTATATATATTAATTGAGATTGATATTTACATGATTAAATGTTTCCAACATGTTAAGCAATCAAACTTGTTAAGACTTGATTAATTGAAATATGTTTCATATAGACAATTGACCACCCAAGTTGACCGGTGATTCACGAACGTTAAAACTTGTAAAAACTATATGATGACATATATATGGATATATATATATATAGTTAACATGATACTATGATAACTAAACATATCATTAAGTATATTAACAATGAACTACATATGTAAAAACAAGACTACTAACTTAATGATTTTTAAACGAGACATATATGTAACGATGATCGTTGTAAAGACATTTAATGTATATATATCATATTAAGAGATATTCATACATGATAATATCATGATAATATAATAATTTAAAATCTCATTTGATATTATAAATATTGGGTTAACAACATTTAACAAGATCGTTAACCTAAAGGTTTCAAAACAACACTTACATGTAACGACTAACGATGACTTAACGACTCAGTTAAAATGTATATACATGTAGTGTTTTAATATGTATTTATACACTTTTGAAAGACTTCAATACACTTATCAAAATACTTCTACTTAACAAAAATTCTTACAATTACATCCTCGTTCAGTTTCATCAACAATTCTACTCGTATGCACCCGTATTCGTACTCGTACAATACACAGCTTTTAGATGTATGTACTATTGGTATATACACTCCAATGATCAGCTCTTAGCAGCCCATTTGAGTCACCTAACACATGTGGGAACCATCATTTGGCAACTAGCATGAAATATCTCATAAAATTACAAAAATATGAGTAATCATTCATGACTTATTTACATGAAAACAAAATTACATATCCTTTATATCTAATCCATACACCAACGACCAAAAACACCTACAAACACTTTCATTCTTCAATTTTCTTCATCTAATTGATCTCTCTCAAGTTCTATCTTCAAGTTCTAAGTGTTCTTCATAAATTCCAAAAGTTCTAGTTTCATAAAATCAAGAATACTTTCAAGTTTGCTAGCTCACTTCCAATCTTGTAAGGTGATCATCCAACCTCAAGAAATCTTTGTTTCTTACAGTAGGTTATCATTCTAATACAAGGTAATAATCATATTCAAACTTTGGTTCAATTTCTATAACTATAACAATCTTATTTCAAGTGATGATCTTACTTGAACTTGTTTTCGTGTCATGATTCTGCTTCAAGAACTTCGAGCCATCCAAGGATCCGTTGAAGCTAAATCCATTTTTCTCTTTTCTAGTAGGTTTATCCAAGGAACTTAAGGTAGTAATGATGTTCATAACATCATTCGATTCATACATATAAAGCTATCTTATTCGAAGGTTTAAACTTGTAATCACTAGAACATAGTTTAGTTAATTCTAAACTTGTTCGCAAACAAAAGTTAATCCTTCTAACTTGACTTTTAAAATCAACTAAACACATGTTCTATATCTATATGATATGCTAACTTAATGATTTAAAACCTGGAAACACGAAAAACACCGTAAAACCGGATTTACGCCGTCGTAGTAACACCGCGGGCTGTTTTGGGTTAGTTAATTAAAAACTATGATAAACTTTGATTTAAAAGTTGTTATTCTGAGAAAATGATTTTTATTATGAACATGAAACTATATCCAAAAATTATGGTTAAACTCAAAGTGGAAGTATGTTTTCTAAAATGGTCATCTAGACGTCGTTCTTTCGACTGAAATGACTACCTTTACAAAAACGACTTGTAACTTATTTTTACGACTATAAACCTATACATTTTCTGTTTAGATTCATAAAATAGAGTTCAATATGAAACCATAGCAATTTGATTCACTCAAAACGGATTTAAAATGAAGAAGTTATGGGTAAAACAAGATTGGATAATTTTTCTCATTTTAGCTACGTGAAAATTGGTAACAAATCTATTCCAACCATAACTTAATCAACTTGTATTGTATATTATGTAATCTTGAGATACCATAGACACGTATACAATGTTTCGACCTATCATGTCGACACATCTATATATATTTCGGAACAACCATAGACACTCTATATGTGAATGTTGGAGTTAGCTATACAGGGTTGAGGTTGATTCCAAAATATATATAGTTTGAGTTGTGATCAATACTGAGATACGTATACACTGGGTCGTGGATTGATTCAAGATAATATTTATCGATTTATTTCTGTACATCTAACTGTGGACAACTAGTTGTAGGTTACTAACGAGGACAGCTGACTTAATAAACTTAAAACATCAAAATATATTAAAAGTGTTGTAAATATATTTTGAACATACTTTGATATATATGTATATATTGTTATAGGTTCGTGAATCAACCAGTGGCCAAGTCTTACTTCCCAACGAAGTAAAAATCTGTGAAAGTGAGTTATAGTCCCACTTTTAAAATCTAATATTTTTGGGATGAGAATACATGCAGGTTTTATAAATGATTTACAAAATAGACACAAGTACGTGAAACTACATTCTATGGTTGAATTATCGAAATCGAATATGCCCCTTTTTATTAAGTCTGGTAATCTAAGAATTAGGGAACAGACACCCTAGTTGACGCGAATCTTAAAGATAGATCTATTTGGCCTAACAAACCCCATCCAAAGTACCGGATGCTTTAGTACTTCGAAATTTATATCATATCCGAAGGGTGTCCCGGAATGATGGGGATATTCTTATATATGCATCTTGTTAATGTCGGTTAACAGGTGTTCACCATATGAATGATTTTTATCTCTATGTATGGGATGTGTATTGAAATATGAAATCTTGTGGTCTATTATTATGATTTGATATATATAGGTTAAACCTATAACTCACCAACATTTTTGTTGACGTTTTAAGCATGTTTATTCTCAGGTGATTATTAAGAGCTTCCGCTGTCGCATACTTAAATAAGGACGAGATTTGGAGTCCATGCTTGTATGATATTGTGTAAAAACTGCATTCAAGAAACTTATTTTGTTGTAACATATTTGTATTGTAAACCATTATGTAATGGTCGTGTGTAAACAGGATATTTTAGATTATCATTATTTGATAATCTACGTAAAGCTTTTTAAAACCTTTATCTATGAAATAAAGGTTATGGTTTGTTTTAAAAATGAATGCAGTCTTTGAAAAATGTCTCATATAGAGGTCAAAACCTCGCAACGAAATCAATTAATATGGAACGTTTTTAATCAATAAGAACGGGACATTTCAGTTGGTATCAGAGCGTTGGTCTTAGAGAACCAGAAAATTTGCATTAGTGTGTCTTACCCCAACTGAATTTAAAAAGGCAAAAGAAAATAATAAGGGAAAGGGTATAAAAATAGAGAAATCTAATTCCAACCCCGATGAACTTTATATGTATCGTCAACCCCCGAAGTCCTTAAGTTGTAACAATGACCCGGGAACCTCTAAACCATCAGGTTTTTCTAAACCAATGTGGATAACGACGGCTCGTTTTAGGGGAACATCATATATCCCTAGAAACTTGGCAAAACGAACCAAAGCCGAAGAAGAAGAAACAAGCGAGTCGGAATAAGATAGTTGTATTCGTGTGGTGTAATATAAGTAATATAGTGTGCTTATGCTTTATGATATATGTAAAAATTGCTTGTATTAATAAGTATTTTTTTTATGAATCTAACTCTTGTCTATTTTACAGTATAAAAACACAAAATGGATAGACAACCCAATATTTTAAGAGACCTACCCGGAGACATGATTGATGAAATCTTGTCTAGAGTCGGTCAGAATTCTTCGGCACAACTATTTAAGGCGAGATCAGTTTGTAAGACATTCGAAGAACGTTCCAAGAATGCCTTGGTTTATAAAAGGCTTTCGTTTGAAAGATGGGGGATATCACATTGGGAAATCCATAAGTTACGATGTGTTTACTTTGACGTATATATTGCGGGGAACCCAAATGCTATTTTACGCAATGGGTTAAGAAATTATTTTGACTCAAAATATCCGAATATTGGACTTCGTGATTTAGAAAAAGCGGCTAACATGCAACATAAAGAAGCATGTTATGCTTACGGATTAGTAATGTTCGCTTCTCACCAAAGTGAGAACAAGAACATCGGACTACAACTATTAAACAAAACATTCCCACAAGTGACGGAGTCGGTAATTGGGGTAAGAAATGAGGTTTTTAGATTGTTACGGGACTGTTGGACATTACATAACCCTCGTCCCTTTGACGACGTTACAACACGCTGTCTTATCAACGGCCATAATGGTTATGTTCCACAAGACCAAGGATGGGAAGTAATCCTAGTAAAACCAGAATGCATGACTTGTTTCTGGACGTATGAATTACGTGTCTTTATTGCCTTTGCTGAGCGACTTGTGTACTAGCTAGAATTATCTTCACAACCATCTTGTATCAAATTTAATGTGTGCTATATTTCATGCTATATGTAAAATAAGCGGTATTGTAAGTTTGTAAAATATTGTGTAAAAGTTTGAACGCGAAATATTATTATAATCAGTTTTTCATATAGAATTGTAGTAGTTGAATTGTATATTAGCTACTAAGTATGAACTTAACGGGTAGGTACTACCCGAATTTAAACTTATAAAACGCTAATATGAAGAAAAAGCTTTTATAAATGAGTTCATATTATGCTACGAAATACTATTAACTACTCTTAATATTCTGTATGATTAACTTGTTCCATTTGACTATTTTGAAGGCAATGGCACCGACTACTCGACACACCGTGAATATGAATGAAGAGGAATTCCGTACTTTTCTAGCTTCAAACATAGCCGTAGTACAGGCTGCGCTACATACCAACAATAACCTTGGATCTAGCAGTACAGGAAATCGTGTAGGATGCACCTACAAAGAATTCACTGCCTGCAAACCTTTGGAATTTGATGGAACCGAAGGACCGATCGGATTGAAACGGTGGACCGAGAAGGTCGAATCGGTGTTTGCCATAAGTAAGTGTACTGAAGAGGACAAAGTGAAGTACGCTACGCATACCTTCACAGGTTCTGCGTTAACATGGTGGAATACCTATCTAGAGCAAGTGGGACAAGACGATGCGTACGCACTACCGTGGTCAGCATTCAAGCACTTGATGAACGAGAAGTACCGTCCCAGAACTGAGTTCAATAAGCTCAAGACAGAACTTAGAGGGTTACGAACCCAAGGATTTGATATTACCACGTACGAAAGACGATTCACAGAATTGTGCCTATTGTGTCCGGGAGCATTCGAAGATGAGGAAGAGAAGATCGACGCATTTGTGAAAGGATTACCGGAAAGAATCCAAGAAGATATAAGTTCACACGAGCCTGCCTCCATACAACAGGCATGTAGAATGGCTCACAAACTAGTGAACCAGATTGAAGAAAGAATTAAAGAACAGACTGCTGAAGAGGCCAATGTGAAGCAAGTCAAAAGAAAGTGGGAGGAAAATGGTGATAAGAATCACCAATACAACAACAAAAGCAATCGCAACAATTATCCCAACAATCACAACATCAATCGCAACTACAACAAACGGCCCAACAACAACAACAACAACAACAACAGCAACTACAACAATCATCCCAACAACAATAATAACCGCAACAACAACAACAATCAGAAACAGCTATGCTAAAGGTGTGAAAAGTATCACTCGGGGTTCTGCACCAAATTTTGCAACAAGTGTAAAAGAAATGGTCATAGCGCAGCGAAGTGTGAGGTCTACAGACCAGGGGTTAATAGAACGAAAGGAACAAATGGTGTCGGAACGAGTAATGGCGGAGCAAGTAGTGTCGGAGCAAGTTATGCCAATGTAGTTTGTTATAAATGTGGAAAACCGGGCCACATCATTAGAAATTGACCGAACCAGGAGAACACGAATGGACAAGGCCGCGGAAGAGTTTTCAATATTAATGCGGCAGAGGCACAGGAAGACCCGGAGCTTGTTATGGGTACGTTTCTTATTGACAATAAATCTGTTTACGTTTTATTTGATTCGGGTGCGGATAGAAGCTATATGAGTAGAGATTTTTTTGCTAAATTAAGTTGTCCATTGACGCCTTTGGATAGTAAATTTTTACTCGAATTAGCAAATGGTAAATTAATTTCAGCAGATAATATATGTCGGAATCGAGAAATTAAACTGGTTAGCGAAACATTTAAGATTGATTTGATACCAGTAGAGTTAGGGAGTTTTGATGTGATAATCGGTATGGACTGGTTGAAAGAAGTGAAAGCAGAGATCGTTTGTTACAAAAATGCAATTCGCATTATACGAGAAAAAGGAAAACCCTTAATGGTGTACGGAGAAAAGGGCAACACGAAGCTACATCTTATTAGTAATTTGAAGGCACAAAAACTAATAAGAAAAGGTTGCTATGCTGTTCTAGCACACGTCGAGAAAGTACAAACTGAAGAAAAGAGTATCAATCATGTTCCCGTCGTAAAAGAATTTCCCGATGTATTTCCGAAAGAATTACCGGGACTACCTCCACATCGATCTGTTGAATTTCAAATAGATCTTGTACCAGGAGCTACACCAATAGCTCGTGCTCCTTATAGACTCGCACCCAGCGAGATGAAAGAACTGCAAAGCCAACTGCAAGAACTATTAGAACGTGGTTTCATTCGACCAAGCACATCACCGTGGGGAGCTCCTGTTTTGTTTGTCAAGAAGAAAGATGGTACATTCAGGTTGTGTATCGACTACCGAGAGTTGAACAAACTTACCATCAAGAACCGCTACCCACTACCGAGAATCGACGACTTATTTGATCAACTACAAGGCTCGTCTGTTTATTCAAAGATTGACTTACGTTCCGGGTATCATCAAATGCGGGTGAAAGAAGATGATATTCCAAAGACTGCTTTCAGAACACGTTACGGTCATTACGAGTTTATGGTCATGCCGTTTGGTTTAACTAATGCACCAGCTGTGTTCATGGACCTTATGAACCGAGTGTGTGGGCCATATCTTGACAAGTTTGTCATTGTTTTCATCGATGACATACTTATTTGCTCAAAGAATGATCAAGAGCACGAAGAACATTTGAGAAAAGTGCTAGAAGTATTGAGGAAAGAAAAACTGTACGCTAAGTTTTCAAAGTGTGCATTTTGGTTGGAAGAAGTTCAATTCCTCGGTCACATAGTGAACAAAGAAGGTATCCAGGTGGACCCGGCAAAGATCGAAACAGTTGAAAAGTGGGAAACCCCAAAAACTCCGAAGCATATACGTCAATTTTTAGGATTGGCTGGTTACTACAGAAGATTCATCCAAGATTTCTCCAAAATAGCAAAACCCTTGACTGCATTAACGCATAAAGGGAAGAAATTTGAATGGAAGGATGAACAAGAGAAGGCGTTTCAATTATTGAAGAAAAAGCTAACTACGGCACCTATATTGTCATTGCCTGAAGGGAATGATGATTTTATGATTTATTGTGATGCATCAAAGCAAGGTCTCGGTTGTGTATTAATGCAACGAACGAAGGTGATTACTTATGCGTCTAGACAATTGAAGATTCACGAGCAAAATTATACGACGCATGATTTGGAATTAGGCGCGGTTGTTTTTGCATTAAAGACTTAGAGGCACTACTTATATGGGGTCAAAAGTATTATATATACCGAACACAAAAGTCTTCAACACATATTTAATCAGAAACAACTGAATATGAGGCAGCGTAGGTGGATTGAATTATTGAATGATTACGACTTTGAGATTCGTTACCACTCGGGGAAGGCAAATGTGGTAGCCGATGCCTTGAGCAGGAAGGACAGAGAACCCATTCGAGTAAAATCTATGAATATAATGATTCATAATAACCTTACTACTCAAATAAAGGAGGCGCAACAAGGAGTTTTAAAAGAGGGAAATTTAAAGGATGAAATACCCAAAGGATCGGAGAAGCATCTTAATATTCGGGAAGACGGAACCCGGTATAGGGCTGAAAGGATTTGGGTACCAAAATTTGGAGATATGAGAGAAATGGTACTTAGAGAAGCTCATAAAACCAGATACTCAATACATCCTGGAACGGGGAAGATGTACAAGGATCTCAAGAAACATTTTTGGTGGCCGGGTATGAAAGCCGATGTTGCTAAATACGTAGGAGAATGTTTGACGTGTTCTAAGGTCAAAGCTGAGCATCAGAAACCATCAGGTCTACTTCAACAACCCGAAATCCCGGAATGGAAATGGGAAAACATTACCATGGATTTCATCACTAAATTGCCAAGGACTGCAAGTGGTTTTGATACTATTTGGGTAATAGTTGATCGTCTCACCAAATCAGCACACTTCCTGCCAATAAGAGAAGATGACAAGATGGAGAAGTTAGCACGACTGTATTTGAAGGAAGTCGTCTCCAGACATGGAATACCAATCTCTATTATCTCTGATAGGGATGGCAGATTTATTTCAAGATTCTGGCAGACATTACAGCAAGCATTAGGAACTCGTCTAGACATGAGTACTGCCTATCATCCACAAACTGATGGGCAGAGCGAAAGGACGATACAAACGCTTGAAGACATGCTACGAGCATGTGTTATTGATTTCGGAAACAGTTGGGATCGACATCTACCGTTAGCAGAATTTTCCTACAACAACAGCTACCATTCAAGCATTGAGATGGCGCCGTTTGAAGCACTTTATGGTAGAAAGTGCAGGTCTCCGATTTGTTGGAGTGAAGTGGGGGATAGACAGATTACGGGTCTGGAGATTATACAAGAAACTACCGAGAAGATCATCCAAATTCAACAACGGTTGAAAACCACCCAAAGTCGACAAAAGAGCTATGCTGACATTAAAAGAAAAGATATAGAATTTGAAATTGGAGAAATGGTCATGCTTAAAGTTGCACCTTGGAAAGGCGTTGTTCGATTTGGTAAACGAGGGAAATTAAATCCAAGGTATATTGGACCATTCAAGATTATTGATCGTGTCGGACCAGTAGCTTACCGACTTGAGTTACCTCAACAACTCGCGGCTGTACATAACACTTTCCACGTCTTGAATTTGAAGAAATGTTTTGCTAAAGAAGATCTCACTATTCCGTTAGATGAAATTCAAATCAACGAAAAACTTCAATTCATCGAAGAACCCGTCGAAATAATGGATCGTGAGGTTAAAAGACTTAAGCAAAACAAGATACCAATTGTTAAGGTTCGATGGAATGCTCGTAGAGGACCCGAGTTCACCTGGGAGCGTGAAGATCAGATGAAGAAGAAATACCCGTATCTATTTCCAGAAGATTCGTCAACACCTTCAACAGCTTAAAATTTCGGGACGAAATTTATTTAACGGGTAGGTACTGTAGTGACCCGAACTTTTCCATGTTTATATATATTAATTGAGATTGATATTTACATGATTAAATGTTTCCAACATGTTAAGCAATCAAACTTGTTAAGACTTGATTAATTGAAATATGTTTCATATAGACAATTGACCACCCAAGTTGACCGGTGATTCACGAACGTTAAAACTTGTAAAAACTATATGATGACATATATATGGATATATATATATTTAACATGATACTATGATAAGTAAACATATCATTAAGTATATTAACAATGAACTACATATGTAAAAACAAGACTACTAACTTAATGATTTTTAAACGAGACATATATGTAACGATGATCGTTGTAAAGACATTTAATGTATATATATATCATATTAAGAGATATTCATACATGATAATATCATGATAATATAATAATTTAAAATCTCATTTGATATTATAAATATTGGGTTAACAACATTTAACAAGATCGTTAACCTAAAGGTTTCAAAACAACACTTACATGTAACGACTAACGATGACTTAACGACTCAGTTAAAATGTATATACATGTAGTGTTTTAATATGTATTTATACACTTTTGAAAGACTTCAATACACTTATCAAAATACTTCTACTTAACAAAAATGCTTACAATTACATCCTCGTTCAGTTTCATCAACAATTCTACTCGTATGCACCCGTATTCGTACTCGTACAATACACAGCTTTTAGATGTATGTACTATTGGTATATACACTCCAATGATCAGCTCTTAGCAGCCCATTTGAGTCACCTAACACATGTGGGAACCATCATTTGGCAACTAGCATGAAATATCTCATAAAATTACAAAAATATGAGTAATCATTCATGACTTATTTACATGAAAACAAAATTACATATCCTTTATATCTAATCCATACACCAACGACCAAAAACACCTACAAACACTTTCATTCTTCAATTTTCTTCATCTAATTGATCTCTCTCAAGTTCTATCTTCAAGTTCTAAGTGTTCTTCATAAATTCCAAAAGTTCTAGTTTCATAAAATCAAGAATACTTTCAAGTTTGCTAGCTCACTTCCAATCTTGTAAGGTGATCATCCAACCTCAAGAAATCTTTGTTTCTTACAGTAGGTTATCATTCTAATACAAGGTAATAATCATATTCAAACTTTGGTTCAATTTCTATAACTATAACAATCTTATTTCAAGTGATGATCTTACTTGAACTTGTTTTCGTGTCATGATTCTGCTTCAAGAACTTCGAGCCATCCAAGGATCCGTTGAAGCTAAATCCATTTTTCTCTTTTCCAGTAGGTTTATCCAAGGAACTTAAGGTAGTAATGATGTTCATAACATCATTCGATTCATACATATAAAGCTATCTTATTCGAAGGTTTAAACTTGTAATCACTAGAACATAGTTTAGTTAATTCTAAACTTGTTCGCAAAAAAAAGTTAATCCTTCTAACTTGACTTTTAAAATCAACTAAACACATGTTCTATATCTATATGATATGCTAACTTAATGATTTAAAACCTGGAAACACGAAAAACACCGTAAAACCGGATTTACGCCGTCGTAGTAACACCGCGGGCTGTTTTGGGTTAGTTAATTAAAAACTATGATAAACTTTGATTTAAAAGTTGTTATTCTGAGAAAATGATTTTTATTATGAACATGAAACTATATCCAAAAATTATGGTTAAACTCAAAGTGGAAGTATGTTTTCTAAAATGGTCATCTAGACGTCGTTCTTTCGACTGAAATGACTACCTTTACAAAAACGACTTGTAACTTATTTTTCCGACTATAAACCTATACATTTTCTGTTTAGATTCATAAAATAGAGTTCAATATGAAACCATAGCAATTTGATTCACTCAAAACGGATTTAAAATGAAGAAGTTATGGGTAAAACAAGATTGGATAATTTTTCTCATTTTAGCTACGTGAAAATTGGTAACAAATCTATTCCAACCATAACTTAATCAACTTGTATTGTATATTATGTAATCTTGAGATACCATAGACACGTATACAATGTTTCGACCTATCATGTCGACACATCTATATATATTTCGGAACAACCATAGACACTCTATATGTGAATGTTGGAGTTAGCTATACAGGGTTGAGGTTGATTCCAAAATATATATAGTTTGAGTTGTGATCAATACTGAGATACGTATACACTGGGTCGTGGATTGATTCAAGATAATATTTATCGATTTATTTCTGTACATCTAACTGTGAACAACTAGTTGTAGGTTACTAACGAGGACAGCTTACTTAATAAACTTAAAACATCAAAATATATTAAAAGTGTTGTAAATATATTTTGAACATACTTTGATATATATGTATATATTGTTATAGGTTCGTGAATCAACCAGTGGCCAAGTCTTACTTCCCGACGAAGTAAAAATCTGTGAAAGTGAGTTATAGTCCCACTTTTAAAATCTAATATTTTTGGGATGAGAATACATGTAGGTTTTATAAATGATTTACAAAATAGACACAAGTACGTGAAACTACATTCTATGGTTGAATTATCGAAATCGAATATGTCCCTTTTTATTAAGTCTGGTAATCTAAGAATTAGGGAACAGACACCCTAATTGACGCGAATCCTAAAGATAGATCTATTGGGCCTAACAAACCCCATCCAAAGTACCGGATGCTTTAGTACTTCGAAATTTATATCATATCCGAAGGGTGTCCCGGAATGATGGGGATATTCTTATATATGCATCTTGTTAATGTCGGTTACCAGGTGTTCACCATATGAATGATTTTTTATCTCTATGTATGGGATGTGTATTGAAATATGAAATCTTGTGGTCTATTATTATGATTTGATATATATATAGGTTAAACCTATAACTCACCAACATTTTTGTTGACGTTTTAAGCATGTTTAT
The DNA here is from genome assembly GCF_046630445.1 of Rutidosis leptorrhynchoides. Classification (NCBI taxonomy): domain Eukaryota; kingdom Viridiplantae; phylum Streptophyta; class Magnoliopsida; order Asterales; family Asteraceae; genus Rutidosis; species Rutidosis leptorrhynchoides. The sequence continues at coordinate 135,265,808 of NC_092334.1, forward strand.
TCTCAGGTGATTATTAAGAGCTTCCGCTGTCGCATACTTAAATAAGGACGAGATTTGGAGTCCATGCTTGTATGATATTGTGTAAAAACTGCATTCAAGAAACTTATTTTGTTGTAACATATTTGTATTGTAAACCATTATGTAATGGTCGTGTGTAAACAGAATATTTTAGATTATCATTATTTGATAATCTACGTAAAGCTTTTTAAAACCTTTATCTATGAAATAAAGGTTATGGTTTGTTTTAAAAATGAATGCAGTCTTTGAAAAATGTCTCATATAGAGGTCAAAACCTCGCAACGAAATCAATTAATATGGAACATTTTTAATCAATAAGAACGGGACATTTCAGTTGGTATCAGAGCGTTGGTCTTAGAGAACCAGAAAATTTGCATTAGTGTGTCTTATCGAGTTTGTTAGGATGCATTAGTGAGTCTGGACTTCGACCGTGTTTTCTTTAAAAATGATTGCTTAATATTTTTGTTGGAAACTATATATTTTTAACATATGAATATTATGTGATATATTAATCTCTTATCGTGTTTGATATTATGTGATAGATGTCTACCTCTAGAACAAGTCCCATTGACTCACCTAATAATAATGAAGAGTCAAATGTAAATTGGAATGATTCGTAGACTGATTCACAAGTTCCCGAAGAGGAACCGGAAGAAGAGTCGGAACCGGAAGTAGAATCGGAACCGGAAGAAGAAATAGAACCGGTGGGGGAAATAATAAAACGGTTAAGTAAAAGAGAATCCTCAACCAACCAACCAAGGTTAATTATGGTCAATGGTGTTTCCGCCAAGGAAGCAAAATATTGGGAGGATTACCAATTCTCCGATGAATCGGATTCCGACGAGAATTCCGATGATGTTATAGAAATTACCCCAACTGAATTTAAAAAGGCAAAAGAAAATAATAAGGGAAAGGGTATAAAAATAGAGAAATCTAATTCCAACCTCGATGAACTTTATATGTATCGTCAACCCCCGAAGTCCTTAAGTTGTAACAATGACCCGGGAACCTCTAAACCACCAGGTTTTTCTAAACCAATGTGGATAACGACGGCTCGTTTTAGGGGAACATCATATATCCCTAGAAACTTGGCAAAACGAACCAAAACCGAAGAAGAAGAAACAAGCGAGTCGGAATAAGATAGTTGTATTCGTGTGGTGTAATATAAGTAATATAGTGTGCTTATGCTTTATGATATATGTAAAAATTGCTTGTATTAATAAGTATTTTTTTTATGAATCTAACTCTTGTCTATTTTACAGTATAAAAACACAAAATGGATAGACAACCCAATATTTTAAGAGACCTACCCGGAGACATGATTGATGAAATCTTGTCTAGAGTCGGTCAGAATTCTTCGGCACAACTATTTAAGGCAAGATCAGTTTGTAAGACATTCGAAGAACGTTCCAAGAATGCCTTGGTTTATAAAAGGCTTTCGTTTGAAAGATGGGGGATATCACATTGGGAAATCCATAAGTTACGATGTGTTTACTTTGACGCATATATTGCGGGGAACCCAAATGCTATTTTACGCAATGGGTTAAGAAATTATTTTGACTCAAAATATCCGAATATTGGACTTCGTGATTTAGAAAAAGCGGCTAACATGCAACATAAAGAAGCATGTTATGCTTACGGATTAGTAATGTTCGCTTCTCACCAAAGTGAGAACAAGAACATCGGACTACAACTATTAAACAAAACGTTCCCATAAGTGACGGAGTCGGTAATTGGGGTAAGAAATGAGGTTTTTAGATTGTTACAGGACTGTTGGACATTACGTAACCCTCGTCCCTTTGACGACGTTACAACACGCTGTCTTATCAACGGCCATAATGGTTATGTTCCACAAGACCAAGGATGGGAAGTAATCCTAGTAAAACCAGAATGCATGACTTGTTTCTGGACGTATGAATTACGTGTCTTTATTGCCTTTGCTGAGCGACTTGTGTACTAGCTAGAATTATCTTCACAACCATCTTGTATCAAATTTAATGTGTGCTATATTTCATGCTATATGTAAAATAAGCGGTATTGTAAGTTTGTAAAATATTGTGTAAAAGTTTGAACGCGAAATATTATTATAATCAGTTTTTCATATAGAATTGTAGTAGTTGAATTGTATATTAGCTACTAAGTATGAACTTAACGGGTAGGTACTACCCGAATTTAAACTTATAAAACGCTAATATGAAGAAAAAGCTTTTATAAATGAGTTCATATTATGCTACGAAATACTATTAACTACTCTTAATATTCTGTATGATTAACTTGTTCCATTTGACTATTTTGAAGGCAATGGCACCGACTACTCGACACACCGTGAATATGAATGAAGAGGAATTCCGTACTTTTCTAGCTTCAAACATAGCCGCAGTACAAGCTGCGCTACATACCAACAATAACCTTGGATCTAGCAGTACAGGAAATCGTGTAGGATGCACCTACAAAGAATTCACTGCCTGCAAACCTTTGGAATTTGATGGAACCGAAGGACCGATCGGATTAAAACGGTGGACCGAGAAGGTCGAATCGGTGTTTGCCATAAGTAAGTGTACTGAAGAGGACAAAGTGAAGTATGCTACGCATACCTTCACAAGTTCTGCGTTAACATGGTGGAATACCTATCTAGAGCAAGTGGGACAAGACGATGCGTACGCACTACCGTGGTCAGCATTCAAGCACTTGATGAACGAGAAGTACCGTCCCAGAACTGAGGTCAATAAGCTCAAGACAGAACTTAGAGGGTTACGAACCCAAGGATTTGATATTACCACGTACGAAAGACGATTCACAGAATTGTGCCTATTGTGTCCGGGAGCATTCGAAGATGAGGAAGAGAAGATCGACGCATTTGTGAAAGGATTACCGGAAAGAATCCAAGAACATATAAGTTCACACGAGCCTGCCTCCATACAACAGGCATGTAGAATGGCTCACAAACTAGTGAACCAGATTGAAGAAAGAATTAAAGAACAGACTGCTAAAGAGGCCAATGTGAAGCAAGTCAAAAGAAAGTGGGAGGAAAATGGTGATAAGAATCACCAATACAACAACAACAGCAATCGCAACAATTATCCCAACAATCGCAACATCAATCGCAACTACAACAAACGGCCCAACAACAACAACAACAACAACAACAACAACAACAACAACAACAGCAACTACAACAATCATCCCAACAACAATAATAACCGCAACAACAACAACAATCAGAAACAGCTATGCCAAAGGTGTGAAAAGTATCACTCGGGGTTCTGCACCAAATTTTGCAACAAGTGTAAAAGAAATGGTCATAGCGCAGCGAAGTGTGAGGTCTACGGACCAGGGGTTAATAGAACGAAAGGAACAAATGGTGTCGGAACGAGTAATGGCGGAGCAAGTAGTGTCGGAGCAAGTTATGCCAATGTAGTTTGTTATAAATGTGGAAAACCGGGCCTCATCATTAGAAATTGCCCAAACCAGGATAACACGAATGGACAAGGCCGCGGAAGAGTTTTCAATATTAATGCGGCAGAGGCACAGGAAGACCCGGAGCTTGTTACGGGTACGTTTCTTATTGACAATAAATCTGCTTACGTTTTATTTGATTCGGGTGCGGATAGAAGCTATATGAGTAGAGATTTTTGTGCTAAATTAAGTTGTCCATTGACGCCTTTGGATAGTAAATTTTTACTCGAATTAGCAAATGGTAAATTAATTTCAGCAGATAATATATGTCGGAATCGAGAAATTAAACTGGTTAGCGAAACATTTAAGATTGATTTGATACCAGTAGAGTTAGGGAGTTTTGATGTGATAATCGGTATGGACTGGTTGAAAGAAGTGAAAGCAGAGATCGTTTGTTACAAAAATGCAATTCGCATTATACGAGAAAAAGGAAAACCCTTAATGGTGTACGGAGAAAAGGGCAACACGAAGCTACATCTTATTAGTAATTTGAAGGCACAAAAACTAATAAGAAAAGGTTACTATGCTGTTCTAGCACACGTCGAGAAAGTACAAACTGAAGAAAAGAGCATCAATGATGTTCCCGTCGCAAAAGAATTTCCCGATGTATTTCCGAAAGAATTACCGGGACTACCTCCACATCGATCTGTTGAATTTCAAATAGATCTTGTACCAGGAGCTGCACCAATAGCTCGTGCTCCTTATAGACTCGCACCCAGCGAGATGAAAGAACTGCAAAGCCAACTGCAAGAACTATTAGAACGTGGTTTCATTCGACCAAGCACATCACCGTGGGGAGCTCCTGTTTTGTTTGTCAAGAAGAAAGATGGTACATTCAGGTTGTGTATCGACTACCGAGAGTTGAACAAACTTACCATCAAGAACCGCTACCCACTACCGAGAATCGACGACTTATTTGATCAACTACAAGGCTCGTCTGTTTATTCAAAGATTGACTTACGTTCCGGGTATCATCAAATGCGGGTGAAAGAAGATGATATTCCAAAGACTGCTTTCAGAACACGTTACGGTCATTACGAGTTTATGGTCATGCCGTTTGGTTTAACTAATGCACCAGCTGTGTTCATGGACCTTATGAACCGAGTGTGTGGGCCATATCTTTACAAGTTTGTCATTGTTTTCATCGATGACATACTTATTTACTCAAAGAATGATCAAGAGCACGAAGAACATTTGAGAAAAGTGCTAGAAGTATTGAGGAAAGAAAAACTGTACGCTAAGTTTTCAAAGTGTGCATTTTGGTTGGAAGAAGTTCAATTCCTCGATCACATAGTGAACAAAGAAGGTATCCAGGTGGACCCGGCAAAGATCGAAACCGTTGAAAAGTGGGAAACCCCAAAAACTCCGAAGCATATACGTCAATTTTTAGGATTGGCTGGTTACTACAGAAGATTCATCCAAGATTTCTCCAAAATAGCAAAACCCTTGACTGCATTAACGCATAAAGGGAAGAAATTTGAATGGAAGGATGAACAAGAGAAGGCGTTTCAATTATTGAAGAAAAAGCTAACTACGGCACCTATATTGTCATTGCCTGAAGGGAATGATGATTTTATGATTTATTGTGACGCATCAAAGCAAGGTCTTGGTTGTGTATTAATGCAACGAACGAAGGTGATTGCTTATGCGTCTAGACAATTGAAGATTCACGAGCAAAATTATACGACGCATGATTTGGAATTAGGCGCGGTTGTTTTTGCATTAAAGACTTGGAGGCACTACTTATATGGGGTCAAAAGTATTATATATACCGACCACAAAAGTCTTCAACACATATTTAATCAGAAACAACTGAATATGAGGCAGCGTAGGTGGATTGAATTATTGAATGATTACGACTTTGAGATTCGTTACCACTCGGGGAAGGCAAATGTGGTAGCCGATGCCTTGAGCAGGAAGGACAGAGAACCCATTCGAGTAAAATCTATGAATATAATGATTCATAATAACCTTACTACTCAAATAAAGGAGGCGCAACAAGGAGTTTTAAAAGAGGGAAATTTAAAGGATGAAATACCCAAAGGATCGGAGAAGCATCTTAATATTCGGGAAGACGGAACCCGGTATAGGGCTGAAAGGATTTGGGTACCAAAATTTGGAGATATGAGAGAAATGGTACTTAGAGAAGCTCATAAAACCAGATACTCAATACATCCTGGAACGGGGAAGATGTACAAGGATCTCAAGAAACATTTTTGGTGGCCGGGTATGAAATCCGATGTTGCTAAATACGTAGGAGAATGTTTGACGTGTTCTAAGGTCAAAGCTGAGCATCAGAAACCATCAGGTCTACTTCAACAATCCGAAATCCCGGAATGGAAATGGGAAAACATTACCATGGATTTCATCACTAAATTGCCAAGGACTGCAAGTGGTTTTGATACTATTTGGGTAATAGTTGATCGTCTCACCAAATCAGCACACTTCCTGCCAATAAGAGAAGATGACAATATGGAGAAGTTAGCACGACTGTATTTGAAGGAAGTCGTCTCCAGACATGGAATACCAATCTCTATTATCTCTGATAGGGATGGCAGATTTATTTCAAGATTCTGGCAGACATTACAGCAAGCATTAGGAACTCGTCTAGACATGAGTACTGCCTATCATCCACAAACTGATGGGCAGAGCGAAAGGACGATACAAACTCTTGAAGACATGCTACGAGCATGTGTTATTGATTTTGGAAACAGTTGGGATCGACATCTACCGTTAGCAGAATTTTCCTACAACAACAGCTACCATTCAAGCATTGAGATGGCGCCGTTTGAAGCACTTTATGGTAGAAAGTGCAGGTCTCTGATTTGTTGGAGTGAAGTGGGGGATAGACAAATTACGGGTCCGGAGATTATACAAGAAACTACCGAGAAGATCATCCAAATTCAACAACGGTTGAAAACCGCCCAAAGTCGACAAAAGAGCTACGCTGACATTAAAAGAAAAGATATAGAATTTGAAATTGGAGAAATGGTCATGCTTAAAGTTGCACCTTGGAAAGGCGTTGTTCGATTTGGTAAACGAGGGAAATTAAATCCAAGGTATATTGGACCATTCAAGATTATTGATCGTGTCGGACCAGTAGCTTACCGACTTGAGTTACCTCAACAACTCGCGGCTGTACATAACACTTTCCACGTCTCAAATTTGAAGAAATGTTTTGCTAAAGAATATCTCACTATTCCGTTAGATGAAATCCATATCAACGAAAAACTTCAATTCATCGAAGAACCCGTCGAAATAATGGATCGTGAGGTTAAAAGACTTAAGCAAAACAAGATACCAATTGTTAAGGTTCGATGGAATGCTCGTAGAGGACCCGAGTTCACTTGGGAGCGTGAAGATCAGATGAAGAAGAAATACCCGCATCTATTTCCAGAAGATTCATCAACACCTTCAACAGCTTAAAATTTCGGGACGAAATTTATTTAACGGGTAGGTACTGTAGTGACCCGAACTTTTCCATGTTTATATATATTAATTGAGATTGATATTTACATGATTAAATGTTTCCAACATGTTAAGCAATCAAACTTGTTAAGACTTGATTAATTGAAATATGTTTCATATAGACAATTGACCACCCAAGTTGACCGGTGATTCACGAACGTTAAAACTTGTAAAAACTATATTATGACATATAAATGGATATATATATAGTTAACATGATACTATTATAAGTAAACATATCATTAAGTATATTAACAATGAACTACATATGTAAAAACAAGACTACTAACTTAATGATTTTTAAACGAGACATATATGTAACGATGATCGTTGTAAAGACATTTAATGTATATATATCATATTAAGAGATATTCATACATGATAATATCATGATAATATAATAATTTAAAATCTCATTTGATATTATAAATATTGGGTTAACAACATTTAACAAGATCGTTAACCTAAAGGTTTCAAAACAACACTTACATGTAACGACTAACGATGACTTAACGACTCAGTTAAAATGTATATACATGTAGTGTTTTAATATGTATTTATACACTTTTGAAAGACTTCAATACACTTATCAAAATACTTCTACTTAACAAAAATGCTTACAATTACATCCTCGTTCAGTTTCATCAACAATTCTACTCGTATGCACCCGTATTCGTACTCGTACAATACACAGCTTTTAGATGTATGTACTATTGGTATATACACTCCAATGATCAGCTCTTAGCAGCCCATGTGAGTCACCTAACACATGTGGGAACCATCATTTGGCAACTAGCATGAAATATCTCATAAAATTACAAAAATATGAGTAATCATTCATGACTTATTTACATGAAAACAAAATTACATATCCTTTATATCTAATCCATACACCAACGACCAAAAACACCTACAAACACTTTCATTATTCAATTTTCTTCATCTAATTGATCTCTCTCAAGTTCTATCTTCAAGTTCTAAGTGTTCTTCATAAATTCCAAAAGTTCTAGTTTCATAAAATCAAGAATACTTTCAAGTTTGCTAGCTCACTTTCAATCTTGTAAGGTGATCATCCAACCTCAAGAAATCTTTGTTTCTTACAGTAGTTTATCATTCTAATACAAGGTAATAATCATATTTAAACTTTGGTTCAATTTCTATAACTATAACAATCTTATTTCAAGTGATGATCTTACTTGAACTTGTTTTCGTGTCATGATTCTGCTTCAAGAACTTCGAGCCATCCAAGGATCCGTTGAAGCTAAATCCATTTTTCTCTTTTCCAGTAGGTTTATCCAAGGAACTTAAGGTAGTAATGATGTTCATAACATCATTCGATTCATACATATAAAGCTATCTTATTCGAAGGTTTAAACTTGTAATCACTAGAACATAGTTTAGTTAATTCTAAACTTGTTCGCAAACAAAAGTTAATCCTTCTAACTTGACTTTTAAAATCAACTAAACACATGTTCTATATCTATATGATATGCTAACTTAATGATTTAAAACCTGGAAACACGAAAAACACCGTAAAACCGGATTTACGCCGTCGTAGTAACACCGCGGGCTGTTTTGGGTTAGTTAATTAAAAACTATGATAAACTTTGATTTAAAAGTTGTTATTCTGAGAAAATGATTTTTATTATGAACATGAAACTATATCCAAAAATTATGGTTAAACTCAAAGTGGAAGTATGTTTTCTAAAATGGTCATCTAGACGTCGTTCTTTCGACTGAAATGACTACCTTTACAAAAACGACTTGTAACTTATTTTTCCGACTATAAATCTATACATTTTCTGTTTAGATTCATAAAATAGAGTTCAATATGAAACCATAGCAATTTGATTCACTCAAAACGGATTTAAAATGAAGAAGTTATGGGTAAAACAAGATTGGATAATTTTTCTCATTTTAGCTACGTGAAAATTGGCAACAAATCTATTCCAACCATAACTTAATCAACTTGTATTGTATATTATGTAATCTTGAGATACCATAGACACGTATACAATGTTTCGACCTATCATGTCGACACATCTATATATATTTCGGAACAACCATATACACTCTATATGTGAATGTTGGAGTTAGCTATACAGGGTTGAGGTTGATTCCAAAATATATATAGTTTGAGTTGGGATCAATACTGAGATACGTATACACTGGGTCGTGGATTGATTCAAGATAATATTTATCGATTTATTTCTGTACATCTAACTGTGGACAACTAGTTGTAGGTTACTAACGAGGACAGCTGACTTAATAAACTTAAAACATCAAAATATATTAAAAGTGTTGTAAATATATTTTGAACATACTTTGATATATATGTATATATTGTTATAGGTTCGTGAATCAACCAGTGGCCAAGTCTTACTTCCCGACGAAGTAAAAATCTGTGAAAGTGAGTTATAGTCCCACTTTTAAAATCTAATATTTTTGGGATGAGAATACATGCAGGTTTTATAAATGATTTACAAAATAGACACAAGTACGTGAAACTACATTCTATGGTTGAATTATCGAAATCGAATATGCCCCTTTTTATTAAGTCTGGTAATCTAAGAATTAGGGAACAGACACCCTAATTGACGCGAATCCTAAAGATAGATCTATTGGGCCTAACAAACCCCATCCAAAGTACCGGATGCTTTAGTACTTCGAAATTTATATTATATCCGAAGGGTGTCCCGGAATGATGGGGATATTCTTATATATGCATCTTGTTAATGTCGGTTACCAGGTGTTCACCATATGAATGATTTTTATCTCTATGTATGGGATGTGTATTGAAATATGAAATCTTGTGGTCTATTATTATGATTTGATATATATAGGTTAAACCTATAACTCACCAACATTTTTGTTGACGTTTTAAGCATGTTTATTCTCAGGTGATTATTAAGAGCTTCCGCTGTCGCATACTTAAATAAGGACGAGATTTGGAGTCCATGCTTGTATGATATTGTGTAAAAACTGCATTCAAGAAACTTATTTTATTGTAACATATTTGTATTGTAAACCATTATGTAATGGTCGTGTGTAAACAGGATATTTTAGATTATCATTATTTGATAATCTACGTAAAGCTTTTTAAAACCTTTATCTATGAAATAAAGGTTATGGTTTGTTTTAAAAATGAATGCAGTCTTTGAAAAATGTCTCATATAGAGGTCAAAACCTCGCAACGAAATCAATTAATATGGAACATTTTTAATCAATAAGAACGGGACATTTCATTGTACGTGCGAGAAGTGACAAGATCATCCTTAATGGACGATCGAAATGATGTTCACATGGTAATGGTGGACGAGTTGTGAGTCGTGCAAGGTTGCGTGTCGGTTGGAGTTACTGAAGAGCTTGCGAAAAATTCCATCACCATGTGCATGGTGTGGATGACTCAAGTTAGTTGACAATTGGCGAGGATACTCTAAGTCGTAAATTAGAGTATGCCAAGGAATCATGGAGGATCGTTGTATGGGTAGAACGTTACATTCTAAAGAAGTGGGACTTATAGGATGCAATGGTGGCATCGAAGGGTCCAGGGTTGTGTGAGAACTCGAAAAGTTGAGGAATGTGTACCTTCCTTGATCGCGATGAGGTTTAGATCGCGAGGACGCGATCGAGTTCAAGTGGGGGAGAGTTGTAACACCCCATTTTTTGTAGCGCGAATGTTCCTAGTGGTGTTTAAATGATGAGGTATATTATTTTATTAATAATATAATGTTTAAGGTGTCGGGTGTTGGAAACATAGAGAATGGAGCGTGTAAAGAGAGGTTATGCACACTTTCACCAATTTGGTCATAACTTTCTCATACAAACTCGGATTGAGGCGAATCAAAAGCCCAGACGACCGTAATTTGAGCCTGGACGTTTTTAATTTCTAGTGTTGAGCTGAAACGCTGTAGGAGCGCCGCTCTTGGTCTAAGAGCGTCGCTTTTGGTCCTGATTGGGTGCTGTTTGTAATTTTGAAGAGTTAAATGAAGGGCATTTGGGTCTTTTCACTTGGGGTCGATTTTGAGCCACTAAAACTGATCCATTAATCATTTTTATACTCATTTCACCCACACAAACACTCTCTTCAAACCCTAGTGAGAGAAACCCATTTTTAGTGAGAGAGAGCTTGATTTGGAGAAGAAGGAGTTGGATTCTCACCAAAGTCCGAGTGTTAAAGTTGTTCATCTCGTTCACGGCTACGTTGTGGTAGTGTTGGTAAGTTTTAACTCCGAATTTCATTATTTGATTTGATATTCAAAGTTAGGATTTGAACTTGATTTGTTGAGAAACCCATTTAAACTCATGAAGTGAGTTTATCGATGCTAGTAATCGGGTTTTATATTGTTGTTGGTGGATTTTGGGTTGGCTGATGTTTTGGCTATGTTTAAGACTTGCAAATTGGGTTTAATCACTCGGTTTAGTGATTATGGAAGTACTGAAATCCATTTGGGTGTATTTGGTTGACTAATTTTGAAATGGGTCAAAATTAGAGTTTATTTGTCAAATTGGGTAAGATAAGTGTTTAACACTTATGATTTGGTTTAGTTGCTGTATTAGGACCATTTTCACTTGTGTTAGTGATTATTGGTTAGTTTGGGCACGGTTTGTGCTTGGAAGTGCAATTGGGTCGGAATTGCAGTAAGTGTCAATTTGAGTTGGTTTGTAATCCACCCTAATTGCATTGTTTGTTATGTGATAACGGAATAGGTACTTTTCATTGGCGTGTTGCGGATTATTCGGTTGCATTCATCAAGACGATAAGGTGAGTGTAAATATATTATATGCGTGTGTATGCATAGGATGGGTGCGGGTGGGGTAGAGTGATCCTTGGGCGTTCGGGTTCACTTTACATGAGTGTGAGATGATGGACTCTTTGAGTTTTGGGTCCACGTGACACGTTTGTGCGTTTTGGGTTACCACCCTTGGGGTAGTGAATCTCGGGCGATACGGATTCACATTGACAAGTAGGTCAACCCCGTTGTTGTTGTTAAGATGAGTTGGGTAGTGATTCGCGTGTAGTTTCGGCTTCACTAGTGAATCGCGTGTGGTTTTGGATTCACGATGTCGCGTGTGGTTTCAGACATTCCCATTATTGTTGACTTAGGGTAGTGAATCGCGTGTAGTTTCGGATTCACTGGGGCGCGTGTAGTTTCGGCCAACCCTATTGTCGTTGAGGTGAAGGTGGTGAATCGCGTGTGGTTTTCGATTCACTGGGCGCGTGTGGTTTCGGCCGGCCTTCATGTGTTTGAGGTTAATGGGTTAACCTTGGGATTTTTGGGTAGACGCATATATATATATATATATATATATATATATATATATATATATATATATATATATATATATATATATATATATATATATATATATATATATATATATATATATATATATATATATATATATCGTTGTGTTGTAGCTATTCTTGCGGATTTGGCTTGGTGGTACGTTATGTATAGCCTTGCTTAGTTATACTTGGATTGCGGTATGTGTTTACTATTTGTGTTGGTGATGCGTATTCACTTTATGCATATGTATATATATAGTATGTTTATCCTCACTAAGCTTTATAGCTTACCCTCTCGTTGATATTATTTTTATAGGTTCGCAAGGTGGCGGCTCAGGTAAGCGTGGGAACTAGTGGACTTCTGTAGGTTGCTTTAGAAGACCTTGCTTTTGGATCGATTTAGGATTGGGTAGTGTTTTCCCAATCACCATGCTCTAGTTTGTGTCAAAAACCTAAGGGTTGAGTCGTTAATCAGAATTTGTAGATTGTAATTGACTTCGGGTCAAAAACTAGTGTAACGGGTCGTTTTGTTACAAACTAATGAATTGTTATGGTTATGGGGTACTTAAATTGTGAACGAGTGTATTTTGAGTCATATTAAACTTGTATTTGGTCACTAAATTGTTAGACTTGGAATTGGGTTTAATGGGTTGGTTTAACTCTTACAAATTTTGAAACTTCATATGTTCAGGTTCAAGAGCGCCGCTTTTGGGGGTAAAAGCGCCGTTTTTCGCCAGTGAGTTTTAATCTTTTTGGTCAGTCGACAGGAACACAGCTTTTAGAAATAGGAGCACCGTTCTTGTGTCACAAAAGTGCCGCACCTGTGGTTGGTGCGCCGCTCTGGCAATAAAAAAAAAGTTTTGTCATTTTTCGTTAAAATGGTTTGTGGTCGTTTCAATTTGCAACAACCAAATTGAGACTGTCATGCATATCTTAGTTGTTTGCCCTATAATCGCAATTATATGAGAGCTACTTTTAAAATGGTGGAACGCTCAATCAATAAACATCACATCGTTGAAAGAGGCCTTTGTTGAAAATCAAAATATTGCTAACACTACGTTGGGAAAAAGCATAGAGAAAGCGAAAAAATGAACATGCGGTTATACAATTTAGAAACATAGAAATGCTAAACTTTTTCGGAATAAAGCATCGTCAACAAACTTGATTATCTCGGAGATTCAAATACAAAGCTTTAATTGGATATCAAAGAGGCTCAAGAAGACATTGCTTGAATGACATCAATAGCTTATAAATTGGGGCTTTTATATTTCATCAACAAATGAATGTGTGGGAATCGGCTAAGCAAAGCAGTAGCAAAGTGAAAATCGATGAATTCAAGCTATAGTCAAACGTTTGTTAAGTGTTAACTTAATAGGGTTAGAGTGTAATTGGACTATAGCATGATGGGCTAGCCACATACATGTATAGTGTTTATTCTTAATATAAAAAAAAAAATTGCTTTTCAAAATAAAAAAAGGTAATTATACATAATGGGATATCTTTAAATTCTTGGGATGTTACAACGTATTAAACTATTGAACTTATACAAACGACATGGAATCTCACACATACTCCCTAAGACGGAGTAAATAAATAAACAAACTACGAGGTGGGTATATTTATTGATACTTAACGTACGATCAACGAAAGTTAAATTCTCAATCGCTAAATACACTTTTTAATTACGGAGTACATTGTTATGTGCCTACTTTTAATTTAAAAGTGTGAAGTGTGATGTAATGTTTTCAATATTGATTTTGATAAATTCATTAGAGTCGTGGTCATTTAAGATATGAGGCCAAAAAGTGCATTAATTTGTTACCCAAATAAATTCGACTTTATAAACAGCATTACGTGCCTATAAATTGTGACAAGCCAATTCAACCAATAAAAGTTGCACATGTTAGTGTTTTGTGTTATCGCTTTCTATTTCATGTTACTTGTTTGTAAATCTAATGAAAAAAGTGATCACACGGGCACTTATAGTAAAAAAGAATTTAAATGAAAGAACATGATATAGACAATTGAGATAAATTGGTACGCTGAAGTTCAATTATTGATTTCGTTATTCAGATTTAGATTATGTTTAAATTTAAATTTAAACGTGAATGAATAATACTCCACAGAAATTTAATTACATTACATTTTTTTTTAAGTGAGGAAACCTCCTATGAACGAGCACATTGACACTCATAAAAGGTAAAACCTCGGGTAATCAATCCTCCCCAGCGCGAGACCTGGTATCGGGTGAATTGCGCATTATGTGCACCCTCTAGTCACACTCCCTTTGAGAACAATTGGCATAGCCAGGAATTGAACTCGGGTGGTGTGCTTCATTGGGCAATTCGATGGCCACTCAGGCAAGCCTGCATGGTTACACTTTTTTTTGGTAAGCGAGGAAACCCTCCTATGAAAGAGCACATTGGCTCTCACATCGAAGGTAAAACCTCGGGTAATCATGACCCCCGAACGCGAGACCTGGTACCCGGTGAATTGCGCATTATGCGCACCCTTTAGTCACACTCCCTTTTTGAACAATTTGGCATAGCCAAGAATTGAATCCGGGTGGTGTGCTTCATTGGACAACTCGATGAACTCGAGTGGTGTGCTTCATTACACTTCTAATCAAAACAAATTTAAAAATGTCTAACCAAAGAGTCTTTGACCTAGCGATATCGATGAGCCCCTCTAACTTTGAAATTATGAGTTCGATTTTGTTTAGGATTATGTTCGTGTAGAATTATGTAGGGTATATGAGTTTATCGTTTAAAAAAAAGTTAAAAATCTACAAAATCTACCACACTGTCTTGACAAAAACAAATTTTAGTTCCGCGTAGAAGCCGAATGTAATCGCGAGCTCATGCAATGTCTACAAAAGCTGGTTGTCGGTGCAAGACCAGTGAATTAATATATAGTATAGATAACAAATTAATTAAATTAGTAGTAAATTTTGGGGTTTCTCATTATTAAAAAAGATGGATGGATTATCACGTAACAATAAGACAATGATTTCGTGTATTTTCAAAGCAACTTCTTCTTTCTTATAGACTCAAAACTTTTTTTTTTTTTAAATATTTTTTTGAAAGGCCTAATATAGTCAAAACATGAAATATTAAATATACTAAACATGGTTAAATAATACTCCGTACGGAGTATTAATTATAAGTTTGTATCTTAATTTATTGGATAACTAAGTTTTTAGTCCGTGCAATTCACGATAGTTGAAAAATAATTTAAAGAATAATGATGATAAATCGCTTTCATTATATCATGAAGTTCATGCAATATACGGCCGTTGAAAAATCAATTAAAAGATTAACGATGATAAATCGCTTTCATTATATCATTAACTATGTGCGAACACGAACAATAAAAATGGTTAAGCACAAATTTATGATGTATTTTACAATAATAATATTATTTAAGTTAAAGAGTGTAAGTTCAAATGCAAACATTTTAAATATGTTTTTATTTGATTGATGATATTGTTGTTGTTTATAAAAATTATATTAGTTAATGGTGATTTTTAAATTAAAATACGTTCCATTTTAGATATGATATATAATACATAGAGATGGATAAGTTTAAATATGTAAGTATGATATCGCCAGAAAAGTTAGTTTCGTTTGGCACGGAACAAGGTCGACTGGACGAGTCACAGTAGGGATGTCATGTGTATTATATTTATTTGTGCGGGGCCTAAATCTTCTTTCGGCTTTCTAAAGGTAGAAAGTGTAAGTTGAGCTAGGGTCGTGTTTTTGAATGGTTTAACGAATTGAAGATTAAAGATATAATTGATGTCAGGTAAATTCCCTAAATAAAATATAGTAGTAGGTTTTTTTTTCAACAATCTCAAATGCGGGAAAGTAAAAAGGTTGGAGAGGTACCCGGAGTACGCAGACCAAGGAAATGTTGACCAAGATATACGCTTAGGCTAGCGAAAGGTAGTTATGTTACAAATAAACCTTTAATTAGGAAAATACTGGACTGATCGGATGAGTCAATTGTGTAATCCTACCGGTCTTTGACCTCTCGGAATTCTCTTTGAGCAAAAGCACATATGTCACATAGGTTACACTTTTAGAGTGACGGACCCTCAGATGTTATCCTTGGTTAAGCACTAGGTGTTGTCAGAAGTTAAGCTCTAGTCTTAACCATCGTTATCTGTCAGAGACAAAGTAACTACGTGCCATGTTGAATGAACAATCACACCAGGAGGAGCCTGCCGGGTTAAGTTGACAAAATAGATTTAGGAACTAACAAACCTATCATTATACTAAGCAGAACCAAGCTATCCTAATAATTATGCAGCATTACACTGTTAAGATGATAGTAAAACACATAGAAACATACCAGGAGCATGCAATAGACAATACAACCAATCCTAAGGCAACAATCAAACAAGAACATACAATATGGTCAAATCATACAATTGGGTGCAACTAGGTAGGTCACAACAGCCCCTAAGAGGTCTCCTCGGGTCATTTATCAGGCAAACTAGGTCATTCATGACTCAATTCCTAAGTTCTATTTCCCATAAGTACAATAAATGCCTCTTGGGTTCACCGACCATAACAAGTTCATAGAATTCTTCAGGTATAGTATAAAAGAGGGTTTTGATCCTATGAAGTAGCAAATTTCATATAATTGGACAAGTCTCGATCACAACAGTAGGTTGGTCAGTCCTCAAGATACTAGCATACAAGCCTATCGGGGTTACAGATTCATCATAACAACAGTAATCGTACTATATTTACATAACTACACTAGCCTAAGTTTCTATCAAGGCAACAAACGAAAAGTTTACGCTAGCATGATAATATCAAAACGCGGATAATAACAAATAGTTATTTAGAAAAAGCATTTTTACATTAAAACGTGAAAAGGTGCAGCGTACAGAGATTTCGCCAAAGATTGCAAGGACTCTTAGAGTACTCTCCGAAAAAGCTAACTACTGCTAAAACTACTAACTAAAACTAATTGAATCTTGAATTTAATTGTTTGATGGATTGGTGATTGGTTCAAATGAGAAATCACAAGCCCATTTATAGGCCTTTCAGCTCTGGGTAGGCCGTGCACATGGCTTGTGCACATCTGGGCAGGCCATGTGGCCTGGCCGTGTATGGCAACCGTATGGCAGCCATGCCCGGGTGCAGCAGCCGTGTAGGGCATCATTGGGCAGAACGTGTGGTTGTTGGGAAAGACGTGTGGCAGCCATTTGGGCAGGCCGTGTGGCTGGTCTTTCTTAATCGTTTTTGCTGATTTCTTGGATCGTAACTTGGTTTCCGGGATCGTAGTTTGATTTTCACCGTTTTCGCTCTAGATTCTTCGTTTTAAGCCCGTTTTCTTCGATTCTTCTTGTCTCTCCTTTGTAATTACTAAATCTACAAAATAAAGCAAATATTTGCTTAATTTGGCGATAAAGTTTGTAACTTTATTATTTTTATACAGAATATCAAGGTTAATAACGCGACTTTTTAGACTATATCAAATTATCCCACACTTAGACTTTGCTTGTCCTAAAACAAAATGACGGAAATATTAGGTGAATTTTACTGGATTTGTGACGATCGCTCTAAATCTATATGGACGAATACGTCATTCATCGATTTCATTGCGAGGTATTTGACCTCTATATGATACGTTTTATAAACATTGCATTCTTTTGAAAAGGTATACCATAAATGAATATTTAAATCCAAGGTTTTCGACATCTGATGATTTCTACATATAGACAATCACCGTAAATAACGGTTTACAATAATACTTCCGTTGACAATGCAGTCAGGATAAGATACATGGTGATGGTTTTGAAATACAACGTTTTCTCGAATAAAGCATGTATGACTCCATGCACATAGCTTGTATAACATATAAGCAAACAGCGGAAGACTTCTAGGAACATGAGAATAAATATGCTTACAAGTGTCAACACAAAGGTTGGTGAGTTCATAGTTTTAATGTATCGCATAATCTTTATATGAAGGTGGATCACAAGATTTCAGTTGTTTCATCCAGAAAAGTTTATCAAAATATTCTACAAGATTGAGCACCCTGGTAACTAAGCTTTAACGTTATAATAAGTACCCATGTTTTAACATACATGCAACCAACATGTACAATACACGCAATCCAACGTGTACTAACCTCAAATAGTATACATCTGTTTTATAGTTCAGGCTAGGGTTTCTATACCTGGAACAGACGGGGATGTTAAGCCCTATATATCCATATATAACTACTCACGCCCACCAGTTCTTATAACCGGCAGTTACTAGTTACCAAAGCTAAGGGATTTTCGGTTCAAACTCGGTGTAGAATTTAGTATGTACTTGTATCCATTGCGTTTAAAATAAAATGCATGTATTCTCAGCCCAAAAATATAGATTGCAAAAGTAATTAAAAAGGGAGCAAATGAAACTCACCTTAGCAGCACATAAATTCATTCATCGAAATGTGACCGAAACTCGGAATGTGAAATAACCGTAGATCTCAACCTAGAGAACATACGTTGGTCAATACATGTCTAACAAACTAGGTTGGGTCATAGTGTATCACAACCCTAATGCTCGAGACCGACATGCAGAAGTTAACAAAAGTCATCTCAAAAGTCAACCTGACCCAATATGATCTTTAAATCTATACATGTTTATTAACATAGTATAAGTCTTGATAATTGAACGAATTTATAGTTTATCAAACTAAAAATATTATTTATTTCAGGAGCTATATTATACTTGAATTATCATGGCAATCGAACATGATTTTCATATAGTTTTTCAATACTTGAAAATCAGATTATAGTGTTTATAAAGCTTTAAAACATGATAAGACAGTCAACTTTGACAATTTTTCAATAAGACGAGACGTGCCTTATATAGAAATTCCTTTACTCGATTAGTAATATTTGAAAAATCCAATTTATCAATCTTATAAACAAGTTGTTTAAATATCAATTGCAGATTCAAAAGCAATTTCAATTAATGTTAATCATAATTCAGCTGATTATAACTTCTAATCTGTTCATCGAAACCATTCGATATCTAAATGAAAATTTATTGATTTTTCGTCAGCTTTCCAACGACATGCATATCATATACCTTATCCTAGAAACATATGTATTAAATTCAGGATTCATCATAAACTATCTATCGACAAAATTAAAGCATACTAACATGTATAAACATATATACTCGAGCACTAGACATGGATACACTATTAATATATAAAAGATTAGATATAAATGCTTACGTATCAATATTGTGATTCAGTATTGTAGGAAAGTACGTAGACGCAACGAAGATGATAAACATTAGTTTGACTCACGAGCAATACCCTCGAACCATACCCATAACCTCCATAGTTATAACCCATAATTTCCTTAGCTCTATCCCGCTCGAAAAACTCGTTTTGAAATAACTCGCTCATGACCTCGTCGTAGTATTTTATGTATAATACTTATAATACGAATACTACTAATACTAATAATAATAAAAATAAGATTAATAATATTAATCTTAATAATAATAATAATAATAATAATATTATTATTATTAATAATATAGAGAGAGATATGTATGTGTGTGTGCCTCTGGAACCAGAACTCGATTACATTTATAGATGATTCCTAAATCCAGCCTCCATGCGATCGCATGGTTTCTCAGGCACAAGGCCATGCGATCGCATGGCCACCTGTGTCCAGCTATTTTTGTTTAACTTCTTGCTGTCGACGTTTTTAATTATAATTCTATATAATATTTTTAATTTATATAATTAATTATATATTATATTATATTTATGTACATAGTTATCTTGTAATTTTAATTCCAATAACTTGTACATTGACACTCGACTTATGTCCCGGTTCCGGTTTCTCGAACGCATTTTCGTACGCTTAGAAAACTAGTACTTTACGTTTCGTGACTCGTACCTTTGTCAGAATATAGACTTAAATTATCCATAAACTATATCACTCGAAATATAACTTATACATTTAAGTGTTTTGGTCATTTACTTCTATAAATCATCTTCTCGTTATTTACAACAATAATAGTATTATCAAACGTTTTATAACCAAGTTAATATATATTCGATAAACACGTTTTAAATACACGTCGCAAGTTATTCATGAAATTAATATTCCAACCTATCATAAACATTCAAATAGATATTTAAACCAATAAGTTTAATGCACCGTATCATATAATTAATACCTTGTTACGCTTTCAAGTTATGTGTATATATATATATATATATATATATATATATATATATGTATGTATGTATGTATGTATGTATGTATATGTATATGTATCTATTTACATATAATTGTTCGCGAATCGTCGAGAACAACCGAAGGGTATTTGAATATATGAAAGTAGTTCAAAAATTTTGAGATTCAGTTTTACAGACTTTGCTTATCGTGTCGAAAACGTTAATCATACAAAGATTAAGTTTAAATTTGGTCAGAAATTTCCGGGTCATCACAGGATTCATATCTTGTCAAACCTCAGATCCTTTTATTATGCTAAAAAATCAGAGATTTTTGAAGACATTGTTCGAAAGTATTAGAAAAAGTTTCAGACTTTAAGTTTACCACCAGATTTTATTCGTTTCTTGGTTTAAGGGCGTACTTATCAATCTTTATCTATAAGATATACATGACCAGGATTCTCACAATCGGATTACTCATATCGCTCAAGTATTTAGGGTGCCCTATTTTAATTGTACTGGCACTCAAAAACCTTTCGTGTAACGATTATTGTCATAGGCTTGATCGAGAATCGATATCTCCACAGGCTAGATAAGGATGATATTGATATTTTCCTTAGTCATTCCTTCGGGAGGAAGAACGGGTTAAGAGGTTGGTTGGCGGAGAAATGTGAAGATTTTTGATTTTAGCTAAGAGGGGATTTCTCGACCCTTTGGAAATCTTTTGAGAGATTTGATATAATTGGGTTTTTCAGAATATCCTTCTTTTCTGTAGGATGGATGGCATTTTATTCTTTTTGCGAAGAGTTTCCTCGGAGAACGTGAATTTCCTTGTAAGGAGCTTCTTTCTTTTGTAATTCTCCTGGATCACAACTTCTTTTTCTTTTTATTAGCATATCC
The DNA here is from genome assembly GCF_046630445.1 of Rutidosis leptorrhynchoides. NCBI lineage: Eukaryota > Viridiplantae > Streptophyta > Magnoliopsida > Asterales > Asteraceae > Rutidosis > Rutidosis leptorrhynchoides. The sequence continues at coordinate 135,287,151 of NC_092334.1, forward strand.
CTTCTTCATAACTTTTACATTTTTCTTCTTGTGCCCAGAGAGAGGTATTTCACCCGAAAGAGGTCATTTATGGACCTATAAAAAATAATCTGGGATTTCGAAAAAAATTTGACAAGTATTTTGAAGAAAACTTTGGTCGATCTACCTCTTCGAGTTTCTTCAGAGTTCAGAAATGAGAAAAGGATTGAAGGTGAAAAGGGTAACGTATTTGATAGTGATTTGGGGGTGAGTATTTTCTTATTCATCAACTCTTTTGAAATGAGTTGGTCGGTTAAATGCGTGGAGAGAAAACGGAAACGGATGGTTTTTGTTCTTTTCTATCCAGAATGTTTTCGGGAAGGATCAAACCTACACCGCGTATGGTGCTTACTAGTCATTGGTCTTGAAACGTATATCAAGACCAAGTTCTAACTTTAATCGTACATTGGCACACTCTTCAAACAAAAATAGCAAAGTATTGTAGATCATATTATTCATACAATAACTTTGGGCCCAAGTTACCTCACTATTTGTTGGTGGGGGTCATGCTTGGTCATGCGTAGCCTTTTTACACAATCATTCAAAAAATCATTTAATAACTCATAAGTCTTAGCTTATTCATTCCGTTCAAATAAATGCTTAAAAACACCGATTTCCTCGCAATTTTATAGAAACTTTTGGTATAACGGAATAGATTTTTTTTCGAATTTACCCAATATTCTTGCCATTTCTTTTTGAGAACTAACAAAATATTTTGAAAACTTTTAAGTGTAAACGGTTACTTTTGTACTTAATTTTCCCAACCCGATACTACCATCCCACACTTAGAAGATGTAACGACCCAAAACATGAGGCGGGAAAATACACGTTTTTTTTATTAAACAGACCATAAACAGACCAATTTGCACAGCGGGCCAAAGCTTGCGCGATGCGCCTTATAAAGGATTTTCATATTAGTAACATTGCCAAACCTGATGGTCCATTTCTGCAAATTTGCGCGGCGCGCACCATTAAGCGCGACGCGCCTTAACACGTGAACTGAGACCATCAGCTTTTTAAGATAAAACATCAATTTTCTTGACAATACAAATTCCATTAACCATAACCTATTTAACGACCTTCCCAGTTTACATATGAAAAATTTTACAGGTTTACAAAAGGGTAGACGACCGATATAAATCAAAATATTAATTTCGACCAAACGATTTTAAGTTCCAAACAAAAGACGATCATGGTATTTGGGGTTAAATTACCCAAACTTAGGTCGAAATCCAAAAGCATCCTCTAACACAAACATAAGAGGGAGTAATCTATTCCAAAAGCACACTCTTTCCCTTATTCGCACCTATATTTAAAAAGAGTAAACAACGAGAGGGTAAGCATAAAGCTTAGTGAATGCAACAATTATACATATACATATATAATCTACTTACTTGCAAACACTTACACAAAATTCACACACAATCTAGCACTTCCAGTTAGCAAATATAAACAACGTATAAAGCCAAATAACCACCACGCATACCCACACTCTGGTGCTACCGGCTCTTTGATTCACACCATACGTCACAAGCTAAGGCGCTACCGGCTCTTTGGTTCACGCCATTACGCAATTGTCATGATGCTACCAGCTCTTTGGTTTACATCATAACACCGAGTCATACTCACGCTAAGGTGCTACCAGCTCTTTATTTCACACCCTAACAACTCATGCTATAGTGCTTCCAGCTCTTTGGTTCACGTCACAACACAAATGCCATGATGCTACCTGCTCTTTGGTTCACATCATATCACCCATTATGCACATGCTATGGTACTACCGGCACTTGGTTCATACCTTAGCACAAATGTGGTTTCGACACACGAACTTTAAACCTACATTTTGCACCCACGATAATATGTAGTAACCCACACCGCATCTCATACATATAAATACACTATATACGTACACGTATAATTATTCTACTCACCTTATCACTTGGTGAAAGTCAATACCAAAATCCAGCAAGCTTCAATGTAATGTACCTATTACATTAATTATACAATTAACACACAAACAAGTTGGATTACATACCAACCCATAACCCCTAGTGCAATTAGGACCCATAGTTTAAATGTGACCCGTTTGCACTACTAACACCCACACTAGGTAAACACTATCCCAAATCACTATTGCTAGTAATTATAGTCCAAAACACACTCGCTAACACAAGTTTTGAGTAATTGAATCATCATCTTGCTAGTTAGGTCACACAACACCCTTTTGACCCATTTCAAGGTCATCACTCACATTTGGGTCAACCATGAACCCTAACAACCCCCATTTACTAACACATAGGTGTGCTAGTGATTCAATAACATATTAAGACTCACAAACCCTAATTTACATCTTCAAACCTTAAATTATGAATCTTTGGGTTTACATTCAACAATCTTGCCCAAAATCCTTAATTAACAAAGCAAATGGGGCTTACACCCAACACTATACCAAAACCCTAACCATAACCCAAATTAAACAAAATAATTCGGATTTGGAACTCACTACAACAACACAACGTAGTTAGCAAGTGGATTCAACATGTTCCAAGCTTCAATTGATGAGAGATCTAGCTTTTTCTTCTTTGATTTGAGATTTTTCTCTCTAAGGTTTTCTCTCCCCCTCTCTAAGTGGAAGTATTTGAGTGAAATGATGAAAAAATGAGATAAGGATAAGGTCGGATCAGTTTTGGTGGCCTCAAACCCGCCACTCAAGTGTAAAGACCACAATGCCCCTTTAAAACCTTTAAAATAACGAACCAAACTGTCAGCTGATTATACGCGCCGCGCAGAAGGTTGCACGTCGCGCCTTATAGGGCATTTCTGGATCAGCGCGTTACAACTCTTCCCCACTTGACCCGGATCATGCCCTCGCAATCCAAGACGCATGACAAGCAGGAAGATACACTAACACAAATTATTCGGGTTCGCACGTAAACTCTGAACCCTTACGATGTCGCCATTGAACCTTATTAGTTATCACCTCCTTATTCTGCAACATCTTTACCTTTTCATCGAGAATCGCCATCAAATCCTCAACATACTCCAATTTTTTGTTCAAGGTGATTTCATCCAATGGCACCCACGTCGAGTCATCCGCAAGACACTTACGGAGATGGTAAACATGAAATGTGTTATGAATTCCAGCAAGTTCTTTGGGCAACTCTAATTTTTAAGAAACTTCACCAACATGAGCCAAAATTTTGAAGGGTCCAACAAACCGAGGAGCTAGCTTACCCCATTTACAAAACCGTATAATACCCTTCCATGGAGAAACCTTGAGCATCACCATGTGACCTTCTTGAAACTCAATCGGCTGTCTACGCTTATCCGCATAAGACTTTTGTCTATCTTGAGTCGTTTTAAGTCGAGCCGAATCATATCAATCTTACAATACGTCTCTAGTACCAAATAGGTACTCCCGAATTATTTTTGACCCACCTCCCCCCAACAAATCGGGGTTCGGCATCTTCAACCATAGAGCATATCATACGGTGGCATCCCGATACCAGTATGATAACTATTGTTATACGAGAATTCCACCAAAGGTAAGTGTTCATCCCAACTACCACCAAAATCAATAACACACACCTGTAACATGTCCTCCAATGTTTGGTTTGTCGTTCAGTTTAACTGTTCCTTTGAGGATGATACGCCGAGCTCATCTGCAACTTTGTACTCATATCTTCATGAAACTTATTCCAAAATCGAGATGTAAAACGAGTATCCCGTTCTGAAACAATAGATATAGGAATCCCATGTCTAGATATTACCCCCTTGATAAATAATTTCGATAATGCCTCCGCCGAAATCGCCTCCCGAATGGGAAGAAATAATGCACTTTTCGTCAATCTATCTAATATTACCCAAATTGTATCAAATTGGGTTCTCGCCGTGTTTGGCAACTTTGTAATGAAGTCCATGGTATTGTGCTCCCACTTCCTCTTTGAGATTTCTAGTGGTTGCAACATACCATACGGATTTTGGTGCTCGGCCTTAACTTGTAAACACGTAACGCATTGTTTAATGCACTTAACCACGTCACGCTTCATCCTGGGCCACCAATACTCTTTCTTTAAATCAAGGTACATCTTTGTCGCAACCGGATGAATGGAATACTTTGACTTTGTGCTTCATCGAGTAGCACTTGTCGGTAATCGCCCATTTTAGGCACCCACACTCTACCTTGAAAAGACAACAATCCATGTGGACCTAATTTAATAGACTCTGTTTGCCCTTAATCCACTCTTCATGCTTGTTATTGAAGAAAGCTTCAATTTGAATCTCACCAAGCTTTACAAGGAAATCGTTCGTAATAGTCATGCGTAATGATTCCACTCGTATTGCTGGATATTGACTCTTTCGGCTCAACGCATCTGCAACAACATTAGCCTTACCCGGATGGTAAAGTATCTCACAATCATAATCTTTCAACATATCGATCCACCGACGTTGACGGTTATTCAATTCTCGTTGATCAAAGAGATATTTCAAACTCTTGTGATCCTAATAAATTTTGTACTTGACACCATATAGGTAGTGGTGCCAAATTTAAAAGCATGAACCACCGCTGCCAATTCACGATCGTGAGTTGGGTATTTCTTTTCGTGTTCCTTTAATTTTCTAGAGGCATAAGCGATGACTTTACCCCTTTGCATTAGAACACAACTGAGCCCATGGATTGAGGCATCACAATAAACTGTCATATCTTTGATTCCTTCCGGTAACACCAACACCGAAGCTTGATACAAATTCGCCTTCAACAATTGGAAAGAAATTTCTTGTTCATTTTCCCAATTAAACCTCACATTCTTCCTCGTCAATTTGGTTAACGGATAAGCTATTTTTGAGAAGTTCTTGAATAAACCGACGGTAGTAACCGGACAATCTGAGAAAACTTCGGATTTTCGTTTGTGTAGTCGGTTGCTCTCAACTCTTTACCACCTCTATTTTCCCTGGGTCCACTTGAATACCTTCTTTGTTCACAATGTGGCCATGGAATTGCACTTCCCTTAGTCAAAATTCACATTTAGAGGATTTTGCATACAACTTCTCCTTTCGTAACGTCTTCAACACTTCACGTAGATGATGTTCATCCTCCTTGATACTCTTAGAATAAGCGAGTATGTCGTTAATGAACATAATCACCGATTTGTCTAACATAGGTTGGCACACCCGGTTCATAAGATCCATAAATGCCGCGGGAGCATTCGTAAGGCATTACTATAAATTCGAAATGCATGTAACCAGTTCGAAAGGCCGTTTTCTCAATACCTTCATCACGGATCCGCATTTGATGTTAACCGGACTGTAAATCAATTCTGGAAAAATAACACGTGCCTTGGAGTTGGTCAAACAAATCGTCAATCCTAGGTAATGGATAACGATTTTTGATCGTCGCTTTGTTCAACTCTCGATAATCAATGCACATCCGCATACTATCATCTTTCTTCTTCACGTACTAAATCAAAGCACTCCATGGTGAAGCACTCAGTCGGATAAAACCCTTCTCTAGAAATTCTTGGGATTTATTCAACAATTCTTGCACTTCTGTTGGCGCTAAACGATAAGGTGTTTTAGCAATGGGAGTAGCCCCTGCAACCAACACAATGCGAAATTCAACTTGTTTTCCCGCCGGAACACCCGGTAACTCCTCCGTAAACACGTCTTCAAATTCATTAACCACCGGAATACTTTGAATGGATGGAGGCTCTTCACGAGTATCAACTACATGTGTTAGAAAAGCCATACCCCACCTACCAAGGAGCCGACGTGCCCGTGCATAAGTACATAGTGGCACAAACTTTTCATGACATGTAATGTCGGCTCTATAATGATCGATCTAGTCCATTCCTACAATAACAACATCGAATTCACCCAATGTCATTGGTATAAGGTTAATCTTAAAGTTTTCGACATCAAACACAATATCACAATTGTCACACACATCAAACCCTAGTACGGTTTTCGCATCCGCTATTTTGAATTCTACCGGATTCCTCAACTTAACTAGAGGTCTCTCGAGTTTATTTACAAACTTTGGGGAAATCAAGGACAAATTAGCACCACAATTAAAAAACACTTTCAGGAGTTTAGAGTTAACCATAAAAGTACCTGAAACAACTTCATTGGACTTCTTAGCTTCCTCACTAGTCATAAAATATATACGTCCCCTTGCCATACCCTCCGCCTTCTCAAGCTTCTTGGTTTGATCCCCATACAAATAGGGACATTCCGACTTTCAGTGGCCTTCCTTTCGACAATTAAAACATGTGATCTTGTTAGAAGATGAGTTCGTACAATCACGAGATATATGCCCCTTTTGCCCACTAGTATAGCACGTGCGTCCATAACCTCCGGAAGCACTTTTCTTCACACTACTGACACTTTCGATTACACCCTTGCTCTTCTTGTTAGAATGACTTGTAGCTTCAAAGTTCCTTTGCTAAAAGTGAAATCATTTTTTTTTTGGGGCATGTGACTCAAAACCACTCGCCACATCAAACAACTTAGCGAAAGAATCCACCGACCCAATGCTAATCTTCTCCCACATGTTATCATTCAAGGTTCGATAAAAGTCTTCTATCAACATACGATCCTTATCGATATACTCCGGGCAAAATTGGGCCATTGACAAGAAATTGGACTTGAGAGTGTTCAAGTCCATCGACCATTGCCGCAAATTACGTAACTCGTTTCTTAGTCTAGAAATATTGGCTTGAGTTCGATACTCTCTAAAGAATTCTGCCTTGAACTCTTCCCAAGTTAAGCTCATACATTGCTCTTCACCAAAAACTTGAATCCTTCTATCCCACCATAACTTTGCATCTCCCCTTAACATACTACTACTGTACCTCATTTTCTTATCAAGAGGGCATTCACTAGTGTGGAAAGCCCCTTCAATATCAGAGATCCAATGAGTACTTTTGAGCAGAACTCTCTCACCATCAAACGTGGGAGGTTTGGGAATCAAGAAGTTCTTGTATTGGGAATCAAGAATTTCTTGTAAGCAAAGTCTCTCCTTCCAACACCCCCCATATTATTCTCCACATTCACGCCTTGAGGTTTAGAAAACCACTTCTCAAACTCGGCTTCAACAATAGCACCCACTTGCTCCTTTATAAGGTCAGTTATTTGTTCATTAGTCGACACCTCAAAGACTTTCTTTACCTTCTCGAGAAAAGCCTCGGAATGGCTCTCCAGGATGGCCTCTACCTTGATCGTGAAGTCATTGTCATCACTTTGGCCCCATTATCGTACCCTTCCTTGTCTTCATTCTAAGAAACAAAATAGGTTAAACAACAAAACGCACGTAAACCACACACATCACCCCATCTTGCTCAACACTCGTCGTACTTCATTCGTTTGACACGGTTTGAACCTGTAACAATGGTAGTTAGTCATTATTACACGAGCACATTGCATCAACTCATTAGTACAATGACTATCTTGCTCGACGATACGCAAACACAAATATGATATAATCACAACATAGTTAGTTCACCTCTACTAAGGCACTAACCAATCCCCGGTCCAACCCGTATCCTACAAGTCCCGCATTTAATGCACATACTATGAAGTCTAAGTCTAGGCACCTATCTCAAGTCACCTAAATCCCTTAGATAATGCTCCGATACCACTTGTAACGACTAATACATAAGGGGAGAAAATACATGTTTTCTTTTTTTTAAACCGACGATAGACAGATCAATTTGCGCGGCACGCCTTATTAAGGATTTTTAGATCAGTAACATTGCCATACCTGATGTTCCATTTCTGCACATTTGTGCGACGCGCACCATTAAGTGCGGCGAGCCTTAACACATGAACTGAGACCAGTAGCTCTTTAAGATAAAACGTAAATATTCCCGACAATACAAATTCCATTAACCATAACCTGTTTAAAGACCTTCCCAGTTTACATACGACAAATGTTTACAAGTTTACAAAAGGGTACGATGACCCATATAAATCAAAATATTAATTTCGACCTAACGAGTTCAAGTTTTAAACAAAAGACGAGCATGGTATTTGAGGTTAAACTACCCAAACATAGGTCGAAATCCAAAAGCATCCTCGAACACAAACATAAGAGGGAGTCATCTATTCCAAAAGCACACCCTTTTCCTTATACGCACCTGTATCTAAAAAGAGTAAACAACGAGAGGGTAAGCATAACGCTTAGTGAATGCAACAATTATACATATACATATATAATCTACTTACTTACAATCACTTACACAAAAGTCACATACAATCTAGCACTTCCAGTTAGCAAATACAAACAATTTATAAAGCCAAACAACCACCACGCATAATTAGCTAGCAATCGATTAGCATACAATAAAAATAATGCTAATTTAATGACACACATAACATATGGTTAACCATACCAACGCTATGGTGCTACCGACTTTTTGGTTCACACCATACGTTACATGCTAGGGCGCTACCGGCTCTTTGGTTCATGCCATTACGCAATTATCATGATGCTACCATCTCTTTGGTTCACATCATAACATCGAGTCATACTCATGCTAAGATGCTACCAGCTCTTTAGTTCACACCCTAACAACCCGTGCTATAGCACTACCGACTCTTTGGTTCACGCCAACATAAATGCCATGATTCTACCGGCTCTTTGGTTCACATCATTGCACCCGTTACACACATGCTATGGTACTACCGGCACTTGGTTCATACCATAGCACAAATGTGGTATCGACACATGAAATTTAAACCCAAATTATGCGCCCATGACACGATGTAGTAACTCACACCGCATCTCATACAAATAAATACACTAGATACATACATGTATAATTATTCCACTCACCTTATCACTTGGTGAAAGTCAATACCAAAATCTTGCAAGGTTCAATGTAATGTACCTATTACATTAATTATACAATTAATACACAAACAAGTTAGAATACATACCAACGCATAACCCCTAGTGCAATTATGACCCATAGTGCAAATGTGACCCATTTGCACTACTAAAACCCATACTTGGTCAAGACTATCCCAAATCACTAATAGCTAGGGATTATAGTCCAAAACACACTCACTAACACAAGTTTTGAGTAATTGAATCCTCATCTTGCTAGTTGGGTCACACAACATCCTTTTGACCTACTTCAAGGTCAACACTCACATTTGGGTCAACCATGAACCCTAACAACCCCAATTTACTAACACATAGGTGTGTTAGTGATTTAATAACAAATGAAGACTCACAAACCCTAATTTAAATCACCAAACCTTAGATAATGAATCTTTAGGTTTACATTCAACAATCTTGCCCAAAATCCCCAATTAACAAAGGAAATGGGGCTTACACCCAACACTAAACCAAAACCCTAACCATAACCCAAATTAAACAATAGAATTCGGATTTGGAACTCACCACAACAACACAACGTAGTTAGCAAGTGGATTCAACAAGTTTCAAGCTTCAATTGATGAGATCTAGCTTCTTCTTCTTTGATTTGAGCTTTCTCTCTCTAGGGTTCTCTCTCTCTCTCTCTCTAAGTGGAAGTATTTGAGTGAAATGAAGATAAAATGAGATAAGGATAAGGTTGGATCAGTTTTATGGCCTCAAACCCGCCACTCAAGTGTAAAGACCACAATGCCCTTTTAAAACCATTAAAATAACGAACCAAGCTTTCAGCTAATTATGCGCGCTGGGCAGATGGTCAAGCACCACACGTTATAGGGCATTTTTGGATCAACGCGTTACAGAAGAACATTGTCCATAGTGTTTTCTTTTAAGAAAATTTTAATAATATTATAAATTAAGGACAATGTCTCCTAGAATCTTTAAGTTAGTTGCGGAATGTAATCCCACACTTAGAGATTTTAACTGTGGTCATATATAAATATAAAGGGTGTTCTAGAGATAAATGACTCCCCTATGGTCTGTGTTGGAGATAAGTCATATGCAGTGCTCGGATCTTTTCCATGTGATTCTGAAAAAACAATAAACCAAAGAGAGAAACTCCAGTATGCCATAAATTTAGTACATCGATGTTCTTATAATTAAAGAAAAGTAAACTATATAAACTAAAAAGGTGTTTATGATACTATCCTGGTTGCGCTAGGTGTGCTAATGTGAGTCAAAATAGCTATGTTTCAAGGTCATCAAGCTTAGTTAAATTATCCCATCCATGCCCAACGGGTGTCTCTGATGTAATAAGTGCGTCAAGACAGAGGTATGACGGCATCGGCAGCTCGGAAAAATCGAATGGGTTGTCCTGTGGTGGAATAGATGAAATCTCGAAAAGCTGGGTAGCAGAAGCGGATGGAGGAATAATCTGTGACGACCCGGAGATTTTCGACCAAATTTAAACTTTATTTTTAAATGATTTCGATACGATAAGCAAAGTCTGTAATGTTGAGTCCTAAAATGCTTGAACTATTTTATGAGATCATCTTACCTTTGACTATTCCCAACGATTCGCGAATAATTGTTTGTAAATAAATATTTATATATATATATAAATATAAATGTATACTTTAAATTTATTTGTTTCAACATATATTTAATATACTTATCTATCTAATAAAATTTGATAAAACATAATTGTAAATATTGTAATTTGAAAATATATGTAAGTGAATTCTACATATTGTAATTTGAAAATATATGTATGTGAATTATATGTAATGTTGTTATATATATAAAAATTTATAAATATTCAATATTCAATATACATTATTATATTAGTAAATATTACATAATTTATAATATGTAAGGTTAATATATCAAATTTTATTACAAGTTAAATTATAGTTGTCAAATTAATATTATTATTGCTTTCATGATAAACAGTAATATTAATATTTATATCAATGTCATTAATGTTTTTATGTAGAAATAAAATATGAGGCATTTAAATATTATTACTAATATTAATATTATCAATAATAATATAATTAGTATTATTATTATAACTACCATTAATAATATTATGATTATTATTATTATTACTTTTATTATTATTATTATTATTAATACTATTAATAATATATTTATTATTCTATATTTAATAATTATTATTAATTACTAATATTAATTAAAATTGAACTGTAAAGTTAGATCAATTATATGGAATCTACCAGATACCACAATCAGTTAATTACAAAAAAATTAAAAAGTCAATAAATCGTCAAATTCTGTTAGCTTTCACGATCCAACTTGATTTTTTTTTTCTGTCTAATCTTGTAACAGATAAATATCATTACAATCCAAAATTTGTTAGATATCTGAATCACATCTGGTACAAGTCTGATTACGATCACTATCTGCCTTTTTATTTTTTTCTTTTGTTTTCACCTTCCTGGATGGAACTTCCTGTCGATGCTCCCAAATAATATAAGGAATCGATTTATTTGTGTTGAGAAGAAAATTCATTCAACTCTCTGTCACCAAATCTCAATTATAACTAGTACTAGATTATTTTGGATCAATTAAATCAATTTTTTTTATATACAGTTCCGATGCCTCTGTATATATATATTTTTTTTTAAATCTTGAATGCAAACAAATTTTTCCAAAAGTAATAATGTGAAGTTATCAGTAATCATCCACTTAAACTTCCTACAAATTTTCACGAACCAATTTTTGTTATTCATCTTGAATTCGAGAGTCAAAGTTTTGGAAATAAAAAGTCAAACGTTTTGTTCTTCGATGAATTCGAGTTAACTGTTATGATTCAAGTCCAATTGATGTTTTCAAAAGTTTATAGGAGAGATTTGCAACCTAATTCATGTTTTAATTTTTATCTGGATCGATCTAAAATTTAAGTTTGATGTGTGAGTCTTCGTGTTCATCACAGATACGTATAATGCTTCTATTACTGCTTTTTATTTTAATTTTTCTTTTCCTCTATGATTAATCAAAACAAACATTACAGGTCAATTACGATTCCATTTCAAGTCCTAATTAAAACCTTAAATTCGCTGGTCTCTATGGTTGATTGGTTTGGTCGATTGTGTTAATTGAAGAAGAAAAGAAAATAAATAATACGGGTTAAGAATAAATAGAATGGTTTTAATCTCAGAAAAACAGAACAGAGGAATGGTTAAGGGGAGTGGTGATGAGCGAGAGGTCTCGGGTTCGAGCCCAGCGAGTGGCGCTTATTTTTTTTTAAAAAGCATTCTAAGGTAGTTTACATACCAAAAATCATTATTTTTGTTATTATTATTGTTATTATGATTATTATTATTATTATTAATGTTATTATTACTTATTGTTTTTATTATACAATTAAAATGATGATTATTATTAATAATTAGTTATTATTAAGTAATAACATTAGAGCATAATAAGTATTATTATTATTATTATTATTATTATTACGATTTTGGTTATTATAATTATCATTAGTATTATTGTTATTAATACAAGAAAATGATTATTATTATTATTAGTATTATTATTGCTATTACTATTATTATTACTATTATAGTTAAGTATTAGTAGGTAATATTATTATTGTAGTATTTATTATTATTATTATTGTGAAAATAATACAAACTATTATTATTTTCATAAATATTAGTATTATTATCACTTTATAAAGGTTAGAACCATTTTTATAAGTATATTACTATTAATATCATTATTTTTATCACTAATGAAATCATAACCATTGGTATCTCAATTAGTAATATTAAGTAGTATAACTATTATCATTTTTATTATTATTGATATTACTTTAGTATTAATATTAATATAACTAATATTTTGTAAACAAAAGATTAACTAAATAAAAATATGTATAATAACCACAACTTAAATATATAAACACTTTACTTAAATATACAAAATGAATATATAATAAAGTATATAAATTATTAATATAAAAATTATCACTAATAATAATATAATTAATTGTTCAAATACGCTTATATATATTAATGAGTATACAAATGATATAGGTTCGTGAATCCGAGGCCAACCCTACACTTGTTCAATGTCGTCATATGTATTTTTACTACAAAATATAGTATTGTGAGTTCATTTGATTCCCTTTTACTCTTTACATTTTTGGGACTGAGAATACATGCACTACTTATACAACTGCTTTATTAAATGCTTTTGTAATAAATTTTGAACTGCGAATACATGAAATGCTTTTATAAATGTTTGACGAGATAGACACAAGCAAAACATTCCTCGAATGAATTTTGTGGACGTGATAATAGCCACCATTGAATTATGTGGACGTGATAATTGTCACAATTGATATGAATATTTTTCCCCTGATTATTATTGCTTGGTAACCTAAGAATTAGGGAACATCACTAATTTTGAGAATTAGTTCACGCCTAATTGACGCGAATCCTAAAGGTAGCTACCGGGTTTAACACCCCCACCCAGAATGTTCACTAGACGGAAGGGCTAGTGGGTGTGGTGTTTAGTACTTCAAAGTTTATATGATTATTATACAGACGAGATGTTCTGTTTTGGGGATATTATTATGCGCATTATATGTTAAGGTCGGTTACCAAGCCAAGCTATGAAAGCAATGAAAAGTAAATGTTATGTATCGAGAGAATGATTTTATACACAGGTTATGTGTATGTTATTTTTGTGCATGAGATATGTGTACGGTTACTAAGATTTATGAAAGATGATTTCGTACACGAGAAAGGTGTACTGTATTTAAAAGATATCGCATGTACATTACAGGTGGGTATAGGATTCGGGCCCATTTATACCATGCAGCATTTAAATCTTGTGGTCTATCAAAATGATGAATTTTATTATTTTATGATAAACCTATGAACTCACCAACCTTTTGGTTGACACTTGAAAGCATGTTTATTCTCAGGTATGAAAGAAATCTTTCGCTGTGCATTAGCTCATATTAGAGACATTACTTAGAGTCATTCATAACAAATTTCAAAAGACGTTGCATTCGAGTCGTCGAGTTCATCAAGATTATTATTAAGTCAATTATAGATGGATATATTATGAAAGAGTATGCATGCCGTCAAGTTTCGATGTAAATGAAAGTTTATCTTTTAAAAACGAATGCAATGTTTGTAAAATGTATCATATAGAGGTCAAGTACCTCGTAATGAAATCAACTATTGTGAATCGTTTATAATGTATATGAGCGGGTCCTTTCATAATCGTTTCTATAGTGATGGGAATAGCGACTAAATGTAGGTCAGCAGGAGTCTCCACAGCGGTGGTGACTAGTGTGATGATAGGAACCTTGGGTACTAGATTAAAAGCAGATGTGGTTGAGGGACATGTGATGGGAAAGTAGGCTGAGCTGTAACTCAATGTCTAGGCGGGGAATGACACTCCAACCTATATGAAGAGGTTCTTAGTGTACTGGCTCGCATCCCTTGTCTCTCGAGAAATGCTCTAAATGTCTCATATTGGTTACTATGGTCTTGTAGAATAACCTAAGTTACAACTGCATTTGAAATACTAACTCCATAATGGAACACAACCACTGGTGGCACTGGCTCTGATATTTTGCCTGGGCGAGAAGCTAATCGTGCTGATCATCTCGGTGGTGGTACAGCGTGAACACTATCTTCATCGTCTATACTGGGTAGAATCAATCGTGGTCGGATCTGTCCTATGGAAGGTCTGTTATAATCAATGCTGGAAGTGTAAAAACATTCAGTTCTCCTCCTAATAACGGGGAGGCTCAGCGAAGATCTGGAACTAGTCATTTGTCCAACACATTAGTCTCAGATTTTTTTCACATCGGTGGAAAACTTAGGTTTAGTACAACAGGGATTAGTAAATCACATTCAAACATAAACATAAAAAGAAATAAATACAAATACCTAAGGATAAGCAAGGGGTACCTCATAAGAGCGCTTTGTTTAAGAAGTTGTTAAAGATCAACTTTTCATACCTGTTTAAGAAGTCATTAAAGTTTGTCTCATATTTAATTGACAGATTGAAAATCGTTCAACTTGTAGCTTTGAATGATGAAAATTTAAAGACTGAACAAATGACTAAACGAAAATTTGACCTATCCAATGACGCTAGAGGATTTAAGACCTATAATGATCGAATTTGGGTGCCTTTGCTTGGAGATATGAGGGATTTGATCGCTACAGAAGCACATAACTCTAAATTAACAGTACATCCGGGTAGTACAAAGATGTATAGAGATTTAAAAGCCTTGTATTGGTGGCCAACAATGAAGACAGATGTTGCTAATTTTGTTAAAACATGTCATATTTGTGCGCAAGTAAAAGCAGAACACCAGAAATCGTATGTGTCTTTATGACAATTAGAAATTCCTTAGTAGAAATGAGATCATATTATAATGGATTTTGTAACCAAGTTACCCCGAACCCAGAAAAGACACGACATGATCTAGGTGATAGTAGATCGACTGACAAAGAGTGCTCACTTTTTAGCTACTCGTGAAACTGCTTCTTTGAATGATTTAACATATTTGTACTTGAAATAGATCATCAGCAGACATGTTGTTCCATTGTCTATAGTTTCAGACAGTGATTCTAGATTCGTGTCGGGCCTTTAGAACAGTTTACAGCAGAATCTGGGTACACGTGTGAATCTAAGTACACCTTATCATCCACAGACAAACGGTCAGAGTGAATGAACGATCTAGACACTAGAGGATATGTTAAGAGAGTGTGTTTTGGAATATGGTGGTTCTTGGGATTCGCATCTTCTATTGCTAGAGTTCGCTTATAATAATTCGTATCATTCGAGTATAGGAATGCCTCTGTATGAAATGTTGTATGGTCGCAAGTGTAGAACTCCTACGTGTTAGTTAGAAGCGGGTGAGAAACAGTTCGCAGGTCCAGAAATTGTTCAAATAACAGCCGAAAAAATTACGATTGCTCGCGAAAAGTTAAAAGCCGCCAGAGACCGACAAAAAATGTATCCGCGACGCTGACCAGTAACTTTCACTATTGGGGAACATGTGTATTTGCAGGTTTCTCCTTGGAAAAGTGTTATTAGATTTGGTAAACGACGTAAACTAGCTCCAAGGTTTATTGGCCCATTCCTAATTCGAGAGATTTGGAATGATTAAACTGTAGTCTTAGATCTTCCTTCTAAGTTAGCTGGAATTCACAACACATTTAATGTGTTCTACTTGATAAAGTGTAAAGTCGAGGATTAAAGTCAGATTCTTCCATTAAAAGATTTGAAAGTAGATTTCACTAGGAGATTAGTTGAAGAACCAATTAGGGTAATTGACCAAAAAATTACTAAGTTGAGGAAGAAGCAAATATTGATGGTACTTGTGGAATGGCGGTACGGTTTAGGTGCCAACATAACCTGGGAAACCGAGGAGTTAATGAGAGCGCGTTATCCCCATTTATTTAACCTTGACCAAATTCCGAGGACAGAAACTTCTTAAGGGGGTGGATTTGTAACACCCTTAGACCGGGCCTAGCTGTAAGATTACTATGTTGCCCTTAAGTTTGTTTTTGTGTTATTTTATGGTTTTATTTTAATATAATGTTTATTATTATTTGACTATGTGGTTAAGACTAGTTTGTGACAAGGGTCACAAAACAGGCTTGTTTATTTAAATTGGACTCCGTTAGAACCGCCTAACGAGGTACGAAAGATAATAGATAACTGATAAATACATGTGTGTTGTGGGGTATTCGTTTTTACCCCACTTAACTACCTTGCAAATGCTTTTTCTTTCATTTTCTTGAAAATTCACCAAACTCACCTCGTTCTTCACTTCATCACCCAACCAAACCCTAATCTCTAAATCTTGTTCTTAAACTCAAATCAGTTACACTATTTTGTTCCTTAACATCTATTGATTCTTTTAAGATGAGAATCATGAGATTTCATGCTTGAATCTTTGTAAAAATTGAGTTTTGTGTTAGTTTGTTTAAAGTGTAATTTTGGGTCAAAACCTTTGATTTTGTTGTTGTTTTGATGTTAAAGTTGTAGGTTTATAGTCTAAACTATGTTTGTAATCAAGTTGTGGTTGATTTTGGAGTCAAAAACGAGCTCTAGAACAAGAATTGATGATTTTAGCTTGTAACCCGTAGCTTTGTTCATCTACTGCAGTAGACGAACACAGTCGGTCAATTGTCTATCGATAGTCGACCGAAAGTGAAGACCCTCGACTGACTGAGTTGACCATCGACTGATGGTGTGTGTTAGTGACTACCGACCAATTGACTTGACACTCGACCGAGTGTGTATTTACATTTGGCCGACTGTCTCTGACAGTCAACCGATGGTGTTATGCAGTGGAAATTTTACTAAGTGTTGTTTCTTAGCTGTCATGCTGCCTGTGTATATAATTTTTATTATGAACACTTTAGCATTTAGGATTAATATTTTAGTTTGATTTGGTACATTGTATGTCATACTTAGGTGCGTGTAATACCGTTCCGTTGAATGAAAATGTGGGCTTTGTAAGGGGTCATTAGATGTAGATCTATTTGTTAATAATTTAGTACTAGCATCACTGTTGTTGGAATAAAGTTACTGACTTGTCTTGTCTTTGCTCAAATGATAAAGACAGAGAGAAGGCTTAGAAAGATTAGACCTCTGAGAACCTTTTATTGCTGGTATCTGGTGAGTGCGACTAGCCGTTAATGCATATTATAGAGTAGCTAGTTATCCTTGTGCCATGCTAGTTAGGATTGTCATGCTACTCTTGTTGTTGGATACTGAATGCTATCGTATATGTGGATACGTGTTTGCTTTCTTTGATAACCCTAGTACATCCCTATCAAGTTAGCGGTAGGTAGTGGGATCTGTATAAGTTTGAGCGACGCATTCGTTGCGTAATATGATTCGTTATGGGAAGGAACTTCCGGTAAACCTAGTCTGATCAACTTTTGTTAATGGCTTAGCCAGGCAGCCGGAGTCTCTTGTAACAACACTAGTGGTTTGTGTGCTTTAGATGTATGACATGATGTATGACGGTACTGTATACTATGGTTAATTGTTAGTGACATTCACTTAGCTTCGTGCTAACCCTCCATATCCTCCCTGCAGGTTGTTAGCTTATCAGATTGCATGCTTTGGGGAGTTGACGGGCTTGCTGGTGTTATGTTTGTCATGAAGTCAACTATAATGTGGATTTTGTATACTATGTAATTTATAAATCGTGTTTAAGTGACACTTGGATTTCTGTAATGATAATAGAATTTAAACAGTTATGTTTGTTAATCAATTACTTCTGCTATGTATTTTTAAAAAAATGGTCGGTGTCACAAGTGCTCTGTTTGTGACTTCTGACTATCCATTAGTCTGAAGGGGATAAGCAGTGGACATTTTGTGGGTGACTCCATATTATTGCATCACCTTCATAAACTGAGTGTTGCATAAGTGTATGCCTTTATCGCTAATGATTACGCGGGGAGCTCCAAATCGGTAAAAGATTCTTCTTAAGAAGCTGGTGATGACTTTTACATCGTTTGTTGGAAAGGCTTAAGCTTCTACCCATCGGGAGACGTAATCTACTGCTATGAGGATATACTTTTTCCCATTTGATTTAGGGAATGGTCCCAAATGTATAATCCCTATATTTCAAAGAATTTACGAGCTTGAATATCGGTGCGAGGCATCTCATTCCTTAGAGATGATCCCTTGTCGTTGACATGCGTCACATTTCCTTACAAGATCTCGTGCATCTTTAAATATGGTTGGCCAATAAAAGCATGACTCGTAGATCTTTTTTGCAACAAGATTTGCTCCGTGATGGCCTCAAGTTAGCCCGTGATGACATTGAAGGAGGATTCCTGTTACTTGTTTTTCATCCACACATATTCTGGTTACTTGGTTTGAACAGACTTTAAACAAGTACGGATCTTCCCAGTAATAAGACTTGAAATATGTGAAGAATTTTCGTCTTCTAGAGGTACTGATTCCTTTTTGGACTACTCCGGCAACTATGTGGTTAGCTATATCAGCGTATCAAGGGGTATCTCTAAACTGTGATCCTATTTCAGCTTGTCCTAAGCTCATAACCTATTCTTCTGAAACATTTTCTATGATATCTTGTTCAACAAGTTCTTCCATCATCGGGTTTTCTAGGCGACTGAGATGATCTATTGCGATGTTTTTGGCTCATTTCTTGTCTTTCATTTCGATTTCGAATTCTTGTAGGAGCAAGATCCATCGTAGGAGTCTTGGTTTTGCATATTGCTTAGTGAATACATACTTAAGGGCTGAATGATATGTGTAAACTATAGTTTTTAACAGGACCAGATATGATCGGAATTTGTTGAAAGCGAATACTACTGCTGTATCTCCTTCTCTGTAGTGGTGTAATTGTGATCCAGTTAGGGTTTTAGTAGCATAGTAGATCAGATTAAGGTGCTTTTCCCTTATTTATCTTAGCAATTCTCCAATAGAAAAATCACTGGCATCACACATGATCTCAAATGGAAGACTCCAAACAGGAGCTATCATTATTGGTGCATGTGTGAGCTGATTCTTGAGATAGTTGAAGGCTTTGACATATTCTTCGGTGAAGATGAACACAACTTCTTTTCCTAATAGATGGGTGATAGGTCGAGTGATTTTCGATAAGTCTTTTATGAAGCGTCGGTAGAATCCTGCATGTTCTAGAAAACTACTAACAGCTTTTACAGTGGTAGGTTTAGGAAGTTTCTCGATACCTTGTGTCCTAAAACTATTCCTTATTTAACCATGAAGTAGCATTTTTCCCAATTCAGAACGAGGTTCAATTCTTCATACCAAGTGAGCATCTTGTTGAGGTTGGAAAGGCACAAAGCAAAGGTACTTTCGAAAACTGAGAAGTCATCCATGAAGACTTCCGTACACCGTTCGATCATGTCATGGAAAATTACCACCATGTATCGCTGGAATTTAGCTAGTTCACTACACAGCCCGAAGGGCATGCGTCAGTAGGTAAACATTTCATAAGGATGGGTGAACGTTGTCTTTTCCTGGTCCTTTGGATCAAGAGAGATTTGAAAGTAGCCATAAAAACCATCGAGAAAACAGCCGCTAATCTTTCTAACATTTGATCTATGAAAGGTAGTGGGAGATGATCTTTTTGGGTAGCGTCATTCAATTTGCGATATTCTATGCAGACCCTCCAACCGGTAACTTCACGAGTTGGTATGAGATCATTTTTTAACCATGGTCATCTCTCATTTCTTTGGGACAACCTGTACAGGACTTACCCATGATGAGTCTAAAATTGGATAGGTCAGACCGGCTATCACACCCCCAGTTAGGGCTTGGGCGAAATGTGCCTTAATATCAAAATATACCAACATATTATAATAACGAGAACAATACTAAATGAGAAAGTTAAACTTTATGGAGTATGCAGCGGAAAATGAAATGTCGTTACAATGGAGTAAAGTAAAGGTTTAAATGCAATAGTAATAAATGCGATAATCTTTTGATCGTATGTCCAAGTAGCATCACATAAGCAGTAGATAAGTAGGCTTGAATCAAACAGCACCTGAGACAAAACATGCTAAGGTGTCAACCAAAAAGGTTGAGTGAAGTTCATAGGTTTAATAAAAGTTTGACCGTTGTTTTAGATCACAAGATTTAGTTTGTAAAGATGATCTCCCGCAGGATCAAAAAGTTATGTCAAAGCGTGATATTTAGACTAAACGTTCAAGTTTGCCCCATGACAAGTTGTGTCTGTCCTTGTCCGTTTAATTTCATTATCAAGTAATACAAAGACTGAGTCAAATGTATCAGAGACGTTACTCCCGATAGGCCTACCCCCAATAATTAAGCATGCAGCAGCAATTAAAAATATCACTGTAGGGACTTAGTCGGACATAGCTGGGTATAGCATAGTTTAACAGTTTGGTACTTGTGTCTAAATTGTAAAAATTAAAAAAACAGCATGTGTCTTACCCCAAGTAAAGTAAGTAAGTTTGCTAGTAATAAAGAGGGGCTATGAATTCACCTTAAATAGCAGTTGAAGTATTCCACGCAAGAAGGAAAGTAAAGCAAGTAAGTGATCTGGATATCAACCTAGAGGTATAACGTTTGATTAGTTAATGTCTAACTGACATAAAGTATGTTTATTAATATAGCAACTATATTGACAGTGACGGTTTTCGAGAAAAGTTCCTATTTCTCAAAAGTTTCTATTTTTAGAAACTTACTATTTATGGAAAGCTTTCACTTATAGTAAGCTTCTAGTTTAAAAACGTTCGGGTTATAATTCTTAACAAAGATGTTGTACAATCTCGCCCAAACTTCGTTGCTAACATGCAAGTCACTCGAATGATCTATTGTTACCGAGTGGCCCAGGATCTCTTGACCAGAATCTAAGTCTTGGCATTCGAGATCCACAAGCGTCCTATAATGGTAACAAGGATCACCCTAGGCCACAAGTAGCGGTGATGTTTGTAGTCTTTGTACGCTATCTTTAATTATAACCTTCACGTTAGGTGCGTATATACATATATATTCATTAATTCAATTTTAATTATAATTCCTATATATATTAATTCATAAAAATACTTTTATAATTTTTAGTAACATATATTACTAATTATAACATGTTATTTATTTTATTTTTAATTGCATATAATTTATAACATTATTTACATGTTTTGGTAAAAAAAATAATAAATCGAAGTAAAAAGTAAAAAGTAAAAAGTAAAAAGTAAAAAGTAAAGAGTAAGAAAAGAATACTTACTAGTAGTAATTCTTCAAAGAGAGAATGAGAGAAATTTTGGTGTGAGTTTGAATGAGAAATGAGGGGTATTTATACTTAAAAAACAGGTAAAAAGAATAAAATAATTAAAAGAAAAAGAAATATTTTAATTTTTAATGGGATTTTAAAATTCAAAAGTATTAAATGTTAGGTCATGGGATAATGCACAAAATAAAATAATAAAAGCAGTTTTTCCATTATAATTTTTTAATTAAAAAGTAATTTATTTATTTATTTTTTTAATTAATTTATTTTAAGGATTTTTTTATATAAATAAACAAATTGATTTAGTGCTTTTCCAAGAATATTTGTCAATATTTTTTTTTAATTAATAAATACAAATTTTGCATAAAAATAATAAATAATTTGGTATTTTGTATTTTTAATAATAATTATGATTTTAATTATTAAACTATAGTTTTAGTAAGTTTGTAAATATTATTACATTTATATATAATTGGATTTATTATATAGTTAAATATATAATACATTAACTAAATAATAAAAGTGATACAAAGTTTATATACTTAGTTAAATTATGTCAAATTATATAAATTAATAATATATTATTTATTTAAGCGTACATTGTTGACTAAAAATTACTATTCGATCAATATTTAATTGTATATAACAACCCTTAATAAATATAGTCAGACAGATAACCCTAGGGTTAATTCACTAAATTTAGAAGTCGAAAAGTGAGGGTTGCTATAGTACCTCCCCGTTAATAAAAACTTCGTCCCGAAGTTTTAGGTAGACTTCTCGGATGCATCAGCGGTTGAGAAGAGATGGGGATATTTCTGTTTCATTTGGTCTTCACGTTCCCAGGTATACTCGGGGCCACGTCGTGAATTCCAACGGATCTTAACAATAGGTATGATGCTTTGTTTTAAGCGTTTAGCAGATCGGTCCATGACTTCTACGGGTTCCTCTATGAAGTGCATTTTATCATCAATGCGAATGTCATCCAAAGGAATAACGAGAGTGTCATCAGCAATACACCGTTTAAGATTTGAGACATGAAACACATCATGTACTTGACTGAGTTCGGTTGGTAGTTCTAATCGATATGCCACGGGACCAATTCTTTTAGTGATTGTGAAAGGTCCAACATATCGTGGACTGAGTTTACTTCGTTTACCGAAACGGACAACACCTTTCTAAGGGGATACCTTCAACATGACTTTATCTCCAACTTGGTATTCGATGTCCTTTCGTTTCTTATCGGCATAACTCTTCTATCAGCTATGGGCAGTTTCTAAACGTTGCTTGATTTGAACGATCTTTTCGGTAGTTTCGTGAATAATTTCAGGACCAGTTAAATGTCTGTCCTCAAGTTCATCCCAACACAGAGGGGATCTACACTTCCGTCCATATAGAGCTTCAAAAGGTGTAGCTTTAATGCTAGAGTGATAACTGTTGTTATAAGGAAATTCAACCAAAGGCAGATGTCTATCCCAGCCTTTGCCGAAGTCGATAACACAAGCGCGAAGCATATCTTCCAATGTTTAAATGGTTCGTTCACCTTGACTATCGGTTTGCAGATGATAAGCAGTACTCATGTCGAGTTAAGTTCCAAGAGCAGTTTGTAAGGATTTCCAGAATCTGGAAGTGAATCTACTGTCGCGATCGGATATGATTGATATAGGAACACCATGACGAGAGACAATTTCTTTGATATACAGTTGTGACAATCTCTCCATCTTGTCGGTCTCCTTGATCGGTAAGAAATGAGCAGATTTAGTAAGACGATCTACTATGACCCATATAGTATCATTTCCACTAGAAGTCTTGGGCAATTTAGTAATAAAGTCCATAGCGATACATTTCCACTTCCACTACAGAATATCAGGTTGTGTCAATAGACCAGAAGGCTTTTGATGTTCAGCCTTGACTTTCAAACAAGTGAGACACTTACTAACTTAAGTAGCAATGTCGGTTTTCATGTTAGGCCACTAGTAGAATTCCTTCACATCGTGGTACATCTTACAGGAACCCGGATGAATAGAATACCTAGTCTTATGCGCTTCATCCAAGACTAGTTCACGGAGATTACCGAAGTAAGGAACCCAAATTCTGTTGCCAAAGTATCGTGTACCATTAGCTTTCACTTGGAGTTGGTTTTCAAAACCAATAGGTCATTCACCTTCGATAATTGTTGGTTTAATAGCTTCTAATTAAGCTTCACAGATTCGTGAGATAAGATTCGATTTGATTTTCAGATTCAGAGCACGAACACGTTTAACATCTTCTTTTCGACTAAGGGCATCGGTAACTACATTCGCCTTGCCAGGATGATATTTCAGTTCACAGTGATAATTGTTCAATAACTCGAGCCATCGACTTTGCCTCATATTCAGCTGTTTTTGATCAAAGATGTGTCGAAGACTTTTATGGTCAGTGTACACCGTAAACTGGG
Source organism: Rutidosis leptorrhynchoides (assembly GCF_046630445.1). NCBI lineage: Eukaryota > Viridiplantae > Streptophyta > Magnoliopsida > Asterales > Asteraceae > Rutidosis > Rutidosis leptorrhynchoides. The sequence continues at coordinate 135,311,247 of NC_092334.1, forward strand.
TACCATATAGATAATGTCTCCATATCATTAATACAAATACCACGGCACCTAACTCAAGGTCGTGTGTGGTATAGTTCTCCTCGTGTTTCTTCAACTGTCTAGATGCGTAGGCAATAACCTTTTCACGTTGCATTAAAACACAACCAAAGCCTTGCTTTGAGGCATCGCAGTAAACAACAAAATCGTCAGTACCTTCAGGTAAAGATAGAATCGAGGCTGTGGTCAATTTCTCTTTCAGAATCTTGAAAGCAGATTCCTGTTCTTCGGACCACTCAAATTTTTTCCCTTTTTGAGTTAGCTTCGTAAGAGGTTTAGCAAGAAGTGAAAAATCCTTTATAAATCTCCGATAGTAACCGGCAAGTCCCAAAAATTGGCGAATATGCTTCGCAGTCTTTGGTATCTCCCAGTTCTGAATAGCAGTGATTTTAGCAGGATCAACATGTATTCCTCTTCTATCAACAACATGTCCAAGGAATTGTATGGTTTTGAGCCAAAACTCGCACTTAGAGAATTTAGCATAAAGTTGTTCCTTTCGTAAGAGTTCAAGAATCATACGCAAATGTTGCTCATGTTCTTTCTCACTCTTGGAATAGATCAAGATGTCATCAACGAATACAATGATGAATTTATCGAGATAGGGTTTGCAAACACGGTTCATAAGATCCATGAACACAGCAGGAGCATTGGTCAAACCAAAAGGCATGACACATAATTCATAGTGCCCATAACGAGTGCGAAAAGCAGTCTTAGGAATATCGGATTCCTTGACTCTAAGTTGGTGATAACCGAACCTCAAATCAATCTTTGAATAAACACTTGACCCTTGAAGTTGGTCGAATAGATCATCAATACGTGGCAACGGATAACGGTTCTTGATAGTAAGTTTGTTAAGTTCACGGTAATCAATGCACATCCTTAACGTACCATCCTTCTTTTTAATAAATAGAATAGGAGCTCCCCATGGGGACGAGCTTGGATGAATGAAACCTTTATCCAATAGTTCTTGGAGCTGGTTGAAAAGTTCTTTCATTTCAGAAGGTGCTAAACGGTATAGTGCTTTAGCAATAGGAGCAGCACCGGGAGCTAAATCAATTTGAAATTCAACTTGTCGAAGAGGGGGAAGACCAGGAAGATCTTCGAAAAACACATCCGGAAAGTCTTTAACCACTGGTACATCTTCAATACACTTCTCTTTCGATTTAATCATCTTAACGTGAGCTAGAATAGCTGGATAACCTTTATTAAGGTATTTGCGAGTTTTAATACAGGAGATGATGTTGAGATTGGAACCACTCTTTTCACCTTGGATGATGAGAGTCTCTCCATTTTCCAATGGAACATTAACAGTTTTATCGTAACACATGATATATATAAAACACTTTATATTATTAAGGAACGAGGCATTAAATAAGCCTTTTAGTGCACGATTTGGAAATATAAATAGTTTTAAGGCATAGCCTTTACATAAATGGAAAAATAGGAAAGAAAACTAAAGATTATTAAGATTGAAATAATCTTCATATCTCTTCTTTTCGTCCTCAAACTGCTTCATCACTTTTTACATGTTATTCTTCACAAGTTTCTCTAACCTTTCAGTTTGAGAGTCGAGAGACTCTTTGATAAACTTATCATATCGCTCGTTCTTCCCTTTGTGCTTTTCGTAGAGATATTCGAGATTGTCATAAAGGTTGGTAACACGACTGTTAACGGCATTGATGTGGTATTCCCTTAGGGAAAGTTTCTTGTCAACTCGGCTTCTCTCCATTTTCATTCGGAAGTTAACATCCTCCTGGAGATGAGCAAGTGATTGCTTTCCCCAACGAGTGTTGCGTTCTTCCTCGTACTTTAGGAGCCTTAATTCTTTTCTTAGTTCAACATTTTCCTCTACCAACTTCTTAATTTCGCGGTCCTTCTCATCCATACGGACCTCCACTCTCGCCATGTGATGAAGCAAACCCTCATACTTAGCAGCATCATTATAAGAAGAAGATCGGACTCTTTTCCTTGACGGACCAGTTTCCTCAGGACGTTTCCCCTTGTCTTCAGTTTTCGGGGTCGGGTAGTGATCGGGAGAATTAGGTAAAGTATCCGGACTATAGTTTGGTGAACGAGGACCACCAAAGCCATAAGGTGGACTTTGGGCTGGTCTTTCAGTGGAAGACCCTTTAGTATCTTCTTCGGTCGGCTTGAAAAGAGTCATTTTGTTCGTTTGATGAAAATTAGACATGCTAACATTAGGAAAGAGACTTTGATTAGCATTTTAAGCCAAGATTATCAAAGCAAGGTTGTTAAGATTATAAGGTAATCCTAAGTGCTTTAAGTCTAAGGCAGGAAAGGTTATAGTTTCCTATATTGCTAAGGCACCCTAGCTAACACATAAGGCACACACAAAAATGTAATCCTGGTTCTCTATAACAGCCTGGTTATGCTCTGATACCAATCTGTGACACCATGTGATACTGATTGGGGTTAAAACCCAAACAATGCCTTTCCTATGAATAGGGTGACTATTGAGCGTACCTCAGACTCTGATTTTACAGCCTGCTTCACCGCTGTTATTTGGCCAACCATAAAAGGATCATAAGGAGTAAGAGCCAATGCTTCGTCACAGGTAACACTGTGAGAACCCCCGCTACGACTAACTCACCCAAAGTCGTTGCCGTTAACCGAACCCGAATGTTGGGAACGTTAACCGGTCGTTGCTTTGGATGCAGTTAAACCAGCTCTGATACCAATCTATCACACCCCCAGTTAGGGCCTGGGCTAAATGTGACTTAATATCAAAATATACCAACATATTATAATAACGAGAACAATACTAAATGAGAAAGTTAAACTTTATAGAGTACGCAGAGGAAAATGAAATGTCGTTACAAAGGAGTAAAGTAAAGGTTTAAATGCAATAGTAATAAATGCGATAATCTCTTGATCCTATGTCCAAGTAGCATCACATAAGCAGTAGATAAGTAGGCTTGAATCAAACAGCACCTGAGACAAAACATGCTAAAGTGTCAACCAAAAAGGTTGAGTGAAGTTCATAGGTTTAACAAAAGTTTGACCGTTGTTTTAGACCAAAAGATTTAGTTTGTAAAGTTGATCTCTGCAGGATCAAAAAGTTATGCCAAAGCGTGATATTTAGACTAAACGTTCAAGTTTGCCGCATGACAAGTTGTATCTGTCCTTGTCGGTTTAATTTCATTATCAAGTAATACAAAGACTTAGTCAAATGTATCGGGGACGTTACTCCCGATAGGCCTACCCCCAATAATTAAGCATGCAGCAGCAATTAAAAATATGACTGTAGGGACTTAGTCGGACATAGTCGGGTATAACATAGTTTAACAGTTTGGTACTTGTGTCTAAATTGTAAAAAGTAAAAAAACAGCATGTGTCTCACCCCAAGTAAAGTAAGTAAGTTTGCTAGCAATAAAGAGGGGCTATGAATTCACCTTAAATAGCAGTTGAAGTATTTCACGCAAGAAGGAAAGTAAAGCAAGTAAGTGATCTGGATATCAACCTAGAGGTATAACGTTTGATTAGTTAATGTCTAACTGACATAAAGTATGTTTATTAATATAGCAACTATATTGACAGTGACGGTTTTCGAGAAAAGTTCCTATTTCTCAAAAGTTTCTATTTTTGGAAACTTACTATTTATGGAAAGCTTCCACTTATAGTAAGCTTCTAGTTTAAAAATGTTCGGGTTATAATTCTTAACAAATATGTTGTACAATCTTGCCCAAACTTCGTTGCTAACATGCAAGTCATTCGAATGATCTATTGTTACCGAGTGGCCCAGGATCTCTTGACCAGAATCTAAGTCTTGGCATTCGAGATCCACAAGCGTCCCATAATGGTAACAAGGATCACCCTAGGCTACAAGTAGCGGTGATGTTTGTTGTCTTTGTACGCTATCTTTAATTATAACCTTCACGTTAGGTGCGTATATACATATATATTCATTAATTCGATTTTAATTATAATTCCTATATATATATTAATTCATAAAAATACTTTTATAATTTTTAGTAACATATATTACTAATTATAACATGTTATTTATTTTATTTTTAATTGCATATAATTTATAACATTATTTACATGTTTTGGTGAAAAAAATAATAAACCGAAGTAAAAAGTAAAAAGTAAAAAGTAAAGAGTAAGAAAAGAATACTTACTAGTAGTAATTCTTCAAAGAGAAAATGAGAGAAATTTTGGTGTGAGTTTGAATGAGAAATGAGGGGTATTTATACTTGAAAAAATTAGGTAAAAAGAATAAAATAATTAAAAGAAAAAGAAATATTTTAATTTTTAATGGGATTTTAAAATTCAAAAGTATTAAATATTAGGTCATGGAATAATGCACAAAATAAAATAATAAAAGTAGTTTTTCCATTATAATTTTTTAATTAAAAAGTAATTTATTTATTTATTTTTAATTAATTTATTTTAAGGATTTTTTTATATAAATAAACAAATTGATATAGTGCTTTTCCAAGAATATTTGTCAATATTTTTTTAATTAATAAATACAAATTTTGTATAAAAATAATAAATAATTCGATATTTTGTATTTTTAATAATAATTATGATTTTAATTATTAAACTATAGTTTTAGTAAGTTTGTAAATATTATTACATTTATATATAATTAGATTTATTATATAGTTAAATATATAATACATTAACTAAATAATAAAAGTGATACAAAGTTTATATACTTAGTTAAATTATGTCAAATTATATAAATTAATAATATATTATTTATTTAAGCGTACATTGTTGACTAAAAATTACTATTCGGTCAATATTTAATTGTATATAACAACCCTTAATACATATAGTCAGGCAGATAACCCTAGGGTTAATTCACTAAATTTAGAAGTCGAAAAGTGAGGGTTGTTATACCGGCTTCCAGAAGTTTGATTACTTATTTCTTGACGACTTCTTGAATCATTGGGTAAACTCTCCGTTGCCTCTGAACTGACAGTTTGAAGTCATATTCTATGAAGATCTTATGAGTTCAATAGTTATGACTAATTCCCTTGATATCGGAAATCTTCCAGGCTATTGCTTTCTTGTGTGACTTCAACACTTTCATGAGTTCGGCTTTTTCTAGCGGTGTAAGTTCTTTAGAGATGATTACTGGGAGTTGCGATTCCCCTTCTAGAAATTCATATTCCAGATGCTTGGGGAATTCCTTCAACTCTATCTTTGGTGACTCTTCGGTAGATGCTTTCATTCTAGAAATTTCCTTCCGATATAACGAGTCGTAGCCCTCTTGGAACTCTGATTCTTCTTCTTCTCTTATAGAAGTAATTGACGCTATTTGTTCTTTCGTTCTGGAAGTTGTCCTTCATAGTGACACTTTTTCCGAAACTTCTTCTTCGGTTTCGAAGGATGGATTAGGAAATCCTTTGCAGCTTTCTATCAACTGTGGTTCCTGAAATACCGGGATGAAGTCTGTTTCTTCATGCGGTCTTCTTCTTAGTAGAGGTAATGGAATGCCTTCTCTTAGTGGTGTTATGATTGTGGCCATGCTTGTGGGTGTAAATTCATAGATTGGAGATGCTTGCAGATCAGATTGTGTGTCGGTGGTTTCTTCAAAAGGATGTACACATTCTTCCAGTATTCTGACCTTGGCTACATATGTCCATAGCTTCTTCCAGATATTAGTTGACGAATTCTTGAACAGAATCTATCAACCCGACATCTTCTTTCTTAGGATGTTTCAAGAGTTGGTAAAAATTAAATGTGCTTCCTTAGATCCGACTCTTAGTTTCAAAGATTTTTCATGTACCTCGATCACGGCCTTGGCGGTATTCAAGAATGGTCTACCAAGTATGAGCGGGACTTTATCGTCTTCCTCAATATCCATGATGACGAAATCTATAGGAAATGCAAACTTATCCACTCTAAATAGGACATTCTCAACAATTCCACGGGGAAGCTTAACTGATCTGTCCGCGAGCTGGATAGTCATTCTGGTTGGGTTTAAATCCTTGAGTCCTAATTTTCTAAATAGGGAGTAGGACATTAGGTTTACACTGGCTCCCAAGTCTGCCAAAACGTTACTGATTTGGACATCTTGCAAATAGCAATGTACAATAAATCTTCATGTATCTCCTAACTATTGGGGAATACCATGTTGTAATACTAACGAACACTCCTCGCTTAAGGAAAAACTAACTATTTCTCTTAAACTCTCTTTTTTTGAAAGTAGTTCTTTGAAAAATTTAGCGCAATTCGACATT